>NW_026991709.1:8782867-9382867 GCF_029215605.1 Mirounga angustirostris | reverse complement strand
ATCAAATCTCATTCAAGAGTTTTTGTGGGGCTCATTATGCACCCAACCTCTTCTTCCTAGAGGAGGGTGGGGCTGAAAGTTCCAACTCTGTAATTATATGGTCTTTCTGGTGACCAGCCCCATCCTGAAGGTATCTAGGGACCTCACCCTACAGGGTGAAGATTAAAACTTAGCACTAAGCTCAAAAGGGCTCCGAATGAAAGACAAAAGGCTCTTCTACTACTCAGGAGATTTCAAGGGTTTGAGGAGCTCTGTGCCAGGAACTGGGGATAAAACCCAAACATATCTCTTATTATACCAGCAACCCCCTTGCAATGTGACATGGCCGATTTTCTGATTGGAAGGCAGAGTTTATTCCTCCAGGCTTTGAGCTGGCCTTGGCCACGGGACTTGCTCCGGCCAAGGGGACATTAGAAAATGTGCCGGACAATGGAGATCGGAAGGGGGGGTGGGCTGGGGCTGTCCTATACTGCTGCTGAAAGTCCATTAGCCACCACATAACCATGCAGGCTGGGCCTGTGGGGGATGAGAGACCATGTGGAAAGAGGCCCTAGCCATCCCAGACCATCCAGCCTCAACCGAGCCCGCTCAGATGAAAAGAACTGCTTGCTCAACTCACAGAATCATGGGGCATAATAAATGTTTATTTTAAGCCATTAAGTTTGGGGGTGGTTTGTTCCATAGCAGAAGCTAACTGACACAGCAACTTATAGCTGGTAATAATAACCAACATTTATTTAGAGTTTATTTACACCAGGTACTCTGCTGGGCACATCTCAGCCCACCGTGCTGGATCTCCCTGGTATCCAGGACAAATCTTCAACACCAGAGACACCCAGTAGGTATCATTGTAAGAATTTTTAAAATTTATTTTCTTGTGCCTGAATTCAGAAAGCTTAAAGGGAAGGGCGCCTGGGTGGCTCAGTTGGTTAAGCGACTGCCTTCGGCTCAGGTCATGATCCTGGAGTCCCGGGATCGAGTCCCGCATCGGGATCCCTGCTCGGCAGGGAGTCTGCTTCTCCCTCTGACCCTCCTCCCTCTCATGCTCTCTGTCTCTCATTCTCTCTCTCAAAATAAATAAATTAAAAAAATCTTTAAAAAAAACAAAAAGAAAGCTTAAAGGGAAACTAAAACACAATCGAGTTGCATAAGTTAAAAAGTATGTGTAAAAGAAGAAAGTGCAAGTATGGGAGACATATAGTGAAACTAAGAATAAGGCAAAAAACAAACACAAACATAAATATCTATATGGTGGTCGTGGGTAGGTATATTAGTCTGCTAGAGTTTTCTAACAAAGTATCACAGACTGGGTGGTGTAAACAACAGAAATTTATGTTCTCACAGTTCTGAAGGCCAAAATTTCAAGATCAAAGTGTCCCCAAGGTTGGTTCCTTCTGTGGCTTCCTGACACTCTTGCCTGCCTATGAGTGGCCTAAACCTACATTTTGCAGATTGTGTTCAGAGGTACACCCATCCCAAGAATGCCCTGCAAAAAGGGATCCCATGGGCAGAGTTTATGAAACATTGTGTACTCTATCTTGCCCATTAAAGGTTCTGAGAAGTCCTTCAGTAAAACAGGCCCTGCATAATTCTGCTTAACCCATCCTTTCCTAAACTCCCTTCAACACAGAATACTTTTTTCTTTTTTAAAGATTTTATTTATTTATTTGACAGAGAGAGATAGCGAGAGCAAGAACACAAGCAGAGAGAGTGGAAGAGGGAGAAGCAGGCTTCCCGCCAAGCAGGGAGCCCTACGTGGGGCTCGATCCCAGGATCCCAGGATCGTGACCCGAGCCGAAGGCAGACACTTAATGACTGAGCCACCCAGGCGCCCCAACAACAAAGAATATTTTTATTGGGTGCCAGCACATCTACAAATGCTCCTCCTGTGAATGTTAATTTTATGTGTCAAATTGACTGGGCCACAGTACCCACATATTTGGTCAAATGTTATCCTGGATATTTCTGTGAGGATACTTTTGGGTGAGATTTACATTTAAATTGGTGGACTTAGAAAGTAATGCAGATTAACCTCCCATAATGTGGGTGGGCCTCACCCAACCAGTTGAAGGCCTGGATAGAACAAAAACACTGACCTCTCCCGAGTAAAATGGCCTTCAGAGTTCATCCGCAACATCAGCCCTTCCTGAGTCTCCAGCCTGCTGGCCCACACTGCAGATTTGGGACTTGCCAGCCTCCATAATTGTGTAAGCTTATTCCTAAAAATATCTATCTATCTACCTACCTACCTACCTATCTTTCTATTTTTCATCTACCTATGCTCTAGTCAGGGTTCTCCAGAGAAACAGAACCGATAAGATATATAGAAGAAGACTCATTATAGGAATTGACTCATGAGATTATGGAGACTGAGAAATCCCAAAATCTATCATCAGCAAGCTGGAGGTCCAGGCAAGCCAGTGGTGTAGTCCCAGTCCAAGCAGGAGGGCAGGAGAAGATGAACGTCCCAGCTCCAGCAGAAAGTAAATTTGCCCTTCCTCTGCTTTTTGTTTTTTTTTTTTTAAGATTTTATTTATTTATTTGAGAGAGAGAGAATGAGAGACAGCATGAGAGGGAGGAGGGTCAGAGGGAGAAGCAGACTCCCTGCCGAGCAGGGATCCCGATGCGGGACTCGATCCCGGGACTCCAGGATCATGACCTGAGCCAGAGGCAGTCGCTTAACCAACTGAGCCACCCAGACGCCCCACCCTTCCTCTGCTTTTCTGTTTTATTTGGACCCTCAACAGATTGGATGGTACCCCCCCTGCACTGGTGAGGACAATCTTCTTTACTCAGTCTTTACTCTGCTACCAATTCAAATGCTAATTAATCTCTTCACAGAAACACCCAGAATAATCTTTTACCAGCTATCTGAGCATCCCTTAGCCCAGTCAAGTTGACACATAAAATTAACCATCACAACATATAAATACACATCCTGTTGGTTTTGTTTCTCTGGAGAACCCTGACTAATGCACCCCCTACCAGCATCCGCAGAACACAACGGGGGAACATCAGGGCGATGGCTGCGGTCTCAGCCAGATGAATGATCCTGTATTTGATGCCCTGTTAGTCTCCAAGTGCCCCACCAGGTGGGCTGTCATGGAACAGAAAGGCTCACAGACCAAGTCAAGATGCTCAAATCACACGATTTATTAAATCAATTCAGAATGCACAGCAAGAAACAACGGGAGAGATCTGGGACCGGCTGACTCATTTAAGATAGGTGCCCATGGGGTGGAATGATCACACGCCTGAATCCTGGGCTATGCTGTGTTTACCTGTCCTGTACATCTGCTGTGTCAACCTTCCCCACTGACGGTGGGGCTACTGGGACCAGCCAAATGACAAAGTCCTTCAAAAAAGGCACTATGCCAAGATCATTCTTATTTCATATATTTATTGTTTCAAGTAAATGTCCTTGATTTGAGATGCAGGAAAAGCAAGTGGTTTTTATTTCATGAAGGTTAGAATCTGCTTTGTTTTCAGTCCATTCCAGAAGTTGTAAATATGAGAAGGCACATCGTCTTTGAGCAGAGTGAAGACATTTTAAAAGGTGGTGCATTTTGATCAGAACGATGGATTGTGCCAGGCCAAGGAAGGGAGGGTGCAGCAGAGCGCATACTGTTGCATCTGGGCTCCACCAAGGACTCACAACGGGCAGGCGGGGTGGATGCAGAGGTGTGACAGGAAAGAGAAGGAGGCAGTACAATAAATTAAAGAGAGAGACAGATGCATATGTAAGTTATAAATCTTGGAAAAGAGAAAAGATTAGGAGTGAGACATGGGAAGGCTGAGAGGTGTTATCTGAATGAATCCATCAAATGAAGGGGAACATTTCACAACAGGATTAGGTAGAAAAATGCAACTTTCCCCCTTTAACCAAAAGAGGCAAGAACCTGCCAAGGAAATCTATTCTGCTTGAGAATGGCAATTTTTTAGCAATAGAACACTTTGTGGAGGGGAACCTGATAAATGATTTCTATCTCAGTGGTCAGGAGGTAGGAGGGAAAACAGATGCCGTGGGCAGGCACTGAATCCCCAGAGGACAAAGGAGAAAGCTGAGCTGGGAGTCAGGCCAGCACCGGGGGCTGAGAAGGCAAACATCCAAGGTGAAATTCAGTCTGCTAATCTCTGCCTTGGGTCCACACAAGGACTGGTTTCCATGAGGCAGCTCATCAGCCCACCAGCGTGTCCCACTGTTGATCCAACAGGCACTGCTTTGTCTCAGACCAAGAATTTGACACAGGTTCTACCTACAACAAACCAGCTATAGGGAAAGGGTCTTAAATCTCCAGGAATGGAAGCTGCTCTTTCCAGAACATTCCATTACCTTGAAAATTAAACTTGGTAATGACATAGCAAGACCTGCAGCTCAGGTCTCCTGCCCCCAGCCCTCCTTAATGTCAAGAATGACAACAGAGCCCCTGGCCGAGGCCTTGAAGGAGCAGTCAGGTCCTCAGCAGCTTCTGGAAGATACACGGGCATCCTGTAACAACTGTCTAGTGATCCCCAACCTGCTTGGCCCACATGGGACCACCCCCCACAACCCCTTCCCAGCCCTCCTGTGCTACAGAGGAGTTAACGGAGTCTCAGCAAGGTTTCCTTTCCCACCAAGCCTGGGAGGAGAGTGGGGGATGCTGGGCTGGAGGGAGGGGGAGAAAGCCCTTCTGATCACACGTGAAACTCAGGGAAAGCTACCCCAAGAGTCCTGACTAACCTGTGGGGCCTGCCTGGGGACCTTTCATAGCAGCCCAGGTGCAATCTAGCTGTTTCTGCAGACAAATTGCACCAGTCAGGGATGTGGTTGAGAGACTGGAAAGGCTGCAAGCTTCACAGAGACATGGGGTCTCACTGGACGTTAAGCTATAGGACACCCCATCGCAGGCCACCACCTTATAGTCCAAGAACACTTGGGTTTTGCCGTTCCTTCATCTTCTCTCCACCAAAGAGACTCTAGCTCCCCTTGCCTGGAGAGGCCAACTAGGCGGCCACATGCTGGACCTTGCCATTTGAAGGCTCGAGGCGAGAATTCTTGCTTGTTTCTTCTTGCTCTTGCTGTTTGCTGGCAATCCTTGGCGTTGCTTGGTGTTGATGACAGCATTCCAGTCTCTGCCTTCGTACTCACATGGCATTCTCCCCATGTCTAGATTTTCCTTCTCTCATAAGCACGCCCATCATATTGGATTTAGGATCCACCCTAATCCAGGGTGATCTTTTTTTTTTTTTTTTAGTAGACTCCATGCCCGGCATGGAGCCCAACATGGGGTTTAAACTTACGACTCTGAGATCAAGACCTGAGCTGAGATCAAAAGTCAGATGGTCAACTGACTGAGCCACCCAGGAGCCCCAAGGATGATCTTATCTTAACTTCCATCTGCAAAGACCCTATTTCTGAATCAGGCCACATTCTGAGGTTGCAGGTGGACATGAATTTTGCCGAGATATTACTCAACCCAGCACGGTAACTTATGGATAAAGAATGCCAGAACTTTTGACTTGGTAGGTATAGCCAACTTTAACTACAGTGTCCCGTCTTCCTCCCAAAAGCACTCTGAAATGACCATGGGTCTCCTTTTTCCATTCCATGAACCTGGTTTAATACAGGCAGGGCTCCGCTTTCAAATAAAGGAGTTTTCCAAAACCCCTATAGGCAAGGACACGTGCTATCAGCATCTGTTGGCCGGGCCAGGCCCCTCAGAATGACAGAGTGCATTAACACACCTCCTAATCTAATCTTAAAAGGGACTGTAAATCCTGTGAAACAACAAAATTCATCTGAGTAAATATTAAATGTAAAAACAACAAAAAAAACACACCTCCTGGCTCCAAGTGAGGGGGTGCATTAACACAACACTGGCTCCCTCTGCCCGTCACTCCCAACTTCTGGACTGGTACATTGGAAAGAAGAAGCCAGACAAGAGCAGTGAGAGGCCCCAGCTTCTTGGTTTACCACTGGGAGTGAGCTGTACCTCCAGGAGAGCTCTGGAAGGGGGAGGGGGGAGCATGCCCAGGTGCCCCACATACCCTCGCCTAAATTTGGTCTTCAGAATTAGGGAGTTTATTTGCCTACAGATATAAGCCATATCTTCCAACATAGACTTTATCAGTTATAAAGGTGATCTTTGGGACACCTTATTCCCTCATTTCAGTTCTGAATTGGTTCAGGGGAGGGCAGGGAAGAGCATGCCATGTATCGGGCACCGCAGACAGAGATGTGCAGGGCCCCCTCTTCGCACCAGTTAGGTTCTCAGCACTTTACACGCCATCCATTCATGCCAGCCTCATTCCCCAGGGGCCAAAAAATATATACCTGAGGCTGAAAAGGAGAGTGCCCAACCCAAGGCAAGCTTGAACTTTCCATAAAAGGCCAAGGAGTGAATTGATTTCTCTTCCAGTATTGTTTCCCACACAATAGCTGGTATGCATTCCAAATAAGGCCACAAAGGAGCCAGGCCAAGTTGTAGAAAGGAGCTTAAGTGAAAATCTTCCAAACACCAAAATCTCAAAGGAGAGAGTCGCTGGCCACCCCCTTGGCCCCGGTTCATCGCAACAGAGCCTGTTTCTATAGAACAGGCTTCCACAATTATCTATTTGCAGAAATGTACAAACACAGCCAGCATACTCTGTGCCTGTGGAAAGACCTGGATCAATACAAGTAACAGAAGAATGAAGAACAGAGAAAAGGAAAGATTTTATCAAGCCTATTTACTTTAAAGGTACCTTAAAGACCTGCACAAACACACCTGCTTCTTCAGTGCCGGGGAGAACAGAGCAAACATGTCTCCTTTAAAAGAAACGTGCAGAGAAAGAGACCCAGGTAGCCACAAAGCCAGTCCCCCCGGAGGCGCTAGCATGTCGGGCCAATGAAGCTTTAAACCCAGACCAACCTTCAGACCAAAGTGTTCAGAAATGAACCTAGGCTCACTCTATCAGTGGGGTTCAGAATTAACCCTACATCAGGCTGGGGACAGTGGTCTGCTGGGGAGCGTGAAACAGCTGGATTGCGGGGTGTGGCGGGGAAATAACCCTGATTTGTAGCATCTGCCCATCTCTGTGGTGTAAATCCTCCCACAGCAGCTGATGTCAGGCTACAGTGTGACTCACTGAGGGGGACGTGGAAAGATGTGAAGTGGCACACTGCTTGTTTAGACTGTTTCCACCCAACCATGGCTGAGCATAGGTGATAGTGCAGCTCAGGGGCACCCCCTCCCCGCCCCACTGTGCAGTGGAAAAGCCGAGTATAACTTTTGATTCCCCCAAAATCTAGCTACTCATAGCCGAGTGTTGACTGGAGCCTCACTGATATATCAATGTAAGCAGTTGATTAACACATATTTTGTGTTACATGTATTATATATTGTATTCTTTTTTAAATTTTAATTATTTATTTGAGAGCGAGAATGAAAAAGAGAGAGAGAGTAGAGAGTGCATGAGAGGAGGGAGAGTCAGAGGGAGAAGCAGACTCCCTGCTGATCAGGGAGCCCAATGCGGGACTCGATCCCGGGACTCCAGGATCATGACCAGAGCCGAAGGCAGTCGCCCAACCAACCGAGCCACCCAGGCGCCCTATATGTATTGTATTCTTACTAATACCTAGCTTTTTCTTAAATTTTTAGGGGGGTATTTCTAGGCTACGTGGTTTGTCTTTTTTAACATTTTTTTTAAATTGTCACAAATCTCCAAAAAAGTTGTCAGTATGGCCCCTGGGTGGCTCAGTTGGTTAAGCGACTGCCTTCGGCTCAGGTCATGATCCTGGAGTCCCGGCATCGAGTCCCGCATCGGGCTCCCTGCTCGGCAGGGAGTCTGCTTCTCCCTCTGACCCTCCCCACTCTCATGCTCTCTCTCTCTCATTCTCGCTCTCAAATAAATAAATAAAATCTTTAAAAAAAAAGTTGTCAATGTATTTATGGAAAAAAAATCTGCGCATAAGTAGACCCACACGGTTCAAACCCATGTTGTTCAAAGGCCAGCTATAAAATGTCCTAAAATAATGAGGAAGTGATGGGTTTAAAGATTTATTACCTTTGCTTTAAATGTAATTTATTTAATTGTAAGTTGATATATTTTAATTTTCAATAATGACTCTCCAACGATGAGCTCACGAAATTTCTGAAAATTTAAAAATTGGCTCGAGTTAGAATAAGCCACTCCAGCATATCACTGTCTGGGAAGCTTTTTAAAAATACCCAAGACCCGTCTCTCTCTCCCCACACCCCACAATTGCCAGAGGTCCCCAGAGTGGGGACGGCACATGTATATTTTATAAAGCTCACCAGGGTGGTTTTAATGAATATCCTCAAGTGAGACACCGATGCGGCTCACCCTCCAGTTTACAGAAAGGGAAACTTAGGGTCAGACGTTTAAATGTCCTGCCTATTGGTTACAATTTGGCCAAGCTGGGGGATGACGATTAGTTAGCTTCTGTTTCTTCTCCCACTCTTTCCACTCTGGTTATGGGCAACTTTGGGTCTATTTTTGAAATAATCAAGACCTGTATTAGGACCCATATAGCAAGACCTCATTCCTTTTTCATTATTTTAACAAAAGCTGAAGTGAAGTTTACCTTTAGGCTGTCCATGAAAAACCAGGGCCAAAAAAGGAAATTCAGAGGTAAACAAGATTAAGGAGGAGATGTCTATGTTCTCGAGAACCTTTTAAAGCCAGCTTTGTATCTCGGTTTATACAAACCACCTATGTATTCATGACAAATGACTCTTTGCTCCTCACAAAGAGAGGGCTGACTGGACTGGCAATGTTATAGAAGTTTCAGTTATTAAATGGTTAGTTTAAGTTATTCCTTTTACTTAAAAAAAAAAAAAAGTTACTCTGGGTAGCTAGACCATGCATAATTTTCACTTACTGCGATTTACTCCTGCATTTTTTCTAAATTTTCTTTCAGCAAGCATAATGCTGTAATGCTGGCATATACTTTAAAGAATTAATTAATTAATTAATTTGAGAGAGAGAGAGAGAGCTCAAACAGGGGAGGGCGGGAGGGGGAGAGAAGGAGGGAGAGGGAAGAATCTCAAGCAGATTCTGTGCAGACCGCCCAGCCCATCACGGGGCTTGATCTCACAACCCTGAGATCATGACCTAAGCCAAAACCAAGAGTCGGTTGCTTAACTGACTGAGCCACCCAGGCGCCCCTGGCATATACTCTAAAAATGTCTTTATAATCGGGGAAAAGTTGGCATTAATAAAAAAGACGACAAAATCAATTCTATTTCTACACCCGGGCTTTTGGCAAACCTGGTCTGGCTTCTCCCCTGAATATCCTAAAGAGAGCAATGGAGGCTTTTGCTGTAGCTTCAACTTCCTTCAGCTTTCCTTTCTGGATTTTTTGAGAGTAATGTCTTTTGAATTCCCCACCCCATTCTGAGAATGCGGGGTCCCCATGGGCCGGGACACAGTGTCCTGAGTGTTGCCCTCAACTGCTCACAGCAGAGACCTCAGTCTACAGCTCTCATGTGAGGAAACGGTAGGTCCCAGAACAAGTTCTCGGCTTCTGTTATTTGAGAGAACATTCCAGGACTAATTGTGAACTCATCCCCCAAAGATGTGACATCTGAGCTTCAGTGGAAGCTGGTGTGGTTAAGCCGTGTGCAAATAAGAACACGCCTCAGCTAGGAATGAGGCCGGCTGATTCCAGCAGCTTCCCCGTACTCTCTGCCTGTGTGACAGGGCGTTAGCAGGGCCTCCTCCTCCCTTCCTGAAGACAGGCCTCTGGGGACCCCACCGAGTGCCCTCGTTCACCCCACGGTTAGGAGAGCACCCTATCTGTGAGAAGCCAGCTGTATACCCAGGAGACCTAGCCTTGAAGGGGAGAAACTTTGCCCCGGTGCATGGCTTCCTGAACAGTCCTCCCACTCCGGCTCATCCCACAGCATCTCGGGAGCATGTCCCGGCCTCGTCCCTGAAGAGGAAGGGGTGGGTAAGGAGGTGGTGCCAGGGCCGGGAAGCTGAGCGTGCAGCACCGTGGGTGCTGGGCTGGGCTGGAGGCACCTGCCAAGGGGAGGCCTGCCCTTCTCCCCTCAGGCCAAGTACACACCTTGTATCCTTTTCTCTTCAGGGGGAGGGGGTGGGCCGCACTTCTTGGTGCAAGAACACTTGAAACGATTTTCTTCTCACACTCTAGGCAGCTTCTGGCTTCTGCGGCCCAGCGGATCTTCACCCCGGTTTCTAGAACTCTCCCTAAATCCCACTTCTAAACCGGGCTCCCGACATTCAGTTCTCTTGTAAGGAGGCCACATCCAGGGGCAGGTTTTCCCGCCACGCCTCTCCTGTGCCTGCCCTTCCCCACCCCCCTCACCCAACCCTGGGGTGTAGGGGCTCCCACGGCCTGTCATGGGGAGAGCCGTGTCAGTGTCCCCCCAACCCCGGCCCCTACTGAATGTGTGTTTGGAGGAGTCACATGACCGCCTAGCACCTGGGTGGCCTCACTGGCCAGCCGGGGAAAAGGATGCGCCCCGTTGGCTTAGGCGGGCATTCAAGGAGCGACTACGGATCGCCAATGCCAGAAATGGTCACCAAGGCTCCGGTCCCGCAGACCCCTCCTCTGAGTCCCCTCGGTCCCTATGCTAGCACTGTCACCAGGCCCCCTGGTCTCTGTGTGATCAGGATGGTTGCCAGATCAAATACAGGGCATCTTGTTAAATCTGAGTTTCAAAGAGACAACCAATAATTTTTGGTGTGAGTATGTCCCATGCAATATTTTTATTTGCTAAATCTGGCAACCCTCATTTAATGAGAGTACATGTTTCGTGGGTTGGGCACCAAACTTGATTCGTTTGTGCTCCCAGCCTGGCCCGGGGCCTGGCACGGGAGGGAGGAGCCGGTAGATCGGGGTTCTGAGCAGGGGCGGTACTGCCCCCTAGGGGCTGTTTGGGAGACCGGCGAAGGCACGCTTGATTGGCACCCTCAGGGTGGAGGGAAGAAGGGGCTCCCGCATCCAGGCGACAGCGGCCGGGGACCTGGCGTACAGAGCATCAGCTCTCCACGGAAAATTGTCCTTTGTCCCACGCACCATTCGTGTACGTGGAAACCTACTCATGAGTGTCTGAGCCTAGACTCTAACTCGAGTATAAGGTGAACTTTGTGCCGTATTTTCCAGGAATGCAACCACTGGGTAAATCGAGGAAAGACTCCATTTTGCTTTGTTCATAACCAAGAGAGTTTCAGGGTGTCAGAAATCATCACCTCGGTGTTTTGAGAGCGTCACAGCTTGGACAGTGGGGTTCTCGAGGCTGCCCTTGGCGGAAGGACACGCTTTCTTCCCCTCCCCCACCCTTCAAGGCTCTTTGCTTCTCCCACTCTCCATCCTCCCCCACTCCCTCCCACTTCCTTCTTCTCTCGTCCTATTCCTCTCTTCCCCATCCCGGGCAGAAACCCATATGTGCACCCCGATGGTTAGAAGGACTCCTTTAGTATTTACTAGGAGCCTGGGGTGTGACACACCAATGTAGGGTGCTCTTCACTGGTGGGAGACCCAGCACCAGAGGCTCCTCAGCTCAACTCAGTGTGTCTTCCCTCCTGGAGGAGAGCCAGGCCAGCCCTGCAGCCCCCTCTTTGCCTAAGGGCCCGCCTCCTCCTGACCCAGGCAGGGGGTAAAACCCTCCTAGGCCCCACTGCACCCCAGTTGGCCGTGGACGGAACGCTTCCCTTCAGAGTGACACCAAGGATACTGGCTGGATGAGGAGGAGCTCTCTGGGGATGGCTGTGCCTGAGGCATTGGTGCTAAGAGCCCCATCTTCTGAGGACCCCCGGGTAGCTGGGGTTAAAGGCCACACATCTGTAGAATTTCTGCTGGAGACAAAACAGCTCGGAGGATTCTCTGACGCCAAGTGTCCCTGAGACAGCCCTGGTGCCCTTCTCCTTCTAACTCCCACCTCCATCCCCGTAAGGCCCATCTCCTGCCCCGTCCAGGTAAAGTTCACACCACAAACCAGGGCTGGAGCGTCCTCCAACCAGTCCTGCTGGGGAGTCTGCCGAAGGGAAATCACCCACCATATTTCTCATTCTCTGTGCTCCTCAGGTAATCTCACAGCCCAGGAAAATGCCTCGTATCTTTCCTTTACAGGCAATGCCCCCCCCCCCTTTTTATTGCCTACAACAGGGGACAGCAAATTTTTTCTGTAAAGAGCCAGATGGTAAATATTTTGGGCTTTGCAAGCCATACAGGGGTCTCTGCCACAGCTGCTTGATACAGAAGTGAATGGGCGTGGCTCTGTTCCAATAAAACTTTATTGATAAAAACATGCAGTGGGCCAGATTTGGCCCACAAGTCATAGTTTGCCAACCCCTGGCCAATGAGGTTAAGGAATCTAAAAGGTCAGAAGCTTTCCTGTTGGAGTCCCGGAACAAAGCCAGGTGGACTCCCTTTCTACTTTTCCAATAGGGTCTCTTGGGCTCTTCCAAACTTCTATACCTCAAGGGAGGCAGATGGTGCTTCACCTGTTCTGCCGGTCACCGTGGCCTCCAAGCCTTGGCTGCTGGCAAGACTGGCTGTTCCCCGTTCCCCACAAGTTCTTTAGAGCACCCCACTGCTCGTTAAAAACCCAGAACCTCCCAAAGGAATGCACTCCTCTCTGATGTGTCATTTATAAATTCTCAGGAACTGGCCCTGTTTTGAGAATGTTTTATTACTACCTCTTGCTGAGAGAGTGCCAAGCCTGTAAAGATGAAGAGAGGGGAGATTCTGGTCATTTTACTTTATAGGAAAGAACAATCTCCAATTTCTCAACTCAGGAGCTCTTGTGCCTTCCTCCATTCTGGTGCTTCTTCAGTGGCCCACATAGGACCAGCACCAATGGCTACGCCAGTGACAGAAGGGTCTATCATAGGGAAGGAAACTGGGCATCTGGGGATCTTGTTACGACAGAGGCAGTTGGAAATGCAAAGGATCCCTTGGGCTTCATTAATATATTTTCTGGCTGTTAGACAAAACAGCAGTGTTTCGAAGCCAAAGAAAGAGTCTTTTCCTAGGTGATAGATTGCATTTTTAAGAATGAGAGTTTAGATCTCCCTTCAACTTCTTCGATGAACAAAGGTATGAAGTTAAATGTTTCTCCCTCGGAGCAAAGATTCTTCAGAACAGGGTTTTAAAACTCCTTCGGGTGGCTGAGAAAGAGACTTTTCTGAGTTGAAGAGTGCATTCCACATTCACTAAACACGCTGGGTTTCCTGAGTAGGTGATCTACAGCCTGGAGGGTGAATGTGGGATGTCTGTAAATGATGCTTTCTGAAGGAACTCTGAAAAGATACATGAGAAGAGAGGGAGTAGGGAGAGGGCACGAGGGAGGCCAGAGCATTCACTCCGTACTTTCCTGTGTTCTTTTGATTATTGACCCATGTGAATGTAGTATCAAGATTAAGAAATAGGGACGCCTGGGTGGCTCAGTCGGTTAAGCGTCTGCCTTCGGCTCAGGTCATGATCCCGGAGTCCTGGGATCGAGTCCCGCATCGGGCTCCTTGCTCAGTGGGGAGTCTGCTTCTCCCGCTCCCTGCTCTTGTGCTCTCTCTCCCTCTCAAATAAGTAAATAAATAAATAAATAAAATCTTTTTTAAAAAAAGACTAAGAAATAATTTCAAAATAGCATAAGTATGATACTCTTCATTGCATCTCCAACCCAGCTGGTTATTTGGCCACGTATTTGATTTTCCTCGTCTGCCCTGGCCAACGGGATGCTAAGTCCTGTTAATACCCACAAGCATCACTGGGGGTCATCAGGGTGAAGAGCAGCTCCCCCTGGGAGATGAGCTGGGTCTTAGCCCTGGTTTTAAGGTACTACCTGGACCCATCACTGTTCCTGGAAAGGGTAACATGGCATTTTCAAGAACATTTGAGTTTGCTGATTTATTACTTTTTTATGAGTTCAGTGGCATATCCAGGGAAACAGCCAGTAGGCTCAACAGGGACATGTGGGCATCAAGAGGACCTTAGAGCCATGTGGCCTTGGGTGAGCAGCTTGGAGTCTCCAGGTTTCCTCATCTGTTAAATGAGGAAAGATCACCTGTTTCACAGAATTGTGAGTCTTCTTAATATATTAAGGGTCCTTAGTAAAGGGACTCATGCTCCGTACAAGATAGCCAACACCAACAGCCATCCTGGAAAGGAAGACCTCCATGAAAGATGCAGGCCGTTGTCACCACCAACTTCTCCTGACTCCTGAGTTCCTGGGCTTTCCTGTTAGTGTGGCCAAACGAGCTGCCCACTCTCTACCTCTTCTTGCTCCCCAGGCCATCATAGCCTGGGGGACAAATCACCTTCTCCCTCTGATCTCTCCACAACCAGCACTCCATCTCCAGGATGCCAGCATCACCTTGGATTATTTCTCCTGGGGAAACTACCCTGCCTCTACATGCAAGCTTGGTTGCTGCTCAGAGGGACTCCTGGACCAAGAGCTGGGCACAGGATGGGTCAGAGCCTGCCCCCCACAGTCTCTTTCCTGAAAATCTGAATTTTGGGTGGTAGGACTCCAAGATGGGAAATGGTCCGCTTACCCTTACCCCTCCCCTTCCACTGGCCCCACCCTGTTCCAGGCACTCATGAATCCTTTTCCCACCTAGATGCAATTCTAGACCCTTCCTCCAAGAATGCCCCCTTCTTTGTGAGGGAGGCTCCTCTCCCCTGTCTTCAGGCAACCTGCAGGTTGCCTTCTTGGGGTGCCGATTCTGACTCCCCAGGTGGGCAGATGCCCCCACTGCACTGTGAAACACTCGCCAACTTGCATTGCTTCTTCTTAGTGTGCACATCCATCCCCAGCGTCATTCCATGCTCTGGAAGGCCTGGGACTCTGTTTCAATTGTGTTCATACCCCAGTCTCTAGGACATTGGCCTGTGGGCTGTAAAAACTGTGCTTTGAATGAGGTGGCCCGTTTGCTCACAGGGGGGCAAACACCACCAAGACCCCACAGCCTGGCATGTGTGGCATCCCTTCCCAGGCAGAAAAGCCTCCCTGTGTGGTTGTGACAAAGACAGCCGGTCCCAGGGAACAGAGACTGATCTGTGTAAGTTTGGTGGTTCCAGCTAGAGCCCACCCTGCTCAGACTGCATCTGGAGAGCCGATGGGGTGAGTGCTGGGGAGCCAGCATCCTCCCTGGAAAGAAGCATCTCCTTCAGGGAAGCTGGGCACCACCCACTCCTGAACACAGAGCCAGATGGTTAAGGAAGCCGCGATCCCGGGTGCCTGTCCCGTAGACATGTCCTCCAGCGCATCCCTCACACCACATCCTACAGGGAGGGACTATAAGAAAACCCAAAGAGCTGCCGGGTAGCACTAAGAGCCAGAGAAGCAACCCAGCCTGGTTCCCGCCACCATAGCGCCTTGAAGAGCCCAGGGACCCAGAGGAGGCAACTTCCAAACATGCCCCTAGGACTTGACTCCTGGACGGGGGAGCTGCCTTCTCTGCTGCGAACTGGACCTCAGAGGCCCCACCCTTGCCTCCCCAGAGCCAGAAGGGGCCCAGGGTCTGTGTGGGCTCCCAGGCCTGCCCACACCCCCATGCCCAGGGGCCTGCAGAGCCCAGGCCAATCTCCAGATGATTCCGGCAGAAACTCAACCACAGGCAAGTGGTGCTTAGGAAACAGAGGGGCTTTTGACCTAATTATTCCCAATTGGTTGTCTCCATCGATCACATTCTCTTGATAATTGCCCAGCTCCCCACTTCCAGATGGGGGTGCAGTTCTCGCGTGGGATAAATGGGGTGTGACGCTGAGAAACGTGCAGCCCCTTCTTTCCACACACTGGGCCTTTGTGGAGGAGTGTTTTGTTTATTGCCATTAAAATGAAAGGAACACAACCAGGGAGTGTGTGGGGGCCATGGAGGGGCAGGGGCTGGCTCCTCAGGGAGAGAGCGTGCTGGTGTAAGCTGATCTTGGGCCTGGCCCCCGGTGGGACCCCCGCCATCTGGCCCAGACCCCACTCACTCGGTCACTCACTTGGTGTTTGCAAACCCGGATCCTGTGCAGATCCCTGGTCACGGTTCCCTCCCTGACTGCATATCAGGACCTCGGCCTCCTTGGCCTGGCACTCAAGGCTCCCCCCGCAATGCCTCTGCTCTCCCCCTCCACTTTATCCCCCACCAGTCCCCCATGGACGACCTGCTCCGTTCAAGCTCAGTCACTGTACCTGGAAAGGACACTGAGGCCAGTGTGTCCCACCCACCCCAGCTTTCCCCTCTGTCCTCAGTCTGCTCATGCTCTCTTCAGCTCTGCGCAGCTTGTGGGGTTCACCTCAGCTCTCACCTCCTCTGGGGATCCTTGCCCAGCCCCCTCCAGCTTTGCAGAAGCCTCCCCTGCAAACTCCCAGCACCAGTCCTCTGTGCCCCTTGTGGGTCTGTAGGTTGTGGTGTTCCCTTCCTCTCTGTATCCTGGCTCCCCAGCTGGCCTGTGAACTCCTGGGGGCTCCCCGGTTTGGACTAGGTCCCCACACTAGAATGACATCAGTCTCACACAGAGCTCAACACGCACACATCTGTTGGTTAATAGAATAATGGGGCAACAGATGCATTCCAATGGCGTTTACCTCACTGGAATCCACTCCCTTTGAAGAGCAGGGCCAGGCCTGCTGTATTCTCCGTCCCAGGCCTTCCTCTCTAACCTGCAGGACCCACGTGGCTCCGAGATCGCTGAGACTAACGAGAGGCTTCAGCAAACGGGAGCCTCTCCACCCCTGGTATCTGGTTCCCTGTGCCAACAATTACATAGTAATTGACAGTCAGGTGTAGGCTGAGTGGGCAGGGACTCATGGGGATGTTTTCATCAAACACAAAGGACTTACAAACTGACCTCTCCTTTTTCCCACTTTTCCCCCACAGTCACTCTAAATTGAGCTGATTGGACCTCCTGGCCATGACAATCACTAATGTCAACGTCTCCCAAATGCACATCCCCGCCCTTAGAATAAGTTGGTGAGCTTCGATGACCCTTGTAACTTCTGTGTTATAATTTCTCTGCCAGGGGTGATTTAGCAAGCCCCTGCCTCCGCTGGGGGACATTTGGCAATCTGGAAACACCTGATTGTCACAACTGGGGAGAGGAGTGTTAGCGGCACTTAGTGGACAGAAGCCAGGGCTGCTGATAAACATCCTGGATGGACAGGATTGCCCCCGCCGGGGTGTCAACAGCGCTGAGAGTGACCACCCTGCTCGGGTTCTGTACTACATCTAGGAACATATCACAAATTGCATCTTCTAGATGATCTGTTTGATTTCAACTGTGAATTGACATCTGCTGTTTGTCCCTGCCGAGAGAAGCCACCAGCACCATCCTAGGGGGACGAGGAATGAAGACCTGTAGGAGGCTTCTAACTTGGAGACCAGGCAAAGGGCGCACGACACCCACAGTCGGTGAGCTCGAAGGGAAGTGCCAGCAGTCCTTGCGTTTCTGCCAGAACCCCCCACCCCCGAATTCAGAGCTCTCAATCGAGCAGCTCACAGGAAGGCTACCGAGGAAAGGGTGATGAGAGACATGGGAAGAGAGCACTTTTGTTTCTAAACTTACGGGGAAGGGCAGAGGATCTTTCAACAGGGCCAGATCACACACACCTCTGTTGGGCCCTGAAAAATGTGCGCCTCAACAAGACAAAATGATGCCCATGACTCAGCTTTTCATGGGCGCTACACACACGGCTTACCAAATGAAATGGGAAGGCTTATTTGCTTACTGGAAATTCTCCAATAATGGCCCTGCCTGTTGCAGCAGGTCAAACATGCAATTTCATCGTGCTGGAGTTTTTCAACGCAGGAGTTCTCTGAGAATATTTGAACAGATGGGGTGTGTGGCAGGCACCTAGGACAGCAAGAGGCCTGAGCCGTTCCCAGCCTGAGACCCAGATCCAAATGTCTCCCACTGCCGGCCGATGTGTTCGTAGAACTTGCAGCACCCCGAGATCTTGCCTTCTGTGTTACTTACATTCGACTGGTCTCATTTTTGCCGGCGTTTTCCCCCTAAAGTTTGTGGATTGTATGAGTTAGGATTGCTTTCAGCTGCAAGTCATGGCAAACCCATCGGAGACGGGCTTGTGAAATTCAGACGGTCAATTATGGCACATGACAAGAAATGGGAAGTTGGAAAGTCCCAGGGTTGCTCTCATGTGGCTCAGTGAGGTCCTGGAGGACTCTGTTTCTGCTTAGGTATTTCCAACAAGTTAGATTTTCATCCTTAAATTTGTCACCTCAAGGGCATAAGACGTCTCGGCAGCTGCAGCTACAAGGTTTCCAACAAGATCAAAGAGGGGGTCAATGCCTAGAGTGACCAACTAGCCCCCCTTTGCCCAAGACTGGAGGGGGGCCTTCCCTGGAAATTTCCAGGCAGACTTGGGCAGGTTGGTCATCCTCTGGCCCCCTGTTATTAGGGAAGGACTTCTCCTTCAGGAGCCCCAATGATTTCCCCTTATGTCTTTTGAACCAGACCTAGGACACACCCTCACCATTGGGCCAGTGACTAGAAAGAGGCCTGGGATCCCCTGTCATGATTCACCCCCTTGGGGCAGGGAGGAGGGCCTCCCCCGGGCTTGCCCAACACTTGAGCAGAGTTGGGGTTCTATTAGCCAGGAAGAAAAGTGAAGAACTGAACATCTACCTGAGTGCTCATGAAAAAATGTAATGAACCAACTGAGCAAAGTCTTAAAGACTATTCATTCAGGGGTGCCTGGGTGGCTCAGTTGGTTAAGCGGCTCAGGGCATGATCCCAGAGTCCTGGGATCGAGTCCCACATCGGGCTCCCTGCTCAGCGGGGAGCCTGCTTCTCTCTCTCCCTCTACCTGCAGCTCCCTCTGCTTGTGCTCTCTCTCTCTCTCTCTGTCAAATAGATAAATGAAATCTATTCATTCATTCATTTGTTCATTCATTGAACAAATGTGTGTTGAACCCTACCGGCTTGGGTGCCGGGAATACAGTCTCTGTTCTCCCAAAGCTTCCAGCCAAGTGAGGAATTATCTGCACTGAACGTGTAAGGTCAAGTGTGATGAGTAGTTGCAAGAGTAAGTAGCTGCAAGAATCAGAGTTCTGGGGCCCATGTAACAGGGAAGCTAACTAGTCAGGGAGGTCTTCCTGGAGGAGGTGACTATGAAGTGGAGACCTCCAGGGTGGACAGAATTTGCTAGGAGATGGAGAGGGGAGAGAGGCAGGAGAGGAAGAATAAAGGGAAGGAGGACATCCACTGCACAGAGAAGAGGCATTTCCCTGCTCTGGGTGGGTGGGTGGGAGGTGGAAGTGGGTGGTTTATGTTGGAGGAGCCTGGAGGACACTGGAGGGAGGTGTGAAGGACACTAGGGAGGGGCCAGGTTAGGTACCCATGCTCTAGGGCCTTGGTGTGGTCTCCTCCACCCCCACCCCCATTGCTTCCTTTCACTTTGCAGCCCCGCAGCCTGGAGCAGAGCAGGCCTTTCCTCCCCACAGGGCTTCCCGAGGGGCTGAACTCTTGCCCTGCCTGCACTCGCCATCTCAGAGGAGAGAGTTCTAGAGCAGATGGCTCCTCCTCTGGAGGACCTGCATTGGTGACACCTTCAACCAGTGCTTCTCGGACTTTAACGCACATAAATCCCTGGGGCTTGGGCACTACTCAGTAGCTCCCGGGGATACTGATGTTGCAGGTCCAGAGGCTGCACTTTGATAGCAAGGCCTCGGTCTGATTCTGGAAGCTCCATGCTGCTCACATCCTGCCCAACCCTGACCATCACAGCGATCTCCAACAGCTCTGCTCTCCTACCTCTCCTCTCTTACTTCCTGCGTCCTCAACTGCTTTAAAATTTAGGATGGGACTCTCCTTGAACCCCAACCACCATAAGGAATCCCTGTATATTAAAGTACTGATTCATTGAACTAATGAGTCCTTCCAGTGGCCATTGAATGATTGGAACTCTGGGCCACCTGCACGGAGCCACTGTGGCTATGAGCAGTTCAGTGAACAATGACATCATCCATCTAATTATTGAGTCCTTTCTACATTCTGGGTATTCTTCCAGGAGCTGGGGATAAAATAAAAGACAGAAATATCTGCTCCCATGGAGCTGACCGGGACAGTCCATAAAGGGAAAAAATGGTATGTGCTAAGAAAAAAAATATAAGGACAGGAAATTGAAATTATATGTAGGGCATCCAGGGAAGGCTCCGCAAACAATGTAGACTTTACTGCAAATTTGTGTAGAAGCAGGGAGGCTTTGTCTCATGTGTCACAGCCCTTTGTGGGCCTGTGAACCCCCATGTCTCTCCCTGGCAGGCCTGGTCCCCAGGGCGGTACAGCTGGGCCTGTCCCTGAGGAACGTCCCACACGCAGATCAGCCATGCAAGGTTTCCCTGAGCCCCGAGGAAGACAGTTGCCTCCGTTTTGTTGCAAAGGGTTACGGGCTTTCTGGTTAAAGCAATAGAAGTGCTGTGGTGTTAAACAGGGGCATAGGAGAATCGCATATGTCTTGGGGTCATTCTGGCCTCAGTGGGGAGACAACAGCCCCCTGCTTTCATGTACCACTTCATGCCCTTGACAAAACCGCCTTAAATACAACACTTGGGCTGCTTCCATAACTTCGCTGTTGTCAATAATGCTGCAATAAACATAGGGCTGTGTGTATGCTTGTGGTGATTTTAAAACAGGGCTGTAATATTTTTCACTCCTTCCTTTGTAGGGGCAGAGTAAGGTGGAAATTAAGTCTACATCTCCTCTGCTTGAGTCTCTCTGACTGCCTTGACCACTGGGATACAGAAAAGGTGTGACTTCGGGGCACCTGGGTGGCTCAGTTGGTTAAGCAACTGCCTTCGGCTCAGGTCATGATCCTGGAGTCCCGGGATCGAGTCCCGCATCGGGCTCCCTGCTCGGCAGGGGGGTCTGCTTCCCCCTCTGACCCTCTTCCCTCTCGTGCTCTCTGTCTCTCATTCTTTCTCTCTCATATAAATAAATAAAATCTTTAAAAAAAAAAAAGAAAAGGTGTGACTTCTGACATGGACTCATAAAAGGTCGTGCCCTTCTTCCTTGTTCCTGGGGACGCTTGCTCTTGGAGCCCTGAGCTATCTGTAAGATCAGCTCCCCGAGACGGCCATGTGGGGCGCTCTGGTCTGCAGCCCAGCTGAGTCCAGCCTTCCCAGATCCCTGCCATGCTCGGTGTCAGACATCATAGACCCTCCAGATTAGCCCACTCGCCAGGTGAGAGCCACCAAGGACCTCCATCCAACAATACCACGAGCAACAGAAGAGTCGCCCGGCCCAGCCCCGTCTGAATTTATGACTCACAAAACTGGGTGCTCTAATAAAATGATGATCGTTTTAGGCTGCATAGTGCTGAGGTCCTTTGTTATAGAAGTAATGGTTAACTGGCACATACTAGTAATGTTACTTTCATTAGTAGTGTTATTACTACTGTTATCAGTACCAGCATTAAAAGACTGACAGGCAGGCACTAGAGTGCCTTCCTAACAGAGCAGGAACCAAAAGCAGAAAGTTAGAAGTTCTCGAACAGGGGAGCCACAGCTGCTTTTCTGGGTTGGGCGTCCTTCCGACCGTCCGGCATGACCTCTCGGCTGGGTCTTGCACAAACCATTTCTGTCTGGTGAACTGCCCTTTGGGAAGCTACAGGAGTATCCCTGTAGGACTCACCCTCCAGGAAGATGACTCATCCTATAGGATCTGGCCCCAGAGAAACCCATCAAGCTCTGTATATAGTAAACACCACCATGTTGACAGTCCTCATTAAAAACCCTGCAAAATGCAAACCAAACCCGATGCCAAACTAGCAACAACACCCCCATGCACGCACACACTTTTTGAATTAAAATAATACAAAAGCTAAACTCCTGGTTTCCCCTGAATACAGCTGAGGAGCCTTGGCAAATCTGATCTCTGTGATATACCAGCCAAGGAAGAAAAGCTCTGATAACCTATTTGTTCTATCTGTCAGAGGGAAGGAAACAAACACAGTGCTTTTAATCAATATTTATGTAACACTCACCAAAAGCTGTACTTCCTGAAGTAAAATATAATCTTTCTCTCTTTAAACACCTTTTACTTGTTATTCATTAGGAAGTTATTCTTGCAGAATTAGCTACATCTGTCAACCCAGCATTCCTGAGTGCCACATATAAAGCTCTTACCATATCCCACCTTCTCAATAACTTTCTCCTTAGCTTAGACTTTATTTATTTTTGACAACTCTCTGGGGCTGCCTGGCAGGAGAAATCTTTAGGACTGGGGTAAAATGGTTTTTACATTCAGGGATATGTTATTTTTTTTATTAGTGTTTTCGACTCAGCCTAAGACAGTCGGACAAATCCATGCCAAAAGCAGGCTGTTTTTTATTAATGGTTCCACAGACCAACATTTATTTTAAGCCTTAATGTTCCAACTTTCTTGTCTCCTTCATTGGTTTAAAAGGTGCCCGGTATGTTCTCAAAGGTGTTTTTGTTGGATCGGCGTAGGCACTTTGGCAGGAAAGCACGGGTTAAGTAGATGACAAATCACTGGATGCAATCTGCAAAATTCCATGTGCGACTCCTATTGTTTCCTTACGAGGGCCATAAATTGATCAGGTTGAAACTGCGCCATTTGCGACATGGATCATGGTTTATAATCCCTTATCAATGGGTCTTCCAGCTTTAGGCCGTGGCTGAAGACACACGGATTTTTTTCCTTCTGCATTCTGCCCCATGTCTAACCCAGTCCTCGGGCTCTTGCATCTATGGATGGCCCTCCCCTGTCATGCTCTCTGTCGTTGGAGCGACACAGAATTAGGTAGTTTCGCGACTTCCCTAAAGCCGGCAGGTCAGAGATTTTCCTTACTCGCCTGGGAGGACATTGCACAGAGGGCCGCAGTCTGGTCCCAGGGGAGGAGGGTGCTTGGTTTGCAAGAGAATGGATTTGACCAATCAGGCCACTCTTGCGGGTGCTCAGCTGCAGCATTCTATCAGGGCTCCCGTTGGGGTCTGTCTGATTTCAGTGGAAGCCAGGGAGGTAGAAACTGAGCCCTGGAATGGATTGGCAGAGGTCTGAGCCCTGCTTTTTCTTTTTTAAAAAATTTGCCAACCACTCTTTGCCTGCCGCGTGGACACAACCATTGCTAGGTTCTCTTGAACACCTATGCGGCCCAGGCTCTAACTAGCAGGCTTACCGTGGTATTTTCCAGATTTCACTTTAAAATGTACATTATTTATTGTACCCTGCCTTGATCCAGAAAGGGCTTAAGGCAGCTGACTGAATATATAATCATGAAAAGCTGATTCAACTTATTTGGCTGAAGACATTCTGCTGTAAGTGGAAAAAAAGTTTTGAAATCCTTTTTTCATTAGAAGGTGATTACCTGATTTTACAGCAAATAGACGTTTCTCGTAAGTGAATACAGTTAAGTATCTGTCCAAAAATTTCCTTTGACCTTGTAACTTACAGCTAATATATAGTGTTTTCATTCCTTCCTAACGAGGAAATTTGATGTCATCATATAAATTATGCAGAAGAAATGTCTTGTATGGGCAAAGCTGGACAGTCAGGAGATGTGGATCAACTTTGACGGATGCCCTAGCCTGCAGCATGGAGGTTCCTCTGCTCCCATCCCTCCCAGGATTATTTTATTTTATTTTATTATTTTATTTTTTTAAGTTTATTTTACTATTTATTATTTTACTTATTTATTATTAATTATTTTATTTTATTTCCTCCATCATTGAGACACATCGCTTTCTCATTTTTTCCTTCCGTTGGCCACTTGAAATCCCACGTTTCTGTGATTTATTAAAATATTCAAATATCACTCTCTTGTTTCAAGTTGATAAGTGAACTTTGGGCTGTATCTCTAGAGCAGAATGGAATTTTCATATTCTCTGGCCAGGTCAGGCTTTGGTGGGATTCGGTGGCAGTGGGTGACCATGAGGTCATTCTGCTCGACCGGTCGTTGCTGTTTCCTGAAGTGTCTGCCATGTCCCTTCCCATGATCCCTCCCAGACAGCCCTCATGGATGGGCAGGCAGATTCTGGAGGAAGGAGGAAAGGGAAAATGCTTCCACCTTCTTACTTGGGCGCAGGTACAGGTGGGGATGGGTAATTCAAAGTCATTTGGTTACATGTTCCCATTTGGCTGTCATGTGTTGGACAGTAATATAGTGCTCACCGGGGTGTGTGTGTGTGTGTGTGTGAAATCTGAGGTTATGGGCTTTTACTTTTCTTTTTTGTTTTTTTAAAAAATGTGACAGTAAATTATGCAACAAAGTGGAGAAAGAGAATAAAATCATAGAGGGTAGCTTCTTTTAAAAAGCCACTCTCCATGTTTTGAGCTTTGTAGGGCAAGGCACCATGCTAAGTGACCTTCACACACAGGATCTCCCTGTAGGGGGGACATCATCACCCCCATTTTAGAGATGAAGAAGCCAAGACTTAGAGAAGACAGGATGTTCTAAGGATGTGTCTGGGATTTGTTTTAATCAGGTAAGCAAACACAGAAGTAGTTGTCAGGAGGAGTTTGTACTCACAGCTCCCTAGAAACCAGAGGCACAGGGTATGGGGAAGCACCGGGGTCCGTCAGGAGGCAGAAAGCAGGGAAGGGGAAAGCCTGGCCCACAGCCCTTTATTGGGGTTTTGTGGGAAGGGAAGGCGAGGCAGAGTTAACAGTTGAAGATTAGCTAGTTTGAGTGATTATGGCAGTCTCTGGGCTACAGAACTGTCCCAGTGTCTATACCTGGCCCTGGGGTGACAAAAGGGATGGGCTAGGGGGGATTGGCATGGCATCTGAGAGTCAAACAGAGGATCTGGTTGAGGCGTGGGCTCTGGATTGGTTCGTTTCTGATCAAAGGCATGCCTGTAGGGCAGTTGTCTGCTGTCTCTAGGAATTAGCTAGCCCTGGAAGGGGCATTTTCTCCAGGTTCAAGGCCCCAAATGCCAGAACGTCAAGAATACAGACAATAAGAAAACACAGTCACTACACAGGATGTGGCTCAGATGTGTGCTGGTAGTAAGAGGCAGAGCCAGGGTTCCCACCAGGCTGCCTGGCCCCCGTCCTTCATAGGATTCAACCCTGTGAAGTGTTCCCTTCCCCCACTACCCACAGCTAGCTGATGGGAGCACAGGAGCTGATTAAGGTGTATGTCCTACTCTTGGGAGCTTATTCTTCTTAGTAAAAGACAGACAGAGGCTCAGATTCAAGGTTAGGATAACCCTCCTGGAAGTTACCAGACTTGGCCCAACAGTATTTCAGTGCCTCAGGGACATTGACATTTTCAAGGAAGCTTACGATTCATCTTTTCTTTGTTTAAAAAAATTTTTTATTGAGGTATAATTGACATACAACATCGTATTAGCTTCAGATGTACAACAGGATGATTTTCAGTATTTGTATATAATGCT
The DNA here is from genome assembly GCF_029215605.1 of Mirounga angustirostris. Lineage (NCBI taxonomy): Eukaryota > Metazoa > Chordata > Mammalia > Carnivora > Phocidae > Mirounga > Mirounga angustirostris. The sequence continues at coordinate 9,357,550 of NW_026991709.1, read as the reverse complement.
AAATGATCATCGCAAGCCTAGCTGCCATCCGTCACCATACATAATCACAAATTTTTTTTTTCTTGTGGTGAGAACTCTTAAGATTTACTCTCTAAGCAACTTTCAAATATGCAACACAGTGTTGTTAGCCACGATGGTGTCCGTTATCACCAGTAACTTCTTTATCGTGTAACTGGAAGCTTGTGTCTTTGACCCCCTATCACTCATTTCCCCTGCCTGCTACCCCCACCTCTGGCAACCACCAATCTGTTCTCTGTATCGACGAGCTTGGTTGGGTTTTGTGTTTTGTTCTTTTTTTAGATTCCATATGTAAGCAAGACCATAAGGTATTTGTCTTTCTCTGACTTACTTCACTTAGCATAATGCCCTCAAGTTACATCCATGTTGTCACAAATGGCAAGATTATCTTCCTTTCTTATGGCTGAATAATATTCCAGTGTGTGTGTGTGTGTGTGTGTGTGTGTGTGTGTGTGGGTGGGTGGGTGAGTGTATACCACATCTTCTTTATCCATTCATCCATCGATGGACACTTAAGTTGCTTCCATATCTTAGCTATTGTAAATAAGGCTGCAATCAACATGAGGTTCCCTATCGTTTTGTTTTTTTTTTTTTAAAGATTTTATTTATTTATTTATTTGAGAGAGAAACAGCATGAGAGGGGAGAGGGTCAGAGGGAGAAGCAGGCTCCCCGCTGAGCTGGGAGCCCGATGTGGGACTCGATCCCAGGACTCCGGGACCATGACCTGAGCCGAAGGCAGTCGCTTAACCAACTGAGCCACCCAGGTGCCCCCCCTATCCTTTTGAATTAGTGTTTTCATTTTCTTTGGATGAATACCCAGAAGTTGAATTGCTGGACCCATAGGGTAGTTCTATTTTTGTTTTTTTGAGGAAACACCCTACTGTTTTCCACAGTGGCTGCATGATTCATCTTTTCTATAAATTAACAATTCACTTCTCTTGCTTTCCTTCTTTAGACCCACCTTGCATCTTTGGGCTGGGGAGAATCAAGTGTACTAAGAACACATCTATTTAGGTGCTATTTATGTGCACACCTGTGAGACTGCTGAGAGGCAGGAAGGACCACTGCCCTCTGTGTCCCCTGTGCCATCATCCACGTGCAGACCCACCGTCCCCCATGACCGACGCTGGGTGCGTGGAGATCTGTGCTGCAGGCAAGAAGAAGGTGAGAGGTGTATTGAGAGAAACGAATGAGTGTGGTAGATCTAGATCAGCCCAACCCAGTAGAAACCTAATGCACACCACAGATGTCATTTTACATTTTCCAGTAGCCACATTAAAAAGATAAAAAGAAGCCAGTGAAATTAATTTTAGTAATCTATTCTCTATAATCCCATTTATCCAAAACATTATTATTTCTTTTTTTTTTTGAGATTTTATTTATTTATTTGCCAGAGAGAGAGCACGGGAGAGAAAGAGAGAGTGAGAGCACAAGCAGGGGGAGCGTCTGGCAGAGGGAGAAGCAGGCTCCCCGCTGAGCAAAGAGCCCAATGTGGGACTTGATCCCAGAACCCTGGGACCATGACCTGAGCTAGAGGTAGATGCTTAACCTACGGAACCACCCAGGCATCCCCAAAATATTATCATTTCACCATGTAATCATTATAAAAATTATTTACGAGACATTTTACATGACCTTTTTTCTTACTAAGTCCCTGAAATCAGTGTGTATTTTATACTTACAGCATATCTCAATTTGCACTGGCCACATTTTCAGTGCTCGGATCTCATATTTTCATGTGGCTGATGCCTACCATCCTGGACAGCACAGACATAGATCAGTAAAACCCAGGCCATGTGTTCTCTCGGTTTCCACGGGCAGGAAAGGGAAGGACTGTCGTCCTGGACATAAAGAACTTATGGAAGACGGTGGGCTGATAGGAGCACTGGGACAGAAATGAGACAGAAGGGCAAAATATATGAAGGAGGAACAAAGGGTAGGCAGAAGCAGGACAGAAAGGAAGGAAATTTACAAGTAGTCCATTCCTTGCGTTTGATGGCTGTGTAACCACAGCGCGGAGCTCCTAACTCATCACCCCACGGGGTTCTTCCTCTCCTTGTCGTCTGAGGAAGCCAAGACTCCTGGCACAGATACAGCTCACGGCTAGGGACTCGTGATTATAGGGTTCAAACCCACTCTTGCCTGACTACACTATTGCCCCTAAAGGTCCAGGAACGTGCCACGGACATCACTTATGTTTGGGCCAAGGTGGAAAATTTTCTGCTGGAAAGATTTATGAGTGAGTTACCATGAATCCAAATGTCACTGATTCTTCACGGTTTTCACCCGAATATCAACTGGAAAAATTAGGCAGGATGACCTCCTCATCCTCACAAGAGGCCAGCAAGCCAAGGCACCACTCATAGGCAACCTTGTAGGCATTCCATCGGATAAAAGGCACTTGTTTTTCCCAGAATGGAAATATCTATGTTGTTTTGTTTTAGGGAGGTGTGTGTTCATTATAAAATGTCCCAAAACAGAAAAAGAGCCTCTGTCATTCTTCTCCCCACTCTGTAAGAATCACTGTAGGTGTTTGTGCATAATTAGAATAAAAAGAATCCACGTGTGGGGCGCCTGGGTAGCTCAGTCGGCTAAGCGTCTGCCTTCGGCTCAGGTCATGATCCCGGGGTCCTGGGATGGAGTCCCGCGTCGGGCTCCCTGCTCAGCGGGGAGCCTGCTTCTCCCTCTGCCTGCCGCACCCCCTGCTTGTGCTCTCTATCAAACAAATAAATAAAATCTTAAAAAAAAAGAATCCACGTGATACGTACCATTGTGTACCTTTTTCACTGTGCTCAGCCGCTCAGATCTTTCTGTTTCCATGGCAACACCCATCCCATGTGGCTTATCCTTTTCTTGGGTTGTAGAGTGTTCCATCAGTGGAGAGACCCCAGTTTAACAATTCCCCTTTGACGGGCATGCAGGTTGCGTCCAGTGTCGTGATGTAGAAACTACCCTGCAGGGAGCATTTCCTAAAATCCACACGTCTTCATGTGTCTCCAGGTGTTTCATCAGGACAAGCTGACATGGCAGGTTTTATGGAGCTAGTGTCACCGTGCCTGTTATGCTGGGCTGCACCCGCTGGGGGTAAAAACTCCACACCCCGGTAATGATACAACCTGCATTCTTGGCTTTGTGCCCACCACTGGGGGACCCCCAAGCCTCATTGATGCCCCCCAAACTCTACGCCTGGGGAGCGTGACACAGGCCTTCAGGCCACCCTGCGGCTTCTCCCACTTTCTTCTTACCTTCCCTGTGCCCATCTTATGATGTCAACACCCCAGTTCCCCATGCTGAGGACCCAGCTCCCGTCTCTGGTACCCTAGTACCGCAAGCCTCTGAGCTGATGGAGGAAGGGCAAAGTCATTCCCCAGATCTGTCACATAGTGTCCAAGCTCAGCACTGCCCTGGCTCCTGCTGTCCCTGTCCTTATACCAGAGCATAAGCAGGCCTGGAAGTTTCCAGAACCCTCACTCCAGGACACTATTATTATTATTCTAGGCAGGGCTGGAAGATGTGCTGGCCCTTATCTTTGAATGGGTTCTTTCCTAGGGGGGTTCTCAGGCCCCCAGAACACTAGACTCCTGCCTCAGGTACCCGCAGGCTTTGGACATGGCCAAACCCACCAAAATCCTAAAGTGAATGGGCTTAGATTCTTGCTGTGTCTCCATCCCAGGCTGTCTGTTGACCCTCAGTCTCTAGGGAGGTGACAGGACCACTTGGAGATTTTGTGAGAGGGCTATCATGGGCATCTCCACGTGCAGGAGACTGATGAGGTTGGGGAGACTGGAGGGGACAACTCGGGGGTGGGGTTCACATGCATTTAAGAATGTTGGAGTATCAGAGCTGGAGGGGACTGGAGTGGGCGTATTAGTCAGTGTTGCTGCAGTAACAACCAGCCCTGAATTCTCAGGGACTACAACAGCAAAGACATCTTTCTCACTATGTTATGGGGTCCACTATGCTGCGGTGGCCTTGCTCCACCCATCTTCTCACTCCAGGATACTGGCTCAAGAAACAGCCCTGTCTTGGCTCTCAAGGCAGGGGAAAAGAGCAGATGAGCTGATGGAAGCTCCCACAGTGTTTCCTAGACAGAGCTTTTCTTCACACATGGCTTAAGTCCATGCACTCATGTCCCATTGGCCAAAGCATACACCATGGATAAGCCCAAAGTAATGGGGCAGGGGTGTATAATACTTTCACGGGGGAGGGGAGAGTGAGTAATTGTGAATACCAACTCGGACTACCATACAGAGCACATCCCTAACTCTGAGATACACCTGGAGAAACTGAGGCACGGTGAGGGAAAGTGGCTTGACCAAGGTCCACAAACCAGAACCAGGACGAGCACCGGATCTCCTGGGAACCAACGCAGTGCTCTTAATCCTACCCAGAGCTTCCCAACATGCGCTCCAAGAGATCTTATGGAGGGCCCGTGTCATAAGACCCCTCAGAACCTCCAATAATGCCGTTGAGATTTATGGCTGTGCCTGCAGCCTTTCCCAACTCTTTTGACCACAAAACCCACGGAACCAGCTGAGGAGCCGCCCGTGGTGATGGCCCTCCTGGGAACACACTTTGGGAGATGAAGCAGCACCACCCCTGCCAACCACCCTGACTCTAACTCACCATCGGGAACATGAAACTTAAGGTTTTTTGTTGCTATAAGGATTGCTTCAAAATACCCTAAACTTCGTATAAATTCTTCACAGCTTAGAAGTAGACACAGTTTGCATTTTTATTTTATTTTTTTATTTATTTAATTTTTTTTTGTTTTTAAAGATTTTATTTATTTATTTTGAGAGAGAGAGAGAATGAGAGACAGAGAGCACAAGAGGGAAGAGGGTCAGAGGGAGAAGCAGACTCCCTGCCAAGCAGGGAGCCCGATGCAGGACTCGATCCCGGGACTCCAGGATCATGACCTGAGCTGAAGGCAGTCGCTTAACCAACTGAGCCACCCAGGCGCCCCACAGTTTGCATTTTTAGAAAGTGCACATGACTTTGTGAGGCCATCATTAATTTTGATTATTTTTTCCATTTTCACTTCTTTCTCAGTTGCAGCCAAAAACGCAATAACTCTAGTGAAACAGATATTCATAAAGTCTTGGGTGGATGAATCATGGGATCTGGAAAGTGTGCTTGTGTCTGCGATAAGCCTTTCTTCTTTTTTCTTTGATAAAGACAACAAACGTTATGTACCATTTCTCAACCATAAAAATATGTCAACACAACAAAAACCTGTGCTTTGGTGTGATCATGGCAACACATCATGTCATTCTCAAGATGTCTCAAAGGGTCATACGTGGCCTCTGCTTGGGGCCACAGAACTCTTGGGAAAAGGCTACGAAGATCAGATCATCTCAGATCATTAGGGTATTTTTTTCCACGAAGATTCTTTTGATCTGTAACATATGTGAAATTAAAATAAACTTTATACAGTGTCGGATTTCCCCAAAACCTTCAAAAAGTAAAATCCTATTCAAATGGCTCAAAAATAAAACTGTGGAATACACTCCAGTCACCCTTTAAAAGAATTTTCTGAAACGCTGGGATGATCATAAGCAGGCTGGGAGGGGCGGTGCTTCTCTGGGGCTCTCAGGCAGGCAGCCCCACAGATCACAAGCTCCTGGGTTGGAATGGTTCACCTAGAGCTCAAGGGCTCTCGAACGTGTCCCTCCAGATCACTGCATAGACCCTGGGGACAGACTCTTCCCTTGGGTTAGATCAGGTGGTACAAAACTGTCCTTTATGTGCAACCTGAACACACTTCCCTACAATGCCCATCTCTTGCGGGGGGTGAAATGAGCCTAATTCCTCTGTTCCATGACCATCCCTTCAAATATTTGGAGACTGTCACTTTCCTCCCAATCATTCTCTCAAATAGTGGCTGTTCCTGGGCTGCTCCTGGCATGAATGTTTCTGAGGCCTTCAGCTGCTGCAGACAAATACTGGCCTAGAGGAGCCCCATGCATCCATGATACCAAGATGGGGCAGACATGCCTTCGGGCAGCTACACCGTGAGAGGTGGGGACAAGTGGAGGGCAGGTGGGGTCAGAGCCACATGTGATGGGGGCGCGGGGGGGGGGGGCGGAGGGCTTGTCTTCTTCATTGCACCATGTCACCATGACTATGTCCCCACATTGCCATGATGTGGCCTTTCTACCCAGGGCCACACACGGAGAATTTGGGCCTCTTTGTTCCTGCGGTCATCCTGATTAATAGACCACCAGTGTGTGTGTATATTATGTTTTATATTATATTATACACATGTCATTTAAGTCACATTCATAGATTTGCATAATATCCCTATTACCGGGGTGCTTGGGTGGCTCAGTCGGTTGACCCTCTGACTCTTGATTTTGGCTCAGGTCATGATCTCAGGGTCATGAGATTGAGCACTGAGCGTGGAGCCTGCTTGAGATTCTCTCTCTGCCCCTCCCCCTGGCTCACTTGCTTGCTCTCTCTCTCTCTCAAAAAAAAAAAAAAATTCCTCTTACCATTCCAGGATGCAGTGGTTTGTCATCCTTATTAGTGGTCTACACTAAGTCCAAAATTTTAGGTTGTTCTCCAGATAATATTGAAAAAATATATAAAATAATATAAATCTTATAGATATGGTGTCAAAAGAAAAGCTTAGCCAGATCCCTGTTTTACTAGATCACAGACTCCTGCAGATAACACAGGGCATCTTTTCTCCCTAGGGTGCCCTTCATGTCCCATGCAATGCTGCTTCTGTGACGGGTTGAGAGCAAGAATAAAAAGAGGCTGGAGAGGGCGCCTGGGTGGCTCAGTCGTTAAGCGTCTGCCTTCAGCTCAGGTCATGATCCCAGAGTCCTGGGATCGAGTCCCACATCGGGCTCCCTGCTCGGCGGGAAGCCTGCTTCTCCCTCTCCCACTCCCCCTGCTTGTGTTCCTGCTCTCGCTATCTCTCTCTCTATCAAATAAATAAATAAAAATCTTAAAAAAAAAAAAAAGAGGCTGGAGAAGAGAGTTGGTCGGTCCTCCCTCGCTCCGTCTGGGCCTGCTCAGGGAACCAGGCGGGTTTTCCGTCTGTGAGCCCCGAGGCCTGCCATTCCCACATCCACACCTGCATGAGCTGGAGGCCTCTGCTAACCACCGGGCTCCTTCCACCTCCTGGCCTCGCTGGGGAACAGCGAGCCATTGTTGTTATGAAGGAGAAAAGAAGGTTTTAATGAGTGTGTACACACCCTAGGTCTCCTGTGCACACGGTTTCATCCTTGAGGACACACTCCAGAGAACGAATGTGGTTTTTCTGCGGGGCCCCACGGAGCCCACACACCGCACGCCACGGCTTTCCCCCAGCGTCCCCACCGCAGCAGGCACAGCCTTGCAGGCCCCCAGGTACACCATCCTCCTGCCCTCGGACTCAGAGGGGGAGGGGGGCCCGCAGGACTGCAGGGTGCATTGAAGGCAGCCTGCATAAGCTACTGGCTTCTCACCGCTGGAGGGGAAGCCACCGTCCATCAGCCACCTAACTGACTTGCAGGAAGTCACAAAATGCTGAAATACCGTATGGATTATCATCCCGGATGCAGCATCCGCTTTGTCAGGAGAACCCTGAACTCCCCAAGGTGATGCCCCGGGTGCCATGAACACTCCTCCCACCCAGCACATCCATTCTGTTTTGGTCACAGCAAAGGGTGCGTAAAGCAAACAGCGTGTGCTCGCCATGTATTTTTCTAACAGGGCAGTAAGAAAATACTTGCTACCTGAGATATTGCTGCAAGTCAGCGAAGCAAGCGGTTCCACATGTGGGTTGCATTATCCTCGGAGTTGAGCCTGGCTTTCTAACACGCACTAACCAGGCGTCTGCGGGAGGGTGAGTTTAATAAAAGCTGCAGGTTTCCCCAGTGCCTCTAGGCAATAAAGACTCAAGCAGCTCGTGGGTGTCAGAACAGGCTAATTGCTGTGTTCCTACATCCCTAAATGAGGGGCGCCCCCAAAGACAATAACCCCGCCAGCATCCACGTGGACCAGCCTGTGATGAAGATTTTGAGGCATTGGCACACATGTGTGTGGGGAGGTTCTGAAGCTTCATTCCTGAGGAATGAAGTTTTGTGCCACTCAGGACTCCCCTAGCGTCCCCCCAGCCCTGCCTGGCCGTGGTCTCCAGTCCTGAATGGGTTTAATGCTCCATCCCTCCATGACGCTCCCGTAGGACGAAAGCGCCTATCTGGACCCCAACAGTTTGGTCCTGGAAGAGTTGCTTCAATGTGTTTGTGTTTATGGTTATGCCTTTAGATTTCATTGAGGTCATTACAAGAAGCAGCTGGTTGAAAATTCCTTCTGCACTTGGGCTGAAATTATGGTCAAGGGCAGGGTTCATTCTGTCACCCAGCCCCAGCGAGCCCAGGGGGAGACCCAAGAACGTGGTTTGGTTTTTTCGTTTTTTACGAATGTAAGATAGTAGGAAGGGAAAAATGAAGGGGGGGAAATCGGAGGGGGAGACAGACCATGAGAGACTATGGACTCTGAGAAACAAACTGAGGGTTCTAGAGGGGAGGGGGGTGGGGGGATGGGTTAGCCCGGTGATGGGTACTAAAGAGGGCACATACTGAATGGAGCACTGGGTGTTATACGCAAATAATGAATCATGGAACACTACATCAGAAACTAATGATGTAATAATGTATGGTGATTAACATAACATAATAAAATTTTAAAAAAAGAATGTAATGCCATGTGCAGAGAAAGGTTATTTATTTGTTTGATTGTTTGTTTGTTTGTTTAAGAATACAATGCCAGGGCGTTTGGCTAGCTCAGTCAGTTAGGTGTCAGACTCTTGATTTCGGCGCAGGTCAATATCTCAGGGTCGTGAGATCTGAGCCCTGCGCTGGGCTCCGCACTCCCTGGGGAGTCTGCTTGAGGTTCTCTCTCTCTCCCCCCTCTCTGTCCCTCCCCCCACCCCTGCAATCTCTCTTTCTTGAATAAATAAATAGATATATAATGCCATGTGTGAGGGCGGGTTTGGGAAACCCCTTAAGGATTGCTGGCTCCCCTCTTCCTAATAATGAATTTTATGCAACCCCGTGGCTGCCAGGAAGTTCAGAGCCAAAGTCAAGGATAAGTCACAACAATGACCTGGGTTCCGCTTTCGGTATCTGCTTCCTCCTCCTTTGCATGGTCTGGTTTTTCTGTGGCATTAACAGAAATTTGCCATACATATGGTGTGCTTGTAACAGCTTCCAAGCCTTTTGGGAAAGAGATGGCATATAAATAACTACCACTAGATAGTGCTACCTCCATAAAGAAGGTTTTTTTGACCATGACACTTGATTAACATCTCTTTGCGGTGTCCATAATGTCTTCTTGCTTTGGAGCTCTTGCAACTTTAAAATATACCGATATTTTCTTTATTGAACTCCTTTGCATGATAGAGAAAATACAGACAGGAATTTCTTTTCTCTTTTTATTGCAGTAGAGTTGACATATAATGCCACATTTGTTTCAAGTGTACAACATCGTGATTTGACAATTCTATGCATTCAGCTATGCTCACCAGAATAGGTGTAGTTACCATTTGTCACCTTACAGAGTTATTGCAATATTACTGACTCTCTTCCCCATGCTGTACTTTTCATCCCTGTGACTTATTGATTTTATAACTGGAAGTTTATACCTTTTAATCCCCTTCACCTATTTTATCCATCCCTCCACCCTTCCCTTCTGGCAACCACCAGTTTGGTCTTTGTATTTATGATGCTCTTTCTGTTTTTGTTTGTCTGTTCATTTGTTTTGTTGTTTAGATTCCACATGTAAGTGACATCATATGGTATGTGTCTTTGTCTGACTCATTTTACTTCACGTAATACTCTCTAGGTCCATCCAGGTTGTCACAAATGGCAAGACCGATTCTTTTTTATGACTAATATTCCACTAATATTTCAGGACTGATATACCACATCTTCTTTATCCGTTTATCTATTGTTGGACACTTAGGTTGCTTCCATATCTTGGCTATTGTAAATAATGCTGCAACAAACACAAAGGTGCATATATCTTTTTTAATGTTTTTGCTTTCTTTGGTAAATACCCAGTAGTGGAATTACTAGTTTGTATGGTATTTCTGTTTTTAAATTTTTCAGAAATTTCCATACTGTTTTCACAGTGGCTACACCAATTTACATTCACACCGACAGTGCTGGAGGGTTCCCTTTTCTCTACATCCTTGCCAACCCTTGCTATTTCTTATCTTTTTCATATTAGCTATTCTGATAGGTGTACAATGATATCTCATTGTGATTTTGATTTGCATTTCCCTGATGGTTAGTGATGTTGAGCATCTTTTCATGTGTCAGTTGGCCATCAGTATTTCTTCCTTGGAAAAATGCCTCTTTAGTTCCTTTGCCCATGTTTTCATCAAAATATTTGTTTTACTGATGTTGGGTTGTATAAGTTTTTTATATACTTTGGATATTAATCCCCAACTGGATATATCATTTGCAAATATCCTTTCCCATGCAGTAAGTTGTCTTTTTGTTTTGTTGATGTTTTCCTTCACTATGCAAAACTGTTTAGTTTGATGTAGTCCTAATAGTTTATATTATATACTTATATATTATATACATATTTATATAATAGCTTTTATTTCCCTTGCCTGAAGAGACAGACGTAGATAAATGTTGCTAAGACCAATGTTCAAGAGATTACTGCCTATTTTCTTTAAGGAGTTTTATGGTTTCAGGTCTCACTTTAGGTCTTTAATCCATTTTGAGTTTATTTATTTATTTATTTATTTTTGCCTTTATAAGATATATAATTTTTTATTATTATTATGTTATGTTAATCACCATACTAATCATCAGTTTTTGATGTAGTTCCATGATTCATTGTTTGAGTATAACACCCAGTGCTCCATGCAGTACATGCCCTCTTTAATACCCATCACCAGGCTAGCCCATCCCCTCACCCCCCTCCTCTCTAGAACCCTCACTTTGTTTCTCAGAGTCCATAGTCTCTAATGGTTCGTCTCCCCCTCCAATTTCCCCCCTCTTCATTCTTCCCTTCCTGCTATCTTCTTCTTTTTTTTTTAACATATAATGTATTATTTGTTTCAGAGGTACAGGTCTGTGATTCAACAGTCTTACATAATTCACAGCGCTCACCATAGCACATACCCTCCCCAATGTCTATCACCCAGCCACCCCATCCCTTCCAGCCTCCACCACTCCAGCAACCCTTAGTATGTTTCCTGAGATTAAAAATTCCTCATATCAGTGAGGTCATATGATACATGTCTTTCTCTGATTGACTTATTTCGCTCAGCATAATACCCTCCAGTTCCATGTCATTGCAAATGGCAAGATTTCATTCCTTTTGATGGCTGCATAATATTCCATTGTATATATATATATATACCTCATCTTCTTTATCCATTCATCTGTCGATGGACATCTTGGCTCTTTCCACAGTTTGGCTATTGTGGACATTGCTGCTAGAAACATCACGGTGCATGTACCCCTTCAGATCCCTACATTTGTATCTTTGGGGTAAATACCCAGTAGTGCAATTGCGGGATTGTATGGTAGCTCTATTTTCAAATTTCTGAGGAACCTCCATACTGTTTTCCAGAGTGGCTGCACCAGCTTGCATTCCCACCAACAGTGTAGGAGGGTTCCCCTTTCTCCACATCCCCGCCAACATCTGTCGTTTCCTGACTTGTTAATTTTAGCCATTCTGACTGGTGTGAGGTGGTATCTCATTGAGGTTTTGATTTGGATTTCCCTGATGCCGAGCAATGTTGAGCACTTTTTCATGTGTCTGTTGGCCATTTGGATGTCTTCTTTGGAAAAATGTCTGTTCATGTCTTCTGCCCATTTCTTGATTGGATCATTTGTTCTTTGGATGTTGAGTTGGATAAGTTCTTGATAGATTTTGGATACTAGCCCTTTATCTGATATGTCATTTGCAAGTATCTTCCCCCATTCTGTCGGTTGTCTTTTGGTTTTGTTGACTGTTTCTTTTGCTGTGCAAAAGCCTTTTATCTTGATGAAGTCCCAATAGTTCATTTTTGCCCTTGCTTCCCTTGCCTTTGGCGATGTTTCTAGGAAAAAGTTGCTGTGGCTGAGGTCGAAGAGGTTGCTGCCTGTGTTCTCCTTTAGGATGTTGATGGACTCCTGTCTCACATTGAGGTCTTTCAACCATTTGGAGTCTATTTTTGTGTGTGGTGTAAGGAAATGGTCCAGTTTCATTCTTTTGCATGTGGCTGTCCAATTTTCCCAACACCATTTGTTGAAGAGACTGTCTTTTTTCCATTGGACATTCTTTCCTGCTTTGTCGAAGATGAGTTGACCATTGAGTTGAGGGTCCATTCCTGGGCTCTCTATTCTGTTCCATTGATCTATGTGTCTGTTTTTGTGCCAGTACCATACTGTCTTGATGATGACAGCTTTGTAATAGAGCTTTAAGTCCGGAATTGTGATGCTGTCAGCTTTGCTTTTCTTTTTCAACATTCGGGGTCTTTTTTGGTTCCATACAAATTTTAGGATTATTTGTTCCATTTCTTTGAAAAAAGTTGGTGGTATTTTGATAGGGATCACATTGAATGTGTAGATTGCTCTAGGTAGCATTGACATCTTCACAACATTCATTCTCCCAATCCATGAGCATGAAACATTTTTCCATTTCTTTGTGTCTTCCTCAATTTCTTTCATGAGTATTTTTTAGTTTTCTGAGTACAGATTCTTTGCCTCTGGTTAGATTTATTCCTAGGTATCTTATGGTTTTGGGTGCAATTGTAAATGGGATCGACTCCTTAATTTCTCTTTCTTCTGTCTTGTTGTTGGTGTATAGGAATGCCACTGATTTCTATGCACTGATTTTCTATCCTGCCACTTTACTGAATTCCTGTATGAGTTCTAGCACTTTTGGGGTGGAGTCTTTTGGGTTTTCCACATAAAGTATCATATCATCTGCAAACAGTGAGAGTTTGACTTCTTCTTTGCCGATTTGGATGCCTTTTATTTCTTTTTGTTGTCTGATTGCTGTGGCTAGGACTTCCAATACTATGTTGAATAGCAGTGGTGATAGTGGACATCCCTGCTGTGTTCCTGACCTTAGGGGGAAAGCTCTCAGTTTTCCCCGTTGAGAATTATATTCACTGTGGGTTTTTCATACATGGCTTTTATGGTATTGAGGTATGTGCCCTCTATCCCTACACTCTGAAGAGTTTTGATCAAGAAAGGATGCTGTACTTTGTCAAATGCTTTTTCTGCATCTATTGAGAGGATCATATGGTTCTTGTTCTTTCTTTTATTAATGTATTGTATCACATTGATTGATTTGCAGATGTTGAACCAAACTTGCAGCCCAGGGATAAATCCCACTTGGTCATGGTGAATAATCCTTTTAATGTACTGTTGGATCCTATTGGCTAGTATTTTGGTGAGAATTTTTGCATCCATGTTCATCAAGGATATTGGTCTGAAATTCTCCTTTTTGATGGGGTCTTTGTCTGGTTTGGGGATCAAGGTAATGGTGGCCTCATAAAACGAGTTTGGAAGTTTTCCTTCCATTTCTATTTTTTGGAACAGTTTCAGAAGAATAGGTATTAATTCTTCCTTAAATGTTTGGTAGAATTCCCCTGGGAAGCCATCTGGCCATGGGCTCTTGTTTGTTGGAAGATTTTTGATGACTGCTTCAATTTCCTTAGTGGTTATAGGTCTGTTCAGGTTTTCTATTTCTTCCTGGTTCAGTTTTGGTAGTTGATACATCTCTAGGAAAGCATCCATTTCTTCCAAGTTCTCTAATTTGCTGGCATATAGTTGCTCATAATATGTTCTTATAATTGTTTGTATTTCTTTGGTGTTGGTTTTCATCTCTCCTCTTTCATTCATGATTTTTTATTTGCATCATTTCTCTTTTCTTTTTGATAAGTCTGGCCAGGGGTTTATCAATCTTGTTAATTCTTTCAAAGAACCAGCTCCGAGTTTCATTGATCTGTTCTACTGTTCTTTTGGTTTCTATTTCATTGATTTCTGCTCTGATCTTTACTATTTCTCTTCTCCTGCTGGGTTTAGGCTTTATTTGCTGTTCTTTCTCCAGCTCCTTTAGGTGTAGGGTTAGGTTGTGTATTTGAGACCTTTCTTGTTTCTTGAGAAAGGCTTGTATTGCTATATACTTTCCTCTTAGGACTGCCTTTGCTGCATCCCAAAGATTTTGAACAGTTGTGTTTTCATTTTCATTGGTTTCCGTGAATTTTTTAAATTCTTCTTTAACTTCCTGGTTGACCCATTCATTCTTTAGTAGGATGCTCTTTAGCCTCCATGTATTTGAGTTCTTTCCGACTTTCCTCTTGTGACTGAGATCTAGTTTCAAAGCACTGTGGTCTGAAAATATGCAGGGAATGATCCCAATCTTTTGGTGCTGGTTGAGACCTGATTTGTGACCTAGGATGTGATCTATTCTGGAGAATGTTCCATGGGCACTAGAGAAGAATGTGTATTCCGTTGCTTTGGGATGGAATGTTCTGAATATATCTGTGAAGTCCATTTGGTCCAGTGTGTCATTTAAAGTCTTTATTTCCTTGTTGATCTTTTGCTTAGATGATCTGTCCATTTCAGTGAGGGAGGGGTGTTAAAGTCGCCCACTATTGTTGTATTGTTTTCAATGTGTTTCTTTGCTTTTGTTGTTAATTGGCTTATATAATTGGCTGCTCCCATGTTAGGGGCATAGATATTTACAATTGTTAGATCTTCTTGTTGGATAGACCCTTTAAGTAGGATATAGTGTCCTTCCTCATCTCTTATTACAGTCTTTGGTTTAAAATCTAATTTGTCTGATATAAGGCTTGCCACCCCAGCTTTCTTTTGGTGTCCATTAGCATGGTAAATGGTTTTCCACCCCCTCACTTTCAATCTGGGGTGTCTTTGGGTCTAAAATGAGTCTCTTGCAGACTGCATATCGATGGGTCTTGTTTTTTTATCCAATCTGATAGCCTGTGTCTTTTGATTGGGGCATTTAGCCCATTTACATTCAGGGTAACTATTGAAAGATAGGAATTTAGTGCCATTGTATTGCCTGTAAGGTGACTGTTACTGTATATTGTCTGTGTTCCTTTCTGGTCTATGTTACTTTTAGGCTCTCTCTTTGCTTAGAGGACCCCATTCAATATTTCTTGTAGGGCTGGTTTCGTGTTTGCAAATTCCTTCAATTTTTGTTTGTCCTGGAAGCTTTTTATCTCTCCTTCTATTTTCAATGACAGCCTAGCTGGATATAGTATTCTTGGCTGCATATTTTTCTCTTTTAGTGCTCTGAATATATCCTGCCAGTCCTTTCTGGCCTGCCAGGTCTCTGTGGATAGGTCTGTTGCCAATCTAATGTTTCTACCATAGTAGGTTACATATCTCTTCTCCCAAGGTGCTTTCAGGATTTTCTCTTTGTCTCTGAGACTCATAAGTTTTACTATTAGATGTCGGGGTGTTGACCTATTTTTATTGATTTTGAGAGGGGTTCTCTGTGCCTCCTGGATTTTGATGCTTGTTTCCTTCCCCAAATTAGGGAAGTTCTCTGCTATAATTTGCTCCACTATACCTTCTGGCCCTCTCTCTCTTTCTTCTTCTTCTGGGATCCCAATTATTCTAATGTTGTTTTGTCTTATGGTATCGCTTATCTCTCGAATTCTGCCCTCGTGATCCAGTAGTTGTTTATCTCTCTTTTTCTCAGCTTCTTTATTTTCCATCATTTGGTCTTCTATATCACTAATTCTGTCTTTGCCTCATTTATCCTAGCAGTTAGAGCCTCCATTTTTTATTGCACCTCATTAATAGCCTTTTTGATTTCGACTTGGTTAGATTTTAGTTCTTTTATTTCTCCAGAAAGCGTTTCTCTAATAACTTCCATGCTTTTTTCAAGCCCAGCTAGTATCTTTAAAATCATCATTCTGAACTCTAGTTCCGACATCTTACTAATGTCCGTATTGAGTAGGTTCCTAGCAGTCGGTACTGCCTCTTGTTCTTTTTGTTGAGGTGATTTATTCTGTCTTGTCATTTTGTCCAGAGGTGAATAGATGAATGAAAGAACAAAATGCTAACAGGGTAACAATGTCCCCAGAAAATATACACTAAACAAATCAGAAAAGACCTGAAACTGGGGGAAAAGAAAGGGAAAGAAAGAAAAAAGAAAAAAAAGAAAAAGGAAAAGGAAAAGATAAAAACAAACAAACAAAAACAAAACAGAAAAACAGAATATGATCAAATATGATCAGGCTGGTGCATAGAGCAGTGACACATACTAGATTTTGGGTGTATTTTTGTCTGTTAGAAAAAAGTGCCTCCCAAAATTTTAAAGAAAGAAAAACTTATGTATGTACAAAAATAAGGGTTAATACGATGAAGGGATGGAATATGACTGTAAAGATGAAAATTATAAAAGATTTTATCAAAGGAATTGATAAGAAGTTGGTTGAAAAAAGAAAGAAGAGGATTTAAAAAAAAAGGGAGAGAATGTGATCAGGCAGGAGACTAGAACAAAGCCATTTGTTTGTCATAACACTAGAGAGTTAGGGTATATTTTGATCTGTTAGAAGAAACTGTATATATATATATATATATATACCAAAATAAGGTTAACTACTAGGAAGGGATAAAATATGACTCTAAAAATGAAAAATAAAAAAGATTTTTTAAAAAAGGGATTGATAAGATGTTGGTTGAAAAAGGGAAAAAGAAAAATTCAAAAAAAAAGGAAAAAGAAAATTTAAAAAATTAACTTTGAAAGACTAAAGAATCATGGGGAAAAAGCCATGAATTCTATGTGCAGTATTCCCCTAGTGCTGGCGTTCTGTCATTCTCATTGATTGGTAAACTTGGTCTTGGCTGGCTGTTCTTGCTGATCTTCTGGGGGAGGGACCTATTGCCATGGTTTCCAAATGTCTTTGCCGGAGGTGGAATTGCCCTGCCCTTGCTGGGTCCAGGCTAAGTAATCTGCTTGGGTTTGCTCTTGGGAGTTTTTGTTCCGTGCAAGCTTTCGGTACAGCTTTGGAGGCCGAGAGTGAAAATGGCGGCCTCCCAATCTCCACCCCGGAGGAGCCAAGAACTCAGGGCCCCACTCCTCAGTGCACCCCCAGAGAAAAGCAGTCAATCACTCCTGTCTCCCTGGTCTCCAGCCACACTCCGTGCTCACCCGTCCTGTGACCGAGCATTTCTATCTCTGGCACCCGACCCCGTGTGGAGTCTCCAAACCCAGCAGATCCCTGTGGTGCACTCCTGCGCTGGGGAGTCTCCCCAGATCTGCTGCTTGTTGGGTCCCTGCTTCCAGAAAGTGGTTGCTTTTCTGTTCAGAGAATTGCTGCTATTCTTTTCTTCGATCTCCTGTTGAGTTTGTAGGTGTTCAGATTGGTTTGATCCCTATCCAGCTAAATTCCTGGGACCAGACGAAATCCAGGTCTCCTACTCCTCCACCATCTTGCTCCTCAAGATATCCATTTTGAGTTTATTTTTGTGTATGGTGTAAGAAAGTGGTCCAGTTTCATTCTCTTGCATGTAGCTGTCCAGTTTTCCCAGCACCATTTATTGAGAGACTATCTTTCTCTCCACTGTATATTCTTGCCTTCTTTGTTGTGGATTAATTGACTATATAAGTGGGTTTATTTCTGTGCTATCTGTCCTGTTCAATAGATCTAGATGTCTATTTCTGTGTCAGTACCGTAGTCTTTTGATTACTATAGTTTTGTAGTATAGCTTAAAATCTGGGTTTGTGATACCTCCAGATTTGTTTTTTGGTTTTTTTCCTGGTAAAGATTTTTATTTATTTACTTGACAGAGAGAGAGCACACACAAGCAGTGGGAGCTGGGGGAGTGGGAAGCTCCCTGCTGAGCACGGAGTAGGATGCAAGGCTCAATCCCAGAACCCTGGGATCATGACCTGAGCCGAAGGCAGACACTTAACTGACTGAGCCACCCAGGCGCCCCTCCAGCTTTGTTCTTTTTTCTCAAAATTGTTTTGGCTACTTGGGGTCTTTTGTGGTTCCATACACATTTTAGAATTGTTTGTTCCAGTTCAATGAAAACAACTATTTTGACAGGGATTGCATTGAATCTGTAGATTGCTTTGGATAGTATATCCAATTATATTTATATATTTATATTTATGTATAATATATATTACATATATAATACATATTAATATATTATAACATATAATATATTATAAATCCAATTTATATTTAACAATATAAATTCTTCCAATCTATGAGCACAGTATATCTTTCCATTTGTTTGTGTCATCTTTAATTTCTTTCGTCATTGTTTTATAGTTTTCGGAGTACAGGTCTTTCACCTCCTTCATTAAATTTTTTCCTAAGTATTTTATTCTTTTTGGTGCAGTTGTAACTGGAATTGTTTTCTTTTTTTTTTTTCTTTTTTTTTTTTTTAAAGATTTTATTTTATTTATTTATTTGACAGAGAGAGACAAAGCGAGAGAGGGAACACAAGCAGGGGGAGTGGGAGAGGGGGAAGCAGGCTCCCTGCAGAGCAGGGAGCCCGATGCAGGACTCGATCCCAGGACCCTGGGATCATGACCTGAGCCGAAGGCAGTTGCTTAACCAACTGAGCCACCCAGGCGTCCTGGAATTGTTTTCTTAATTTCTCTTTCTGCTACTTCATTATTAGTGTATAGAAATGCAACAGATTTCTGTATATTAATTTTGTATCCTGCACCTTTACTTATTTATTACTTCCAATTGTTTTTTGATGGAGTCTTTAGGGTTTTCTGTATATAGTATCAAATCATCTGCAGATAGTGACAGTTTTACTTCTTCCTTACCAGTTTAAATGCCTTTTATTTCTTTTTCTTGTCTGACTGCTGTGGCTGGGACTTCCAGTACCATGTTGAATAAAAGTGGTGAGAGTGGACATCCTTGTCTTATTCCTGATCTTAGAGAAATGCAGTCAGATTTTTCTCATTGAGTATAATGTTAACTGTGGGTTTGTCATATACGACCTCTATAATGTTGAGGTATGTTCCCTCTAAATGTATTTTGTTGAGAGTTTTTATCATGAATGGATGTTTAATTTTGTCGAAGGCTGTTTCTGCATCTATTGAGATGATCACATGGTTTTTATCTTTTGTTTTATTATTGTGGCGTATCATGTTGATTGACTTGCAGAATGTTGAACTATACTCCATCCCCAGAAAAAATCCCACTTGACTGTGGTGACTGACCTTTTTAATATATTGTTGAATGTGGTTTGCTAATATTTTGTTGAGGATTTTTGCTTCTATGTTCAGGGATATTGGCCTGTAAGGATTTTTTTATTTGTTTTGTTTTGTTTTTTTGTAGTATCTTTGTCTGGTTTTGGATTCAGGGTAATGCTGTCCTCACAGAATGAATTTGGAAGCTTTCCTTCCTCTTTTATTTTTCAGAGTAGTTTGAGGAGACTAGGTATTAACTCTTCTTTAAATGTTTAGTGGAATTCACTGTGAATCCCTCTGGTCCTGGACTTTTGTTTGTTGGGAGTTTTTAAATTACTGATTCCTTTTGTTACTAGTAATCAGTCTGTTCAGATTTTTTATTTCTTCTTGATTTAGTTTTGGAAGATTGTATGTTTCTGGAAATTTATCCATTTCTTTTAGGTTGTCCAATTTGTTGGCGTCTATAAACGAGCTTTGTTCTGTATGTCTGCATGAGTCCCTTGCATCTTCAGGTCTGGAGACACCCTCATGGCACCAAAAAGTGGTGCCACTAATCAAAATCTCTAAGAAATTTGCAAATTGGGGTACCTGGGTGGCTCATTCAATTGAGTGTCAGACTCGATCTCCACTCAGGTCTTGACCTCAGGGTCGTGAGTTCAAGCTCCACATTGGGCTTCATGCTGGTGTGGAGCCTACTTAAAAAAAAAAGAAAGAAAGAAATTTGCAAATCCTGTAAATATGAGGAAGAGAAATCCCTGTCAGATCTGATTTCATGACTTGAGGGCAAACACCAACAAGTGCTTTTGAGAATACCAATTTTTCTGCCCAGTCCTGGGAAATGATGGGACAGATGCAGTACTTTCTATGAGAAGTATTTTCTGTAAGAGTCCACCCTGACCCATCCCTCCCTAGAATATTCATTCTTTAAAATGTCCTACTTAGAAACTACGTTGTCACTGATTAAAAAGAAACACCATTTCTAGAAGAAAAGTAGCACCCTAAGGCAGAAGCCTCTCAAAAAGGTGATTAAAATATTGTAGTTTCCACTATTTCCCATGACCCCACCTAATAACTAACCTATCAGCCACACACAGGAGCTGGGGAGGAGCTTAAAATTATTCTGCCCCAACTGCAGATTTTTCCAGTTAAAGGCATGAAGAGGTAGGAGGACCAGGTTCCACATGATAAATTATCTTTAGTGTTCTGCTAGCCCAGCATTCTAAACCAGGCTCTGCCTTGGTAGCTCTGTGATCATGGACATGTCATTTTGCTTCCTGGCCTCCATTTTCTTATCTTTGAAATCAGGAACATGTCTTAGATGATCTTTTTTTATTTAAGATTTTATTTATCTATTTGACACAGAGAGAGAGATAGTGAGAGCAGGAACACAAGCAGGGGGAGTGGGAGAGGGAGAAGCAGGCTTCCCGCCGAGCAGGGAACCCAATGCAGGGCTCGATCCCAGGACCCCGGGACCATGACCTGAGCCGAAGGCAGACACTTAATGACTTAATGACATCTAAGACACTGTGTCTTAGATGATCTTAATGTCTCCTCTTATTCTTAGCCTGTCGCATCCAAGTGGAACCAATCCTTCCTAGAATTGCCAGCAGGTACCTTCCTAAGGGGAGTGTTAAAGATGTCCACCAGGGGGCGCCTGGTTCACTGCAAACACTGGCCTGGGATCAGGACAACCTGCGGGCAGGTAGGGTGACCCCAATTTTCCCACCCAGTCCTGGAAGGATTCCAGACATCCAAGAAGGGTAAGTCTTCCTAGGGGTTAGGCTAGAATCACACCATCTCTTCTAACAGCCTGTTTTGCAATTTATCCCCGCCTCTGAGTAGATGGTTGGGACAACTCTCTGAAATTTCTAGCATTTGGTAGTTTGGGGCCATCTGTCTATGTGGGAAACATCTTTCCAGTTCATTCATTTATGGTTCCAGCAGCAGCCGAAAAACTGGGAACTGGTTGAAATTGGGGAAAAAAAAAAAAAGGTCTCTGTCTCTTGCCTTCAATCCCTGGACACTGAGAACAGGGCTAGTGGCCATGACCACTGTGATTTAGAGGGGCTGGTCAAGGAGGGTCCCCAATGGTGGGAAGGTGGTGAGTGTGCTGGTATTGTCCGGAGATGTTCTGAATGCATCTCCTCTCTCTCATGGAAGCTTTAGTCAACCATGGTTAAAATACACTGTTTGAACCACCACTATTTGTTGCTGGAGTCTCAGGCCAAGTGAGAATTCTCTGGGTGTAATCACACCCGGACACCAGATTCTTCTGTGCCTCCACTGAGGCTTCTTCAATTCTCTGGGGTGCTAGGTCTAAGGCTTTTGAAGAACCTCCCAAGCTCTGTAGACCATGTTTGCTATGGGTCATATGTTCCTCAAAAAGATATGTTGAAACGTGACCTTATTTGGAAACAGGGTTGTTGCAGATGTAATTAGTTAGGATGAGGTCATTGGGGTGGGCCCTAATCCACTATGACTAGTGTCTTAATGAGAAGAGGGGATTAGGACATAGACATAGACACACAGAGAGAAGGCCATGTGATGACAGGTGGAGATTGGGGTGATGCTCTACAAGCCGAGGACTGCCGGGCAGTGCCAGCAACAACAGAAGCCTGGAGAGGAAGCTTTCTCCCCTGCAGGTTTCAGGTGCCGACACCTTGGTTTTGGACTTTGGGCCTCCAGGACTGTGAGAGTATCAGTTTCTGTTGTTTTAAGCCACCCAATTTATGGCAATTTGTGCAGCACTGCAGGATGTTCTGCTCTAGGGTTGATCACTGTCCCTTTCTAAAATAGTCTCCAAACTCTGCTGCTGAAATTTTGCCCCAGTTTTCCTTCCTTCACTGAACAAATATTTACAAAGCACCTACTGTGTGCCAGGCATAGTGCTTGGCCCAGGCTATGGCAGCCCTGACCGAAATGGTCCCTGCCCCAGGGAGCTTATGATCTTCATTTGTCTCTCCTCCCTCCCTCTTCTCACCAACTAAATATGGAGTTCCCCAGGTTCTGCCACCGCCCTTTCTGCGCCACCCTCCCCCCCCGCCCTTTGAAGCTTCTGTTACAGGAACAACCCCCAAATCTACAACCCTCCCTATTCCTGGGCCTCCAAGCTTCCAGAACTGCCTTTAATTGCAGCTCTGCGATCCCTCCTGGGGTCTCCTGTCACCAAATGCCTTCCTCCCTCCCAGTGTCCCTGTCCCCATCAATACAAGGGCTGTTGTCCCATTGGAGCACCCCCCACACTGTCACCTTGATTGCTCCCTCCGACTTGGCCACACCCAGGCCCAGCTTCCTCCCCTCCTGGGTTTGCCCTGGGACCCCTGCATCATTCTGATCTGTCTGTGCCACTCTGATGCGGATTAGTCATCTGAAAACCTCACTTTCACATGCACACCTCACATTGAAAACCCACGGCACTGGACCGACTCCAGAGTAAGTCCAGCTTCCTAGCAGGGCGCCATAGTCCTCCTTAATGGCAGCCCAGCACCACGTGCCCTGCAGGCACCCCTACTCCTGCCAACCTGGGCCACTAGCCATCCTGAAACACACCCCAGCCCCATCCTCCTCACTGCCTCCCTTCTCAGTGCCCTCAAACTTCCCTAATCCAACCCTTCCAGCCGTTGGCCCAGAGTCAGTCTTGCCTCCCTGGGGAACACGTTCTCGCCTTCTCCGGAAGGCTTATGGGCTTCTGAAGCACAATTTAGCCTGTTGCTTGTGCAGCCCGCTGCCTCCGGCCTCCTGTTCCTGGAACCTGAACATTGTGGGAGCCACCCCGGGCCACCATGGTAGGACCATCTGTCACCCTCTCCCGACCACCATTACAGGCGTGGACCCAACGACCAGCCCCACGGTAGCCCCAGAGTTAGACTGAGACTATGGAATCCAGGTAGGAGATTTCAGGTCTTGGGGCAGATTTTATCCTCCTTCAAGTTAAACATGAATCTTTAAGAGATAGATGGAAATAAGGTGACAAGCTCAGGGTAACTTTGAGCTGCTGTCCCCTGAACATGCACATTCCTCCCCTCGTGACCCCTGCTCTCAAAGATGCCAAGGCCCCCTGCTATTGAAGCGTGTCCCTCCCCCAGATCCATATGTTGAAGTCCTAACCCCCAGGACCTCAGAATGTGACCTTATTTGGGAATAGACTCATTGCAGATCTGGTTAGTTCTGATGAAGTCATAATGGAGTCGACTCATTGCAGATCTGGTTAGTTCTGATGAAGTCATAGTGGAGTAGGGAAGGCCCCTTGTGCA
The DNA here is from genome assembly GCF_029215605.1 of Mirounga angustirostris. Taxonomy (NCBI): domain Eukaryota; kingdom Metazoa; phylum Chordata; class Mammalia; order Carnivora; family Phocidae; genus Mirounga; species Mirounga angustirostris. The sequence continues at coordinate 9,334,129 of NW_026991709.1, read as the reverse complement.
GACTGATTGGTGTCCTTGTAAAAAGGAGAACCTTGGACACAGACATGCATAGAGGGGATGATGACCATGGGAGGACACAGGGAGAAGACAGTGTCTGCAAGCCCAGGACAGAGGTCTTGGAAGAATTCCCTCTGTCAAATAAATAAATAAAATCTTAAAAAAAAAAAAAAAAAAAAAGAGGTCTTGGAAGAAACCAACCCTGCTGACGCCATGATTGCAGACTTCCAGCCTCCAGGACTGCAAGACATTATATTTCTGTTGTTGAAGGCTCCTGGTTTATGCACTGTGTTACGGCAGCCTCAGCAAACAGATACAGTAGGGGGACCCTCTCCATCAGCTCCTGCTCCTGGGAGTCAGAGGAGGGGCTGGGAGGGAGGTGGAGGTCCAGCTGGAAAGGAGGCAGAGGGGGACACCTACCAGTGCCCTCAGAAATCTCCCATCATCTGCCCTGAAGGACTGCATTTGCCCCCAATACCCTCAGTTAGAGACATGGTTACTTCCTACAGGACATGACGCAGCTCCATCCGGTGGCTAATTACTCCGCTTTTCACGGGAGGCTTTGGGGAGGTGGGTTTGGAAAAGCCCTGTCCCTCTCCTCCTTCTGTCCTTCCCCTTTTCTTCTTCGCTCCCTTGGGCATTTCTCCATTCAACCAATGCTTAGGGAGGGCCTGCCCATGCAGACGTAGTGCTGGCAGCTGGGCACGTGTCCCACCCTGACGTGGAAAGGACATCAAAGTGCCCTCTGAACCTCAGCATGGCGTCCGTATGTCTGGCTGCTCAGTGGGCGGGCGCCCTCTGGACCCTACGGTCAACCCTGGAGTAGCAGTTGCCTTCGAGAACACAGATCTTCTTGGGGGCGCTGCATTCTATGCAAATATTCCAATTTGTGCTGTTCTTCAAAGGCAAAGAGGAGCTCCCTCCTCTTGGGAAATTCCAACCTGCTGAGCAAGGAGCCTGTACCATTTTCCCCGCAGGGTGGGCTGGTGGCTCTTCCTGGGAGTACACAGGGTGTGGAGGGGAGCTCTAGCTGTGGGATCTTGAGACAGACACGACCTGCGGCTGGGGCAGGGCAGGCCGGCGGGGCGGGGAGGGGAGGGGGCTGAGCTCTGTGTCCCAGGCAGGGCAGGTGATGAGGGGCACCAGCCTGGAAGCAGAGCGCATTGTGCACAGAGCCAGGGAGGGACCGGAGTCCGGCCGGCAGCCAGAGGCCCAGCCCACCACTGGCTGTGCTGGGGAGTCCTGGCAGGGGCCCTGGGAGCAGAAGAGAGCCCAGAATCCGGAGAGGTGGGCAGCTGGGCTGGGGGAAGGCCATAGCAGGCTGCAGGCTACCGGCCACGGTTCCAGAGGAAAACGCCAGACCCGGAGAGAGGGCAGGTGATACTAGGCAAGGCCAAGCCTCTCTTCTGAGGAGAGTTTAGAAGCTCACCAGCACAAGGAGCACCTGCCCTGGGTGCAAGACCTCAATCTAGCATCCTGGCCTGGGTGATAGAAAATAACTGTGTCTCTGAAAAAAAAGAGAAAAGCTCAAGTTTTCAGGAGTGGACTGGCGGAAGGAGCGAGAAGCCACACTCCTGAATGTAGGACAAGCATTGCTGCCTGAGGTCAGGACCCAACCGGGAGGAGGTGGGGAGTGAGAGGGAAGCGGGGAGACACAGAGCAGAGACCAGCTGCAGAGGAAGGAGGGCTCAGAGCCGGCCTGAGTATGGCCAGTCCCCGAGCCATGCTCTGGGGATCCAAATGTTCCAGTGGTTTTTCAAATCGTCCCCAAAGCTATTGAAATGTCCCCCAGACGTTTCCATGTCTTAACACCGTCACCCAGACGCCCTTTTCCACTGGACAGCAATCCTTTGAGCCCTGAGCTCTTGAAAACACACTGCCATTGGATCTGAGGCCGGAGCTGGTGGGCAGTAAGCCCCCAGCTGATACAGGGCAGCCTGTAAGGAGCATAAGGCGGCCCAGATAAGGAAGGAGAAGTCTTATCTGGTCTCCATCGCAGTTCTTGGGAAAGATGGGAAGCAGAGGCGGTTGAGCAGCTGACATTCAAAGCTGACCTGCATTGCTGTTTGAGTTGCAAACGCCCATTAACGAGAAGGCTAATGTTTAGCTTTCTGCTGCCATTGATAAGAGTGGGGAGCTTAGGAAAGTCTCGTACCTTTTACCATTTCCTGACCTGGAGTAAAAATAGCTTCTTTGTCTACATCCTTAGATGCACATTTGGGGTCGTATCCTTTAGTGAATCTGATCAGCCTGCAAATAGTTCACCTTTCCCTGGAATTCTCAAACAACAACAAAAGGCAAGCCGGTCCTAACGTGGAAAGGGAGAAGGTAATTGTTGCAGGAATCATCTGTTTTTGCAATGTGTCCTGTCCCCTCCACCAACTCTCTGCCCACTCTTCCATTGTGGAGATGTGCTGGCAGGGGTAACTCCTGCATGACGAAGTCCACAGACTCATAGCCCCATGGCCTCAGCAGACAGCGCTCATATATGCGGGGTGCCTGCGTGGCTCAGTCGTTAAGTGTCTGCCTTCAGCTCAGGTCATGATCCCAGGGTCCTGGGATGGAGCCCCACATTGGGCTCTCTGCTCAGCGGGAAGCCTGCTTCTCCCTCTCCCACTCCCTCTGCTTGTGTTCCCTCTCGCTGTCTCTCTCTCTGTCAAATAAATAAATAAAATATTTTAAAAAATAAAAAATAAAAAATTCTTCCATATCCTCTAACTGTTCCCTTTTCAGAGCAACCATTCTCATTTTATAGATATCTTCTAAAATTTTTCCAAGTTTTTTATTAGAGTTTTGGGTAAGAATCTTGTTTTGAGTTCTTATCTGGTGCCTAGTTTGTGCTTTCTTTGGCTTCCATTATTCTGTTAACCGTCTTGGTCCTCCTATTCGGGGCCATTTTTCCTTTTAATGTGTGGTGCTCCTTGGTTGCCATTCGTATTTATTTGCCAAACCACAGGATTGATTAATACAGGTAGCTCTGTCCTCTGGTATCATGTAGGTCTGACCAGCTGCTTGGATGAGCTAACTGGAATTGTGAAGCATTTGTTCTTTACCATATCTATCGCCTCTCCCTCTCCTCTGCTCCCCACATAGACCACTCACTTGTCCCCTCTACTGGATTCTTTCCCATCCAACAACTCCAAGAAATACATACCTATGGTGTGAGCCCACCTGAAGTATCTCTGTAAGGGCTTCCGCAACACTGGAGCAAATCCCCAAGGATGCCCCCTTGATGCCAGAGTTGGTACATTTCTCAGGTGCCTAGTAGACACTTGTCGTCCGTCCAAAGCGTACGAGCATTTTGTTGACAGGGTGTTAGAAGCCCTGAAATTAATGCACCCAAGTAGCTCAAAGTATCCCACACAGTCTGCTGGTATCCACATATATCATTGCTACAACCTAACTGACCAGGCTAAGGAGCCCATTGATACAGTGGCTCCTGATGAACCAATATGGCACTGTCAGATTGCTATGGGGGCCATCCACTGCCATCAAAGTGGGCCCTGGGTGTGGACATTTACGGCACTGACATGGAATTTAACAATGTTCCACAGTCCTAGACTCATGCCTGAGGCAGAAACACTATTTTTGTTTCTTTCTGCCTTTTATATATAAGGGGTGGGGGCTTCTCAACAAACTGAGGGCTAGAGATAGAACTATTTCTAGGGACAGCTACGTCCAGCAGCCAGCGTATTCCTGTGATTAACACAAAAGAGAGCTGGATGCGCTCTCCACTCCAAGGGGGCTGCAACGGGAACTGAGTAGAGGTTATTTATTATCAACTAATTTACTCTCAGCTTCTGCATCAAGGCTGAATTGTGAGAAGCAAGAGAAAAGGTGCTACCCAAGAGGGGTTTTCCAATGAAAGAGTAAAAAATCAGTTGGTTCCAATGGCAGTGGCAAAACAAGAATTCAAAGTTCATCTGCATGCCCCCGTCCAGGTTGACCAGTTCTCCAGCTTAACTAGTAAACACCAGGGATCAAATCGAAAGTAAAAGCTGTTTCTGTGCCTTCCTTCGTGCTCTGTTTTAATTAAAAATACAAATACCTGTATTCTAACCCCCAGTGTCTTTATTGGCTAATTCATGGGATCCATTTGGCTAGTGCTGATAAATTTTCCCACAGTTTTTAAAATAGCTTCAATTTCATTATGTGGGGTCAATACATTTGGCTCTCAGTTTCTCCTAGAAATTGGAAGTGGAAGAATCCTTTGTTGCTCTTTTTTTTTTTTTTAAAGATTTTATTTATTTATTTGAGACAGAGAGAATGAGATACAGAGAGCATGAGAGGGGGAGGGCCAGAGGGAGAAGCAGACTCCCCGCCGATCAGGGAGCCCGATGCAGGACTCGATCCCGGAACTCCAGGATCATGACCTGAGCCGAAGGCAGTCGCTTAACCAACTGAGCCACCCAGGCGCCCTCCTTTGTTGCTCTTAATGAGCTCCTATATCAGTTTCCTAGGGCTGCCATACCAAAGTGCCACCAACAAGAAGGTTTAATACAGTAATGTATTCTCTCATAGTTCTGGAGGCCAGAGGTCCAAGATCAAGGTGTTGGCAGGATTGACTCCTTCCTGGGGACTCAGAGTCTGCTCCATGCCTCTCTGCTAATTTCTGGTGGGTGCTGGCAACCCTCAGAGTTCCTCGGCTTGTAGCTGGATAGCTCCGGTCTACCTCTGTTGTGACATGACCATCCGTTTCCTTCTGTGTCTGCGCCTCATGGGGTGCTCTCTGCGTCCAGTCCCCTCTTCTTGTAGCTTCATCTTAATTACATCTGAAAAGACCTATTTCCAAATAAGGTCACATTCACAGGTCCTAGGGGTTAGGACTTGAACATAGCTTTTTGGGGAACACAACCCACAACAATTGCCTGCCAAGTCCCACAAACTTTGGTGTGGTTATATTGCTGGAAGTGGGGACCCAGGGCGATCAGACCAAAAAATCCTAGATCACAAGTTCTTGGCCCATGGCTACACAAACTGTTTCTAGCTATGAAAAGGGATTCCTAAAGTTAGTTATGTTGAAATATGCCAAAGACCTCTAACCTTGAGACCCAGAAAGCCCCAGAAGCCTAAGCTCTCCGTCCTGGTCCCAAAAGCAGGCCATCTTCTCAGCCACAAGGGTGTATAGACCTGCCTTGATGGTCTCCTTGCCACAGGACCAGCGCGTGCAGCCTTCCTCTGTTTCCCCGCAAAGCCATGCACAGCATATGGTGCTGTTCCAGGCGTCTAACAAAAGGCAGGATGTGGCTTCACGTGGTACTTTGAAATGATCAAGAAAAAATACATTTACCAAAAATGAGCTTAAATAGGATGTCCAGATACTGAATGTCAATGCAGAGTAAATCAGTGTTTAACAACCAGGACAACAGACCTTCAGTTTCACAGGACTAATTCAAACAATGTATAGGCAACACAGGAAAAAGTGGTGCACAGATTGGCTTAGAGGGAAATAGAAACGAAGGGGAAAGAAAACCAACTCCAGGCAGAGAAGAAAAAAAGGAAAAAGGCTAAAAGAAAAAAAAATGTGCAAGTGTACCTCTTAAGTCCCACAAATCTGCAGGGATTTGTAACTCAGGAAAACCCTAAAGTGAAACACAAATCAAAAAGTGACCAAGAGCCATAATCCACATTCCTAAATAGTTGTCTTTTCCGGTAATGAAAAAAGAATAAGACTGTAAATATATAATATCTCTCTCCATCATTGCAGCTTCTTTCATTTCTTTCTTAAAATATTACAAAGCAAACAAATCCTGCATTCTAATCCATTATAAACCAGTTCCATATCTAATCAACTTGAAGCCAAAGCCATATGGGCTGTGCAAACATAAAAAAAGTAATTCTAAGATAAGCAAAACAGGAAATTGGAGGTCGGTGATGATGAAACTGATATCTGAATGGTAATCTGAGCAGCAAAGTCACTAAACCCTTCCTGCTCCATAAACAGTTTCTCGGGATGTGTTTCGTTCTCCTTCCCTTGTGATTTGGCAGTAGGTTGCAGCAGTTAGTGCAAATCATCATCTTCCTCTTTCTTACCCCATGTCAGCGAAATGTGCCCGGTTGCAGGATCCGAGTGCACCAGGCATTCCCATCTGCTCCTGCTGAGCTCTGCGTGGTCCGCCCTTCAGCCCACGCTGCCAGGGAAGGGACAGATGGATGCACCTTGGTTTCCCAGTATTTGTGGCAAAAGCTGGTCTGCTTGTCTAGACCAGGGCTCCCAACCTCGGCGCTATTCACACTTGGGCACCGATGGCTTTGTCCCATGCCTTGTAGGGTATTTAGTTGAGTCCCTGGCCTCCACCCTCTAGATGCCAACAATACCTCCTTTGGTCCTGATGATCACAAATGTCTGGGGATATTGCCAGATGTCCCTGGGAGGGGAAGGCCAATCACCCACAGCTGAGAACCACTTATTTAGAAGGAACCTTTGCTAGAAAGAGCTCAAATCATTCATTTTAGATAGTCTTATTTCATTAGCCTTCACGGAGGGAATTCATTATGCCGCTTTGGACTTGAAAGTCACCTTCTCCATAAGGCTTCCCCTGACCACCCTATTTACACTCACCTACTATTCCCGTTTCTTATTTATCATGTTTATTGTTTAATCTTCTTTTTCCACTGCCAGAATATACGCAATTCTGGACACATAGCAGGTGCTCAAAAAACAATTGTTCAATAAATGGGTGGATGCTCACCAAGTTCTACATGGTGTAAACAATGAAGAGATGCATTCTCCACGTAACCAGGGTGCTGGCTGAGGCGGCTCCAGGGTTCTCTGACTCAGCGGAGCCACAGTGACAGGCTCTGGGGTCTTTCTTTCCTGCTCTACTTCTCACCCAGCTGCATCAATGCCCAGTGGGAAAGGAGGCGTGGTCTTCTCCCCATCTCCCTTCAAAAGCAAGGAAGCTTGCCCATAGTCCCTGGGAAATGCCCCCTGTCCTACCCTCCAGTATCTCACAGGCCAGACCTGAGTCCCAAGCTCATCCTTAACTCAATCCTTTGCAAGGAAAATGGACCAACCTTAACTGGAACAAGCCAGTCAGGTTTACTCTTCAGCAGCAGATGGAATACTCTCCCCAAAGACTGGAGACCTGAACAGAAGCACAGATGTGGCAACAAGGAGGAAGAGGAAGGTGTTGCCAAACAAGGTTGGGCTACTTTCAGAAATGAAGGGCCAGGGAGGGTCAGTGCTGTGCAGATCACACCACCAACAGTCTTGTTCTGAACACCCCCTGTCCCTCTTTGGGCCCTGGCCCCTCCTGGTGTTCTTTCATTTCAGCACACATCCTGTATACTCTTGCTCAGGCATCTGCTAACACTGACTCTCGAGTAGCAGTAGCTCATGGTGTTACCTTTCCCTGACAACATTAGGACTTTTCTGAGAGTCTCAACATCTTAAAAGTCTTTCATATCCAAAGGAATTAATCTCTAATAGCCAAACATCAGATTAGTGGGTATAATATGTAGGGACAAAAGAGTTCTCTAGTGTCCCTTAGAAGCCCAGCCTCCTCTACCACTTCAGTAAGTCAATACAGAATCCCTGTGGTCTGTGGCCAAGTTCTCTGATGCCTCTCTGAGTCCCATCATTACCTTGTTCCCACAGTACACTTAATGCCTGCTCCATGGGAGGCACTCAATGTCTTTGTTGAGTGAATGGACCAACTCCCTTTTCTTGAGTCAAGGCTTCTCCAGTGCAGGGCATCATAGAACATGAGATATTAATTTTTCCTCCTGTTTCCAGGACATGAGGTACCTTGCTGGAACCCTCTGATCCTGTGGCTGGGAAGAGACAGGATCTGAAACCTGGGCATAATCCAGATTCCTATCACCAAAACCCTTTCCACCCCTTGTAGATGGGCAGCAGTGTCCATAAGAAGGCTGACAACTTGGGTCCTTGTCCTGGGGGCTACACGTCCCCCTCTCTCAGCCCTCCAGACCATCTGGAGAAGACACTCCTCCCAGAAGATGTGGAGAGTGACAGAGCCTTGGCTGAGGACCAGTGAGGGTCCATCAACAACCCGGAGCAAGCAGGCCTGCACTGTTCCCACTGAAAAACCATCTCCAGTCTTCTGGTATATGCTGAGGCCATGTGGTATAGTGGAAAGGGTTTCCAGATGGGACCCAAACCCAGAGTTACAGGTTCCCAAATGCCTGTGTGTATTAGCCAGGGTTCTGGGTTCTCTAGAGTAACAGAACCAACAGTGTGTGTGTGTGTGTGTGTGTGTGTGTGTGTGTGGAGAGAGAGAGAGAAAGGGGGGGATTTGTTATAAGAAATTGGCTCATGCAATTATGGAAGCTGAGAAGTTCCATGATCTACATTTGGCAAACTGGAGATCCAGGAGAGCTGATGTCCTATCCAAAAGTTGGTAGGCTCAAGACCCAAGAAGAACCTGTGTTTCAGTTCAAGTCCAAAGGCAGGAAAAGACCCAGCTCAAAGCAGTTGTGCAGGAGGAGTTTCCTCTTATTCATGAGAGATAAGGCCCACCCCCACTAGGGAGAACAATCTGCTTAACTCAGTTTACCTATTAAAATGTAAATCTCAGGAGTGCCTGGGTAGCTCAGTCAGTTAAGCATCCGACTCTTTGTTTTGGCTCATGTTGTGGTGGTCTCAGGGTCGTGGGATCGAACACCGCGTCAGGCTCCACATTCAGCGGGGAATTTGCTTGAGATTCTCTCTCCCTCTCCCTCTGCCCCTCTCCCTGCTTGTGCTGCTCGTGTTCGCATGCTCTCTCTCTCAAATAAATAAATCTTTAATAAAATAAAATGTTAATCTCGTCCTAAAACACCCTCACAGAAATACCTAGAATATTGGACCAAATATCTAGGCACCCCATGGCCCAGGCAAGTTGACACATGAAACTAACCATCACACACTGGGTGACCTTGGGCAAGGGAGTCTCAGTTTACTCATCTACAAAGTGGGCATAATAACACCCACTTTAAGGGCTACTGGAGATTAAATGAGATCATAAGCCCATTGGTGCCTGACATCTGATGGGTGTCCAGCAAACACTCTTTCCCTGCCCTGTTTTCTCCCAGAAGAGCATCTACAGCATCTCCTCTGATGAGGCTCTTCGCTGTATGGGCCCCCTGGGCCTGGGCCAGACACTGCTCCGCAGATGACTTGAGGACTTGATCTTAGCAGCCTCTTCCCATTTTGCCCTGAGGCCTGGGTTCATGGTAACAGACCCAACCTGCCAGCCCAACCCTTGGCTACCTGGCTTGCCTGGCTACCTGGTGTTCAGTCCGCATAGCTGTTGGCCAGCATTCTGGGCCTCTGTGCAGCCAGACCTGCAGTTCAGCTCCTTCTGCCACCGTAGGACATCCAAAATTTCCTGCCTGACCTGTCCCAGGTACTCTCTGTCCTTCTACAAGCATCTCAGGCTAAGAAAATCTGATATCCAATTTTGTAAACTCCATATGTCATGCATGCATGTTCTTTCTGAGACGCACGTGGCTCCAGTGTCATGGTGTGTGTCTTCTCCATTAGTTGGGGGCACTGCCAAGTTCTCGTGGATTTACACTACAGAAGCTAGCTTCTCTCTCACAAAGAGTTCCAGGTGACTAGAGCTGCTCAGCTCCACACGTGCACACAGAAACCCAGGTTCCTACCCTTGTGTTGTTCCTCCATCCCCACTGGCTTTCTCGTTGTCTGCATGCCTGCAGCTGAGTTGCCACCAAGGCTGGGCTCCAGCCAGCCAGAAGGGGAAAGAGTATGGACAACATGAGATGCTGGTCCCAGACCCAGATGCTGATGTCCCCACTCACACTCCATCAGCAGGAATGTAGTCCCATGGCCACACCTCACTTCAAGGAAGGCAGGGGGTACAGGCAGAAGGCTTTTGGTGGGCAGCGGGCTCTCTGCACCCCCTTCCCACTTATTTCCTGAGTGGCGGCCCATACTGCAGGGAAAGAGAGACAGTGCTGTGTGGCTGTGTCCCTGAGAGGCAGCGGGGTCACCAGGGACCTGAGAGGAAGGACAGGCCTGCTCAGGATATGGTGGCTGCATGGTCAGCACCCTGATCTAGGGGTTCTCCAGCTGGGAAATACTAATGATGAACACAAAACTATAAACAAATGAATACTTTCTTTATAAATAAGAAATTAAAAAATAATGACACTAAACCATTATTTCATCACGAGACATTTAAATTGGCTTCTGATTCCTTAAATCTCTCTTCTCCCTCTCTCTCTTTATATACATATATCCTATTGGTTATATGCATATCCTGGATTTATCGCAACTCTGTATGTATATCTTGTCGGTTCTGTTTCTCTGGAGAACCCTAATACAATGTCATTTCTGTTTCAAAACTTTCCTCCAAGGGAAAGAAACAACTGACATGATAAACTTTTTCTTGTCCTCTCTATTATTATCTATTATTATCTATTATTATCATTTTTATTATCTATTATTATCTATTAATTTTTTATTATCTATTATTATCTATTATTATCATGAATTATCTCTATTTTTTTCTTATGATCCTGAGTGATGAATCAATGAACTAAAAATCATTCTTAAACAGCACACCGGAAACACTGTTCTAAAACTTCCATCTAGACTCAGATGCCTGGTGGACTCCACAGACAGACTCACATTCTACTTTAGTAAGGACAAGCAACATCAAACCCAACTGCAATTGTCTGGTCTAATTCAGGGTGACCTCATGCATGTACCTGTGTGTCCCCCAAATAAATGTTCTTTTAAAAGTTTAGCCAAAACTGAGTAAACATAGTCAATTCATTGAAAAATTCCTCTTTGGCAGTGATGCCACAGCTGTGTGTCATCTCTGTCCTGTCTCAGCAGGCAAAGAGCAAAGAACATCCCTGCCCCCTTGATGCCGAGTCCCGAGAAGAAGGGAATTGTCCCCATGTGCTCACGGCTGGTCATCCAGCCTCTGACCTCGGGACTTCAGGAAGTTCTAGAAGCTGGGCTAGGCTCTGATCTGGGGCAAAATAGGTGAGAGTGGATGAAGGCTCCTTCTTCCCGTGAGTTCAAGAATCAGCTTTTTCTGGCTCTTGGGCAGCCATCCATGACGTTGCCATCAGGAACACCATTTGTCACCCTGGGAGTAGCTGCATTTTCTTTTCCCCATTTTGGTTTTGGCGTTGCAAAGAACAGGCCTTGTTACAGGGCTACCCTGACTATGCTCTCTGTTGTCCTCACAGAGGAGGGCCTGGGAGGGGTTCCAGAGGGAACATGGGGCTCCTGACTCCCCAGCTGGGCTGCTGGGCCTGGCCGGACTGAATCCCATCAGCATGTCGCTTCAATGCCCCGTCTGGCAGGCACTGCTACTGACCAGGTTGAGAATGTCCACTTCTCACCATCCCCACATGCCAGCAGACGTGGAAGGCTTACAGAGCTGCCGGAACCAGGAAATACTGAGACAGCCAAGCAGGAGGTGCATTTATCTCATCTGTCAGCATTTACAAAACACCTACTATGTGCCGGGACCTGGGCTAGATGCCGAGCGAACATAGGCAGAAGGCAGGCACGAATCCTATTTATTTATTTAGTTTTAATAGTCTCAGAGTTCTGGTCACAGAGCAAAGATTCAATAAAGATTTTAAATTGTGTGGTGTGTTTGTGAGAGAGAGAGAAAGAGAACAAGAGAAACCGGGAGAGCGCATAAGGGAGTTAGCTCCTGACATGCCCAGTAGGAACCATTAAAAACAAACCTCCGTCATTAGTTTCTGCAACAACCATCTCAAACACTTCATTAGGGGGAAAAAACAACTCATTTTCCTCCTGAGAGTCGGGACAGTATTGATTTTCAATGTTTCAAACCCATAAACAAACACCCCCTTTTATAAAACCCCATTTCACTCAAGAATCATATGTCTTCATCTCAAACGCACATTTATGCTTCTTGGTCGAGAAAAGAAAAACACTAAACAGACCTTAGTGACCATTTCATCCAACCTGGGAGGATAGAGGGGGCTCAGCTTTCAGACTTTATCAGTGGAAAGCGGTTCCATGCTTGGGTGTTACCTGATAGCATTTACAGAGCACCGGAAACTCCGTCAGCTGGGGACAATGGGAGTGACCGTCACGGGAAGGAGAAGGGGTGTCAGGAAATTTTGAGCAGGACATTGCAAAGTTGGGTCAAGTCCTTCATCGTCAACATGACATGAAATAATAACAGCCTTCCAGCTAGTCTGAGGTGAGGGACCCTCCTTCCCAACGAGAGACTTTGTTTATTTACAGTAACTCCACACCAGCAAGAGAGTTCCCCAAATAGTTTATTTTAGGAGCGCACTCCAAGAACACTAACTGAATTACCTTTTCCCTGACCTGGCAAAACCGCAGCCCCAAATTTATTTCTCTACTTAGTGTTTGCTTAACTCTGTGGGGTCAAAACTCCATTCTTAGGAATGATGACCCACAAGCTCAAGATGCCTGCAACACAAGCCTCACCAACAACAGCAATTTCACTCTGCTCTTAACACTCCTCTGGTGCTGCTGCAGAAGCTTCTGGGCATTTGTGCTCTGCCCCACTGCGGTTCAGAGTGTAACAGGGTCACTTAATCACTTTCCGACCATCCTCTGCGTGCATAAGACCAGGAAGAAGACATAGTGGCAACAAGACTTCCTGGTCACAGAAAACCAAGGTAACAAACTCAAAACACCTCTTAGAAAAGGAAACCACGTGCACTCCGTGAACACACCCTGGAATATTATTCAGCCATGAAAAGGAAAGAAATTCTGGTACACGCTACAATGTGGATGAACCTTGAAGATATGATGCTGAGTTAAAGAAGCCAGTCACACAAGAGTACGTGTTGTGTGATTGCGTTTGTACAAAATGTCCCAAATACGGAAATCCATAGGAACGGAAAACAGACTGGGGCTTGCCAGGGCCTGGGGGGAGGGAGGAATGAGGACCAACTGCCTAATGGGTTTCCTTTGGGGGCGATGAAAGGGTTTTGGAACTAGATAGTGGTTGCACAATACTGTGAATGCCACGGAATTTTTCATTCTAAAATGGTTATTAATTTTATGTTACATGCATTTTACCTCAGTAAACACACACACTCATTACTGGCAACCTAAAAAGAGGCCCTGATTTTAAACTTTTGATTTCCCGTGGATATCTTTTGTAAGTTGTACTTATGTCTCCAGAAAATCCCTTTCCAAACACACAAGACACATTCCTGGATTCTGATAATAATTTTTTTTAAGGAGGATAGCATCTGAAGTAGGGGCCCAGGTGCTAAATCTTCATCTTCAGTGGAGTCATACACGGAAAAGTCTTGATAAGAATAATTTGCTTGGGGGGGCGGGGAAGGGCACAATTCCAGAACATCCAGGTCTCTCCTCTCTAGGAGAAACATCAATTACTCAGAATTGGGGTGTTTAGGGAAGAACATATATTTTTCGGGGGTTCCCACCCAGCCTGTGTCCCTGATGTCTCCTTAGAAATAAGGGACCATAACAGCCTCCTTGGGAAGCCACGTTCTGACTTCCACATCTGCGTTAGGGGTTGAATGACATGCAGTTTCTCGTTTCAGTGCTGGAGGAGTGATGTGGGATGTCAGATGTCACAAGGCATTAAATAAAGCTGCACAGAGATGGAAATTGGTACCGGCTTTATTTGGAAGTACCAGTGGCTGCTTAATTGCAATTTGTAGAAACAAGCTATTGGCCGAGAGCTTTTTTTCAGTCAGGGTTTTGGTTTCTGCCATTTCCAGGGTGAGCCTCAAGTACCGAGTCTTATCCTCTAAGGTGGCATGATTTCCCAGTCAGGCTCAGGGCTTATGGCATTTGGTGAGGAGCTAAATCACAGGTCCTACAGAGACCCCCACTTAGCCTCACTGCTGCCTCAGAGGCTCCTGCCCTAACTCACCCCAAAGAAGCTCATTACTCACACCCCGCCATGTCGGATGAAGGACCACCACCGACCGTCCACCCTTGGCTATTCCCAGGCAGACTTACAAGTTTGGGATTAACTCAGGGTTCTTGCTTCCTTTCCCTCCCCTCCTCTACTCCCTTTTGGCTTTATAGCACCTCTGCTGAAGGGCTTAGGCAAGTCAAAGAAAGAAGAAAACCGACTGAAACCCATTTGGCTGCATTTCCCTCTACAAACAGGAGAAAATCTGAAGGGGGAAGTTGCAGTTACATAGTTTGCAGGGCCCAATGCTAAATGAATGGATCAAGCCCTGAGGCAGGCTCCCTGCTCAGCAGAGTGTCCCCTTCTCCCTCTTCTTCTGCTCCCCTTCTCCTTGGCTGGTGCTTCCTCTCTCTCTCAAATAAATAAATAAATAACATTTTTAAAAATTTTATTAAGAATTTCAAGAAGGTGACAGAAGAGCTTCAAACCAAGGGTGGGGCCTTGGAACACAGGGCTCTGTGGGTCCACACAGGCCTCAGGCCCATGATGCTTGCCAGGCGGTGGGGAGAGGAGAGGTGGCAAGAAGGATGATACACAAGAAACTTTAGTTATTTAAGCCCCATCCTGAGTTAAGGAGTCCCAAGTTCTAGGAACAGTACCTAAAATTGGATGGATTCATCTCTCTCTGTTCTAAGCCCAGACTCCACCCCCAAATGGTGAGAGAGGCTAGGTTTGGAGAGGAGCTGCTGAGCTGAGACAGGAATAAGCTAAGCAGGAGGCAACTGTGGGACATCCCAGGGGAGAAGTCAGCTGTGGGAAATGGAACAGCCCAAGGAGCCCTCCAACAGCTCCAGTGCCCACCCTCCTGGTACAGCAAGTCCAGAAGAAAGAGATTGTCTCCTCCATCCCTTGCAGAATAAAATTCCCAAGGAAGGTTGATGGCACCAGCTTCAATCACATGGCCATCCCTGAACCAATCACTAGCCAGGAGACAGGACACCCTGATTGGCCAGGCCTGGGTCTTGTGCTCCAACCACTTGGCCAGCAGAGGGTGAGGCACCTTGGGGAAAGTTCTATCAGAAAACTTTGGGCATTGAGTATGGTTCCCAAAAGCAAAGTTGGTGCTTCTACTAGAAGAACAATGGGAAAGTGTGTTGGACGGACACAAAACAAAGCAAACAAAACCAGCTACAACAACTCAAGCCAAATGATACAAAAAAGGAAACTTAATTACATGAAAAATTGAGAATTCCTAGAGCTAGCTTCAGAGATTCCAGGGACACACATGTTATTACCAGATCTCCTATCTATCTGGCTAACTACACATATATCCATCCATCCATCCATCCATCCATCCACCCATCCATCCATCCATCCATCCATCCATTTCTCTCAAGCTCCTGCTTTTCTCTATGTATTGTTAAGGCACTGGGCTCTGAAGCCCAGCTACTGGAGTTTAAGTCCAGATTCCATAACTTGTGGCTGGGTGGCCTGGGGACAATTTACTTACTCTCCATACCTCAGTTTCTCCATCTGCAAAATGGGGATAATAATCTATCTCATAAGACTGATGTGAGGATTAATTGAGTTATTCTGGCATCCTCAGAATAGTGACTGGCACCAACTGCTCCATAAACATCAGCTCTCATTGTTATTACTGCAGATGGGCTCTTTGCATGTGGTTTGGGTGGGTAGGGGTGGGAGAGGTGTGAGGAATAGCCACAGATAGCTCCAGCCCTATGCTCTTCCATCTCCACAAACCTAAAGGACAGAGAACGCTTCAGTCTTTCAGCATCTATACATAAAACTTTAAGAATGGACCCTCTGGCCCTGGCCATGGTCTCATGCCCATGTCTGGGTTCCGGGTCACTCACTGTAGCCAGGGGATGGGATACTAGGATTGACCAAACAGGCTAAGTGTCCAAAACTATGCCTGTAAGTGGGGTATATGATTGGTGGTCTTGCCAGAACCAAAACAAGGGAGCAGCTGTTACTAGGAGGCAGGGGAAAGAATACTGGGTAGACTAAAGCCACAGGAATACCTTACACTAATAAACCTTTTGGGGACACGTCAGTACCTCTTACCTCTTCTATAAATAGCTACAGGATGGACTGTGATGGGCCATAATTTTGGACCCATCCTCCAGGTTCCAGGGGCTTCTGTACCCTATATGGCTTGCAATCTCCCTAGCCCCTGGCACAATGGCTGACACAAAATGGGTCTTTCTCTTTGCTGACTCTGCTGTCAGCCCATGTTCATGATGTTCTGTCCTAGGTTCGTATGAGTTTATCTTCATCTGGGATTGTTTCTTCTGAGGAGATTCTTTGGTTTGTGGGACCAATTTTATGTCAATCCTCAGATTTGGAATTACCACACAAATGAGGTAAACTCATATTATAAATGGCATCTGGCTTGGGCTTCAAGTTTTAATTTCTCATAGAATAACTTTTTTCCCCACTCAGAGCCTTGGATAGAAAAAAAGAACTTTTTTGGTCTCTGAGTACCCCATTTGGAGGGTGTTGCCTTTAGAGAGTCCTGACTTTATGCAGGGGGTCTGAGTTCCAGGTATGCTTCCCTTAAGTGGGTGTTAAAACTGAGTGCTAAGACCTAATTCAGGTGAAACTCCACCCCAGGATCTCCGACCTTAGTGACAGATCGTTCCCTTTCCCTCTGACTTCCAATTCCCTTCGAGTTTCTAGCACTGGGATTTTCCCTTTTTTTCAGCGATGACTTTTTAATTGCTTTAGTTGTCCAGATTTTATGGGAATTGGTATCTAGAGCTATTCCATATCTGCTTGGCCCACTATGTTGCCAAAACCAGAAGTCTCTTGTAGACACTCAGTAAAATATTGTCAAGTTTTAGAATAATGGAGAAATGTACCAATGACCTATTATCTCAGGGAAAATAAGAGCAATGGTTAGGTTGCCTGCCAGACCTACTGTTCTCTAACTATTTGAAAGACAGTATAGAGAATATTATGGGTGCCATTCATCTTTCCCTTTCCCATCAGCTAAGAGATAAGAACAGCCTAATGTCACCGTTGTTAGCAACAATACAGATTGCCATCTAGACAGCATTTATTCACCATGCACCAGACTGAAGTGAGTGCTATATATGCATTATCTTGTTTGATTTTCAGTATAATTCTGTAGGATAGCAACAGTATTATTGGTCACACTTTACAAATGCTGAACCTGTGTGATCCAGAGAAGTAAATCCACAGCTAGTAAATAGGTGTGCTAGATTGAATTAAAAGTCTTAAAAGTCTAAAAAAGACTTAAAAGTCTGCCTATTTTCAGTAAAGAAAAATAGAAGCAAAATGGCAGAGTGAATGGAAAATGCTAGATCTCTTCTGACTTAAATTTCCTTGGCATTCACAGACTCCATGTTGTGAGAACACAGCACGCTGGTTAATTTACTTCAGTCCCCTATCCCACCCCCACATCCTCCTTCCAGCCCAGAACTGCATTAACATTTTTGGATGGTTTCCTTGGCTCACCCTCAACCCTACCTCACTCCCACTTACCAACTTCTTTTCCCTGCCATAGATTCAAGCTGCTGAAGCCCACAATCTCCAGTGCTATGGCTCATCACTAGAACCTTCACAAGGTGATGAATATCAGTAATGCCCTACTATTTCCCCAGTCTTCAACCCCTTCCCCCAAGCCTAGGAGCAAATCATGGGTTCTGCACCAGAAGGTAAGCTGGGTTTTGTGGTAAGCCCTCACCCCTTGGCATAAACACAGCATTAATTAAACCTTCCAGAGACCGCACTGCCAGGCCAATGTCAGAATTGGATCCCAATAGCTGCCTTCCCTAGGGAGGGGGTGAGCTTTATATTACAGTAGTCTAGAGCCCAATGAGATCCAGGGAGACCTCAAGAGTACCTGTCCAGGAAATTTTAGGGAGTTAGATGAAGGAGGGGAGAGAGGAGACCCAAAAGGTCTTCATGCCAAAGCATTCAAAACACTGGACTAGAAGCACATGGGTACACATCCTTCTGTTGGTCTCTGCCATCCCTGCCCCTCATTCTCAGAGCTGCCCAGTCCTCTTTTCCAATAACTTCCCCTTTTTCTGGATTTGTTTTCCTCTCCAAAGCTTTATGCCTCCTCTCATTTATGTCCCAGGTCTGAATCTAAAAGAAAGATGTGCAGACACTTCTTTCCCACCTTATCTGCAGCAGCACCACTCCCCAGCCCCCCAACAAACACACCTGACAACTGACAAAGGTAGACCTCTTTGTTTGTCATTTAGTGGAGACCAATGGCATTTTCAAAGGTTATTTCTCTTAAACTGTACAGCCCAGGGACAGTCACCTTGTGAGCTTCTTTATTCATGAATCCTCACTCTTCTTCCCAGATTGATGGGTAACAGCTCCTCATTCTGGGCCTTTCTTATATATATTTACAGTAGTTTCCAAAGTACATCCTTAATCAAAGGGGCCATGACTCGTTGACACATCTTTGGAATATTACTGAGTAACTCATTAAAATGTTAATAGGTTCTGTCCAGATATATTGATTGTGATGTCAACTATTCTTGGAACAATAAATAAAGTTGATTCTTTAAATTTTATCTTTTAACCATGCTGAGTGATAAGTGAGCCAAGGACGGTCTGAAGGGATATAAGTCACCTTGGAGGCTTCCAGGTGAACTGGGATCGAAAAAGAAGGTTCTATCAAGCTCTGTGATGGAAAATGTTATGGCAGACAGAGTTAAACTCAAACCCAGAGTAGGGGAAAATACCCCAAACCCATGGACTATGGCTACTTCCCAAGATGTTTCTAAGTAACACGATGAATGAGGGAGATTTTGAATCAACAACCTGAAAATACCTCCTGGCTTCCCCGAGCGTTCCAAGCATGGATAACTCTAGATTGAGAGAAGCCAGCATTCCAGGAGCCATTTTCAGTTTCCCAAGACTACCATCCCAAATGCACATCCTCCGGTGCTTTGGCCACCTGCCACTTGCCCTTTGGCTTCTGCCACACTAATCTTTCTACCTCTCTGATTCTTGAACATGCCAAGTTCATACATCATTGAACTTGTGCCCTTGCTGTTCCTTCTGCTTAGAACACCTTTCCAGCCTCAGATGTTCACATGGCTATGGAAGGCTGTCTCCTTCATGCAGGCTGCTCTCAACCCACCTGTCATTCCTGAAGATGCTTCCTGGACTACCCATCCTAAAACACCACCCCTCCACTCCCAACCAAAAGCTTCCCTAAGGGGACCCACTTGACTTTTGGTGACACATCCTTCTGAAGTCATCCTTATTCTTTGTTGACTTGTTTTTTATGCCTCTTCCCAGGAGGGTGAGTAGGAACCATGTCTATCTTACCCGTCACTGTGGCCCCAGCATTAGGTCCATGTCTGGCACATAGTAGGCACTCAATAAATATTGGTTAAATAAATGAATGAAAGTTTCCTAAAACTAGGAAGGGATCCTGGGATGCCCAGAAGAAATTAAGCCAGGAGAGTCTCTACTAAGCAAAGCAAGGGAGAGGTTGGGAAGATGTAGGAAAATCCCCAGGAAATGTTTCCTACTCAGAGGGTGGGGAGGAGGAAAGGATTCAGTTGGGATGCACATCTAAAACTCCAGTTACTACTTGGAGCTCAGTTCGAGGGGGAAAATCCTTTATATGGCT
Organism: Mirounga angustirostris; assembly: GCF_029215605.1. Taxonomy (NCBI): domain Eukaryota; kingdom Metazoa; phylum Chordata; class Mammalia; order Carnivora; family Phocidae; genus Mirounga; species Mirounga angustirostris. The sequence continues at coordinate 9,314,653 of NW_026991709.1, read as the reverse complement.
CCATGACTCAGGTCCTAGGCAGTATGTTTAGGGCACGCTAAAGCCCTAAGTCAATGTTTCCAGAACAAACACCCGCAACCAGAAGTGGCTGGGGCCAGTGACACATCACCCCACTCTCTCAGGCCGGGGTGGGTCCTGTCAGAAACATTATTATCATTCCCGATGATCCGCCATCCCAGCCCCGGCTGCTCTGATACCACATCAATGGGCCCATTCAGATGGAGCCCCGTTTTGCATATTATTCTTAATAAACATTCAGAGTACAAGCCATAATGGCCCTTTCAAGGCTGCTGCTTTGAATGCGTGCTAACAACAGACTGCCTTTGTGTACTTACATGTAAAAATACACTGGCCACCCTGTTGATGTATAGCATATATATTTATAAATATTTATCACCAAGTCATCGCTGACATTTTCAAAATGCTGCATCTGAACCAGGCCTCATGTTTTTCTGTCTCCCAAGCTGAGAGGCCAGACGAGGTTAATTAATCCAATTTTGCCTAATAATGTGTGGCATAATGATCTCCATGCCCTGGTTTTATTTGTCAAGGGGGAGGGGACTCCAAGGAAAGGCCCCTGTGACTCAGAAAGGAGGGGTTTTCTGACTCCAGGCTTGATCCCAAGCCAGCCCGGGGTGATGGAGACGTGACCACAGCACCTTCTGAGGAAGCAAGAAAGAGAAGAAGAAAGTCACAAAAGAAATTCAGGGTTCTGGACTCGGGTTATCCCCAGGGTAAGGAATAAAGTCATGCAATCAGCTTCTCTCCCAATTCCATCCCCTGTCTCCTGCCTGGGCTGCTGGGAGACTCCAGTGATTCAGAAATGGCATCCCAAATGCACTCCTTGCACCTCATGCTGTGGTTGATATGAGAGCACTTGCCCCCGTGGCAAGGGCAAAATGAGTATTGGATCTGATAAGGATTGGCCAACAGAAATACCTGGTCTTTAAAAAACTGATGAAGGGCATGATGCAAACCCTTTGACTTCTTGCATTGGGCTGGTTTTACGAGCCACAGTGCACTGAAGACTCCTTTGCAAACCTGATCTCTCCAGATTATCCCAGCAAGAGCATCCTGTTTTATGCATTTTGACCCATATTTAGACTTGCCTTCTAACTCTTGGAGCCAGGAGGCATGTAAGCCAGGAAACTATTTCAAAAGGAGGTCTTTAAACCATATCTAAATTCCCAGAATGCCCACTTGTCTCCACTCAGCTCATGTGGGACTCAGCGTTGCCTTGGGGTTGTGGACTTCTGTCTCTTCCCTGAAATGGTTCTTGGTGTTTTAGGAATCCTGTTAGCCAGCCCCTGCTCCCCATCTGGCTCCTGAAGTCACAGAACAGACCTCACAGACAACTGCTCCAAGCTCATCCTGCCTCATCACCTCCAGGCTGGTCCCTGTCCATCTCTGTGGGACCAGCAAGGATCCCATTCCACCCTCCAGCCCACATTCACCTTCACCCTCTTGTCACCTCCATTAAACAAAACTAGGCCGCCAAATCCCACACGTCAGTTCCATTTAACACTGATTCAAACAAAATAAAGAGGAAAGTGGATCTACTTAAAAAAAAAAAAAAAAAAAGGTTGGGGTCAGGCCAAAGCCAGTTAGCTTTTAAACCATCGATTCTTTGGATCACCCATGTGCCACCGAGTTCATCAGCACCTGTGGCTCACTGCTAGAGTTGCTTGAGTCTTGGACCCCTTACTCAATACACCTTCGAAAATTGATTGTCAAGTGGGCATTCACTGCACCCTTGTTCACTTCCTCAGATCGTACACAGCAATGAACTTGAAGTCAGAAACCTGGAAAAGAATCCTTTCCTGCCTGAAAGCTGCACAGTCTTGGGCAAGTTACCTAACCTGTATGCAACAGGGATCATAAACCTGCTCCACGGGGCCATGGTGAGTCCTGAAAAAAACAGCTTAAACAACCTGAGTACTGAATAAAACACCCTGCGTGGCCATAGTAATTCTCAGCAAATCTCTGTGGATACAGTGACCGAGGAAGGAAAAACTGGAGATGTTTTTTTTCTGTTACTTAAAATCAGGTTAAATAACCCCTTGATAGTTCCAGTAGTGAAACCTTCAAACTCAAAGCTAAGCATTTGTAAATTTGTGAATGTTGACATTTCTTTTAAACAAATGTTCCCCCTCACCTGGATCCCATGGCATTTTATTGGTGCTATTGGGTGTATATCTCATGCCAAGCTGGAATCCCCCTGATTACATGTGTAATTAATGCCTGTGGTATGATTTGTTCTCATAGGCCCTAAGCCAAGGAGGCATTGATGGTTATTTATTCATCAACATGTGAATGGGCTCACCTAATGTGCCCCTCAGAATCTCAGCCTTACCTGCCTCCTGCCCCCTAGGCTGTTTGCTTGGCTTCAGGGCAGATGAACTCCACTGGGCCCAAGAGGTTCTACTGCTTCATGCCAGGCAGCTCATGCCCAGTGTCTCTCGCTCCTCCTGACCCTTGTGGACTCACTGAAGTAGGATGAAATCCACACTACAGGGCATAGGGCCTGACTTCTGCCTGTCTGGGAAGGAGCTGGAGGAGACACTTGATTGTACAGGAGAGTTAACTCCCCAAGGGGTGGATGCGGACCAAGGGAAGCAGGAGATTGGAGGAAGCCAAGGAGATAAAGGTTTTCTCCCTTTCTCCCTCCAACAGACTACTCTTAGACATAGTGACATCTGTGGAGCTGATGAGTATACCTGCCAAGCAACTGTTCTGTCTTCATGGCTCTCTGCATTGCTTCTCAGTTCCCCTTTCCCTCACTCTCACTGCCCTGAGATGGCAGCCCAAATAAAGCATCAGTACTTAATCCTTGCCTCAGGCTCTGTTTTCTAGGGAACCAAGACAGATTATTTAAAAGATGTACAAGTTGAAGAAAAAGGGAAAAGCCTTCTGGATTGACATGGAAGAGACAGAGGCTGAGATTGTCAATACGTCCACTCAGTGGATTTCATTAAATTGCCTGGTTAACATGGTGCAGTGAACTGAATGTTTGTGTCCTCCCAAAATTCAGATGCTGAAGCCCTAATCCTCAATGTGATGGTATTTGGAGGTGGGGTCTTTGGGAGGTAATTTGGTCATGAGGGTGGAGCCCTCGTGAGCAGGGTTAGTGTCCTATAAGAAGACTCACAAAAGAGCTTTCCCTCCCTCCCTCCTTCTCCCCACTCCCCTCTCTCCAGGGTGTGAAGACACAGCAAGAAGGCAGCCATCTGCAAACCAATAAGCAGGCTCTCACCAGGAACCCAACTAGCCAGTACCTTGAACTTGGGCTTCTGGCTCCAGGACTGTGAGAAATAAATGTCTGTTGTTTAAGCCCCCTAGTCTGTGGCATTTTGTTACACTAAGATACGGTCAAGCCAGCTGACCCCTACCCCATCTTGGAGCCCAAGTCATCAGAAAAGCAGGGGCACCAGGCTGTGGGCCCCATGTGCCAGCTCACCCCACTGGGCTCTGGTGCCACCCCAGCAGGAAAATCCAGAGAGCCCCGATACTCCCAGCTCATCTGTGTCCGAGACTGAGTCTACAGCTGCTCAAATTCAGTCAAGAAAACCCAATCGAGGGCAGAGCATCAGAACATTTTCTCTTCTTTGCCTTTTGTTATTTTTAAATAATTAATACCCATGTGGTCACATACTAAAGAGTTTTGCTCTCGTGTAATGATGCAGATATGGTCAGACTAATGTTAGGTGAGTGGATTACAGGCAGAAGGGCCCCCCCCTTGGGGGCGCCTGGGTGGCTCAGTCGTTAAGCGTCTGCCTTCGGCTCAGGTCATGATCCCAGGATCCTGGGATCGAGTCCCGCATCGGGCTCCCTGCTCCACGGAAAGCCTGCTTCTCCTTCTCCCACTCCCCCTGCTTATGTTCCCTCTCTCGCTGTGTCTCTCTCTGTCAAATAAATAAAATCTTTTAAAAAAAAGAAGGGCCCCCCTGGGCACACCTGCTCTCACTTGCTCTCTCTTTGGGGTAAGTGATCCACAAAGGTATCTCATCTTATTTTTGTCCATGGCAGAGTTCCTGAGGGCACAAGCCCAGCTGTGCTCCTTCTTGACCAGGCCCCCCACTCACCACCATCCCACAAAAAGAGAGAGGTGGCTTCTTTTGAAAGATCCTAACTGAGGGCTTTCATAAGTAAAGTCCCGATTAATTCCAGAAGCAGAAGCAGATAGGTCATTGCTTTAATAGTAAAAATAGTACCATGCACCTTAGATACGTAGCATTGCACTGTTTCCAAAATTCTTTTCCGGGTATTGTGCAGTTTGATTATAACTGCAAAGACCACTAAGCTGTATAGCAGCTTTGTATTAGGTTGAAGCATCTGAACCTTACCAGCGTTATAAGTAAAAAAATGGTTGACTATGAATGGCTTCACGCAGTTCAATGTATTTGGCAGCCAATGCCCAAATCTAGAGGAGAAAGCAACATGAGTAAGCAAGAGGCCTTGAGAAAGGGTCAGAAGAGATGCAGAAAGAGGGGGAAGGACGAGAAACCGTCCTTAAATTAAGTTGTACCAACAATGACTATTTGTCCTAGTCATGGGAATTCAGTGTGGTTTTGAGGTTTGGAATTCGGTCTGTATTCTTTCAACCAAAGAATCTTTTTCCTACAATTAACACATTTTAAAGTAGGCATTTAAGTATCTGCTGACTGATGAATGGACTCACAGGTCCACACGGAGAAGAAGGCTACCAGCACCCCAAAATGAAGGAGCAGTAATGAAGAGTAAGAACATGGAATGTTTGTCTAAGCAATAGTAGAGCTTAAGCCACTGTGGTTCCTAATACGGAATAATTTGTCAGGTGACCTTGAATGAGACTGTTAACCCTCTTTTTGTTGCTTTGAGAAAGGGGGATAATACTTATTCCATACAGGGCAGTTCTAAAGGGGGGTAAACCTGATTGATCACTGCAAGTTTGGAAAAGGAAGACAGTATAATAAATACTGATTATAATTACCATTCCTGGCTTCTAAGAAAAATGCCTTTTAAGAAAAGGAAGGAAGGTTAAAAAGAAAAGAAAAGAAAGGAAAGGAAAAGGAAAGAAAAAAAGAAAAGAAAAGAAAAGAAAAGGAGGGAAGGAAAGAAAAATTTCTTCCAAAGAGGGCCTCATGGGGTGGCCACGGGGTATCAGGGCCTCATGCACACCTGAATGAATCCAAAGGGAAAAGGGCTTACAGAAAAACTTATTTTTAAAAATTCTTCTTATAGGGCGCCTGGGTGGCTCAGTTGGTTAAGCAACTGCCTTCGGCTCAGGTCATGATCCTGGAGTCCCTGGATCGAGTCCCACATCAGGCTCCCTGCTCGGCAGGGAGTCTGCTTCTCCCTCTGACCCTCTCATGCTCTATCTCATTCTCTGTCTCAAATAAATAAATAAAATCTTTTAAAAAAAATTCTTCTTATATAAATTAATTCCATGTTTCAGCTGTCAAATTATCACAGTTTTAGATTAATATACTTGGGGCCAAAACTTGCAGGTAGGTATACGTTTCTTCACTTTATTTATGCAAACGCTAAATTTAAACGTGTAAAACGTAGGCGTCAGAAGCTAGCCCCATATAATAACTCTGATACATGTAAGGACAGATACTTTATCGGCATCCCTGGGCTCCCTGCAGATGGCTGTATCCTTGAGTGAATTCCGCCGGCTCTCCACGGCCTCGGCCCGGTAACCCTACCGCGTACAACACGCCGCAGCGCAGTCTTGAAACAAATGCGAACGCGGTGCCTCGATTTTCAAGATGGATTTACCAACCCATTGGCCCTTCGCTCTCAGTTCTGTTTCCTCCCTACTTCTCCCCAACACGCACGCAGTTTGCAGAGTGTCCGGCCCAAACAGAACGTGCTCCTCAGGGAAGCGGGCTGATCGGTTTAGTTTGCGCGCAGCCCCGGGAGGGGTGGTAATTGACGCTTGAACCGACGACATGTTGCATTCCTTCATATCGCGCGGTAATTGAATACACATGACACCCCCCTGCACTGGTGACCTCGGAGTGTGCCACACACCTGGAAGTAGTGAGGTTCAATTAATGTGTCACCGCCACTAATAGCGGCTACCAGTGAGAACCACCAGCAGCCGGGAACAAAGCCGAGAGCGGAGCAGAGGAAACCCCAGGAACGGCTGGGACCAGCTCTTAAAATCTGGGCTCTCCAGGAAGGCCATTTGCTTTTAATTGTGCCAATTAATTTTACCTAATGGCTTTGCTCATCTCTCAAAGAGTTATTTTTGCGCCAAAATAGCAAATAGCCAGCGGAGAGGAAATGACAATTGGCCCTAGATTTTTATGATATTGCATTTAATAATAATAATAATAAAGATGAGAAATTGAATATGATCTGAAAGACGGGACTCAAACTGGGGAAATGCAAAGTTAATATGATGAACTCCACCTTTTCATTCTTTGGGCCTTGCCCCGTGTGTGTGTGTGTGTGTGTGTGTGTGCGCGCATGCAGTGCTTACGATGGTCCAGGGACCCTGCAGGGGTTAGTGCAAACTGGTCTCCGCTTTCCCAGCGCTCAGGACTCCGGTGAGTCGGTACAGTTAGTGGGACGCAGAGTAGGAGGCGTATGGGCGCAGGAGCCCTAGAGTGACCTGCCTTCGGGTCTGCAGACTCTGGAGGCTGACTCAGGAGGAAGCAGCTCCTAAGCTCCAGGACGGGCAGGAGTAGCCAGGGGAGGAGGGGAAGCAGAGAGACCTGCGCGGGCAAAGGCTGGGATGTCCGAGACAAAGTCGGAGAACTTGGGGGTGGGGATGAGAAAGAAGGGGGCCACACAGGGGGTGCGGGTGGTGGGGGCTGGAAGCCTCTGGAGGAAGAATGTGACAGGGAGGACCCCGCAGGGAACCATCTCCCAGTCTTCTTGGAGTATGGGAGTTCTGACTGGTTTCAGAGTCCAGTTACACTTTTTCCAGGACCGATAGCCTTTCTCTTCCTTAAACACACACGCGGGGAAGGTGGGAAACATTGGCATATTAGAATTCAAAAAAGGGTAAGGCTACAGTTTGGGCATATTCTTGGAGGAAAGAAAGAAAAATTACACTGCATTTCATATTTGATAAATTCCATTTAATTAATTAACAAAACATGGCAGGAACTTCTGAATGAATATGTCCAAGTTGAAAGGCGACCGTGTTGGGCGCCTGGGTGGCTCAGTTGGTTAAGCGACTGCCTTCGGTTCAGGTCATGATCCTGGAGTCCTGGGATCGAGTCCCACATCGGGCTCCCTGCTCGGTGGGGAGCCTGCTTCTCCCTCTGACCCTCCCCCATCTCGTGCTCTCTCTCTGTGTCTCATTCTCTCTCTCAAATAAATAAATAAAATCTAAAAAAAAAAAAGAAAGAAAGGCGACCGTGTTTCACAAAATTTGACCTCTTCTCCCTGACCACGCTCTGACCTCCTTCTCTCTGGCCACGCCCAGTCCTCTTTCTTCCCTGGCCACGCCCAGTTATTGTTCTCCCTGGCCACGCCCAGACTTCCTGTTTCCCCAGCCACGCCCCAACCTTCCTCCGTCCTGGCCCTGCCGGGTCTTTGTTCTCGCTGGCCAAGCTCCAACCTCCTTCTCCCTGGCCCCGCCTCAACCCAGTTCTCACTGGCCACGCCCCATCCTTGGTCTTTCCCTGGCCACGCCCAGACCTCATTCTTTCTTACCACATCCATGACCAAATCATTTTGCCCCGTGTCATTGACTCGTTGTGGGGTATAGGGGATTGCTTTGATTCTCTGCGCTTCAGGCTCTCCTCTAAAACAAGGGGGCTGGGACTTGGGTAAGTATGCACTTTAACATTTAGGTTGGTCTCCAGGGAGAACCGAAGCCCTACCTCGGACCCCCAATGCTCCCTCTTTGACCCACTCCTGGCCCTTAAGACCCCTGAAGAGGAAGGGCTCCTTCACATGGGAAGCAGTCTAGGCTACCCTAGACATGGAGGTATTGTAGGCAGCCTTCTGGGTAAGGCAGGCTGCAACATACAAATGTTAATTTCTGTGGTCTCCTCAAATCCTACTAAAGTGACAGAAAAACCAAGAACAGAAGGTCAGGAGAAGAAGCATCAGTAGAGAGAAGAAATTCGTAATAATTGAAAGGTGAAAACGTAATGGACAAATGGTATCTGACGTAGCAGGAGGGACAAAGTTGAACCCTACCTGCTGGAGGGAGGTGGATGGGGGAAAGTCATAAGAAACAAAAGGATCCCTGCCACAGAGCAGCCGAGAGTCTCAGGAACTGGGAGCAACACAGATATCTGCAGGCAAGAGTCCAGGGTCACGCTGGAAACAGGACTGGTTGAGAGATTGTCCAGGAGTGGTGGCTCACTCAGGTCCCTTCCTCCAGCGCACATTTGTTCTGCACCCTGAATAGTGAGCCACTTACCCTCTTTCTGAATGTCTGCTCCCTGCCCACCCTTCCGAATACTAGAAGTTTCCTCTGACCAGTCAAACCAGAGAGTCTCAGGGCACTGGACCCAGCTGAGGGCAGGACAAGTGGCAAGCATGCTCTCTGAACAGGGAGATGAGCTCACCCCATCAGATGACATTGTAAAGTATGGTGTAGTCTTGGAGGGAAAGGCATTCCTAAATTTGCAGTTTGGAATTCATAGTTTGGCCCCTTTGAAAACTGGTGAGCGGGCTGCTCTTCTCACGTCAATCTCCGTGTGTTAACCTGAAGGAGAGCCTTGTTTGGGATGGTTTGAATCCCAGGGGAGAGGCCTGTTGACACTGAGCTTCTCTGCATGGGCAAGTGTGCCTGCAAGCCTTCCTTGTGCCGTTATTCGAAGTCTTTGCTGCCCTCGCTGTGGGAGGATTATACTTCCTCACCCCACATTGGCCTTGGCCAATGAAATCTGAGTGGAAGTGATGTGTGATGCTTCTGAACTGAAGCTTTGTGAAGCCATCTGCTCCTTCTCTGCCACAGAACCTGTTTGTCTTGGAAGGAAGCAGGATCCTGGATCTTCAGCTTGGGTCCCAGGATGAGGACAACGTGAGGCAGAGCAGACGTGGTGCGCACAAGAAGTAAATCTTTATTGTTGTAAGCATCTACAGTTTTAGGGACTGTTTCCATGAGCATTCCACAGCAAAAGGTGCCTGCTACTTCCCCAGGGACAGTTGCAGCCAGGATTGGCAGGAAGGGTGTTCTGTCTCCTGCATGGGATGAGCACTCCTGGCTCCTCAAAGACAAGGGTCTGGACTACACCTCAAGATGACACCTTTGGCCTGTGGGCTGCAGATGGCACAAGGAGGCTAGAGTGGGAGGACACAAGTTAGGGCATCTCCCTCAAGGAATCCCAGCCATACCCCAGGACTTTGAAAGGCCTAGAGGTCCCGGGGAGGAAGGTGGGAACATTGAATGACCTGGTAGAAACCGGGTCTCTAATTGGGCCAATTATTAAGCTTTTCTGTCTCAGGGCTCTACAGAGTCCATTGCTCCTTTGCCATGTGGCTCTGTCAGGCTCTGCCAATAGGAGACTACAAGGCTCGAGGAAGAACTGGAATTCTCTTCTTCCCGTTTGCTGTCCCTGGCAGCCCTGCATCAGCACACATCCCTCACTCCGGTGGCAGTAGTTGGCTCCTGTCCCTTCCTTGCTCCCAGGAGCAGCCTTTTGTACCCAGCCAGAAGGACAGCACTGGCAGACAAGGACCTCTGCTCAGGGCTCTGCACCCTTAACCCATGGGTCCCTCCTGCAAGCCTCTATGCTGATAACCGCTCCCCCCCAACCCCTGTCCTGTTTTCCTGACCACACCCTGCCTGGTACAGGAATGCAGACTCCACCTGAAGCCTCAGTGGGTGGAGGCTGGGGATACCTAAGATAACCACCCAGAGTGGGGGTCTTTGGTCCTAAGCCCTGTGAGCCAGAGGACTGGTCCAAGTAGTCGTGGAGCACTGTGTCCCAAATCGTAATGGGTGTGGTGCAAGATACGGGACATTTAAACTACGGCCCTGACCACCAAAAAGTTCAGCTGGAAAGAAGGGCTTTCTAAGTCCACATGCAGATCCAGGGAAGGGACAGTTTGTGAAGACCAGAATGGTCCAAAAGGTCACCAAGGAGTCTTGCCCTGAAGGCTAATCGGGCTTCAACCAGCAACTCCAGGCATCTTCAGGGTAGGCAGAGGTGCCAAGTATAATCTACTCAATTTCCTGAAGGAGAGACAGAACTTCAGGGAACTTACTCCTTTTCCAAGATTGCAAAGCAAATTATAGATGGCCAGTGATTGTGTCATATTTCCAGGAATGGCCAATTGTTTTTTTCCACAATGAGCTACCAGAATGGCTAAGATTTAAAGGACTGACAATAGCAAGTGTTGTCAAAGATTGGAGCAACTAGAACTCTCACACTGTTGGTGGAGATGTAAATTGTTACAAATGTGTTAGAACATATGTAGCAGTATCTACTCAAGCTAAACCTCCATATGGTCTATGCCCTGCAATTCCGCTCCTGGACATCTACCCATGGGACCTGAGTGCTTGGGTGCACCACAATACACTTACAAGAAGCTTTATTCCCAATAGCCTGAAGAAGGAAACAACCTTCTTCAGGCATGCCCATTAATAGCTGAAAGAATTTATTTAATTGTCTGATATTCATACAATAGAATATAACCTAGCAGTAAAAAATAGCAAGCAATTTCTACAGGCAATAACATTCACAGACTTAATTAATGTTAAACAAAAGAAGCCATACCCCAAAGAGCACTTACTGTGTGATTCTATTTGTATAAAGTTCAAAAACAGGAAAAGCTCATCTATGGTGATAGAGGTGAGATGAGTAGTTACTTTTCAGGCTATTATTGCTAGTGGGGTGGGTGAGTGAGCTTGCAGGGATGTTAGGCATGCTCTATAGCTTGGTCCGAGTGGTAGTTATAGTGGTAGTTACAGAGAGATATGCAAATAGAGAGTTATTGAGTTATTTGCTTAATATCTGTGTTCTTTATTGTACATACTTTATATCTCAATAAAAAAGGGTGAGGGGAGAGAAAAAATAAATTGCTCAGACATCCTCTGTCTGGTTTGGGTCCTCCTGGAGACAGATCATGAGACTGGGGTTGGAGGCACATGGTTTATTATTTTGAGGTACAAGAAATGTACATGGCTGATAGGAAGTAGAACAGTGACAAGGGGAAGATCGAAGGGGTGCTGGGAAGCCAGGTCTCAGGTCTGGTAGCTGGGCTTAATTCCACAGGGAAACTTGGAGAACACTCACTTCAGAATTATCCCGTGCGAGGGGTGAGGGACCTGGGGTATTTATACACCTACTCTGGAGAGTCACAAGTGGAGGGCAGCCAGGGAGGGGTGCAGGTGTCCTGGCTCTTATGGCCTGAAGGCTGCTGGGGCCACTGAGCCCTTGGGCAGCTGGAAGTCAGCCAGAGCACCCAGAAAGGATACAAGTGACGGTCAGTGTCACGCACTCGAATGACACACATCCCATATGTAGCTCCCGTTGGTTTAGAGAATTTACCATGACAAAAAATTAACTCTGAATTCTCAGATGGTCTTGAAATAAATGTGTATTTAATTCCATTATCACCGTCTGCACACATCTGAATACTGGAGGCATGGATGTGCTGGTGAGAAATATCATTCATGTAGATTCTCAGGGCCCTTGCAATGACCCTGGGACCTCATGGAGGGTCTGTGGCCCCCAGGATTCAGTGTGTCAACCACTAATGCTCTTTCAGTGGTGGAACGGGCCAGGGGCCAGAGCTGTTAGGGCTGGAGTTTGGGACCCATAGCTCTGTAAAAACCACCTTCTTCATCTGAAGATAAAGTCACATTTGGTATTATCATTGTCTGAATTAAATGGGCACCCAATGTGATTAGTGCTAGATTGAGGAGGAGAAAAAGGTGCTCCTTATTTTATTTTATTTATTCATTTGAGAGAGAGAGCACAGGCGGGGGGCGGGGAGGGGCAGAGGCAGAGGGAGAAGCAGGCTCCCCGCTGAGCAGGGAGCCCAATGCGGGACTCGATCCCAGGACCCTGGGATCATGACCTGAGCTGAAGGCAGACGCTTAACCAACTAAGCCACCCAGGCGCCCCTAAAGTGCTCCTTATGTATTCACTGTTGCCCTCACTGGCACAGAACTGTTGCCCACCAGCCCCGACAGAGCCAGCTCCTCAAAGGCCATGGCCACCTTTTTTGCCCACAGCTGTTGTCAGGCAGGACTTCGGCATGGCCAAGGGGTACCACTCCCACCTGCCATCTGCTGTCTCCAAAGCACTGTGAAAACCTGAGTCTTCAGCGAGCGGGACCTCTGCTGGCCTTTCCCGGCCTCCGACCCAGCTGTGAACCTGCCCAAGAGCAGGGACAGGGTGGTCCCAAAGGGCTGTGGAGAAAGCTTGTGCAGCGAGTATAAGATCCCTGCTGACCCCTGGGTTGGCAAGGGGGACGACAGATATTCCTTTTTCTATAATTTTGATTACCTCTCGAGCCTCCATTTCTGTTGGTGGCGGACATCTTGATCCTGGCAAGTCAAGGGAAATGCCAGCTACTTGCCATTTAAAACACACTCACTTTACAGTAACTCTTCAGATAATTTAGGCTGCTCAGGTGAGTCCCAGGCTTAAGTCTTAGGCAATCCCAGAAGCCTCCAACTTTCTATACGGCCACCCTCATCACCCCCTTTCTTGGCATTGGTGACGGTCCCCGCCTCTAACAACCCCACCCTTGTTCTGGTCTTGCCTCTAATCCATCCCACAGCCTATGCCCACAGGACCCCCTCACCTCAGGGACCTGGTGGCTGGCATTGTAGAAACCTCCCTCCCAGGCACTCAGAAATACTCACCCTCCTCAGCCAGACCCCACTGGGCTGGAGTGAGAACATCTAGGATCCCATTCAGAGCTGAGAGCAGGGTCCACCTTCTCTCTTGCCCTCCCCCTGCATCCTGGGGCCTTCAGTGCTTCGTCTGAACAAAGAGGCCATTCCCTCATGCCTGGCTTTGTGGATCAAGCCTGAGACCCCAGGAGGGGCCCCACAGTTCGACTATATACACATGGCTTACATCTGCATGACCTGGACCCATCCTTCTTCCAACAAAATTCAGTTTAAAAACCACTTAAGTTCTCTTCCCTCTAAGTCTTTTCTTCTGCTTGAAACGTCAAAAGAAAGCAGTGTCCCTGATGCCTATTTTGTCTGTTACAGAACCTTTTTCTCCTTCCCAATTCCCTATCCATGTGCTAAAGGGAATTCCTCTTACAATGTCTAACCAAATGCAGAAATAGGAGGGGAACCTTGAACCCAAAGGACAGCAAAGTTGGATAGGCAATTGAATAAGATGGAAGAGGAGACAGAAGCAAAGGAAGGGACAAAAAGAAACAGAAAGGGCCGAGCAGCTGGGGTGAGGAGCAGAGGAGCCGAAGAGAGAATGCAATGAGCAGAAACTGGTGACAAATACCTAAGTGGAGTCACGTGCCTGAGTCGTACCACTGGGGACCCCAGGCTGGGTGTTTGTGCTTGGGTCAAATGAGCCTTCAGTTCTCCCCCATTTGTGGAATTCCATAGAACAAGAGGAAGTTGACCCTGGCCACCCACCCAGAGCCTTGGTGATGCCTGACTCAGTTTACAAGGCCCCCAGTCCTGCCGGCTTCCTGGCCTCAGTACCATCTGGAATGGCCCCAGGGAGGACTCAAGCTGTCATGGTCACAAACCTCCCAGCCTCCCCCAGGGGTGAGGCCTGAGCACAGCCTCCACCCTGCCCCATCCCCCGCAGCAGAGCTGCAACCGCTCTGGCACCCAGGTCTGGTCTGACCTGACCCACGAAGGTTCTAGCAACGGCTGGGAACTACAGTCCAGAAGGATGGAATGATCTTCACCTGGGAGAGCTAGAGGAAGGAGCCAGCAGTAAATGACTTGCCCTCCCTGGCCCCGCGTCTCCCCCCACCACACACACCAGCCTGGTCCAAGCAACAGTGGTTCAACATGACCTCCCCTGAGAGGCCTCCCGAGGCTGTGCAGCCACGCTCTCCAGAGAAGCGGGGCCGGCCCGGTAACACACTGTCCCCCGTTTGGCCTCACTGCCCTTTCCCCCTCGCTCTGGCTTCCCGGGGATTACACCACCACCACCCTAAACACTATGAGCATACAGCTTTGCTGCACGTTCTGTCATCCAGAGCAGTGAGGAGCCGTATCTACTGTGAGTTAAGCTATAACCTCATCAGTTGCCTGGTGTATCCTGTCACAGTTCGGGAGACCAGAAGTGTGAGGTCAAGGTGTCCCCAGAGCCTGGGGAGGACCCTTCCTTTGCTCTGCCGGCTTCCGGGAGTCCCCGCAGTCCTTGGTGATCCCTGGCTTGTGGCTGCATCACTCCCATCTTTGCTCATCCCCCCTCCTCCCTGTGTCTAACCGCCCTTTGCCTCCCCAGGAACTCCTGTGGTGGCACCGAGGGCCCACCTGGATAATCCAGGATGAGCTCCTTATCTCAGGCTCCTTAACTTAATCACATCTGCAAAGTCCTTTTTCCAAACAAGGTCACGTTCACAGGTTCCAGGGATTAGGATGTGGACATACCTTCAGGGCACCATTCCTCAGCTAACTGTGGCATCCTCGCTCTCCTGGCTGGAATGCACAGCAGAGAAAGAAAAAGAAAAAAAAAAAAATCATGCAAAATGCGAACTTCACCCACCAGACAGTTCTACGGAGAGAGAAGCATGGGCAGGAAAAGGCGCTAATGTTTCCATCGCTGGGGTCGTCTGTGGCACAGGAGAGATCCCACCTTCAATCTTCTTGTCAACGTGTGTTATTTCTTCCTTGAGAGAAACAAAAACGAATAATCCAGTGTTGCTGAGTGAAAGAGCTCACAGATGGAAGAGCTGGGGCTGGCTGTGTGCCCCTGGCTCGTGGTGACCCGATCCACCCACCCGGCCTCCCCTCTGCCTCCCGCCAGCTCATTTCAGCTCCTCTGGGCCGAAGGGCCCCCACCCCAGCCCTAGCTTGAGTGAAACTGTCAGTGCCCCCATTTAAAACCCATTTGTGGAAGGCTCATAAATCACACCCTTGGAAAACTCACTCCTCGTTATAACTCAGCAGAGAACAACTCTGTTCAGAGATTTAAATAAATGTTGAGTGTGTAGCCAGTTGTTTGTCTTTTCAGCAGGGGGTCATGTGTAAGAGGATTCTGCACCACATTCTTTCAGCTGTTCATGTTATTAAAGCCAGGAATAATTATAGGCCATCTCTCCAAATGTAGCAGTCTCGATTGTCAGATCCAGCAAGTGGCTCAGAATTGCGATCAGCCTCCCCTAGGATCTTGCAAAATGACGAGATCAATGCCCCAAATTTTGCAGTTAGAACTTCCTTCCTTTGGACTTGTCCCTAGTCAAAACACTCATATTGCTGGAAAGGGTCACACTTTAAGCATGGTTTTATTTATACATTTACCCTAATGTTTTATCAGAGCAAGTCTTACAGTGGGAGTACAGAATAGTCCACTGGACAGGACAGGGAGACAACACTGAGGCTGGAAATGAGAAACCAAGGGCTTGGCTGGGTCCCGGACAATGCCTGGAGAGGGTCTCTTGTGATTCTAACTTTATAGGTGAACTAAAATGTTACCTTGTGTCCAGGGCTATGTTCTTCCACATAGATCCCCATCTGGTAGGCACCAAAGCTCATCTATTTATCAGCGGGGTGGGATCTAAGAGGCTGCACCTAAGCCCATTTGTTCCTGTCCAAAGTGGCATGAAACAAGTTACCAAAGTGTATATGTCCACGTAAGTTGAGTTGCACAAAAGAGCTGTCTCCAGGCCATGAAACAATAGGTGCCTTGGGGCTGACTTGCTCCCCAGCAAGATCTCAGACATGATGTATTTCTGGAGGTGGAAGAGATTTGCAGGGATGTGATAAAATAGACAGACACAGACAGACAGGGAAAGCTGAGTCTGGCAGGGGGGTGGGGGGGAGGACAGATGGGTGTCACCGGGTTCCCATGACCAGAAGCTGAGCAGAAACCACCAAGGACCAGGGCAGGAATGCTCAGGGGTTTGGCTGAAAGGCAGGGAGATGAGATTGGGGTAACTGGGAATCTGAGTGGCAGGAACTGGCCTGAACCTAAGGCGACAGGGAGGGGTGGGGCTGATCCGAGGCAGGGTCCCACAGGGGGACCGAAATCTGAGATTCTTATTGTGTAAAAAAAAGTCTTTGAAGAACTGTGAAATGCTCTGGCATGGGAGAAAGGGGGCTTCCCCATCTATTGGCAAAAGCAGATGTAGATTCTTTTTGGAGGAAAGCTTCCCAAGTTAGTTTGCAGGAACCACACAAATTAAAATGAAGCACAACTGGGGCACCTGGGTGGCTTAGTCAGTTAGGCGTCTGCTTTCAGTTCAGATCATGAGTCCCGTATTGGGCTCACTGCTCAGCAGGGAGCCTGCTTCTCCCTTTCCTCCCTGCTTGTGCTCTCTGTCGCTGTCTCTGTCTCTCTCTCTCAAATAAATAAATGAAATCTTTAAAAAAATAAATAAAATTTAAAAAACGAAGCACAACCTTATAAACAAAAATCAGTAAATATTTGGGAAGGCAAGTCACTTTGGATGAAAGCTAACAGAAGCAAGAAACAACTTTAGAATCCCAAGGACTATAGATGTTTCTACGGCAGCGACGGCATGCAGAACTATGACTATGAAACATCTAAAGAAGAAAGGATACACTTATAATGTGTGAATGGACAACAGGACCATCGGGCATGAATTGGTAGAACCGGGTCGGGGGTGGGGGTGGCGGTGGGTAACAAACAGAATGTCTAAAAATTAATAAGATAACTGTTGAAGAAAAATCCCGATGGATAAGTTAAACCATAGATTACACTTTGTTATTTCTTTAAGGATTTTATTTATTTATTTGAGAGAGAGAGAGAGCACAAGCAGGGTGGAGGGGTGGAGGGAGAGGGAGAAGCAGATTCCCCCATGAGCAGGCAGCCCAACACGGGACTCGATCCCGGGAGGCTGAGATCATGATCTGAGCTGAAGGCAGATGTTAAATCAACTGAGCCACTCAGGCGCCCCTGCAGATTACACTCTTAAAGAGAGAATTAATAGACTGGAAGATGTATCTGAAGAACTTATCCAGAATACAGCAGAGAGAAAGAGCTGAAAATATGACAAAGTGTGACAGATACGGAGAAAAGAATGAGAAGGGCTAGCACAAGGTTGGCAAACTTTGGCCCAGGTGCCAACTCCAGCTGGCCACCTCTTCTCATAGAAAGTTTTACTGGGGGGCACCTGGGTGGCTCAGTCGTTAAGTGTCTGCCTTCGGCTCAGGTCATGATCCCGGGGTCCTGGGATCGAGCCCCGCATCAGGCTCCCTGCTCGGCGGGAAGCCTGCTTCTCCCTCTCCCACTCCCCCTGCTTGTGTTCCCTCTCTCGCTGTGTCTCTCTCTGTCAAATAAATAAATCTTAAAAAAAAAAAAGTTTTATTGGAACACCCCCACACATTGGTTTATGTATTGCCCATGGTGTCTTTCACACTACAAAGGAGTTAAGTACTTGTGACAGACGTTGTATGACCTCCAAAGCCTAAAATATTTACTCTCTGGCCTTTTACCCCCCCCCCCACCAAAAAATTGCCCCTGGTGTAATATATATATGACCATGAACCCAGAAGTAAAATATAAGAAAAAAAGACAGGTAATAGTTTAAAAGATAATGACTAAAATTTCCAGAACAATTTAAAACGTGAAGCCGCATATCCAGAGAGTACAACATATTCCCAGCGGGGTACATAAAAAGAGTCTTGCTTGCAAGACTATGTAGTTTGAATTGTATCCCTCAAAAAGATACATCCAAGTCCTCATCCCCAGCACCTGTGAATGTGACTTCATTTGGAAATAGGGCCTTTGCAAATGCAGCCAAGTTCAAGGATCTTGAGTGAGGTCATCCTGAATATAAGATGGGCCCCAAATGCGATGGCTGGTGTCCTTACAAGAAAAAAAAAGGGGAGGAGAGACAAAGAAATGGGTTGGGTGCCCGTGACACAGAGAAATAGGGAAGAAGCCACGTGAAGACAGAGGCAGAGATTGGAGAGGTGCTGCCACAAGCCAAGGGACAACTGGAGCCAAGCAGCTACAAGGGAACCTTCTCGAGAGCCTTTGGAGGCCGCCCGGCCCTGTTGTCAAGCCTGGCTTTCAGACAGCTGGCCTCCACAACATTGAGAGAACAAGTTTCTGCTGTTTTGAACCACCAGGTTTGCGGCAATTTGTGACGGCAGCCCTAGGCAACTAACACAGATTTTGTTTAGTTGGGCAGAATAAAGATGATTCCAAGTTTATTGGTATTCTCCACACCAAGAGGTGTTAAGTATCTTCCATCCTCTTGGGGTGCCCAGATGGCTCAGTCGGTTAGGCGTCTGACTTCGGCTCAGGTCATGATCCCGGGGGTCCTGGGATCGAGCCCCATGTCGGGCTCCACACTCAGGGGGAGGTCTGCTTCTCCCTCTGCCCACCCCCCCCGGCTCATGTGCTCTCTCTCTCTCAAATAAACAAATAAAATCTTCAAAAAATTATTTTCCATCCTCTTGAATCTGGGTCGGCCTGTGACTATTGAAACCGACAGGCTATGGCAATAGTGAGGTTCTGCCAGTTCCAAGCCCGAGACCCTGATCAGGAGCCCTGGCAGATTCTGCCTTTCCACCTTTGGGAGCCTTGAGCTGCCTCCCGGGAAGTGCAGCTACCTACCCTGCTGACGAAAGCACATGGAGAAGCCAGAGGACAGAGAACCAGGACTCCATGGAAAAAGAAAGGCCCAGCCACCCAGATTCGAGCTGGCCCAGCCTTCTAGATGCCCCTGCCAGCCAAGACTCTGGAGCCAGCCTCCAGCTTTGTCTCCGTCCTGTCCCATCCCACAGCCTGGTTCTTAGGTCTAGAGTCCCTAGTACCTTCTCAATCCCAGGGCACTCGCCCAGAGGCAGCTCGGCCTCAACCAGTCCTGCCAGGGGATCCTGTCGCAGGTGGGTGAGCCATCTTGGATGTCCCAGCCCAGTTGAGGGGCAAGAGGAATGCAGCCCCAGGCAAGATCACATTCAGCCAAAGAACCACCCAGCTGATCCCCAGTCAACTCACAGAACCACAAGCAGACGAGGTACCGACCAACTTGAGAAAGATGTCCTTACAGATATAGGTACCGCAGGCAAAACCACGTAGAGATGAATGGTGTGTTCTTGGTTCCTGTTCTCAGCAGATGAGCTGATAATAATAAATTCTTTAGGCAGATATGAGTAGGAGATTTACAGAGCATCCAGACAATAGTTAACTATTAGGTCTTAGTATCTATGACTGTAATTTTGTTAACCACACACAAGGAGTGCCGCTTCTTTTTCTCCTTCGTCACCTTGTTTTACACCTGTGTAAATAAAACTAGGAATCAAATAAAACAAAGTATCAAGTTAATGAATATGGAAATGAAAAAATCATAAAAACAAACCTGTGTGGTTAACTGTGCGCCTTAGGGCCAGAAACTTGACCACTAGGTGGAACTGTAGAAACAAAACAACATCTCATTTATGGGTAATCATGGACATCTCATGCCATAAAGAGAAAAGCACCTCATATCTGAGACAAACTAAAACGGGGTCAGCAAAATCAAGGGAACCTTGCAACTTTCCTGTAAGTTACTAACTCCCAAGCAGAAATAACTTGATCCCAGACTTCTGTGATGCTGTTATTTGGAAATTTGTCAGGACCCTTGTGGATGTGACCATCATGTGACAAATTCGCTGTTTTTCTACTGTGCACAGACTAACTGTAATCTCAGTAGCCTTGGTAGTTTTGTGGAATTTTTTTTCCTTTAAATTCCTGTTATATTTTGTATGATGACCTCAGGGAGAACAAAGTGACTAGAAAACAGGAGTAGGACCTGAAAGGAAAATAGGAGAATTAAGTAAGCATCTATATGCTGGACAGCCACATTCCTCCCACTCACCTCCCAGAACACTGGATATAAGGTGTCTTTTCTCCAGGCAAGTAATCGGAGGATTTGTCCCTGAAGAAACTAAATATGTCCAGTGAAAAGACACAGATATTAATAATTGGGACCCCAATGAGAAAAACCAGATAGCCTCTCAATCACCCTATGATGAAGCCCCACTACCCACATGTCCCACCTAAATCTGTAGAGCTTCCAATCAGAGTTCTTCTCTAACATGCAGACAAACCAGCATCTCTCCCTTTTGCTTGTACTTGTTCTCCATGTTTTCCTCTGTTCTGTTTTTTTTTGTTTTGTTCTCTTTTATTGTATACTATCATGTGAGACACTTTTCCCCTAGCATTCTAACATGAGATGGCAGAAAACAAACAGGAAAAAAAAAAGACAAATATAGGAGCAGAAGAAAATGTCAAGAATTTATATAGCAAAATTCTCCCAGAGAATACATCTATAAAACAAGAATAGGGTGACAGAAAATAAGGCATAGCCAGAGAACAAGAATGAGGTCCTAGAAAGTAATGATGTATTAACTAAAACGAAAAATTCAATCGTTGGATGAGGGGAGTTGAAAAAATATCCCATAAAGTAGAATAAAATGTCAAAGAGGTAAATAAGAGAAGAAAGTATGAAAGAAAATCAGAAAACCAATGCAGAAGTCAACACCCAACAATAGGAGTTCTGCAGAAGACAGATAATACAGAGAGGAAGAAATCATCAAAGAAAGAATACCCATGGAGTGCCTAGGTGGCTCAGTGGGTTAAGTGTCCGATTCTTGATCCCAGTGCAGGTCATGATCTCAGGGTCGTGGGATAGAGCCCCATGACAGGCTCTGCGCTCAGCATGGAGTCTGCTTGAGATTCTCCCTCTCCCTCTGCCCCCTTCCCTCACTTGCTCTCTCTCTCTAAAAAATAAACAAATAAAATCTTTAAAAAAAGAAGTTCGGGGCGCCTGGGTGGCTCAGTTGGTTAAGCGACTGCCTTTGGCTCAGGTCATGATCCCGGAGACCCTGGATCGAGTCCTGCATCGGGCTCCCTGCTCGGCAGGGAGTCTGCTTCTCCCTCTGACCCTCCTCCCTCTCATGCTCTCTGTCTCTCATTCTCTCTCTCTCAAATAAATAAATAAAATCTTTCAAAATAAATAAATAAATAAAGAAGTTCGTAGACCTTTTAAAAAAGAAAGAATACCCATAACAACTGTCATCACCAAAGAGCATGATCTTCCAGATTGAACAGGCCAGAGAGTATCCAGCATAATGAAGGGTGGGGGGAGCCTCCACCAAAGATTTAAAAAAAAAAAATTTAACTTTCAGAGAGGAAAAAACAGTACAATTTTTAAGAATTAGAAGGACATCAACTTCTCAACAGCAACATTAGAAGCTGGAAGACAGTAAAGCAACACACAATTCTAAAGAAAAATTTCCAATATAGAATTCTATAATTAGTCAAACTAGCAACTCCAGAAGGAGGGAAGAATGAAGACACAAATATGTGAAATCTTAAAAATGTGTCCTCCCAGGCATCCCTTCTCAGGAAGCTAATTAGGGTGTGCTTTACTCAATGAGAAACAAGCAGGTAAGCCAAAGGGATGAGAGAGAGAGAGGCAGAGGGAGAGGGAGAAAGAGAGAGAAGGAGGAAGAGAGAGAGGGAGAGAGAGAGTGGAGGAAGAGAGACAGGGAGGGATAGAGAGAGAGGGAAAGAGAGAGAGAGAGAGAAAGAGAGGGAAAGGGAGAAGAAAGAGAGGGAGAAGGAGGAAGAGAGAGAGAGAGAAGAAGAGAGAAAGGGAGAGGGAGAGAGAGAACTAACACATGGGAGACACGGGATGTCAGAGCCTAGTAGGGTTTGGTGAGAAACAAGGTTTTATACATCCTCAAAGTAGCTCCCTCACAAATACTTATTAATTACAAAGGGAATTGGATTCATTTACAGCAGAGAAGACTGAATCAAATGATTTTAATCAAATATAATTATAGTAAATAAATTATTATATCACCTTAATCAAACCAAATTTAAAGTCAACGGGCAATGAAAGTCATGTACCCCTTGGTGGGATGCAAGGAGCACGTGGCCCTCGTGCAGAAGATGCACCGCCTGGATCTAATCCTGAAAAACAACAGACACAAAGGCTGAGAAACTGTTTCAGATTAAAGGACACTAATGAGATATGACAGCTAAATGCAACACATGATCCTGGATTAGATACTGGACCCGGGGGGGGGGGGAGTAGTGATAAAGAACATTATTGGGAAAATTGATGAAATATGAATATAAACTCTGGATTAAATGATAGTACCAGGGTTACAACAGTAAATTTCCTAGTTTTAATAATTGTATTGAGGTTACGGAAGGGACTATTCTTGTTCTCAGAAAATACACATTGAGTATTTGGGGGGTACAAGGGCATAATGTCTCCAATTTATTTTCAAATGATTCAGAGAGAGAGAGAGAGTGAATAATCAAATAGAAGGAGATGTAAACAATTGGTGTATCTAGGTAAAGGGCCTGTGAGGGCTTCTCATAGGATTCTTGTAACACTTCTGTAAGCTTGCAATTCTGTAAAAAGTAAAAGTTACAAAATGTCTCATTCATTTCATTAGGAGTTCATCTCCATTAAAGTTCCCATTTTCTGGTTAAAAAAGGTAGCTTTACTAATGGAATCAACAGACTGAAATGTGTTACCTGTTAAAAAAAAGTAAGGTAGAATGTGTTAACTATACTGGAATTAAAACGTAAAAACTTGGGGTGCCTGGGTGGCTCAGTCGTTAAGCATCTGCCTTCGGCTCAGGTCATGATCCTGGGGTCCTGGGATTGAGCCCGCATTGGGCTCCCTGCTCCATGGGAAGCCTGCTTCTCCCTCTCCCACTCCCCCTGCTTGTGTTCCCTCTCTGTCAAATAAATAAATAAAATCTTTTTTAAAAAATGTAAAAACTTAATAAAAATAAATAAATAAAATGCGAAGTACCTGACAGGTTAAATAGTATCTACCCAGATGTAGGCTGCAGGCTAATCAACTTTTCTATGCCTCACTTTTCCCATCTGTAAAATGGGCTAATAACAGTACCTATTAGTTTAGACAATAGATTTTGAGGATTATGTAAGGTGAAATGTGTAGCATCCGTACCGCTTTATGGAAAAGCTCACTCTGAGAAACATACCCTCACAGACATATTTCCTCCCTTGCTCGGGCATCTCAGACTTCAGCACACAAAGCTTTACTCTGCAGCTTATTCATGCAGTCATTCCTTTTATACGCCTGATATTAAGAATCCTATACAGGGACACCTGGGTGGCTCAGTGTCTGCCTTCGGCTCAGGTCATGATCTCGGGGTCCTGGGATCGAGCCCCACATCGGGCTCCCTGCTCAGCGGGAAGCCTGCTTCTCCCTTTCCTCCCCTTTCCTCCCCGCTCATGCTCTCTGTCGCTATCTCTGTCTCCCTCTCTCAAATAAATAAATAAAATCTTAAAAAAAAATAGAATCCTATACAGCAAGAAGGTGACAAGAGTCCCATGCAGCTCTGACATGTTCCACTAGTTCCTTTCCCCTCCATTTATTTCTTTACATTTCAGAAGCGGCCCCAAGCAGCCATTTATACAGAGAACAAAGGCAAGCTTCTCGCCATGTCTCTCTCTAAACACAGTACAAAGGAGCAGGGGGGGTCAGGGGGAGACTAAGAGGCACACCCCTCAGTCACTGGGCTTCCAAAGGTGATGCACCTGAGACATTTCACCTGGCAGTCTGCAGACATGAGCCTTGAATAAAGGAAATGCCATATTTAACTTCTATTTAGTATCAGAAGTATCAGAAGTATCATTGTGCTAAGAACAACTACAAAAGCTGGACAAGAGACATGAGACAACCCAGACACCAGGCGGGGCTTTATCCTGCGGAGATCGTGGAGCAGAGAGAAATGCATTGAGGAAGAAGCCAGACTGGCCCCTACTTTCTCCCTTGGAACCTTCCAGCTTGAAGCCCGGGCTACGCGTGATGAGTGAAAAGCGTTGGGGTTGGCCTGAGGTTTGCATCGGTCTCATTAAACTGGGAAGAAAAAACTATTTGAGTTTAGGACTGCCAAGACAGCCAGAACTTGAGGTGCAAAAATCCCAGGAAAAAGAATAGCGGAGATAGCTTGACATTCTACTCGGCTTTTGCTTGCGGTATGTGCTGCCCGGAGCTGACACACAGACCAGGAGGTGGCTTGTGAAGAGGCTAACAATCTAAACAGAGCTATTGATAGTTTTGTGTATTAAATAGTGTACCCCCAGGCGCCTGGGTGCCTCAGTTGGTTAAGCGACTGCCTTCGGCTCAGGTCATGATCCTGGAGTCCCAGGATCGAGTCCCGCATTGGGCTACCTGCTCAGCAGGGAGTCTGCTTCTCCCTCTCCCGCTCCCCCCTCTTGTGCTCTTTCTCTCTCTCACTCTCTCTCTCAGATAAATAAATAAAATCTTTAAAAAAAATAAAAGATAAAAAATAAAAATAAATAGTGTACCCCCCAAAATCATGTCTTCCCAGACCTCAGCAAGTGACCTTATTTGGACATATAGTTCAGTAAGTATCTTGGGATGAAAGTATCCTGATTTAGAGTGAGCCCTAAATCCAATGACTGGGGTCCTCAGAAGAAGAGACAAGGACACAGCGCAAGGCTGTGTGACGGTGGAGGCAGAGACTGGAGGGACCCAAGCACAAGCCAAGGAAAGCCTGGGGTCACCCAAAGCTAGAAGAGGCAAGAAAGGATCTCCCCCAGAACCCTCAGAGGAAGCATGGCCCGATGGCCCTTGATTCCTGGCCTCCAGAACTGGGAGAGAAGACATTTCTGTTGCTTCAGCCACCAAATGTGTGGCGATTTGTTATGGTGGCCCCAGAAAACTTCGAGCAAGGGAAAGCAGGTTCAGTCGGAACCCCAGACTAGACCTTCTCAAGGATGAACACTAGAGAAAAGTCCGTATGAAACGTGTAGAACACAGCGTAGAGATCTAACATAGGTTCACCACCACGCAGTGGAGAAGACATGATGGGAAGGATGGGAAGAAGCAATATTGGAAGATACACCAGCTGAGAAGTCCCCCAAATGGACAAAAGACATCGAAGCAGGATAAACACAAAGAAAATTATTTGTGGGCAAAGCAGTCAAACTGATAAAAACCAAAGACCAACAAGCTAGAGAAAAAAACCCATCACATTCAAAGGAGCAACAATTATGCGGACAACTGAATTTTCAACAGGAACAACAGAAGCCAGAAGATACTGAAGTAGAAAGAACCCTATTTAGGGGCACCTGGGTGGCTCAGTCATTAAGCGTCTGCCTTCGGCTCAGGTCATGATCCCAGGGTCCTGGGATTGAGCCCCGCATCGGGCTCCCTGCTCAGTGGGAAGCCTGCTTCTCCCTCTCTCACTCCTCCTGCTTGTGTTCCCTCTCTCGCTGTCTCTCTCTCTGTCAAATAAATAAATAAAATCTTAAAAAAAAAAAGAACCCTATTAATCTAGGGGAGAAAAACCAGCATCTACGAAAACCCTGCAGCAAACATTACACATAAAGGTGAAATATTGTAAGTTTCTCCTGGAGACCAGGAATAAGGAAAGGATGTCTGTTCTATGCACTCCTCTTCAAAATTGTATTGGAGGTCTAGTCACTGCAATAAGGCAATAAATAAATAAAAGTTACGATTATTATAAGGCATGAAATAAAAATATAACTACTTGCAGGCCACACCAAAGGGATTGAACACCTGGGACTGTCCTCTTGAGGGGGTCAGAAAATAGCAGAGCTACACAAGTCTACTTTGCAGCCCCCCGGCTTTGGTCTTATCTAACGTACTCCTGAAATCGTGCTCGGGGGCCAAACATGAGCAGGCTGAAGGACACACACTCTCGTTTAGATGCGTCTTTAAATTTGCAAATAGCTTGGTATGCATTACTTTTTAAAAAGATTTTATTTGTTCATTTGAGAGAGAGAGAAAGAGATTGGAGCAGAGGGAGAGGGATAAGCAGACTCCCCACTGAATGCAGAGCCCGACACGGGGCTCCATCCCACGGCCCTGAGATCATGACCTGAGCCGAAATCAAGAGTCGGTCGCTCAACCAATTCTAAAAGATAAGAACTCTTTCAAAATATATAGGTACAGTACCATTATCATACTTACAAGATTGACACTTATACTTTAACAGCATCAAATATGCAGTCTGTGTTCACATTTCCCTGGTTTTCTCATACATTTTTACCAAGTGATTTGCATGAGTTAAGATGCAAAGTTTCTAGTTTGCACGTGGGTCATTTGTCTCTTACTGTACTTTCATCCACAGGTTCCCTCCCCGCCTGCCATGCTGCCTTTTTTTCCTTGCCATTTATTTGTCAAAGAAACTGGATTGTCTCTCCTATAGTCTCCCACATTCTAGATTTGCTGGTAGCATTCCCTGATGTCTTTTAACATATTTCTCTGTCCATGTATTTCCTGAAAACTGGTAGACTGTCTAATTAGGGACTGAATCAGATTCAGAGTTGATGTTTTTCGGCAAGGCTATTTTATAAGGGATATATACTCCATTAGGAGGCAGATAAGATCTCTGAATTATCATGAATTATCCTCAGCTCAGTCTCTGTCTTTGTCTCTCTGCCTCCCCAGCCTCCTTCCTGCCCCCACAGTTAGCAGCTATTGAAAGGCAGGTGATTGGTGATGAAATTCATAACTTCATCAGAGGTTTACAAAATGGTATATCCTAATTCTAACCTCTCTTCTTTTATATTAGTCAGAATATTTCTACAGAGACAAAATGTCCCTCGTTAACTATTTGTTTACCCGTAGCTGTAATTTGAACATATTCCCAGCATAAATGGTCTTTACTATTGTCCTTTTCCTTCACAACTGAATCCACAGTTGGGCAGTTCAATTTCTTGGGATGTCTGGTTGAGTCTAAAGACCCACATTATCACAGCATCTAATGATTCCTTTCTGATTCTTCCAAATGCATTAACGGGTTCTGTGATTTCTTTTCTTCATTTTCCACTAACTTTTCTTTTATTAAGTTTATTTATTTATTTTTAAAAATAATCTCTACACCCAATGTGGGGCTCGAACTCACAACCCCAAGATCAAGAGTCCCAAGCTCTTCAGACTGAGCCAGCCAGGTAGCCCTCCACTAACTTTTCTTATTTAGGGAAGGATGCAATAAAATATTCAAAGAATTAAGCAAACCTCACCGAACAAGCCAAGAACACAGCCTGCTGCGGCCGCACTCTGGGCTAGCGGGGACCACCACCAGGCAGCCATCAAAATCTTCTTTCACCAGCTGAGGCACCTGAGACCAGGTGTGATGGGTTATGTCCAGTGTATGAGCAGACACTGAATAAAGTCAAGTGCATGAGAATCAAGGGCGTATGTGATCTGGTTGTATAAGGAGCACAGATCCTCACAGAAGGCTCGCAGATCCTCTTATGCATCCAGAATGTGTGCTCTGCTGGAGAGCCCCGTCCCCAGTGATACCAGGACAGCTGCGAATGGCAGCTGGGATATTCCTCCTCCTGAAGTACAGGCATGTCCCCCTCAGCGTGGCACTTCCTCATTTTCTACCAGGATACCAGGAGAACTGGGTGGATGTGGATAGCTTTGTGGACATGCCCTTCCTTAATCCAACTAATTGATATTCAACCTATGTATCTTTCAACTCAGAATATCCAGGGACGTGCAAGTATTTTGATTATTCTATGGTTATTACTTTAGCTTTTTAGCATTTGACACTGTGAGTCGAACTCATGTTTAATGAATGAACACTGGGAAAATTTGACTGATGGGATAAATGACTAATTTTTTTAAGGGAGAGTTCGTAATTCTCAGATTACACTCAAAACAGCAGAATTTGTCTTTGAGTAAATGTGGAAGGAGCAAGTCTCTACAAACTGAATTAACTCACCAAGGACTCTATGGGAAAGGACACCTCTCCGAGTGAGTAATCTTGGCTCGTGTTCCTCCTGACCCATTAAATTATACAAGGGCATCAGTCACTGAAAGCTAAAATTAACACTTCGTGGGGCTTGCCAGAGAGTTCTGATATCTCCATTGGGAACTTTCCATGCTCTTGTGACAGACCAGCTTCCACTGGTGTTACCATAGGGGAAAAAAATAAGAATTGAGTTTCCTGCCTTGGTTTTTCTAGCAATTGCCACATGGACAGCCCCCTTGGCCTTTGATGATAACCCCACTCTGGTCACATTGATTCAGCAAATATTTACTGGCCATCCACTGTGTGTTGGTAGAACACTGGGGGCTGGGGGTGTACATGGGATAGACAGAGCATGTGCCCCAGGGCCATGACATCTGGCGCCTAGACCAGCCTCAGTACTTACCGGCCATGTGGTTTGGAACCTCGTCTCAAAAATCATGTCGACTCTAGGCATTGGAAGGGTTCCTAGTGAAAGCAGCGCTCCACACCAAGTTAGTAAGAGCTGGATTACATCCCAACTCTGTCCCTTACCAACTGTGTGGCAGGAACTTGTGGTCACTTAGAAACAGAAAGGAAGAAGCAGCAGCTCGAATGAGAGAGGGAAAGGGAGAGAGGAGGGAAATCACATGTTACAATTTCTTCTTTTCTTTAATCAGGGTGTAGCTTTCATGTAGTTAAATGTAACACCACATGCAAGTCTGCAATACATTGCTCAAAGCATCTTTCACACGAGTCCCGTGTAACTACCACCTAGGTCAAGATATAGAACACTTCCAGCACCCCAGTAGATACAACTTTTGAAGTGAAAATACCAAAATCAAATCTCGGGACTTGTGTGAGGTTCTCATATCCCTTCTGCCAGCTTCAGAGCCATTTCTCGAGTGCTGGAGATGAGTCTGCAGTCTCTCCTCCCACCCTTCTGCTGACCAAGAGTACCACCTATAGACTGGTCTGCCGGACATGGGGGCTGAGAGAGGCTGTAAATCTGGCTTGGAACAGAGTTTGAATGCGTACTGAGCTAAATGGCCAATCCAAGGACGCAACCCACAATCCTGCCCTCTTCTGAATACGAAACTCAAAGGTACTAGTCGCCCAGGCCAGGTTTTCCTTGTTATAAAATTTGCTAAATATTTATCATAAAATGGCTACATGGTCAAAATAAAGGTTGGAGGGAAATACTAGCATTAATCACACCAGCCAAAAGGTGAAAACAACTCAAATGTTCATCAACAGATCCATGGACGACCCAAATGTGGACTATCCACAGCAGACTATTATTTGGTTGTAAAAAGGAATGAAGTATTCATACCCACTACAACACATATGCTACAACTTTGATAACATTGTGCTATGTGAAATAAGCCAGACAGATACGACCGCGTTCCATATGATTCTCTTCATATGAAAGTCCCAAGTAGGGGCGCCTGGGTGGCTCAGTCGTTAAGCGTCTGCCTTCGGCTCAGGTCATGGTCCCAGGGTCCTGGGATCGAGCCCCGTATCGGGGTCCCTGCTCGGCGGGAAGCCTGCTTCTCCCTCTCCCGCTCCCCCTGCTTGTGTTCCCTCTCTCACTGTCGCTCTCTCTGTGTCAAATAAATAAAATCTTAAAAAAAAAAAAAAAAAAAGAAAGTCTCGAGTAGGGAAATCCAGAGAGAGAAAGTAGGTTAGTGGTAGCTTAGGGCTGGTGGTGGGGGCAGGAAGATAGAGAATTAATAGCCAATGGGTACTTTTTGGAGGGGGCAATGAAAATGTTCTAAAACTGACTGTGGAGATGGCTGCACACATCTGTGAATGTACCAGAAACCACTGAACTGTACATTTTAAATGGGTGAACTGGGGCGCCTGGGTGGCTCAGTTGGTTAAGCGACTGCCTTCGGCTCAGGTCATGATCCTGGAGTCCCGGGATCGAGTCCCACATCGGGCTCCCTGCTCAGCGGGGAGTCTGCTTCTCCCTCTGACCTTCCCCCTCTCATGCTCTCTCTACCTCATTCTCTCTCTCAAATAAATAAATAAATAAATAAATAAATAAATAAATAAATAAAATGGGTGAACTGTATGGTATGTGATTATATCTCAGTAAAGCTGCTTTTTTTTTTTTTAAAGATTTTATTTATTTATTCATGAGAGAGAGAGAGAGAGAGGCAGAGGAAGAAGCAGGCTCCAAGGAGCAGGGAGCCCGATGTGGGACTCGATCCCAGGACCCTGAGATCATGACCTGAGCCGAAGGCAGACGCTTAACCATCTGAGCCACCCAGGCGCCCTAAAGCTGCTTTTTTAAAAAATGAAGGGAACAAAAGGTAAACTGAAAGATCATTCATAGTCTTCCTGCCCAAAGATACTCACAATCAACGCTTTAAGGGATCTCTTTCTGGTGCTCGTCTCTCTATATTTCTATTGTTGTTGTGCTGGTGATCACACAACATTTCATAGTATTGGCACACTTTCCAACATATGTTGGTCATGGGGGCTGAGAGAGGCTGTAAATCTGGCTTGGAACAGAGTTTGAATGCGTACTGAGCTAAATGGCCAATCCAAGGATGCAATCCACAATCCTGCTCTCTTCTGAATACGAAACTCAAAGGTACTAGTCGCCCAGGCCAGGTTTTCCTTGTTATAAAATTTGCTAAATATTTATCATAAAATGGCTACATGGTCAAATTAAAGGTTGCCAATGACAGAAATTGATTTTTTTAGGCAGAAAGAAATCTGATGGAAGAACTTTAGTGCTTATAGAACTATTGGAGGTTCTGGAGGACGGAGGACTGGTTCTCCGGGGGTGGACAGCATGGCAGGAAGGGTTGGCTGAATCCAGTAATGCCCGCATGACCTTCCAGCCAAGGATGAAAAAACCACACTGGGACTGTTGGCTTCAGCCCAATGCAACTGGGTTCCAAGCTAACACACACATACACACATACACACCAAAAACATATTCATTGGGGTGCCTATTGTCTCAGTCAGTGGAGTGTGCAACTCTTGATCTCAGAGCTGTGAGTTCAAGGCCCACGCTGGGTGCAGAGATTCCTTAAAAATAAAATCTTAAAAATGTATTTATTTATTTTAAAGAGAGAGAGAATGGGGGGAGGGGCAGAGAGAGGAAATCTCAAGCAGACTCCCTGCTGACCCGGGAGCCCGACGTAGGGCTTGATCTCATGACCCATGAGATCATGACTGGAGACAAAATCAAGAGTCGGATGCTCACCAACTCAGCCACTCGGGTGCCCCTAAAAGTCAGATCTTAAAATAAAACAAAACAACCATATTCACTGACCGTGCCTACTAGCAGAAACCACAAAGGTGGCAGAAGTGTGACTTCCACTTTACTTCTCAAATAAGTGCATCTCATGGCCACACTTAATTCACATCAGGAACCCTAGCTGCCAGGCAGCCTGAGAAATGACTGCTTGCTAGGATCCATACTCTAGGAAAGTATTTACCATGCCATGTTGTTATAAACTTATCATTTTTTAAAAACTACATAAGTTTTCATTAACTATATAAATGTATATCTATCCATATATACATCCACTGTATAGATGTATATCTATCCATGTATATATAATATATACATGGATAGACTGTTTATTATTATATATTACATATTATATATATTACATATAGATCGTTATTATATTAGGATGCACTGTTTATTATTATATATTATATATAATATATTATATATAGAGAGATTGTTATTATATATTAGGATAGAGTGTTTCCAGAGTTTAATATTATCAGTATTAATATTCCAAAGCTTAATAATAAAAATAATGCCATGACGATAATGCCGGAAGTAGCTGCTACGGTTTACTGAATACATCCTTCTCCCAGGCAGTCCGCTAGGCCCTTCACATTCATTGTATATGCCATTCTTTTTTTAGTTAAAACTCACAACCTCCTTATGAGGTGGCTCTTGGCCCCATTGTACAGACAACAAAATTGCGGCATAAAGAGAAGTCAAACCCGGACGTGACACGGAAGCTTTCACCCTTAACCATTACACAAATACACACAAAAAAAGGCCTCTTTCATTTTGGAAATGCCTTCCATAGCAGAAATAATCAGAAACAGAATTAGTGGTTTAATACCTGGGCACATGTCTAAGGCCTCTGGCACACAGCAGCAGGTCAGATTCTCAATCAGAGCATTATGGGGCCTGAGAATGGCCTCCAGGACAGGAACTCACTTTTATCATGCAAATGCCCGGCTGGGTGCCTGGCACACTGCGGGCCACCCCATGGATGTTTCCTGAATGAATAACAGCTTGTGTGCAAGCAGGAGTGTGTGAGGGCTCCCCAATTCAAAGAACTGCATTCCTTCCGTTGGGAAAAGTACAAACAAGCAGCTTCTAACTTAGTCCAGCTCTAGACCGCAATGAATGAGTGCCCGGAACACATGGCCCTGATCCGTTTGTTTCAGCCACCCTCATGCTGAGTCACTGCACAGGCCCATCACTTGGTTGACTGTGAAGTCTAAAATGACCAAAGAAGTCACCACCACAGTGCATCTGAGTGACCACGCATGGGGCTGGAAAGTGCATCTATCCTTTTAGGTATGTAAACGGGAGCATCTTTTAGCAAGTGCAACTGCTTCTTGGTTTGGATTATTTAATAAGTCAACTGTCCTAGTAAATGCTGATTCTCCGTAGAAACACTAGCAACTGACATGCATTGTCCCAGTCCACCAATGCCCGAGTAAGACTGTAAACCCCATGCCTTCGCAAGTTGCATTGGCCGGTGGAGGCCACTAAACAGCCTTCAGATGCCCAGCTCTACTTTGCGGTCAGGAAGCAGTTGTACCCGCCTAACTAACTACCAGCTTAAGAGGTTCGTAACGCTAAAACCTCCGGACCTTTTAGTGCTCCCTTACCCACCTCTTGGACTATACTATTCAGGGGTCTTTTGAGGGATGGAATTACAACTTTCCTTTTTTAATATTTTATTTATTTATTTGACAGAGAGAGACACAGTGAGAAAGGGAACACAAGCAGGGGGAGTGGGAGAGGGAGAAGCAGGCTTCCCGCCGAGCAGGGAGCCGGATGCGGGGCTCGATCCCAGGACCCTGGGATCATGACCTGAGCCGAAGGCAGACACTTAACGACTGAGCCACCCAGGCGCCGCGAATTAGAACTTTCATTATCAATGTAGAAATACCTGGAGGGGCGCCTGGGTGTCTCAGTCGGTTAAGCACCTGCCTTCGGCTCAGGTCATGATCCCAGGAACCTGGCAGCCTCACCCCTCCTTCCCCCCATCAGGCTCCCTGGTCATCCAGGAGCCTGCTTCTTCTCCCCTCCACCCCACCCCACTTGTGTTCTGTCTCTCTCTCTACTCTCTTTCTCAAATAAATAAAGAAAATCTTAAGAAGAAAAGAAAAAAAAAGAAATACCTGGAGAAAGCATGGATGTCCTTTGGCTCCTATCCCACTACAGCTCTCAAATCTAGAAGCTCTATCAGGTCCTCCTGGCACAGAGTAAAGCTGGGAGGCAATATTACCCAACCAGACCTTCATGATTTTATTTATTCCACATGGCCTGAAAACATGTTTGAACATCACTTGCCATAATTTTTCTGGTGATTTCTATGAATCATCTTTTAATTATGAATAATGTCTTTAGAGACACTCCTGAGAAATTTCACCCCAAGTTCCCTTGACAAACATCCCATAAAGTATCTAAAGTGAAGCAGCTTCTACGACCAACACAGAAAATCAACGTTAAAGCATGAATTCCTAAAAGATCCATTAGTCAACTTTGCTGGGAATGAAGCTCAAGATTCACACATGCAAAAGGTTGCTGAGAAATTCAAGAACAAACAAAACCAGAAAAAAAGACATTTACTGTCAAATAATATTCAAAGGATTTGTGTACAAATACAGATTTTCTAACTACAGATGGAGTCTTTTTTTTCTTCCAGCTGGGAATTTGCTCTGTGTGTCTAAATTAGTGCATTTCCACCCTGAGCTGAAGGTTTTCAGCTCTTTCAGGATCCGCTATGGCTATGGCACAAAGGACCCTATCCTCTTGGCTCAATCCAGGCCACTCAGAAATTAAAGTATTTGTGCAAGATAGTGAGTGTGAATTTCCATTTCTGGGATTTACTTTCAGAAAATCCGAATGCTGGATCTCAAACAATCAAGTAAGGTCCAAGTACCCTTAAAGGACCCCCAGGGGGGATTGGCCCTGGGATTCCCACACCTTCTGCAGGTGCAGCTCACCTGGCTTCCACTTTCCTTATTTGTCAGAATTGACAGCTTCTCCAAAAATGTGGTGTAGACATCAGGCTAAACAGAAATGCAAATAAGCCCATTAGATTTCAGTGGAGCACCCTTTATGTTGCTTAAACAGGGAGGGGTTTTCTGGTCAATTACTTTAAGTAGACTTCAATAAACACTAAGATTACTTGTGCATGGCTAATAATGGCACAGATCTTTTTCCTCCGTGGCCTCCAACTACCAAGGAAGTAAAGCTAAGTCACATAGGCACTTTCCAGTGCTCACTGTCTTGTTTAAAGTGCTTAAAGGGTGTTTGGGGCCCACGCTCCCGCCTAGACAGTGTTGACAGTTCCCAAACTAGGGGGAAATGGCACCCGGGGCCTCGCCAGGCGCAGCCAGCGTCTACACCGTCACTGAACCATGCTTGTCGGACGCCAGGCACCTCTGGGCTCTTCCTTACCCCAAACCTGCTTGCATTTGTTCAAAAGTTAGATTTCTCAATAAACTCTTCCAAGTAGCCACCTCTCTTATCCCTGCACGCTCTGGGCAGAGGCTGGAGATTGTAGGATCTCTCCATTATTAAAAGAAAGATTGGGGCGCCTGGGTGGCTCAGTCGTTAAGTGTCAGCCTTCTGCTAGGGTCCTGATCCCAGGGTCCTGGGATCAAGCCCCATATCGGGCTCCCTGCTCCGTGGGAAGCCTGCTTCTCCCTTTCCCACCTCTCTCTCATTGTCTCTCTGTCAAATAAATAAAAATAAAATCTTATTAAAAGAAAGATTGAGGGGGGGCCCTGACTGGCTCAGTCCATAAGGCATACGATTCTTGATCTTGGAGTTCTGATTTCAAGACCCACGGTGGGCGCAGAGCTTACATTAAGATAGTAATAATAATAGAAACAGGGCGCCTGGGTGGCTCAGTCGTTAAGCGTCTGCCTTCGGCTCAGGTCATGATCCCAGGATCCTGGGATGGAGTCCCGCATAGGGCTCCCCGCTCCGCGGGAAGCCTGCTTCTCCCTCTCCCACTCCCCCTGCTTGTGTTCCTGCTCTCTCTCTCTCTCTCTGTCAAATAAATAAATAAAAATCTTAAAAAAAATAGAAACAAAAATAAATAAAATTAAAAGCAAGATTAAAAACTAGGTCTCTCACACAACCGTAATTAAACGGTTTAATTGGTTTCGACTTTGGGAGCGGAGTAAGCACCTGCACAATTCCACTGAGCCACACGCGCACCCTGACCAGCCCTTCCATAATAAGGAAAGCAACGAGAAGGGTCCCCTGAATGTGCAAATCTGCGCATGCAGCGAGGAAGGAGCCTGAGGGCTCACCCCGCCTGGCTCAAAAGCTTCCAAGAGAAAGAAGCACAGAGTATTCCGTAGTAAGAGTAAATAATGTCTTTGTCCACACCCGCCAGGCGAAAAGAGCGTTACTGCAATAACCAGGATTATTTTGTTTCCGCCCTCTAAAAACCCGAAGACGGTGCTGGAGTTGGGGCTTAAAATATTCATAAGCCGCACAATTTGAATCTACCTTTTAGTTTATCAGCTAACCGCTGCTTTTGCCAGGGAAAATACCCTTGGACTGAGAAGAATTGCTCATTTTTAGTCATCCGTTTTACACGAAAACGTGTTTTACCCCGTGCCTTCTCCTCCGGGGTATTTGCTCTGGCACAGAAAAGGAATTCTCTAGGGGCAGCGAAAGGGGGCGAGCGACGGTGGAGAGCCCCAGTCGGGGCCCACGCGGGAACCCCCTCCAAGAAGGCTGAGCCGCTGACACTGGGAATTTTGTCTCCAGATCCTGGCTAAGTGCGCGTGAGACGGGAGCGGCCCACGGGGCTTTAGAGAGACCCAGATGAAAGTGCAAGCCTTCAACTCCCCCCCCAGACATCCCCCCACCCACAGGCACCGGGTTCTGTCCTCTCCCGCCGGCGCCGCGCGCACCCCGTCTCCCTCTGGTCTCCACCTCCCTCGTGGAGGGAATCTGCGAGGGAGGGGGGAGCGGAGGCCAAGCAACCCGAGTGGGAAAGAAGGAGGTGGGCACTGGCTGCCGGTGCCAGGA
Source organism: Mirounga angustirostris (assembly GCF_029215605.1). Taxonomy (NCBI): domain Eukaryota; kingdom Metazoa; phylum Chordata; class Mammalia; order Carnivora; family Phocidae; genus Mirounga; species Mirounga angustirostris. Next base: position 9,278,564 of record NW_026991709.1, on the reverse strand, counting down.
CGGGGACGATGATGTCCTGACGGCCTCAAGCACGCCCGGGAGCTTCACACACACCTCCCATCCCAACGAGCACAACCACTTGCGCCCCAGCGTGCCGCACGCCCCCCGCCCCAGGCTAACCGAGGCCCACCCCGTGTACGCCGTGCCCCCGCCGTGAGCGCCGAGCGCGCTCCTGCGCCTCCCCCTCCCTGTGCAGGGCGCCCTCTCCGTGCGCTCGGTGCCCCCCAACCCGCGTGTGTACTGACAACCCCCCCCCCAAACCCGGTGCGCTCTGATCCGCCAGGGTTCCACCCTCCACGCGGACGGAGCCCCTCAGGCGGCCGTGCGCGTTGCGCCCCCTTCCGCCAACGCGCGCATGCAGCCTTTCTAACCACGCGGACTGTCCCGAGACTGCGCGCGAAAGAGGCGGGACCACGCCGCAAAGTAGGTCTGAAACGAACCGGTCTGGAGCCCGCACCCAGCGCGGGGAGCAGGAGTCCCGAGTCCCTTCTGCAGAATTGAGAAGACCTCTAGCGTCGGAGAAGCCTGACTCTTGTCCGCCTCCCGCCGCCGGTGTCCCCGAGTGTGGCCTGCAGCTCCCAAAGCCGGGTTTCGGCCCGGGGTAGGGAGGGCTGGAGAGGGGGTCCCGCCACCGCCTCCCTGCCTGGCCAGATGGGGTGCGCTCTCCCCGCCGCCGTGGCCCGGCTGCCGCTCAGTTCTAAAGTCCGGCTTTGGCGCGCCCGGAACCTCCGACGCGGGACTGCTCTCTGCGGTGGGAGTCGCCGCCTTCTCCTCCCCGGAGAGAAGAGTTTGCTCCTGGACACAACCTGCCTACCGCGCCGGCCTGTGCAAGAAAATACAAAATGAAAATCTTCGCGAAGCAGTAAGACGCTCACGCCCCGGGCTGGGGCGGCCTCGCGTCCCAGGCCAGCCTGGACGGGGCCAATCCAGCCCGCCCGCCGGCCTGCTGGCCTTTCTCTAACTCTACTGAACCACGAATGCATGAGCATACCTCTTTTTACAGATTTGTTTAGATTAGGGGGAAGGTTCCCCCAATACTCACTTTGCTTTGCAAATAACCCTGTTGTATTAGTTAAATGAAACGAGTTTGTGTCCTCAAAGTACTGAATTAGCCCTCTTCTGCAGTCAGCCTTATATTAAAAACCTGCTAGGAAAAAAAAATTAAGCCCATCAGGTTTGTGCTCTTTGATATACAGAAATATTTAGCTCTGGTGGATGTTTTCTTTTGTTTTCTAAAGGAAATTTTTGGCTAATGTTTTTGAAAGGTGCTTTCAAAGCAGTCGTTAATGAACTAACTGGTTTTCAGATTTCAAGGTGGTGTGTAATTGGTATAACCACTGAGGGATTTCAGCGCATGCCGGACTGTTAAGACTCCTCCAGCTCAAAGGTTTCCAGGCACGACCCCCAGCTGGCTGGAGGCGAAAAGCGGGGATTTGCCGGGAGCCGATGGGCAACCTCTTCTCAGAACCGTGATTTCGAGGCGCCGTTTCTGTGAAGCTGGGCCGGGAGTCCTCAAGAGGACCGCGGAGGCTTCAGGCGGCCGGGCCCTGGAAGGGTGGGGTTAGGTCGGCGCAGGTCGCTGGGCACCCCCTCTCTCTCCGCCAAGGATCCCTTCCCGTCGCTCAGTTCTGATCCTGGGCGCTGGGCGCTGCTTGAGCTGCAGGGGTAAATCGCCCTCCCTGGAGAACATTGGAAGTCTGAGTGCATTGGGAGGGGCGCGGAGAATGGAGAGAAAGTGAGGCCAGGCTTGGAAGACAGGGAAGCAAAATGGAAAGGACAGGCTACCCTCTCACCTGCAGGTAAAAGTAGAAGAAATGAGTGGCTCTCTTTTACCCGAACCTGGCGAGTCTTCTGTGGCACCCTGTGGCTCAGGGAGTTTGCTAATCACTATAATCACTATAATTAATTACCAGTGGCACTGTTTTTCTTCCCCTAAATGCATCACTCTGAGGGAGAGAGAGAAGTGGGCAGCAGCTATTCCATTCCTAGGTCAAGAGGCACTGCTGTGACCCAAGGCCTCCAGACCCCAATCTCAGAACCCAGAGTTGTCCTAGACAACTGAGTCCGAAGAAAAGGACCATGCTCTTTTTGGAATCCCAGAGAACAGTGTCAACTTAGAGCAGGCCCATGTAGGAACCCAGAAGATGGGAATTACCCCCCACAGCCTCACCCTGGAATGCCTCCTTCTCTTGCCTCCCCACCCCAAACTATGCCTGAGGCGCCAAGCTGAGGGCCAAAGACCGGCGGGAAGGGTTCCCTGGACCCCATGCACAGGGAGGATCTGCCCTAGTTCTTGCAGTATACTCAGAGATCCTGCCCACCAAGCTGAAAGCGAACACTTTCTCCAAAGGAGTAACTTCCAGTGAAAGAATTTCTTAAAAAACAAAACAAAAATACAGATCAACTTCTCTTCCTCTTCTTGGAAATACGTGAGCAGAGCCAGTTACTGTCTAGACCTCTGGAGGAATGATCACTATGAAATAGCTCTGGCTACCTTGAATTACTTTTAAACAATGAGGAGCGATATTAGAATTGTCCTCTGATCCTCTCTTGCCATAGCGATGACTCCAGGAAAAGTTGGTAATAGCTCTATGGGGAGTGAAAAATCGGAGTACTCTTTCAGATAGCTCAGACCCAAAACGCCTCCTAGCCATGATAGTCATATACGTGATGCTAGACGCAAGCGGGAACTTCTGGAGTAACCTTATCTTGCTAATTGTGTAGACAAAGGCTTATAAATTGAATAGATTCGAATCTCTCTAGTCCTGGATTTTCGGTTGCCTCGTTTTGCTCCAGCGGTTGGAGCTCTCCTTAGCTGTCACATGAGAGGTTCGGCACCATCTCCCCCACGGTGCTAGGGATGGTAGGAGTTCTCTCCCCGCCCCCACCTCCTTCGTGGCAAAGTCTCTGATCCCCTTCTGCCAAGGCAGCAGCCTCTCCGGGAGCCCATCCGCGGTAGAACATCTGCGCGTTTCCCCCTTGATCTCACTCGAAAGTCGGTTTCCGCGGGGGATGGGCCTCAGGTAGGCGCCGGGCGCGGCCTGGGCAAAAACACTTGTGGAGCATCTGAAGCGGAAAATCCAAGCAGATGTGGGGCGGCCTGGGCCCGCCCCTTTCCTCTTGGGGCCTCAATTTCTTCCAGATCAGTTTCCTAATGGAAAATTTCTAAGAGGTGGGGGGTATGTAGAGGCGTGCTGGTGCACCTCGGGGTGCGCCAAAGCGTGCAAAGCAGGACTGGGGGTGGGGGCGCCTGGTGAACACGCCATACTCCGGAAGCTTGCTGACCTCAATATGTGGGTCACCCCCCCACAAGCCCTCTTCCTGCCCCCCAGCCTCCCTTCATTCTAGATTCTGCAGGCTCCTTCCAGGCCCGCAGGGGAACTCCTGTTTTGGGGGGATGCCCAGACTTCAGGGTCTTTCGTGGCTGTTATACTTCTCCCCTGCAGGCCCCTCTCTGCTCTGGGGGAGGCACTCGGAGTTAGCCCCAAAGCATAGACTAGGAGCCCTGGAGCAAGGGACACGCAGCAGGTGTCCCAGCCGGCGGCCACCGCTGATGCCCAGATCATTCTAATAAGCACCTATTTAATGCTTTTCCCACTTTACACAGAGCCTGTGGGTGTCCCTTCTAAGTGTAATAGGGGTCCTAGGCTTTCCTTCTGGTAGAAAGAGCTCTGGGACAGGCACGCTCTGGGACAGGCACGCCCTGGGGAGGGGATCGTTCTTCTTTCACTATTCCACGCAGAAGTCACTATCCTTACCACCCAGGAAACCTCGAGGTCTGCTTGCAAGTATGTTGGGTACTTTCGGTGATGGGGGCGTGGGAGGGAGCTCAGACCCATCGCGGTGTGTGTGTGTGTGTATCTTGAATGAATGTGTCGGGGGGATATACAATGCCCGTTTCGCTGTCTGCTGAGGCAGGCTTTAGTCCCATACCCCCAATTCTACGAGTCTTCAAACGCTCCGTTGTGCTACTTCTCGAACCCCGCGATTCGGACCCGTCCTGCTGATGCGAGAACAGCTGCTGTGAAGATGAGATGACGAGATCTCATATACGCTTTCCCGGAAAATCCGGGAAATTTGGTTTAAGAAAAGTTTCTGTTACTTGCTGGGTCTCTCCCACTTCCACTTAGCCATGTTCCTGCGATCTGAGTAATCCCTTTCAAGCCTAGGAGGAATTCTCTCGGGTCCGTAATTGGGGATCGGAAATCGTGGGGGTGAGGGGAACGTTAAATCCTCCCGAAGCCAGGAAAATGCCGGAGCATACTCAAAGGCAGCCTGAGCAGCCTTCGGCGGGGCCCAGCCCTCAGGCGGCAGTCCCTGCCTCTTGGAGTCCGTTCTCCGGGAAGCCTCAAGACGACAGCAGTCTGCGCAGTCAGGCGCGAGATCCCGGGCAGTGAAGCGGCCCCACGCCCTGCGTTTGGGTACTGCGAACCCTCACCGCTCGCGCGCCGTCCAGACCCTTCCGCACGCACCTTTGGAAACAGGAAAGTGCTCCTAGATGCAAAACTCCAAGGGAAAGTGCTGCGCTCCGCAGTTGCTTGGGGGCGGGGGGCACCAACTCCGAAACTCGCGCTGCTCGGTGGTTTCGGAGCGCCAGCCCCGGGAGCCCAGGTCAAGGCTGTGGGTTCCGCAGGGCGCGGGGCTGCGGGGACCAAGCCGGAGTCTGCGCACACGGTCTTGCCCACCGAGGGAGCTAAGACGCCTTCAACGGCGTCCCTTCAAAGGGATCCCCAGAAAAGGTCAGGAGCGCCCGCAGCAGGGTTGGTGGTCCTCTTCTCGCCCCCCACCCCAGGCGTGAGGGAGGGAGGCGGGTCGCCGGTCAGTGAGTGCGCGGAGCAGCAGGCTCCGACCCGGCCGGGAGGGAGAGCGGTGGCCGCTGAAAACGGAGATCCTAGCGCGGAGCGCCGCAGCCCCGGCGTCTCTCCGCTTCCGCTAGCCCACCTCAGTATCAGGCGCCCCACAGTCGTACAGTCTGCGGGACTCGGTCGAGGGACCCGCAAGACCCCGTGCCCCGAGTCCACTGCAGCTGCCCTCTGACCCCACGCGCGGGAGAAGCTGGCGTCCTCCCAGCGCGCACATCCGCGCGGTGACCGCAGTATTCAAACCGCTAGAAGGGCGAGGGTCGGTGCGACCGTCGGGGATTGGAGGAGAGCCCTCCTGGGGTTGCAGGCGCAGATCTGGGGCGGGGGGTGGCGTGAGAGTGGGGTAGGAGGACTCTTGCGGCCCAGTGTGGCCCGGAGGGAAGGCACCAGGACGCCCTATGGCTGCATCTCCAAGTGTGCCTCCCCACTCCAAGGGCTTCCGGGGCCACCACCTTGGCTCCTATCAAGGCTCACTCGATTACTCGAGCTCGGCCACCCCCGGCCTGAAGTACCCGCCCCAGCCGCGAGTCCCCAAAATTCCGGCTGCACAGAGTCGGGCTGCAGGAGCGGGGACTGTTGGACCCTGTGCCCGCCGCCGCCGCCGCCCTGGGCGAGGCCTGGCGTCTAGGCTCGGCTCCCCGGTCCCCTCCTTTCGTCTGGCCCGCGCGTCCCCGCGGCCTGCAGCCCCTCCGCGAAGGCGCCGATCTTTTTTCGCTCCTGTGTTTCGAGGAGAGAAAGGGCAGACGGGGCAGAGGCTCTCTCCCGAGGAAGGGGGTCTTCCCTTCGGGCCTGCCCCCTTTCGGCCCTCGGACCTGCAAAGTGGGGACGTGAGGGCGCGGGACCTGCGGGAGGCCCGGAGGACTCGAAGAGCACGAGCCGGAGGGTCAAGCCGCCTGCCCTCGGCCGCGCGCTCCCAGGACCTGTCTGGGAGCCACAGAGGAGGCTTGGGCATCCCTCCCTCGCTTCCGTCCCTCCTCCGCTGCTCCCCACCGCCCATCCTAGCGCCCAGGTCCCGCGACCCGCTGGCCGGAGCCGGTCCCCACGGCGTGCCGTGTGCACTCACCGAGACTTCCTCGAGGCCGGGAGCGCGCGGGCCTCTCCTGGGAGAGTCCCTGGAGGCCGCGACGCGGAGGCGCGCCTGTGACTCCGGGGCCGCGGCGGGGTCGGGAGGCGAGATTCGCCGCCCCCGCCCCCGCCGCGGTCCCTCCCCCCCGCCCGCCCCCCCCCCCGCCCCCCGGGCCGCGGCGGCCGAGTGCTCCGCCCGAAGGCGGGTCCGCCATAAACAAACGCGGCTCGGTCGCACGTGGACCGCGGAGCTGCTGCGGCTCGCGACAGATCGCGGGCTCCGGGCGCCGCGGCTCCAGGCAAAGGGAACCGCCAGGGAGGGCAGGAGAGCGCGCCCGGGCCGGGCCCCAGCCGCCTCCGCCCCAGCTCCCCTCCGCTCCCCTCCCGCTCCATGGCTCCGCGGCCGCCGCCGCCCATGCCGCCCTCCAGTCCGGAGGGGCCTCTCGGCAGCGGGTACGAACACTCGATCAAGGACTAAGCGGCACCGCTGCCTCCTCGCTGGCTACTCTCCACCTCCTAAGGAAGGCCGAGACGCGAGAAGACAGGAGCGAGAAAGGAAGAGCGAGCAGAAGCGAGCGGGAAGTCGGGCTCTGGGCACCGCGGGACAGTACAGCCCGGAGGAGGCTGCGCCCGGGGCGGCGGGCAGAGCGCGCAGCTGCGCCGCTGGGTTGCGCCGAGCTCCAGGGCCCAGCGGCGGCGGAGAGGCTTCTCGGTGCCCCAGGCCTGCCCCGCGCACCTGCCCCGGGCGCTGCCCCAGACTCACCTGGCTCCCGGAGTCCCCTTCCCCATCGCCGCCGCTGCAGCCGGAGCGGGGCTCCGAGGGCCTGGAGCACGGCCGGGTCTAATATGCCCGGAGCCGAGGCGCGATGAAGGAGAAGTCCAAGAATGCGGCCAAGACCAGGAGGGAGAAGGAAAATGGCGAGTTTTATGAGCTGGCCAAGCTGCTCCCGCTGCCGTCGGCCATCACCTCGCAGCTGGACAAGGCGTCTATCATCCGACTCACCACCAGCTACTTGAAGATGCGGGCCGTCTTCCCCGAAGGTGAGGCCGCAGGTGGGCGGCCGAGAGCCTCGGCCCAAGCGGGGAGCTGGAGCTGGCTTGAAGCGCTAGTGCCAGGGAGTCTTGGGGAGGCCGCGCCGGGAGCTTCGGCTCCTGTTGGAGAGAGGAGCCAGGGTGTTGGCGCCGTGGGGACTAGACCGTCTTCTGGCCCAAGTGTGGACCCGGCGAATCAGGAATTGTTTTGTGATCATGCTGGTCCATTCTGGTTTCCCTCCTTTTCTTTTCTTTTCGTTTCTTTCCTTTCCTTTTCTTTTTTCTTCATGTCTTTAACTCTACCTTTTATTTTTTCCTTCTTTCATTCGTATCTCTTTTTCTGGGAGGGGAAGTGTGAGCACCCCAGCCGAAGGTGAGCCGTGCTTGCTGCTCCTGGCCTGGGAGAGAGCGGAGTGCGCCCGGAGGCCCAGGCCCTGAAGGCCCTAGCCATGAGCAGGGCACTTGTTTGGGGCCCGGGCCTCAGATTTGGGCCTCTCTGGCTACCTCTTCTTTGCTCCCTTGGCCTGGGCAGGGCAGGTCAGGGTAGGAGAGACCGAAAGTAGGTGAGCTGAAAACCTGCAGGCCAGAGAGGGGACTAGAAGAAAAATGGCAGGCAGGCCAGAACACAGTCTTCTTTTCCTGATTGGAATTATAAACCGGAGGGGCAGGTGCCACGGTAGGCAAGGGGCACCAGGACCCATGGGTCCAGCAGACTCCGGTGGTAAGTAATGGCGTGCTGGCCAGCATTCCCTGCTAGCACATGGCCTGCGGGTGACCATGGCTGCTGGGCTGGGCACTTCTGAGCAACAGGGCTGGGGAGGCCTGGTCACCACAGCGTTCCTTTTGGTGTCCTGGTGTTTCTCAACCGATCACCTTTCAGCATCTCTGTCCCCAGACAGGGTGGCTGCAGCCTGGCGTGAGAGATTCTGACCCTGGGCTGAGACACTGCATGGGGGGGCCTGCTGGGCACTCCAGACTTCTGGGCTGAGGAGCCCCTAGCGCCGTGTGGAGCTCCAGAAGCCAGTGGGGAAGTAGACACAACTTCAGCTGCAGGACACGGAAGGTGGCTGCACTGCAGCGACAGGTGTCCTTTGGGTGCAGGCTGCCTCCATTAAAGCGCCTGGCCGGCAACCAGCCAGAAGCCAGTAAGCTTGACCTTTGCGTTGGTTGCCCCTAAGCCTGTTATAAGTAATTGGCTCTGGGTCTGGAGCTGCACTTCACACTGCCTCCAGGGCTCAGAGGGCCTGTCGCCCAGCGTGACCTGCAGCCCTGAATCACAGCTGGCCGGGGAGTCTAGCCCCCCCTCCCCGCCCCCAAAGCTAGCCGTAGCCCTTGCCTCCCAGCTGGGCCATGCAGCCTCCAGCCCTTTCCTCCCTGGTGCAAGAGCCTGTGACCTGTACCTCCACCCTAGCCCCATACACCTTCTTTCCTTTTCCGACCCCACTATAAAGACGTGCCCCACTCCAGCCTCTCCTACTTGAAGTTGTCAAGCGGGTGGTCGCTATTAGTGAGCCCAAGGGTGGTGACCCCTCTACCAGAGAAGTAGAAAATTAAAATTAAAATTAAAAGAGAATTGGGTTTTACAAGGGTCGAGTCTCCTTCCCACCCCGGAAGGAGTGGTGGTGAGCCCGTTTTTGTTTTTCTTTCTTTCTTTCTTTTTATCTATCCCCCCCACCCCAGTGAGCTGTTTCTTAATTTGCATGCTGCAAGCAGGTGGGGAACCAGGACCAGGACCCTGGCCTCCTCTCACCTCCCCACTGGAAATAAACACATTAGAAGCCAGGACTGGAATATTAAATGATTTGTTACCAATGATTTCAAGTAAGCCAGAAATTAGAAAGGGAGGCCTGAAGAAAGAGGGCTAATTGTAAGCCATTTATTGTTTGGAGAATTTCCAGGAAAGCCTGCTAAAAATTGGGAAGTGGTGGGTGTACTTCTTCTGCAGATTTTTAAGAATTGAATCTGGGTGTTTTAACTCTGGGAAGTGAGTCTCCAAGGCCTTTGAGCCCAGAATTACGTGGTCCTGAACCCTTTGCAGAGGTGGGCTTGCAGAGATGGTCCAGGACTCGAGCACCAGGCCCTTGTGCTTTGTTGGGTAGTGTGGTCTGGTTGAGGGGTGGCCTGGATGCCTCTTGGGGGTGACTGTCGAAGTTGGAACTCAGGGAGGGGCCTGGAGATAATTGTTTGGCCCTAGAGTTTTGGAAATGGCCCTGAACCTCTGGGTCTAGACTGATGGGGGGGAAAGGGAGAAGGCAGTGGTCCCGACCGGCTCCCCCGCTGACCCCCCCTCCAGCAGGGCCTGAGCAGGGAGGGGGGCACTTGCCTACATGGGTGGACTGGGAGACCCAGGACTCCTCACTTCATTCAGAGGCCTGGGGCCTGCAGCTCTGGGCGGTGGCGCTGCTCCCCTCAAGTCAGTCTGGGGCACAGAGTTGTAAAGTGGGGTGCCTGGGCTGAGAAGGAGGCGTTTAGAGAGAGACCTCAATTATGCAAAATAACTCACTCGCCATTCCGGTAGCTCCTGAGGGCGGCCTGTGCTGTAACTGATTTTAGCCTCTGTTCTCGAGCCTAGGTGTGCGCCGGGGGGAATGGAGTAGGGCTTGGGGGGCCGCCTGGATCTGGGTGTCAGCATCAGGGAGGTTTAGGGCCAATGCAGGCCTGCACGGTGGCAGCACCTCCCGGATCTGCTCCGACTCTCGGCTGGCTGCGGACTGAAAGATGCCAAGTGAAACCGGTATCTCGAGCTTGGTCCCGCTGTTCCGTAGTCCCGGAGCAAGAGGGATCCCTGGGTGAAGAAGGATCTAGACGCCAAGGCCAAGTTAGGACTTTGGGAGTCAGAAAATGCATAGCACAGTCCAAAGGAACCACGGGCATCCCCAACTAACCCTCAGTCCCTGAGGAAATTGAGGCCAGAGAGGGACGGGCCCTTTCCAGGGTCCTACACCAAGGGCAAGAGCAGGAGGTCGCTGCTGTGGCCGCTGGCCGCCGCCTGTCCTCTCGCTGCCCATGGCTCCTTTCGTCCTGAGACCACCTGGGCCAGAGGACAGATAGAGGAGCTCGGAGGAGTTCCCCCCCCCCGGGGGGCAGAAAGAGGCATAGGAGCCAAGGTGGACACTCCCCACGGAGGTCAGACTGGCACTGGCAGTGCTGGCAATTTTTACAGCCCGTTCAAGGTTGTGCTCTGTGAAGCTGCCCCACTAGACTCCCCATCCTTGTCTGCAAAATGGGCCTATTAAGAACTCCATAGCTGTACCAGGTTCCTGGGATTAAGGGTGAGGAGGCAGAAATCTAACATGTTCTCACTCCAGTCACTTCGTCCTGGGAATGCGAGTGTTTCCTGAACTAGGCACGGCTTAGATGGCAGAGTGTCCCCACTCTGTGCGCCTCTGGGACTCACCGTCTGCAGTTAGAAGACCTGCTATTTTCTGCCCCCCCCCCCCCCCCCGCTTAATAGCTAAGAAATGAGAGGGAGCCAGGGAAGAGGGCAGGAAAGCAAGGCCGGCTTTGGAAGTGGACTCAGAACCAAAAACTCCATGTGTTCACTGGTGGCCAGGAAGGCCTGGTGCACGCAGGGCTCAGGGAAGGGCTGGGGCCCATGATCTGCCTGTCCTCTTTGCTTTGTGGCCTTCCTGGTGTTTCTTTGGAAACAAAGAGGCACCAGGTGGGAGAACTCTGCTGCTCTCTGGCCATAGCTACTTGGTGACCATCCCAGGCAGGACGCAGGACAAGTTTCTCCCTCAGGTGATGTACACTGGGCCTCAGGAAGCCCGAGTCAGAGCGGCAGGAACACAAGGCCAATCCGGTGGCTTAGACTCCTTCCCAGGAGCCAGGATTCCGGAGTCGGATTTGACCCCCAGCCGTGGGGTAGGGACAGGAGGGACTGGCCTGTGGTCCCAGCTGAGGAATGGAACTAGAAACTGAGGCTGACTTCCTCAAGGAGAACACAGCCCCTCCTCCTCCTTTCCCAGACCTGAAGACTCTGGACAGGTGCGGCTGAAAGCAGGGGAAGGGAGTGCAACACTGTTATCCTCACACAACAATAACGGGGGTTTGAGGCCGGAATCATTCCAGTGGTGGAATGTCTGGGTTTAGATTCAGGCAGACGGCTAGAAATTGTTGTTGGGAATGGAAACGCTTTGATTTAGACGGTTTGGTGAGAACAGACCCGCCCTAAACCTAGACAGACCCGAGCCCTTTCTCTACCGAAGCCCGAAATAATGTAGATTTAAAAAAAGAAAACAGGGCGCCTGGGTGGCTCAGTTGGTTAAGCGACTGCCTTCGGCACAGGTCATGATCCTGGAGTCCCTGGATCGAGTCCCGCATCGGGCTCCCTGCTTGGCTTCCAGGGAGTCTGCTTCTCCCTCTGACCCTCCTCCCTCTCATGCTCTCTGTCTCTCATTCTCTCTGTCTCAAATAAATAAATAAAATCTTAAAAAAAAAAAAAAACCAAACAAAAACAAAAAAACAAACTTATTTTTTAGAATAACGTGGAGCTTTACAACCCTCTCCGCATCGCTCCGGGAGGGAAAGCCCACAGTCGCCGAGCAGCCTGCTGTGAGCTGTGGGCGGCGGTGAAGGGAACTCCGGGGTGCGGGGGCCCCCGGCGGTTCCAGGCAGGAACCGGAGCGCGCGCGAGCCGCACATTCAGCCCCCGGCGGCCAGAACCCAGGCGGCGGCCGGGGCGCTCGGAGGCGCGGCGGGGAAGCCGCTCCGGGCGGCGCGGGGCCCCGCGCGCTCCTCCGTGCGGGCCGCGGCCGGGCCTCCGTCCCAGCCTCCGAGGTCTCAGCGTTAGGCGCGGGGTGGGGGGTGCGGGGGGCCGGGCCTCGCGTCTGTTGTCTGAGCACGTAGTCTGGCCGGCGGCCAGGCGAGGCCAGGCTGGAAGCCCCCCCCTTCCGCGCTCGGCCGGGCCCGGGGAGGCCTTCTTGGCGCGTCCCCACAACCCTCCTTCACGCCCTGGTCCCCGCCCGCTGGGCGACCGTGGGTTTGGAAAAGGGTCCGAAGGCCGGGCTTCTCGGGGACCCCGGACAGAACGAAGCATTCCAAGGCCGGAAGCTGACGTGCTCGGAGGAGCCCCAGAACCGTGAGCGTTTACATGGTCCTGGAGTCGAGCGAGCAAGGAGCGCCAGCTCTGGGCTCCCCTAGAGTGGGAGGCGGCAGCCCGGCCCCCAGCGCCCGCGTTACAACCTCGCCCGGTAGCCCTGGACCCGAGCCCCTGAGCCTGCCGCCCCCGCGGCCGGTAATGCTCCGAAAGCCGGTTGTAAATACCCGCGGGCCGACCGGCCTTCCACGCCGTCTCCCTTGCGTTGGGGCGGGGGGTGTCGCGGTGGAGAAGCCGAGCAGCCGGCCCTTAGCCCCCCGCTCAGCCCCCCGCTCAGCCCCCGCACACCCTTCTCGACTTTGGAGTAGTCTGCAGTCAGCCCGTGTGACCTTGTGTCCTCAGATGGCCCACGATTCTCAAGAGGCCACGCTCCGCAATGACACGATTCCTCCCCCGGCAAGGGGCTAGTAGGCATGGAAGGAGTGGGAAGGCAAGAGAAGGCTGGACCAAGGCCGTTGAGGCACCACCGCGTTCCAGGGGACCCAGCGCTTTGCTCAGCACCCTCTGGTTTAGTTCATTTAATCCTACAAAACCCCCCACTTTAGAGTTGAGAAATAAAGGTTAGAGGTCAGGGCACTTGCTGGAGATCAGACCATCCAGACTGGCCCAGCTGGGGAGTGGGGGCAGAAGGAGGTGAGATCCCCCTTGTGTCCCCTGGGAGCTCCAGAAAGGTCTGTCCTGGATTTTTCTCAATCGCAGATCCAATTCTCCATGGACGGGTGGTGGCAGGGTCAGATGGTCCCCTATTAACCCCGTTTAGTTTTCACAAGATCCCTGCGAGGAGTGTTCTTGTCACCACGTCAGATACCCAAGGCTGCCTTCCAGAAACCGCTGTCCATCCCAGGAGTTCTTATCAAACTCCAGACCCTTTCTCTGGGGTTGCACAGCAGGTGCTCAACAGCTGTTTGTTGACTGACTAACTGAGCACCCAGAGAGGCGGGACCATATTTAGATAGCTTCAGTGGCAGGAGAGCCTGGTAAGGTTTAAGCCAAACAGCCGGTCAGCCAAGTAGCCAAGTGTGGATACTAAGGTGCAGGTACTCACAAACCCTCAGAGGCAGAGGGGGAAAGGGGATTCCTGGCTCCCTTTCTCTTCTGACCCAGTGGCTGGCCTCCTCCCCACATAACCTGGCCATCTGGATTCCCAGTAGGAGGGAGTTCCCAGTGGATTTCCCTGCTGACACATGTAGGGCAATTAGGATAGCAAACCTTGGCAGGGGAACCACAGGCCAGGCTTGGGGTGCTCCCCGCCATCCGGCTGCTCCCCCCACAGTCAGTGGAAGGTGGGTGCTCCCAGGACCAGATGAGGTCACTGATAACCTTGGAGGGGCTTAGCTCAGTCTTACCTGTCTCCCCTCATTTCTCAAACAAATAAAGCCCTTTGTTAGGTCCAGATAAGGGCCACGTGCCCGGCGCCTCACTTTTGGGGGGATATATGTGGCTTTACAAGTACCAAGACCATTTTTTGGTTCTTGTTACAAACCTTACCTATTTAGTCTCTGCGTTTAGCCCAAAGTAGATTTTTTTTTTAAGATTTTATTTATTTATTTGACAGAGAGAGGCACAGCGAGAGAGGGAACACAAGCAGGGGGAGTGGGAGAGGGAGAAGCAGGCTTCCCGCTGAGCAGGGAGCCCAATGCGGGGCTCGATCCCAGGACCCTAGGATCATGACCTGAGCCGAAGGCAGACGCTTAACGACTGAGCCACTCAGGCGCCCCCCAAAGTAGATTTTTATGGGTGGAGTGAAAAGGTCTCACCCACAGAGGTTTCTTTTTCTTTTTCTTTTTCTTTTTTTTTTAAGATTTTATTTATTTATTTGACAGAGAGAGACACAGCAAGAGAGGGAACACAAGCAGGGGGAGTGGGAGAGGGAGAAGCAGGGCCCCTGCGGAGCAGGGAGCCCTGATGCGGGGCTCGAAGATCTGCCAGCAAAGCAGAGGTGTCAGGAAATTATGGGGAAAATTATGATATAAGAGAACAGGCTCTTTTGAAGTATCCGGGTATTTGAATTATATGAAAAATTGTTCTGTGTACCCAGTGCACTTTTGGAAAGGCCAGAGCCTTCCACAAGGCTTTTGGGAGAGCTGGGCAGGGAAGTCTGGTTTGGGTCTGCCCCTTTCCCGGAGGTACAGATTTCCCCAGGTCACCTGGCTGTGGACACTGCAAGAAGCCTAATCTGGAAGGCCAAGTTCACTTTTCCTGCTGAGCCAGGCAAGGCTAGTGTGGTGCAAACTAGGGAAAGGACCCAGGAGTTGGGTAAAGGACAGTTACCAGGGCACGGTTGTCCATTTTCAGAAATCAGGATTCCTGGGTCTTTATTAAATTATTTTTTCATTCAAGTCCCAGGGTTTTTAATAACGGAGTAAACGTTGACCCCACCAAGCCATCCTGCACAGATGGGGGCTGGGGGAGGACCTGCTGGTGAGAGCCAGTGGTGCCCTATTATGGTCACTGTGGTCATCCTTGGAAGTGAAATTGGGCAGACAGTAATTTCCTGGGGTTAAGAAGACACCTCTGTGGAGGCTGAGGGGCTGTGATCCTGTTTGGGGGATCAGGATATGTGGAATTTAGTCACTTCCTTATGGGGAGACCAGGATAAGCCCCTAATTCCTACAGCTGAGGAGGAGAAATTAAAGGTCATCCCTTTTTTGCCGAACAGAGTTTGCAGGGAAGGGTCTCCAAAGCCTCTTGGGGGGCCTGGGCCCTGAGGGGCTCTGGGGCCCGGCGCTTCCCTCGTGCTTGGGGCAGAGGCCTCCAGAAGCTGTGCTTCCTAACACCTGCGGGGACAGCGCAGGGAGACCCAGAGTGCCTAAGCGGGGACTTTCCAGGCCACCCACTCGCCGCAGTCCGCTTGGAGGAGTTTTGTGGTCCCGGGGAATGGTCCCCAAATTCGCTGAGACTAGGCGAGGTTCCCCATCCCGCGCATCCCGCTCTGGCTTCGTGTCCCGCACTCCCCGCACGCAGCGGGTAGGGGCCGGTCTGGCCTGCAGGAAGGGAGGATAACCGATGTGCGGGCAGCGGGACCCACAGCTCACCCCGCAGGGGTGGCAGCCGGTGCACGAGTGGGCCTGGAGCCTGGGGCCGCCTTCTCCGCTGGAGGCAATGGGGCGCAGGCTGAGGACAGCAGTCGCCGGCTTCTCCACGTCGCGCCTGGGCGGTGGCGCTAACTGGACAGTTGCTGGCCCGGCCCGAAGCAGAAGGACTCCAAGTAGCCCCTGAGGGTTCTCCCACCCGGCACTTAGCGATGAAACCTCACCCGGCTTTTCTGCTTTCTCCGGAATACGCAGAAGAAAGCCTGGGATTTCTGGGGTCACGCAGCAGAGCCGGGGACACAGGAGAGGAGGCTTCGCTGAGCCGGGCCACCTTTCCCCTGGTGCGCTTTCTGAAACACTTGCGAGCTTCAGGGAGGTGGTGGGGGGAGAAGCAGGATGTCTTTGGGGGGGGGCAGTTAAGAACTGGGGAACCCTAATTATGTGGCAACAGATACCTTCCAGTTATTGTCAGTACCTACAAGACTCCCACCGCCTTCGGCCCCTCCCCCACCCCGCTTTGGGTGCGTTAGGAGCTTGTTCTGGGGAAGGCCCCAGGTAAACCCTTCCCAAGCTGGAGCGCTAGGATCGGAAGAGGGACCGCGCTCCCGAGGCGCCTCTTAGGGCTGGGGAGTCCGAGGGATTACGTGAGGTTTAAAAAAAACAAAAAACAAAAAACTTTTTTTTTGCAGAAAAAGCTGCCTCCTGGACGGCTAGGACATTTCGTCTGGGCTTGTCTTTAGGAAAATGCATAGTTGCCGGCGACACAGTGAAGGGAGGGAGTGAGGGAGGGTCCTTGGGGGACTATTTACAGGTCAAATCGATATCCCCGTTTGGCTTCGAGGATGGCAGGTTTCAAAGCAGATTAGATTACTTTATGGCATTTCAAATAAAACGGCAATTTCGGAGCCGTGAGTACGTGGGCGACCCACGGGAGCTATGGGCCTGGCGAGCTCAGCGCGCACTGGGGGCGCTTGGACCCGAGGCCTCGGCCGGAATATCTCCTCTGGCCTTTTTTTCTCTTTAATCCAGGGCAAAGGGGCGATGGCAAGAACACAGACGGCGGCCTGAGGGGCCCAGGAGGCGGCAGGCGGGACGCTCGGGATTCCGGCCGACCAGGGCGCGCGGTGCGGAGGTTCCGCGCGCTCTGCGGAGGTTCCGCGCGCTCTGCGGGGCGTGGGGCCTCTCGATTGGCGCTGCCCTTTACTGATTTGCTTTATTCCCCGGTCCAGGTTTAGGAGACGCGTGGGGACAGCCAAGCCGCGCGGGGCCCCTGGACAGCGTCGCCAAGGAGCTGGGATCGCACTTGCTTCAGGTAAGGCTCCTTTGAGCGGGGGAGGAGCGCAGCCACTGCCTAAGGCGATGACCCGCGCCCGGGTGGGGGCTCCCTTCTGACCCCGCCACTCCAGTCTCGAGATGTCCCTCCCCAAGGAGCCCAGGGTGGATCCATAGGCCACCATCAGGCTGCAGAAGTCGCCGAGGCCAGAGGCAGCTGCTGGACCTCGAGGCAGTTGTTTACCTCCCCACCCTCTGACCGTGCATCCTCTTTGGAGGCCGGGACCGGGGGTGGACTCAGCTCAGAGTAACCTCTGGCCAGCCCCACCCCCATCGGGCATGTCACCGTGTCCCAGCCCCAGTACTCACCAGCTCACCAGACCTAGGCCTAAGGACGCCAGTGGGCACGCGGTTCTTTCCAACCTCACTTCCCTTAGCGAACTTCTGTGGAGCGCTTGCTCTGTTACAGACGCTGTGCCAGGCGCTTGAGCCAAAGAAGGAATGATCCAGCGGAGGCTCTGAGCCAGAGTGTGGCAGTCCTAAAGCCTTTGACAATCGTGTATGTTTGGAGGGGGTGCAAGAAAAGACAGCATCTATAATAGAATATTAACAGTTAGCATTTATTGAGAGTTTACTACGACCAGATTCTGTTTTAAATCTTATTGTATCAGGGTGCATCACCACCCACCTAGAGTAGGTTCTATTTTGAACTCCATTTTTTTCAAAGGAGGAAATTGAGGCACAGAGAGGTTAAGCAATATGCCTGAGGTCACACAGCAAGTGCTGGAGCCTGGTTCAACCCAAGTCCTCCAGTTCTTGAGTGCTCCAGGTCGGGACCTGGTGTGGCCTCTGGGATCACCTGGCTCACGGAGGGAGCCCTTGCTTGGTTTGTGGTCAGCCGCTTATAGCCCTCAGCTCGGAGTCATTTAGTCCAGGGTTGGTAAACCGCTCCTGGCCTGGGCTTTGGCCCGCAGTGTCTGCGGCTCTGGCTGGCTAAGCGTGCGCACAACCGGCCATTTCCAAGTCAGCGGCTGGCGCTAGGTGGGGACAGCAATGCCTCTTGTCTCCGAATCTTTCAAATGCCCTTTACAGAGCCTCATCAACGACCCGATTCATACCCCCCACCTGTCATTTGTCTCTGCCATCAAAAAATGCTGACCAAGAGCTGTTTTGCATTTCTTCCTTCTATTTTGTGTTTTCTTTACAAGAAAAAAAATAGGTTGGCAGCAGTACGCAATGACTTGGGTCAGCAAGTCAGCCAAGAACACCGCATTTTGAAAAAAGCGGATCTTTTCAAAATCCCTTTCCCCAAATGTCCTAGTACGATTCCCCCCCCCCTTTTTTTTTTTAATGCATGCTCCGGGGAAGAGAAGATCCCGGGGAACATTTGATACCTGAAGCTTTTACAGCAGAAAGCGAACGATGTGGAAGCCAGGCGGGGAAATGGCGCTCTTGGAGTCCTTCCCGCGCCCTGCGCTCACCCACTCGCTCCTTCCAGCTCCATGCGTGGTGGTTTGCTTGTTTGATACTCCTACATATTATAAGTGACACTAACATCAGGGACAACTCAGTGAAAACCTGGCGGGCACAGGTTCCTCCACTGTGCATTTCTTTAATTCCGGACTGCTGTGCCGACGGGCTTGTTTACCATTAATATACATTCAAGCGAATTAGGTCATTGGAAGCTATGAAGACATACCCAACATTTTCCATTAACGATATTATTTTTTTAGCTACTGCTGGCAACTTTCAGAATTTAATTATGATAATTTTTTTCTTTTTTTCTCATATGGCTGTCAAATACTGTTTCAATAAATGTATCTCTTTAATGATTTTGGAGTTAAGCAAAAGTTTAAAATGTGCCAGAACGCTTATAACTTTAGAAATTGCTGTATAGTTTATATTTCTGAAACGGAATTTAGTTGGGAAAATATTTTGTAGCTGAGTTAGAAACGAGAAAGTAAGGCTTATAATCAAGATGTTGATTTCAACCTCAGTGTAGGTTAGGGTGGTGATAGTTTAGTTGGCAAAGGATTTTTACAGTAAAACTGTATTTGAGACGGCAGAATGTATCTTTCAAGTTTCACTTCTACTCCAAAAAGGGGGCAGATTTAGAAAAACCGAAGGTAATCTGGTTTCAATTACATGCTGTAAAAATAGAATTTGTGGCCAGAAATTAATTTGGAATATTTTTTATGGGGGCAGCATTGTGGGTTGTATGGATCTTTCACCAACTTTATTGCTTTTCTTTGGTTCTGGATCTAAAATATGAATGGGTAAATAAAAATGCAGTTTCCTTTTTCAAAAATAATTTAGTCTTTTTATCCTTGCCACATATAAATATAATCATTACCTTTTTATTTGTCTTAATTAGCTCCTAAAATTTTACTTTATTTTTTTGAGGGCTAGCCAACTTAGGCAGTATCATTTAGGTAGTTTTAATTTTTCAGAAATTGATACTTTTTCTCCTTGAATTTTGCAAAGGTTACTTGATCTCTTGCAAATTCTAAGTAGTTAATTCTGTAGACATAGTCTGTTAAAATAACCGGGTATTTTCAGGGGAGTGGTAGTGTTCGGAATTTATTATTCAAATAGTACTTAGGGGTAACTAGAAAATTGTGGCAAATAAAGCATATGTCCTAGTGGTATAAAGGACTGCCAATTATGACATAAAATGGTCTATATAGTGGTAGGTTTCCCCCTAAGTACCATAGAACTCCGGATTTGTGCTAAGTGCTAAAATAACCCTAAACAATAAAACTACTGCATTTAAACTGAGCATGTTAGGAGTTCTCAAGTGTTTTGCATGATTTTTGTGATGTGGATATAAGATTGTTTTTAAAATGCTTTAAAAGCATTTGAGAGCCTGGGCCCGGGAATTAAACCTTCAGTGTTATAACCTGGAATCCTTCTTATGGCCCTGGGCTCGTTTTGCATTTAACAACTATGTATGGATGATAATATTTTATACATTCCTCCACCTCAGTGACAGTACAATTATGAGATTTCAGTCTACTGTATTAACTACCACCTCTTCCCCTGGCACTCTCTTTTACAGACTTTGGATGGATTTGTTTTCGTGGTAGCATCTGATGGCAAAATCATGTATATATCGGAAACAGCTTCTGTGCATTTGGGCTTGTCTCAGGTAGGTATTACCTAATTTTATATACAACCAAAATATAAAAGTAAGCGTTGGCGGATCTTGACCGTCTTACCCAACTTGTAAATGATTCTGTTCAAGCGTCTGCTTTTGTGTATGAAATAATCCAAAACTGCAAAATCATCTTCTTAGGCCATCCCGCTGAGCTTTTCTTCATGTTGCATTTCCCGGTTTTACTTTCTTTTTCCTTTGGGATTAATGACCAGTATATCTTTGCAACAGTCAGCTTTGTTCTGAGATTCTGTCTGATAGCCTGGATTCTGCTTCTACAGTAACACTCTGCCACTAACAAGAGCTTCACAAAGGGAGATTTTTCTGTCCATGCTTGCTGGGCTGCACGTGGTATTGTGAGTTGCCATGAAAGCAAGAGGAAAACCGATGTTGAACATGGATTTTATGCAGACTGTGCTTTGGGGAGAGAGAAGGGGGGGTAGATTTATGAGTGTTCACATGGAATTCAGGGTAATTTTTCCTGAGTTTTTCCAGTTCAGTGGTCGCTTCAGTAAAGCATTTTATATGCTTGTGATAGAAACTCATAAAACTCAGTTTACTACTGTTTTGCACAGCAAGGTCCTGTTTTCTCTAGAACATTTAAATATTACCGATTTTTCTGGAACTGTCTTTTAAAAAGGGGTTCATCCCGTCAAGCAAAGAGGTGCACTCAGCTTTATCTATTCCGGTCAAGCCAAGGGTTTGGCGGGGCGGGGTAGGGGGGTGCGCGGAATGCTGTCTGGGCTCCTCGGAATGTGGGGAGGGGAGGAGTCTGATTGTGGCCCTTCACATTTCTGATTTAACAAGCCTGGATGGAGGTTCTAAAAGTCACATTTTTTTATATATCTAGGGATTAAATGTTTCTTTATATTGTGACTTATCAGAGTGCTTTTTTTCATCACGATTGAAGACATACTAGAATTAATTAGAGACAGGAAATGGGCTCCCAGGAGGCAGATGAATAATCTGTATTGCACCAGCCCCCTCTGTAGTTAAGCCAAAATAAAACCTGCCAATTAATGGCGCTGGGGTTTTTTTCATGGAAAAACAAAATTACCAATTTGGAAATCTGCATCTGGTGTATTCCTTTTCTTTTTCTACCATTGCATTTTTTTTTAAACTTGCCATTTATTTACAACCTTCTCTTCCAATGTGTGTATATCCTTATCCATGCCCAAGGGGGTTTCTGTGCCTCTGTTTCTTATGTAAAGTCCTTTAAAGAGAATCTCATATTAAAATTATTTAGTGTTTCCTTTTCTCTTCCTCTTCTCTTCCTTTCCGAAACCAGGTCTCCCAGCTAAGATTTGCTAAGGTTTGGCTCTTATACTTCCATGACTAATGGCATTAGTATACTCGTAGAACGGGAAATACTGTTGGGAACATGAAATGTACTATTTATATATTTTCCAAGGTTGTTATGCTCTGAATTTCCACCTTGCCCTATTTAGAATTATTTAAGGTCCTTTAGTTGTAACCAGTCTGGTGTCTAGCCGTTGTTCTGTCTGTGGCTGAATGATTTTGAGCAGATTACTTGATTTTTCAATTGTAATTTATTGAATCTTTGGTTAGTCTTAGAATAATGTCACAAACAAGATAAAACATTTCACCTCCTTTAAAAAGGACTGGTAAAGATAAAACAGGTACAGTCACTATTTTCAGATATTAAATTTAGATCTGAGCTCCCTAGCAGTCAAAGCAAAAAGGGAAATGCCCAGTTAGATGGTTTTCATTGTCCGATAGGTCAGGTACTTAGCCTCCCTGAACCATCACTTAAATAAGAAAATCCTGCCCGCTCTACCTCTCTTTCAGGATTGTGGTAAGAACTATATCAAAGTGCCCATTTTATGTCATTTATAAATAATAGGGAGCTGCACAGAATCCAGGTATCCCCACAGTTTCATTAGAACTATACTTCAAGTAGCACAAAAGTTGTTCAAATAGTGTCCGTTGCTGGGCACATGTTGGGGCTGCGTAGTCCTGTGGAATGTTCTGGCACATCATAAGGCCCTGTGCACATCCCAGGACTCCAGTTGACTCAGGCAGGCTGCTCAGTCTAGCATCCTACAACTCTCTCTCTGTCATTTTTCTCTTTTTATGTGGGAAATGAAATTGACCGTTTATGAGCACAATAATTAAGAATGAACAAAATATTGGATAGCTGACAAATCTGCCTCCTATTCATGATGAACTCCTGTTCATGATGAATCCCAATTAAAACTATATTTCCTTTTGGTCATAACGCAGAAATAAAACTTGGAGTCATAATTTTGAAAAGGGAGGGAGTTCTACACACCATCATTTTTCAAGAATGTTGTAGAGATGCCTTTTGTCTGTATGTTGCTGGCTGGGAGAAGTGTCAGTTTAAAAAAAGATAAATCAAACTGACTGTAGAGCGACTGATGTTTTTTTCCCCCTGATCGCTTGGCGGGACTGTCTCAGCATCAGTCTCCAGCTATGAAAACACTTTAATGCAGACGTGAGCCCTGGCTAGGGTCTGGGGAGTGTTCCACGCTGAACTGTTTAAATAAGCAACAACAAACCTTTCCCTCCGATCTGTCTCCTGCTCACGATTAACTCTGCAGAAGGAAATCTAGGCAGAATCACAATGTGTATTTTTTTCTGTCTTCTTTACTTAAATAGTAAAATGAAGTATTGAAAAGGATGTCAAATACCCAGCTTCTCCTTTAAAAAATTTTTTTTGTACCTTTTAGATTATTTTTATTAGTAGTAAGAAGTCAGGCAAATATGTCAAACATGAAAATTTTATTAAAATAGGCTTAAGGATTTTTTTTAAATCCTCAGAGATGAAAGTGTTAAGAAAATTCTATCCAGTAGGCCGAGTAGCCCTTTAAACAGATTTTCTGATGAATAACGATAGTACTGATAGCTTTTATTTACATATTATCCTTCTGTGGTCCAAGAACTTTCAATTATTCTCAGTGACGTTATCTCATTAAGTAACATCTTTCACATTAATTCAGGGTTAAACTCTATGTTAGCAGCTCCTGGGGAACCTAAGCTCCTAGGTTTGTCATAATTGTTTGATAATTCACAGCAAAGTGGTGGTGGTGTTTTTTTTTTTAAATCTACACTATCCAAATAACTATCTGAGTGATGTATTTGCGAGTATAAAAATCATTCTTTATGTGTTATAAGCCTGTCCTAATCCAAACTCTTTCATTGAACTTTTTAAAAACAAGTGTGGGAGTAAGAAATCTGGTAGAGTTTATTACTTTTGCTTTTGAATTAGTAAACAGGGTGATCCCCTCTGTCAGACTTTCGGACCAAAGAGTGACAGAGATGACCACGAATTGCAAGTTGTCTCCTCAGCTCACGGTCCCAGTGTGGGGAAACAGAGTCAGGCTACAGGCTTGAAAATCCTACTTGGTGTGTGCACACACAAATAATAGGTAATGATTCATGTGGTCAAAAGGTAGAGCTGGGGAAGCACTCTTTTTCCACGCAGGTTTATTAGGTGGTTAGTTCCACGGTTCTTTGGTTAATGTGATTAACGTACTTATATTGGAAGAAGGAAAAAAAAGCCCTGTATACCTGCTCTGTATTTCCGCAGAATCTTTCAAGCATCCCCGTGGTTTAAATTTCTTCACCAAAGCCGCATACGTTATATAGCATCTAGGTAACTAATATAAGTTTTCAAATAACTATAGATATGTGTGAAATAGCCTTTTATGAGACATATAAAGGAAAATGTAATATTTGAGATTGTGGCCGGAACCACAGCCGTAAAAATAGCCATGGCATTGTTTGGGGCCATAAGACCTAATCCTTGCACTTTTGAAATAAAGAGAAAGGACAGCGTTTTATGTTTGTTGACATAACTCGAACTCTGAAATCCAAACCATCTTTTTTTTTTTTAATGCTTAATTTACCATAGTCAGCAAAACACCCAAAGCAGAGTAATGTGTATTTCCAGAGTACTGGGTGACTTTCCCCTTCTGACCCAGAATATATCCATTTAGTGCTGTATTTATCAGATGTAGTTTTCTTGGCAGGAAGGAAAGCTATTCAGCAAAACATAAAAACGCTCTTAGTAGGAAAGCAATTCATTTTGTAGTTAGCAGGGTTTTACAAATACTAAAATATCACATTGAGGGTCTGTTTTAATACGATTGATGTATGAGACCTGGAGAGTTTTATAGCGACAACCATAATTTTTTTTTTTTTTTTGTGAGGTAGTCACATTTCTTTCAACCATTCAAAAGCACGAATAGATATGTAAATACAGGAAACACCATGTCAACCATAATTTTGAGTCAAGGTCAGCACTGTTTTATCATTCCAAAATTTGTTCTTTAAAAACATTTCCGTTATTTGAAGACCATTTTACTTCCTGGACAGCCTTGGAGTTTATAATTGAACCAAGGATTCAGAAAATCAAGCCTCTTAATTCATGGACCTTCTCTCTTATTCTCCAAATGCATGTGGTGAGAATGGGTCTTTGAAGACAGATGAAGCTGCTTTGGGATTAAAACGCAAATCAAATCCCTGTAAGGACAGATGCAAGTATATAAATATACTTTCTCTAAAAAGACATGGGGTACTTTTTTCTGATTAAGAACTTGGTGCAAACCAGAATGCTCATTTTTTCCCCTAAGAACATGAGTAAGGGAGAAATGATAGACCCACACACACACAAAATCTATCTCGTTATGTTTTCATTTTAAAAATAAGCTGTTAAAATGTGACTCGATTAAAAAAAAAAAAAAGCCCAGCTCCCTTATTGATTTGCCTCTGTCCCTCTCCACCTGACAGAGCTTACCAGGAATCTCCATCACTGACTTCAGGGAAGAGGAGATGGTCCTGTTCCAAATGGCTGACTTAACACTTGCTGGTTTATCGAAATTTTTTAAGGATGAACAGAAATGATTTGAAAGAAGACTATTTAGTTCTTAATCCTTATTGTTTTTAATGAACTCACGTAATAACTTTGGTCATAGGCAAATCCCCTTTTGGGTCAAGTGGGGAGGGAGGGAGGCTTTCTGTAACAGGATTCTCTCCGTTCCTCTGTAGGCATAATATTGGCAAGAAACATTCCATGAATAATGCAGAAAACAAAACTGCGAAAGCCGGTTTAGGGACAAGATTACTTAGCAGGCCAGAAACAGAATTTGTTCTGAATAAAATGGCAACTCCTACGTCTTAACAAATTGGAAGACCTGGCTCAGAGGAGGGGGGTAAATTCCTTCACCCCTCCGTGGCCGCTCAGTCGCAAGGAAGGAGCTGATGGCCTTGATGCTAATTTGGAACAGTGGCTCCCAGCAGAACTTGTCCATGAAATTGCCTGTGGTTGTCCCGCTGCGTGAGGTGGCCCGGTCAGAGCGGCCCCTTGACAGGAGATCGTGTTGGCTCCGCTCTGAGGGAGAGCAGTGAGCCTCCCAACAAAACACGAGGCACGACACACTTAAAAATAACAAGGGGGTGGTTGGGGACAAGGCCCTCGCAAGCCTGCCTTTGCTCTTTTAGCCTGCCCTCTCCCCGTGGGGCAGAGCTGAGAAAGACTGAGTCAGACCTGCCCCGGTTCCCTGCCACCCGAGGGCAGTTTCTCACACACTCTCGGCTTCCCCCCCACCCCCGGGCTTTGGGGCTCCTGCGGGCTGTGATGGAAGAGCCATCACTGGCCTGGGCTCCTGATCAATACTGGGTGCTCTCGTCTGCACCATTGCATCTCTAAAACAGGGTCCACCCACCACTGCTCAGAAGGCCCTTCTGATGGTCATAGTCTCCGGAACATTCTACGGCACTGCCCAACTTGGGATGACGGGTCAGGGGGTCCAGGTCTTGAGACTCTCTAACATCCCCTATCATGGCACTTACTTTTGGGAGAACAATAGGAAAGTTCTCAAGGTTCGGTGTCGAGTCACCAGGAATCTCTGCGGAAAGGTCCTAATGCTAGTGTTTTCCTAGAGACCCCCGTCCCTGCAAGGGTCCTGTCCAACACGCACATAGGCTCTAGGCCTGCCATCGTGTCCTCTGCAGGGTGTGCCAGGAAGCAGGTGGCATGCAAGTGCTGGGGTCGCGACCCCCGGAAATAACCACCGTGTCACATGGCCGTCTGGAGTGGGCCCAAACGTCCCCGCAGTTCACGCAGCCGCCCCGCCGCACCCGTGGGCGGGAGCCATTGGGTAACGGGTCATCCCAGAGTCAGAAGGCCAGGGACACCTTTCTGGCAACGGGAAGGAGGCTTGGCGGTGCCCGAGGAAGGGCCTTTGTCGGGGTGCGAGCCCTCCTCACGTGCAGGGGAGCCCCCATGGCTCCCACCTGCTCAGCCTCGGAGAGGACGTGACTCTCGCAGGGACCATCGTCTGGACTTGGCAGCTGGTGTCCCGGCTGGCCAGGCCCCTCAGGCAGCACGGCGTGTGGGTGGAGGGCCAGGCCCCGGCTCCAGTCTGCTGTAAGCGGCCTCCTGTGTAAAGGACACCGCCCGGGCCCATGGGGGGGCACCCACCTCCACGGCTCACCTTTTCATCCTTCCTGTCCCAGCTCCTCCTGCTCGGGACTGTCGTGGCTTTCAGCTCGCGTCCCCACGTGGGAGACGGTTCAGCGCGCTGCTTGATCAAAGACGCGTGTTTCTGCGTGTGGAGAGGGTGTGCGCTGTGAGCAGAGGTCAAAGCTCTGTCCCTCGCGGTCCGTAGCCATTGTCCACCTTCCCCTCCCCGACCCGCGCAGCCCCCTAGAGGATTTCTGACCCTTCCCTTCCCTCTGCGGCAGGTGGAGCTCACGGGCAACAGTATTTATGAGTACATCCACCCTTCCGACCACGACGAGATGACAACAGTGCTTGCGGCCCACCAGCCCCTTCACCATCACCTGCTCCAAGGTATTTCCTCCAGACGAAGACAGCAGCGTGAAAACCAGACGAAGCTCTTGGATGGGACGCGAGGGTTTTGCTTCCCATGCTGCCCAGGCGAAGTGTGCGGGACTGGAGCGGCCCAGCTGGTTTCTCATGCCAGAGACCATGATGGGCGCTGGCAGGGGGTAAAGGAAAGCGGTCAAGGTGTGCTCTTGGTTTAGAATCCAGGAACACAGGTCTAGACCCGGGCTTTTTTTTTTTTTTTTTTAAAGATTTTATTTATTTATTTGACAGAGAGAGACAGCGAGAGAGGGAACACAAGCAGGGGGAGTGGGAGAGGGAGAAGCAGGCTTCCCGCCGAGCAGGGAGCCCGATGTGGGGCTCGATCCCAGGACCCTGGGATCATGACCTGAGCCGAAGGCAGACGCTTAACGACTGAGCCACCCAGGCGCCCCTAGACCTGGGCCTCTTAACCAGAGGGTCCCCGACAGAACTCAGGGGGTCCGTGAAACTGCACGTGGAGAATTCCATCTTCCTTCTGTCTGGTTGGAATGTAGCAGTTCCTTGGCTTATAGATTATGGGGGGTACGCCATCTTACTCCCCCTCTTACTGGTGGCTTCGCCAACAACAAGAGTCACACACATTTTCATTTCACTTTACAGTTCTCGCAGGTGTTTAAACTTACCACGCACGCTCATCACTACTTTGAAATTTTAGGGAGTTACGAGGCCGGCTGCTGGCTCTTGTTATTTAATCATGAATAAAGCAGCACATTTATAACCAAATTACCACTTGTTTTATTACCAAAAAATATGAGCAAAAATATTTTGGTAACTGTTTTCAATACAGTTGGTTCAGTTTGTGATCTCCTATATTTTTATCTTCTGCACTTAAAAACGTTATTCCAGGTAGGAATCTGTGGGTTTTGTGCCACGGCAGGAATCAGTTAAGAAGCCCTGGTCTAGATGGAGGCAGGTCCACCTCACCGGCCTGTCTCCACGTGGGGACACGATCCTCCACCTCCTCCACCACGGTCCCATTACTGAACACGTATGGATTGGGGTCCTACCACCATAAGCACGTGTAAGGACATAATGTGGTGTGATTGCTCGGGGGACGACGTGGGGCACATCATTACGCAAATGACTCCCTAAATTACAATCGCAGCGCATGCTAGGATGACGAACTTATTCTGGGGCGCTGGCCTTGTAACACCCTCTCTCTGACAGTCCAGTGAGACCAACCAGCATGCTGCTCAGTGGGTCTCTTGTCTGCTGTGGACTGTGGTATCCCAACTTGGCCAAAATTCCCCACAGAACAGAATGCAAATGAAGAGACATCAAGCATGGTAGAATGGGGTAACCAGCTGGAGAAAAACTCAAGTTCCAGTCTTACTGCTTCCTCCCGGGAGGGGCCGTTCTAAGGCTAGAAGAAGAGACTGCAGAAGAGCCCACTCTGTTTTAAAACCGCCTGCAGATACAGCCTGTGGCCCCCATGTTCTTAGCCCCAGACATAGTCACTGGGCGTCTCACTTTTCCTTACCAGGGATAGAGACTGCTGTGCTTTCTGTGATGAGATGGCTATGGTCTGTAGCTATGGTCTGTAACTCTTTTTTTTTTTAAGATTTTATTTATTTATTTGAGAGAGAGAAACCGCACGAGCTCAAGCCGGTGGGGGGGCGGGCGGTGCAGAGGGATGACAGAGAAGCAGACGCCCCGCTGAGCAGGGAGCCCGACATGGGGCTTGATCCCAGGACCCTGGGATCATGACCTGAGCTGAAGGCAGACATTTAACCACTTGAGCCACCCAGGCGCCCCGCTATGGTCTGTAACTCTTAAGTCCTTGCAAACAGTCTGGCCACATCAGTGCACGCACATAAGCTCGGAAGAAGTAATCTCTAGCAAAATGAGAGCTGGGAGGAGAAGAGTGCACCTGAGTCTCATTCTTTCACTGCGGGGTTGTCTAAAGCTGGAAAAGGCTGCAGGAGGCTTAGAGAACTCCTAAGACCATTGTGCTGTTATTGTTCTAGAAAGTTCCGCACAGTGTGTTGGTTACACAGGAATGGACTTTCTGCCGCGAGCTCTGGTTTCATGTTACCTTTCCATGTCATAGCTCTCAGTTAAGCGTTTATCAAATGACAGCAAACGAGTCTTGGGAATATCAAGAGACCCTTCCAATCCCAGTCGCCGCGGGGTTCATGTCTGAGGTGTAGCAGCCACACAGAGAAGCCTGGAGCTCCAGGACAGGTGGGGTTGCCACCTGAGTGTGCAAGGCGTGAGGTGCACAGGGGCTGGCACCGCTCCCCGGCTTCCCATCCACGGAGCTGGTTTTCTGCTGCTGAGCTTGCCCTGCTGCTTCATGCTTATTGCGCTGTTGGCTCTCTCCGAACTGGCTGGTTCATTACCACGTGAAGGTGTCTGGAGCTGAGCGTGCACACCTCAGGGCGTAGCTGCAAATGGTGCAGACAGGCAGGCGTGTCACCGGGAAGCCTTATGCCTCGCAGACCCCGGCCCGCTGCAGAGGAGTTATGGGTAAACGTGGCCGCCCCTCCAACAGTGGTGGGGGAGTGAGGAGCCTCGCGGGCGATTCCCTTGCTCCCCCTGGGGAGGGGCGGGGGGCATTGCCTCCACTCCTAATGGTAACCTTTCTTTAAAAATTAATTTATTGGGCGCCTGGGTGGCTCAGTTGGTTGGGCGACTGCCTTCGGCTCAGGTCATGATCCTGGAGTCCCGGGATCGAGTCCCGCATCGGGCTCCCTGCTCGGCGGGGAGTCTGCTTCTCCCTCTGACCCTCCCCCCTCTCATGTGCTCTCTCTCATTCTCTCTCTCTCAAATAAATAAATAAAATCTTTAAAAAAAAATTAATTTATTAACTGCCATCAAGTAGCTGTTCATTAGGAGTGGAGTGACGTCACCCTCACCCAGGGGCATGGACACATCATTCCAGAGAACTGGTATCTGTTCACGGAAGCATAGGGTGTGTCCTTAGAGGACTCGCTTGCATTTGCAATAGTGAGGTCCGAGATTGGTGGGTGAGGCCTTCAGGCCAGACAGGGAAAGACTGAATGGAGAGGGTCAGAGCCGTCGAGAAAGGAGGGGTGGTCGGACCGGGGCTCTAGATGAGGGCAAAAGCTTCGATCTGGCCGAGCGAGTGGGTCTGTTGGGTTCTCTTCCCCATTCCATGGCAGTCTCGGGCAGGATGGGTGCCCCGTGGCTGCCTCCCTCTGCTGCGGAGGGGGCTGTGCTTGGGAGCCCTGACTCAGTATCCTCCACCCTGAGAGAAGTCAGATGCCTCTGGGCCCTCCTGGCCGACTCAGGCATCCGCCCCAGGGCTGGCCAAGGCGATTCCTTTGGCGCCAGGCCTCTCTGTGCCTGCCTGGAGGGGACCACGGGCCGGTCGAGCGGGGCTGGGCCCACTGCACTTAGAGTCCTCACCTGGCCCCGCGTTGGTGTCTCCTGAGTTCTTGCTACGGCCACGTTTCTGGCTGCCTGCCTCTGGAGCATGTGGAAGCCACGCCAGGACGGGGCCAGTCTCCCCAGCCCACCCAGGTCGCGGCCACAGGCAGAAACTCTCTGGGCAGGGGCTGGGCATTCTGGGATGGGGTCTCTGGCTGCCTGGTCTGGGCCTGAGGGTTGACTGACGTTGTTGGGAAAAAATCGGGGGAAGCAGTTGGGGGACAGCTGGCCAATCTAACCTCACTCCTGCTTTCAGAGTATGAGATAGAGAGGTCATTCTTTCTGCGGATGAAGTGTGTCTTGGCGAAAAGAAACGCGGGCCTGACATGCAGCGGATACAAGGTATGAGGATCCTCGTGTCGGGGGTGGGGGAAGAAGGCGTTGGCGCTGGGTCTTCCCTGCTTTCTGTTTTGTTCCTACTGGTGAACATCGGCAGACAGCAAGCACCGGGACCCAGACATTTCCCCCTGCCTAAGGCAGAACTTTCCGGGGAGGCCGCTGGCCTCCGCTTCTGCAGCAGGTATGAGAGCTGGCATCTTACAAGGATATTCCAGGAGGGCTGGATGTCGTCAGAGGAGACCAGGAATAAACGTGGCCCAGGGTAGAATTTTCCTTTCCTGTAGGTTCCACTTTGCTCAGGTCGGTGCCATTGAAGGAGCTGCCCCTCGAGCTTACTGAGAATCCCTGTCGCGGGGTCGGCAGCGAGTATTCAGAGCACAGAAACGGTGCCCCTACCCTCGAATGTTCGGCCAAATCCAGGGATGATGACTATGATGTGCTTGACTAACGATGGAACCCGTTCTGAGGGGCCACGGGCTTTCAGCAGCGGCCTCTCATCTAGTTAATTAATAGTCATGGCAGCCCTCTGAGGGGAGTATTATTGGCCCCATTTTATGATCATCTGGGACGCAAGCAGAGAAGGGAGAAGACCAGCAGGAGGCCCTCAGGCTAAGGGGCAGAGTTCCTCCCGGCTGCATTTCTCTGCCAGACCTGGCCCCCTGCTCTGGCTAGCTCCGGAATCCAGGAGTAGGTCCCCCGCAGAGCCCACAGGCGGCATGGTGCCTCAGCACCAGAATCAGCCACTCCCAGACGGAAGGGCAAGATGGGGGAAGTCTGCGCTGAGCAACCCCTTCCAAGCTTCTGTGTCCTCTCTGGAGTCTGAAGTTACTGTTTCTTCCGCCTTTGTCCTCTCTTTCTGGAATGCCTCCTTCCTACCTCCTCCCCACCCCAGGGGCTGCCTTTCCTCAGCCCCCTCCTTTGAACCCCACACTGAGCTCTTTCCTTTGACTTTACCTCACTCTGTTTTATAGTTTGGGGATACATTTCTTATTTGCTGACTCAGACTCGAAGGAGTGGAGAACTCCCAGCACTGTCCTGTACCCAACAGACTTGGGTCTTGAGTTATTTCTGTCGCTTATTAACTGTCTAATCTTAAGCAATACAGATCACCTACCTTGTCCTCAGTCTCCTCATCAGTAAGATGGGATAATAGACTGGGCGGATTTTAAGATTTATTGCAGCTCTAAAGATTGAATGAATTCAGGAGTCCTGGAGGAACGTTTTTGAAAAGAGATTTTAAGATTTTAGCTGTTCATCACTGCTGTCGTGATGATTGGGATCCTTTCGAGATTTTACTGACTCTAACTTACATAAATCCTGCCAATATTGAGGCTGAAGATTGCATAAATGTTTCCGTTTGACATGTTTGACATTTGGAACACTATACGTTCTCTCCTGCATGGTTTTTGGCTATAACAATCAGGTTTCTATATAGCCACTCCTGCTTATTGCTTATTACAAGGGGATAAATTCTTGAGTTATAAATAAACAAAACAAAATAAAAATACATTAAAAGGAAGACTCTTGATTCTACTGAAAGAATTCTTAATTTACTGGAATGGTATAGCTTGTCAAGTGATATAAATGTCAAGTTAACAGATGTCAAATCCAGTCCCATTGGGAGGCGATGAGCATAACAGGTACCCAAGCGAGCATCATGGAACCAACAGTTAGCTTCCCTTGGTGCTTTTGTTGTGCGATTTCATAGTGACTTGGTGATGAGTTAATTATGGATTATGTATTAGAGTACTAGAGTAATATTAGTATTAGTATTAGAGTATGTATTAAATCCATTATGTATTAGAGTCTTACCTTGTGGAGTTACTTGAGCAGAGTCAATTGGATAAGACAACCCTTACATTTTATTATGATATTGTTTCCTGAGAAAGAAGCATGTTGGCCCGACAGCTCAGTAGAGGCTGGGCTGGGCATTGTCCAGCATGCTCAAGAAGGCGGGCAGGCCCCGAGCCAGGAGGAGTGGGCGCCGGTCTGACCTCCTGGGCTGCCGGCGGCTGACCCTGCCCTCTGCTTTCCCAGGTCATCCACTGCAGCGGCTACTTGAAGATCAGGCAGTATATGCTGGACATGTCCCTGTATGACTCGTGCTACCAGATCGTGGGGCTGGTGGCCGTGGGCCAGTCGCTGCCGCCCAGTGCCATCACAGAGATCAAGCTGCATAGTAACATGTTCATGTTCAGGGCCAGCCTCGACCTGAAGCTGATCTTCCTGGATTCCAGGTGAGTTTGGCACCTGATGCTCCTGCAGAGTTCCCGAAGATGCTGACGGTGGAAACTGCCCCGAAAGCTACACTGTGAAGCCACAATGTAACGAGGAATAAGTCATACTAAGAATGCGAGTTAGGGGGACGCCTGGGTGGCTCAGTCGGTTAAGTGTCTGCCTTCCATTCAGCTCAGGTCATGGTCCCAGGGTCCTGGGATGGAGCCCCACCTCGTGCTCCCTGCTCAGCGGGGAGCCTGCTTCTCCCTCTCCCTCTGCTGCTCCCCCTGCTTGCATGCTCTCTCTCTCTCTCTCTCTCTCTCAAGAATGTGAGTTAGAAAGCGATTTAGTGGAACCAGGTCATGAACTGGAAGAATTGCTATCAGCCTTAGGACTCAGGGGGTAGCCAGCTTCTCCAGGTTGTTTTATATTATTTACTTACCCCTTCATCATTTCACTGAAGTGGGAACTGGGAATATGTGTTGTGGACACAAGTTAGCCGTTTTTGAGGGCCCACGATGTCGGGATTCTGTCTTGTATCTCCATCAAGTAGGTAGGACCTTAAAATCAAAAAGAAAGACTGTGAGTGTGGACTGGGAGGTGGGGTGGCTGCCCACGCAGGCTGGTGGGAGGCCGTTCGGGCTGTGGCAGCCGCGGGAGCTGAGGCTGCGAGCAGGCAGGTGGCCTTCCCTGGGGAAGGCTGTGGCCACAAGCTCAGCGGGTGCCCCGGCTGGGCCTGGGCTGGGAGGGCGCCCCCTGGCTGGCGGGGAGGGCGAAGATGCCGTGGCCCCAGAACCATCTCTCAACTATCCTTTCGGCTCCTACTTGAGTCTGAGGATCTCGTCTCAGAGACACAAGGGAGAGTGAACGAGGTGGAAGCCCTGATGTGTTGTTCGCCAGGCCTGCCAGAGCCCGCCGCACCGGGGAGGGGTGTGCTGGAACGGCTGCAG
This sequence comes from Mirounga angustirostris, assembly GCF_029215605.1. Lineage (NCBI taxonomy): Eukaryota > Metazoa > Chordata > Mammalia > Carnivora > Phocidae > Mirounga > Mirounga angustirostris. The sequence continues at coordinate 9,245,276 of NW_026991709.1, read as the reverse complement.
CAGCCGGCTGGGCCGACCCCCAGGGCAGCCTGCAGGCTTCACCGGCCTTGAGGCCTCAGGCCTGCGGGGCTTCTTGGGGCTTCCATGTTCTCATCTGTAAAACAAGTCAGCCCCGCCCTGCCCACTCGGCTACCCACAGGCTATTAGGAAGGGGAAACTTGATCATAGACAGGAAGCATTTGTACAAGTAAAAAGCCCGATGGGCCTGCAAGGTGAGTCACTTTGCCGGGTAGCCCCCTAGAGTCCTCAGCTGTACAGGGAGGACTAAATGTTCAGAGACCCCGCTTCTGCTTTTGGGTGTGTGTGGCTAAGCTTTCTGGGAGAAAGGAGATAGATACATCCATCTGTAAATATAAATATATATATATATTTTTTTTGCTAAGATTTATAGATTTTTCCCCCGACCTTTTTTATTGTGGTAAAATATACATGACATAAAATTGGTCACTTTAACCAGTTATGGGAGAAAATCACACATACCTGGTTAGGGGCGGGAGGCGAAGACACGAATTAGCCTAGGTCATTGTTAGCACACGTCAGGACCTCAGAACCGTTCACAGGTAGAGAAATGACAAAGGTTGACATGACAGATTGGCTTTGTGCTCCCAGAAAGAGTACATATAACTCTTTGGGGGAAGGAGGCCGGCACCTTTGGGCGGCCAGACGCTGACAAATGCTATTTTCCTGCAGCGAAGGCAGACCCCTGCCCGGAGAGGGGCCCCGGGGGGCTGGGCTGCCTGGGGGTGTGGCGGAAGTGACAGCAGGCCGTGGGAAGGGGTTCTTTCTGGATTCAGGAGCCACTTGTAAAAGTGAACTGAAAGGAATTTCAGCTGTCCAAGTTCATTATTTCACACACTTGGGAGGGTCTCCCATGTTATGTCTGTCTCCTAGTTTTCCTTTGAGGGTTCTAGGAAAAGCCTCTGGGGGTCAGTGAATTCTCTAGAAGAGGAAAGAGAGAGGTCTCCCCGGAAGAAGAGATTTCAGGTCTTCTCAGATCGTTCGATGCACACAGCTTTGAAACACGAAGGACAAAAGCAGGGCTTTGCAGAAGAGGGTACTGGAGGTTAGCCGAGAGACCAGCTCATGGTGGGAGCCTCAGGCATGGACTTTCTCGAATGCCAGCGTCCCTCCACATCAGGGTGAGGGCTGGACCCCTGAGGTGAGTAGGAAAGAAAGACAGTGATCTTGAAGAAGACTCCCTGTCTCTGCAGAAGTCCACTGCTGTTCTCCCAGCTAAGTACCAGGAAGCTTCTAGCAAAGCTTCTGAACTCCAGTCATCTAGGAGATACTTAAGAGGGTCAGTGATGAGCTGGAGAATTCTTCACACTCACTCTGGTCTCCGGTCTGTTGCAGCTCGGTCTTCGATAGGCCTCTGGGCTGGGGGACAGAGGGGCCGGCCCAGGACTCAGAGGTCAGCAGGATGGCCCTGCGGGGTGGGAGATGTCAGCTCCTGGCATCCAAACCCCAGAAGCCACAGTGTGGGGTTGGCTTGAAGCCCAGCAGCCCTAGAGTCACAGGGGCCTGGGGGGTGGACCTGGGGGGTGGCCACTTGGCCCCCCACCCAGTGTAATCCCAGACACAACTGAACTCAGCATAACCTGAAATTTGGTTCATAGGGGTTTTGTGGTATTTCACTTTGAAACTGTAGCTGGTGCTTTTGCTAAGGATGGGTGAACCCAGCCATGTTTGGGGTTTGGCAAATCCCTCTGACAGGTCTTCAGACACTGGAGGTTTGGAAAAAACCAGGAGGGCGTGCTGCCAGACCCTTCTCTTTTCCTTTAATTTTTAAAACCAGCGTGTACTTTGATGAGAAACTTAATACATGTGTTGCTGATTCATTTACACGTTCAGGGCCGTTGTTCTGTAACTTTACTTCCAAAGGGTCTGGGAAGCGTCTTTCATCCTGACACAGTAGAGATGCCGGGTTTTCTTTTTGGGGGGAAGCCAGGTCTCAGTTTTCCTGCCACACAGTTCGACTCCAGTGGGGCCTGAAGTTCTAGGTGGCCCTTAGACAAGTCGCCCGAGCCCCTAAAGGCTGTGGCATGTTCCCTTTCCCACCTACCTCCAGCCCCGTCTCCTTCCCGCCCTGATGGAACACCATGGAAATGTGTACACCAAATAGTGACCGATTCCAGGGAAATATGAGGCTCCTGGAGATTTACGACCCAAAGCCCACGCAGAACTCAACAGAAAGGGGAGCAGGTTACGGAATGAGGTCAGGTTTCCCTGTTTCATTTCCAGCCAACATTTCAGATACATGCCAGCAGGACCCCCTGTCCCGGCCCGTCCTCAGGCCCCACCTCTGCCCCCCAGGACTGCCTCCCTTCCCTTAGAATCCCTCTTGTCCTCCTCTTTCATCTGTTCTTGAATATCTGTCACCAAGACGTTTGGGCCACCTCCTCTGAGGGCACGGCTCCCAGCTCAGTTGCCCAGGGCCTGGGAAACAACACCGTTGCCGCCTGCCATTTTCACCTCCGGACGGAGCGATCCGAACACCAGTGATGATGTAGTTTTGGACTTTGAGAGCTGCTTTTCTTCAAAGAGCTGACATGGGAAATCCATATTCCTGGGGCTTGATGAGAACAGAGAGGTGGTAATGGCAGGAAAACCCCAGGAGCAGGCTGCCCTTTCGCCAGTGGACTGCAGGTTTACCTTGCAGTCACGATATTTTTGGGGGCTGTTCTACTATTTTCCGGGGCTGCGCGACCATCCTCCACTGATAGGAGGAGTCCATGTCTCCGGCTAGTCTATAGATGCTACCGCCCAACCAGAGCATCCTGAGACCACCGTGTCCAGTGTGAGACGTCCAGGCTCACACACACAGTAGCCGGGATGCGGAAACCACCCAGGTGGCCGTCAGCGGGTGAAGGGACAAACCAAACGTGGTATCTACACCAACAGAACATCACCCAGCCATGAAAACGAACGCTATCCTATCGCATGCTACAACATGCGTGAACCTTGAAAACATGATGCCAAGTGAAAGAAGCCAGACACAAAAGGACATGTGCCAAATCATTTCACTCCTCTGAAATATCTATTTTTTAAAATTAATTTATTTATTTGTCAGAGAGAGAGCACAGCAGGGGGAGTGGCAGGCAGAGGGAGAGGGAGAAGAAGACTCCCCACTGAGCAGGGAGCCCAATGCGGGACTCGATCCCAGGACCCCGGGATCATGACCCGAGCCAAAGGCAGACGCTTCACCGACTGAGCCACCCAGGCATCCCTCTCCTATGAGCTATCTGGAATAGACAGATTCATAGAGACGGAGGGAGAGTGAAGCTTACCTGGGTGGGTGGGTGGGGAGCAATGGAGAGTTCTGGAGATGGAAAGGGTGCTGGTCACACAACGTTGTGGATGTAGTTAGGGCCACTAAATGTACACTTAAAAAGGCTAAAATGGCAAAGTTTCTGTTATGCATATTTTACCACAATAAAAAAACCAAAGGTTCCCATTGGACCGTCACCCCAAAGCCCCTGGAGAGTGGGTCTTTCTCCCACTATCAGCGTCAGAGTTCACTGGTAAGCGCCCCCAGAGAAGCTTCACCCTGAAAAAGGAAAACACGTTAAGCCATCCCCAATGTTCTTCTAGCTGGTAGTTTCAGAAGAACATTCCCGCTCATGCATAGTGCTACCGGGCTAGAGTTCAAAGACTCTCTTCTTGTAAAAAAGATCATTCTCCGTTTCCAAAACCAACATCACCCCCCGCCCTGAGCCTTTTAGCACTTGATTAGTTGGCAAAACCAATATTAGTTTAAATGAAAGACAATCTGCAGAGCAGGGTAACCCACAGAGCCACTGTCCGCCCCCCACCCCCAGGGTGACCGAGCTGACCGGGTATGAGCCACAGGACCTGATCGAGAAGACCCTCTACCATCACGTGCACGGCTGTGACGTCTTCCACCTCCGCTACGCACACCACCTCCGTGAGTACCGCTCACCCACGCCGGGCTGTGGGCCGGGGCTAGCCAGGGAGGAGGTGGTCAGGACGGAGCAGGAAGGCGGCCCTTGTTTGGTACAATGGTCGCCCGTTGTGCATGCATGAATTTTAAACCCCCTGCACACTCCATCCACCCCTTGGTTAAGCACAGCTACTGGTCAGTTCTCAGACGTCCAAGCTCACCTTCAGGTGACACTCCGGCGGGTGTGGGATGGTGCTGAAGCTGCTGGATTGGAGATAGTGGATTTAGAACCTCAGTTTCTCTATGACATCTGGACACCAGTTGCAAGTGAGGGCGACCAGCAAAGAACCAACATGTACAGAGCCCTTACTACCGTCGGGCACTGATTTAAGTGATTAAATATGTGGCCAACCCAGTGAGGGAGCGTCTCATGTTCATCTCCCACTTTGACTACTGAGGAGGAGCCGAGGTTCAGAGAGGTTAAGCCACTTGCCTGGGGTCACACGGTGAGAGGCCAGCAGAGCCTGGAGCTGAAGCAGGCAGCAGCCGGCCTCTGACCCCTGCCCACCACCCGCTGGCAAGCTCAGGGGAGACCCCAGGTTCCCAGGATGGGAGAAGTCAGCATGGAAAGAGTGAATACTCAGGATTCGATTTGCCAATGCAGACAGTTGGGTGAACATCTGGATGGGGTGGGGCTGGGGCTCGAGTCACCGAAATGTTTAAAGAAGTGACACTTTTCTTCTAGAATCCAACTTGAGGCAGCAAAGAATTGGCATGGAGTGGGACACCTCATCCTCTCACAGCCCAGCCCTCCATGCCAATGGCCGGCTCGGGGGTGCTTGTTAAGGGGGTGCAGATGGGGGGAGGGGCCAGATCTTTTGCACTGCAGCCCAGACAGCATGGCCCCCATCTTGCTTTGCTTCATGTTGACGAGAGACATTAGAGGACAAGTGGCTGGTGTCGAGCTGAGGGTGGATGGCAGGTCCAAGGACTGCTCACTCTGGCCGCACGGTCTACCTGCCCAGTCAGTGTCGACTGGGACCCGGCGGCCATGGCAGTTACTAGGGTGTCGCTGGGCAGACTCAGACAGCTTCTTCCTGCTCGCTTTTGATTCACAACAGCGAGGAAAGGTCGCTGTGCACCGCCAGACTCAGAGTTGTGAGCAGCCTTTATATCTCTTGCGTTTCGAGTAACCGAATCGTGATACAAACATCCCTGTCGTTCTTGAAAGCAGCTTGGTCAGGAAGCAACTGCTCACTGTTTGGATGGGATCTGTAGGTCAGCCTCGCTCATACGGGAGCTGGAAAACAGGGTAGGAAGTGTCAGTTACAGAATCAGTTCTTGGGGAGACTTGCCAGGCAGGGAGTAAGTGGAGAGTGCGTGCTCTGGAGTCACGAGAGCGGTCGGGAGATGAAGAGGCATCTGCTTTGAGGGTGTGGAGCAGCGTCACCACCACAGAACAATCTAGAAGGGAGGACAGGCATGAGGGCCCACACCCCCGCACCGCCGGGGGGGGGGGAGGTGGCCCGGGAGGGACGTTCCCTGCCGCTACCACTGCCGGTGGAGAAGGCAGGTGGCCGCTCTGAAAGCCCCCGCCCCACGGGTCCCCAGCCCCCTTCCATGGAGGCAGGAGCTTGTCAGGAGCCCTGATATCCAGCAAGCCCTGATATCCCCCGAATTACCTGCAGGAACAGTTGCTCCTCAATGTGGGGCTGCGCTGGAGGACATGAGGCCGCTAAGCACGGAGAATGAAAACTTACGGAAATAAAAGTCTTCATTTTAAATCTCATTTCTTATTGCTTGCACTGCCTGGCTGACACAGGGAGCAGGGACTTCCCCCCACAGGGGAAATAAATACAATTTGTATTTGTATCTGGAAACGTAATAATGTAATAAGGGCCACAGTGATGATCAGCGCGAGGTTCTTGTGACCATACAGACTGGAAGCTTTTCATGTATCCATTCTGGCCTCTCGTCAGTGAGGGGAGCCAGGCGGCCCTTGTGTCCATTTCCCAGATGAGCAGGTGAGCCCCGTGGCTGGAGGCCTGTGGGAGGGCAGCAGCTGAGTCAGACAGGACTAGAGTCCAGGCCTGTTTGGCTCTCAAGCTTTGAGTGGTTTCCACCACAAGATGGCTCTTAGACGTGGAGCCTGTCTTTGCTCCATCAGGAGCCCCAATCTTCCCAAGCGCAGCCAGCTTCTGAAGGGACTTCATTTGAGAGGTCCTCTGCAATCTGCATGATAAATTCACCGTACCTCACTTGGGATTTGGTATTTCTAGACATCTCGATTATCCAAGGGAGCCCTGAAAGGGAAGACATACACAGGCTTCCAGGAGACACACGAAAAAGACAGAAGCATTTAGAAACCAGAGGGAGCGTGGTGGTTTTTTATTTTCTCCAAATGGGCTAGAATTGGTAAATCAAAGAAAATTAAATATAGCAACACTGGCAATGATTGCTACTGTGCGGTGACCTTCATTACAGTGGAGAAACACCACAGGGACTGGAGGCAGAGAGCACGGCCCAGCAGGCTGTGGGGAGACGGAGCGTGGCCTTGGGATCCGCCATGAGCCCCACGTTGGCCCCAGACTCCCCTCTGCCAGTTTTCCAGATATAAGCCAAAGGAGCATTGACATCGAGAAACAGCCGAGGCTCTTACCCACAAATAGGGGCGGGAATTAGTCTTCCAGAGCTCACACCTTGGCTCCAGGACTGGAACCATCTTTGGATGTCCCTCTCAGGAAAACCATTACTTTCCCCTCCAAAGCTGGAACTCTCAGATGAAGAAAGGGGACGTATTCAACATGCAGAGCCTGGTCTTTGGAAGCCGGGTCTTGTGTGGAGCTTGGGCAGTTCTGAAACCTCTGTGTTGTGAGGTACCTGAGGCTCCAGTCTCCCCACGCATACAACTAGGGCCAGAGGGGTCAACTCCAGAAGCCGGCCCTGAGCCTAGAGTTCAAGTACAGCAATTTATTTGGACAGCGACTGAAACGTGGTTAGGGGAGAGAGAAGTAAGGCATGGAGGGGAAGGAGCCTTAAGAGGGGCTTGTCTGACTGGGCCTCAGTCATGGCGCCAAGGGGAGTGAGCTGAGGTATTTATATTCCTGCTCCTGCCAGTGGTCGGCTGAAGGCCGCTCTCGGGGACTATTAACCCCCTGCCCCCCCACATCTGTCAGAGTGGGCCCTGCCAGAGAAAGGCGTCAGGAGGGAGATGGGGCCGTCGGAAGTTGCTGGGTGCCCTCCGCAGTGAGGGCAGGGATGTGAGGAGGCATCGATCAGAGCAAAGGTCCAGAGGTCTGTGTCTCCTCAGCCTCCTCCCCTCGTTGGTCTCCAGGCTTCATGAAGGTGTTCTCCATCCAGCCCTCCCTACACAAGATGCTCCTCACCTCCCAGCCCAGGTGGTCATCTTGTCCTTGCATGCATTGGTCACCTCTCTCTGAGGGGCCCTATTGCCCCCACTGCCCAGGGTCCCTGTTGGTCAGTTGGAGTGTTGTCCATATCCAAATTCCTGCCCCATGGAGGCCGGAGAAAGCCAAGCCCCCCACTCTTTCCAGTTCTGTTTTCCCTCCTCACATGGTGTCATCTGCTGTCAGCTCTCCTCCAGAGGATGTGTCCAGCTCCTTCCAGCCCTACCCAAGGGCCCTAAGTTCTTATTTCTGGACAATGCTTTCCACCTCATGCTGTTCAGATCCTTATGGGGACTGTATTGGTCTGCTCACGCCGCCATTACAAAATACCACAGGCTGAGGGGCTTAAACAACAGAAATGTGTTTTCTCACATTTCTGGAGGCTTGAATCTGAGATCAAGGTGTCGGAAGGGCTGGTTTCTCCGGAGGCCTCTGTCCTTGTCTTGTAGATGGGCATCTTTTTCCTGTGGCCTCACGTGATCATCCCTGTGTGTGTGTCTGCGTCCTCATCTCTTTTTATTGTAAGGATACCGGCCATACTGGATTAGGGCCCCCCCATTACTTCATTTTATTTCAATTACTTCTTTAAAGATCTTATCTCCAAATACAGTGACATTCTGAGGTACTGTGGGACGGGACTTCCAACATATGAATTTGGGTGGAACAGAGTTCAGTCCATGACAGGGACTTTCTCTCAGAGCTCTGTGTCCTTACCCAAGTAGTAGGCCCAGCTGGATAGGCCGGCTTCGGGGGGACAGGTGAGAATTCTGAGAAGGCAGGATTCGTCATTTGGAAATGTGACTTTCCAGTCCTGTCACGTGGCGCTTCAGTAACGGAGGGCAGGGCTCAGGGGCCCGGCCCCAGCCTCCTGCCTTCCAGGCTTCACCCGGATCCCGGATCCACATAGTGGCCCCTGCCAACCTAGGACTCAAGTCCTTCATTCCGATCACAGCTGGAGCTGGCCTGGTTTGTTGCCCCAGGAGCTCAGGCATGCAGGGCGGCCTGTGCCACTTCCTTTCCATCCCCCACAACGGAAGGCGGCTGGAGGTGGCCAGGACTATGGTGACCCTCGGGACTCCAAGGCCATGGGGGGCGCTGGCCTCCTCTTATAGGGAGACATACAGACACATCTGTCTTCGCAGTTGATGAGGTCACTGAGCACAGGAAACATCTGCCAACACCCAGGGAGGTCACTGTCTGATTTTCCAAGGCCAGATTTTCTCCACACCAGCGTCCAAAACCCCGGAATCCCTGGAGATGGGGCGAAGGGCTCTGCCAGCAGCAGAGTTGGACATAAGGCAGTGGTGGCTCTGGAGGACCACAGTCAGCCAAATGGTTTTCACACATTGTTCAAAATATTATCTTAACCCAGAGCAGGGATCCACAGGGTCCAAAGAAAGCACAGCCCCTAAAGAAAGAGAATTCAACACCTTCCAGAAAGTCAGCTTCCTACAGAGAAGCAGGGCTGGGCAGTGCAGTCTTTGGGGAGCATGGGATTCCAGAGGTCAGCAAGACAGGGGCTAGCATGGCCCTCACATCCTGGCTTCTGTGTCCCTGTGGACCTGGGCCTTCCCTGCAAGTGAGACCATGCCAGGGCTTTGCCCAGAAGCTTTTGTAAGGAAAAATGAACACGGATCCTCTAGGGAATGTATTTGACCCTTCCAGCCTTTCCCCGCCTGCCATCCCGGGGTGGCTCTGCTGAGTGTGGGCCCCGGCGCAGGCATGACAGTCATGTGGCCTCAGGGTGATACACAGCTTGGGAAGGGACTGATATCAGTGACTTTGATGATTTATGTTGAGGGACACCAGGCAGATTTCTTCTGGACACAACAGTTTGGAAGAACTAGGATGTCCACAAGGCTATTTGTCCAAGATGGTAGGAGAATGTCACCGAGCTCTCTAGTTAGGCCCCTCTCCAGAGTGGGCCCAAATCACAGAGAACACAGGCCGTGTCCAACTGTCAGAACATTTCAAGGCTTCAAAGCCTGAGTATGTGGTCTACAGACTTCAAGCAATAACTGTTACAACTAAATTATAGGACAGCCGGTAGACACCCAGAGAGAACACACCCTAAATGGTCCACGAGAGTCACAAACCAGATGTTTATGGGGCCAGGCATGTGACATGTATGACTGGGCAACTGTAGGGCAGTAGGGAGTGGAAGAGCCTGTGGCCAACACACAGCCGTCCGAAGGACTCTGAGTAACAGCTCTGTGCCACCAAGAGAGCCCATCCGTGAGCTTATGTGGTACATGGGAAGCCAGTTTGCATACACTCCGTAGCTCCACTGTGGAGCAGGGGACGGAGGTCTTCAAATGGAAGATAAACTTGAAAGGAGTTTCCAGTCTACTGTGACGATTCCATTTCAGGCGACCCTAGCCCCTGCTGCTGGCCTTGCTTGCCTCTGGGCTGGACATGGATGACCATGTTTAACTCATACTCAGATCCCTTTTTAGATACTATCCTCCACGCAGGGTCTGGAGGAAGAGGAGTCTTTGTCTTGCAAGTGAAGGTGTGGGGAAGCCTGTGCCTTAAGGGGGAACCACGAGCGATGGACCAGTAAATAATCCTAGAAAGCACAGCGTGATCTACACCTTGTCCTGATCCCTGGAAGCAGTTTGGATATCTAGAGATGTAGACTGTACCTTCGGGGACAGATGGGTCGGGCTCAGCCCATCTTCCATGGTCGGTGCCACAATGTGGCCCTTGGAGACATTCTTCCTGAAGGTGCTTTCCACGCCGTCCTACCCATCAAAGTGCCTTGGTGTAGAGCAGGCCATTGTGTGGGGACCGTACACGCTCCCTAGAGGAACACGGGGCTTTTCTTGAGTCTCACTGGCTATACTCGCCTGAGGCCGGAGCCGGCAGAGGGGATAAGAACAGGAGGAGTGTGGGGATCGCACCCACCAGTTTTCCCATGGAGGGTGGTTTTGTTTCCTGGGGCTGTCCTAACGAAATACCACAAACTAGGGGGCTGAACACAATGGAAATTTACTCTCGCACAGTTCTGGGGACCAGAAGTCCGAAGTGAAGGTGTCGGCAGGGCTGGGCTTCCTCTGGGGACTGAGGGAGGATCCTTCCTGCCTCCTCTAGCTTCTGCCAGCGGCTGGCAATCCTCGGCTGTGGTCCCAACCCTCTAGTCTCTGCCTTGGCTGCCCCCCATATGTGTGTCTTCTCCTCTCCTGTCTCTTAGAGGGGCACTTATTCGAGGTAGGGCCCACCCTATTCCAGGACGATATCATCTTGAGATCCTTAACTTAATTACATCTGCAGAGACCCTTTCCCCAAATATGGTCACGTTCATAGGTTCCAGGGGTCAGGACGTGGAACCTATCTTTTGGGGGAACACTATTCAATCACGACAGGCATTTTTGGTGTCCTTTTCAGCTCTTAAAATTCAAAATAACCCAAATAGATAATAGAAATACAAACAAATAGAAATTGCGCTCCAGGCCAAGGTTTACCTATCAGTGAGGCTGAGAGGCCTGGGTGCGCCTTCAAAAGGAATTCTGGAGGAACCAGGCAGGCCACCTACTTTTCTGGATAGCAAATTCATGGAACCAGAATTCCCACCCCAAAGCGGCCTCAGAAAACCAAGACCACTGGCTTCCATCTCAGCATGGGCCACCCTGATTAAAGAAACATCTTAGACCTTGATGTTGGAGATACTGTGGCCTGGAAGCTGCAGGGCCAGGGCCTCTGCGCACAGAGCTTACAGCTTAGGGGACATCTCCAGCCTGCCCCCGTCCATCACCTCCAAGCAGGGCCTTCCTCATAGTCCTCCACCCTGGGATCATTTCAGGCAGCTAATTAAGAACCACAGACTGGAGGGGGAGCTAGAGCAAACCAGGGAATGTTGTAAGTGTCTAGGATTTCAACTTGGATTGATATGTGGACTCTCACCATGGGTCATAGGGAAGCAAAAAAAAAAAAAAAAAAATTATATGTCTGTTTGGTCTCCGTATCTAAGTCCCATCACAACAGAGGCAGGGAGGGTCAGAAATAATAAAATCTCTGCAACTTCTGCCATTGGAATCCTAATATAAAATATTTGGAATAAACTGGCTTTATTGTATCTGGCTTAGATGATTATGGATAGGTTTTAGGAATGTTGTAAGAAATAAGGAAAGTATGGGGGCGCCTGGGTGGCTCAGTTGGTTAAGCTTCCAAATCTTAATTTCAGCCCAGGTTCTGATCTCGGGGTCATGGGATTGAGTCCCATGTTGGGCTCCACGCTCAGTGCGGAGTCCACTTGGATTCTCTCTCCTCTCTCTGCCCCTCCCCACTGCACATGTGCACTCACTCTCTCTCTCTGAAGGAAGGAAGGAAGGAAGGAAGGAAGGAAGGAAGGAAGGAAGGAAGGGACAATATAGGAAAAAGGAAAAGCATGTGGTCTTATCGCCGGGGGCGCTCCAGATACCATTAGGAACAGATTTCAAAGCTGAGTTGCCTCATAAGCACTTCTGTTGAAGAAGGAATGGCCGCTTGGGAAATCCACACATGGGACCCTTGTTGGATCTTCTCACATCTCATTTGGGGCCAAAAGCAAATTGGTTGAGTCTCCCTTAACCTTCCTTCCACCTCTCCTTTCAATGTAGCTACAGAGAACCTTCTGGAGGCTGCTGCCCCTCCTCCCACAGGGGTCACTCTGAGAAAAGGGAGTCATCAGAACACCCAGCCTGGGGCTCCAGCTGTGCCCATAAGACTTGTTGGCCCCACTTTCCCAGTGATGCCTGCCTCCCATGGTTGTAGGGAGCTGAAATGAAGCCATGCATGCAAACCTGAGCTGGAAATAGAAACTGGATTTTGCCGTTAAAAAAGCAAACCCCAAGAGGAGAAGTATTGTAAAGAGAGCTCTTTCCTACTACCTCTGTCTGCGCTCTTCGGCAGGGAATCTCACTCCTGCCGAGGGAGCCCACACAGGTGCATGTGCCAAGCCTGGGGAGAAGAGAGCTCGTGTCTGCACTGTCCCGGGGAGCCCTGCCCCTCGTCTGGGTGGGATGGCCGTCGTGTGGCTAAGTAAGGGGCGTGGGGCCCGAGGCGTGCTGCATTTCCACTTCCCGAACTACCCCCCAACACTACTTAGCCGTGGGAAAAATAATTGTTCACTTTTATTAAAAAACGAATACCTCCTTATTGCTGGAAATGTAGACAATCAAGAAAAGCTGAGAAGAAAATGAAACTTCCTTGTAATTTGACCAGTCAGATAATGAGAGTTAACATATATCGAGTCCTTGCTCTGTGTCTGCACCGCTGTTCTGAAGCTTCACACAGATTATCTATCCTCCCAGCAGCCGGGTGAGGTAGGGAGTATGATTATCCTCTTGTTCTAAATGGGGAAACTGAGCCACAGGGGGTTAGTAACTTGTTAGTTAGTAACTTGGCCAATAGGTGCATGAGAAAGTTATCAGGTATATGATTTGCAAATATTTTCTCCCATTCGGTAGGTTGTCTTTTCATGTTGTTGATGGTTTCCTTTGCTGTGCAGAAACTTTTTATTGAGATGTAATACCACTTGTTATTTTTGCTTTTCATCTTTTAAGGAATTTTGGGGTTTCCATACAAATTTTAGGATTGTTCTGGTTTTTTTTGAAGGATGACACTGAAATTTTGAAAGGGATTGCATTAAATCTGTAGATTGCTCTGGGTGGAATGGATATTTTATATGAATTCTTCCACTCCATGAACATGGGATATCTTTGCGTTAATCTGTGTCTCCTTCAGTTTTTTCATTAGTGTCTTGTAGTTTTTAGGGTATAGGTCTTTCACCTTCTCGGTTAAATTTATTCCTAGGTATTTTATTCTTTTTTATGTAATTTGTAAATGGGGTTGTTTTCTTAATTTTTCTTTCTAATAGCTCATTATTAATGTGTAGAAACTCAACAGAGTTTTGTATGTTGATTTTATATCCTGCAACTTTGCTCAATTCATTTATTAGTTTTAAGAGTTTTTTGATTGAGTCTTTAGGGTTTTCTGTATATAATGTGTCATCTGCAAATACTGACAGTTTTACTTTTTCTTTCCTTTTGGGTTGCCTTTTATTCTTTTATTTTTTTTCTTGCCTAAGTGCTCTGGCTAGCACTTCTGATTCTATGTTGAATAAAAGTGGTGAGAGTGGGCATCCTTGACTTGTTCCTGATCTGAGAGGAAAAGCTTTCAGCTTTCCTCTGTTGAGTGTGGTGTTAGCTGTGAACTTGTCATAGATGGCCTTTATTATGTGCAGTGGACATTTATATTGCCACTTTGAGAGGTGTTTTTTTTAATCATAAATGGGTGTTGAATTTTGTCAAATGCTTTTTCTGCATCTATTTTTATCCTTCACCTTGTTAATGTGGTGTATCCTATTGATTGATTGCAGATATTGAACCATCTTGCATCCTGGAAGTAAATCCCATTTGATCTTGGTGTGTGATCATTTTAATGTATTGAATTCAGTTTGTTAGTATTTTGTTGAAGATTTTGCATCTATGTTCATCAGAGATATTGGCCTATAATTTCCCCCTTTTTTGTGGTATCCTTGTCTGGTTTTGGTATCAGGGATATGCTGGCCGCATAAATGTGTTTGGAAGTGTTCCCTCCTCCTCTGATTTTCTGAAGAGTTTGAAAAGGATTGGTATTAATTCTTCTTTAAGCATTTGGTGAATTCACCAGTGAAGCCATCTGGTCCTGGACTTCTGTTTGTTGGGAGGTTTGGATCACTGATTCAATCCCCTTACAATCCCTTCAGTCCTGTTCAGAGTTTCTGTTTCTTCATCATTCAGTCTTCATAGGTTTTATGTTTCCAGCAAATTATCCATTTCTTCTAAGTTGTTCAATTTGTTGGCATGTAATTGTTCATAGCAGTCTCATATGATCTTTGTATTTCTGTGGTCTTGAATGTGTCTTTTTTTCATTTATCATTATACCATACAGATTCCCCATTATATTACAAATTCTTATTAATCATTATTCCAATAGCTGCATAGTACTCCAAAATTTATTTACCATCTTCCCTAATTCTTGGGCAGTCAGGTCTCCCCCTCCTTTTTCTCCAGAATTATAAGCAGGACTGCTTATAATAGGATTAGTTATTGGAAGTGAAGTCAGTGTGTCAATGCATATGAGCCGTCAAACTGCTTCCCAGAAGGACCGTACCAACTCATGCTTCTATCAACATGTGAGAATGCCGCCCACAATAGATTAGTTGACATCACCTGTTGTCTTTTCATTATTTTCTTTGAGATACAATCCACATAGTCTAAAACTCACCATTTTAACCATTTTCAGAGGTTGTCAGTATATTTACAATGTCGTGTAACTATCACCTTTACTGAATTCCAGAACATTTTCTTCATCCCAAGAAGAACCCTGGTACCCATCAGAAGTCACTCGGGGTCCTCCTCATCCCCAGCTTCTGTCAACCACTAATCTGCTTTTGGTCTCTATAAATGTACCTATTCTGGACAGTTCACATAAATGGAACCATACAATATTTTTTTTCTTTTTATATGTCTGCTGATTTAATGGATGGTATCTAGCTTTGAGTTAAGCAAATACATTGAACATTTGTTTATCATTTATATTCTTTGATGAATTGTTTGTTCAGGTCCTTTTCTCATATAACTTTTAGGGTCTTACTGTTTTCATTGATCTGTATGAATTCTTTCTATATTAAGGTTAGTAGCTCTTTGACTATCATATTTGCAGTAATTTTTCTTCTGCACCGGAATATTTTACTGCAGGTGTTAAAGTGGATGATAAAGAAGCACCCTTAATACAAAAAGAAGCCACAAAAGCAGTGGAGAGCCCCAGGAAGGTTTGGGCAGATGGTGAGGGGGCTCTGCCTAGTGGCACAAGATGAGGGCCCCCAGGGGGCTCCTTCAGTGCCAACTAGTGCAGGCACAGAATTTGGCCACCTCCCGAAATCTCTGCTCAGGTGGCTGCTAGTTAGAGCCCTGGGCCCAGCCCTGCTTTGAAAAGCAGGAATGCCCGATAGCCATGACCTGGGCATCAAGGGATGCCTTTTAGATTTGTACTGGCCTCCCCCTCCGTGCAGAAGACTAACTGGGACTTCCTCCTCTCCACTGCCCACCCAAAGCTTCTGGCACTTCCTTTCCCCTCCAGCCTGTGCCCTCCAGGCCCTGAGGGAAATCAGTACAGAGGCTTTGGAAGTGAGCGTGGCTCAGCACTCAGGAGTTTGCACCCATGCATGGAAGATGGCCCCATCTGCCCAGTGTTCAGAAACTAGCCAAGAGAGTTCTTTCCTACATATGCAACACAGGAAATTGACAGGCCAGAGGAAAAGTGGGGCTAATGGAAAGAAAATATAAAAGGCAACAGAATAGCAGTCTCACTGTGAATACACACATGTTCTGGAGAGCAGCAAATATCAACAATTTGACACTTGGTTGAATGTACTTATTATTTTGTTTAAATAACTACATCACCCCCTCCCCCTGGTGCCTATTAAGGGTTTTGGGGATTAAGGGTTTGGGGGATTATAACATAATCGTGGCATTTGGGAAACTGAAAAGCAGAGCCAATTTTATCACTCTGCCAGGTGCAAATGTTGTACGGGGACTAATTGTTTTTCCCAATGAAATCAGTGCCTATTAAATTTGACAGGGGAGGGGAGAGATTGCTCCTCGGACCCCTTGAAATTGTAGGCAAAAATCTTGCGTGTGCGTGTGTGTGTGCGCGTGCAAGCATGCACCTTCCCGTGGAGCCCATTCCTTTGTCAAGTTCTCAGAGGTGTCCTTGACCCCAAAAAGGTCCAGAACCGGGGCTGCAGGTTATCCATGGGGGCAGTGTCCCCAAAGCAGGGCCTAATTGTCCCTCGGGATTCATGTCACCTTGTGCTTGCAGTGCTGGTGAAGGGCCAGGTCACCACCAAGTACTACCGGCTGCTGTCCAAGCTGGGTGGCTGGGTGTGGGTGCAGAGCTACGCCACTGTCGTGCACAACAGCCGCTCGTCCCGGCCACACTGCATCGTGAGTGTCAATTATGTCCTCACGTAAGTCAGACGTATTTGTTTCCTTGCTCTCTCCTCCTCCCCTGTCCCTCATCAGCCCGCTCCCACAAGCACCATCTCTACCTCTCTCTCTCTCTTTCCGAAACTGTTCATTTGTCTCCTGTTGTTTTTATTTGAACAATCTGTTCGTTTGGGAAGGTACAAACTATTTCTGTTCTCAGCACAGAGAGCCAGATGCTAGGCAGTGGGGGGGGAACACCAGAAAGGGAGCCCTGCCCCAGGTACAGCTGAAGATCAGATCACAGAGACCAGCTGAGGGGTGTGGGGGGGGGCAGGAACAGGTGGGAGATGTCCTCTCCCTCCATCTTGCATAGGCTGTACATCAGGAATATAAATTTACGCTCTTTGTGCCCACAAACATCAGGGTCATCTTGCATGCTCCTGCCGTGCGGGACAGGAGATATCTCGCATTTTTTCCCTCTCTTTCTGTATAGCCCGTTGCAGATGATGATGAATGGCCCCTTTAGAATCCCAGAAGGTCAAGTTCAGTTGCAAATACTTTTAAGACCATTAGGCACAAGAGGACATGAGTCTCCCTGGGACCATATATTACTGTGGACCCACCATGGCTACTGTATGTGAAATCACCTGCACCCAGCTCTGGCCCTGAACTTGATACCCTTGCAGCCCCCCAGCCCCACCCTGAACAAGGTCCTCAAGTGTGCTCTAAGGCAGTAAGGATTTAGGCTCTCAGTTCTTTCACAGAATGATTGCCAGGTCCCTGGTTTCTTGGTTCGGTTTTGTTTTTTTTAGAACTAGAGTGTGATTTTAGCAAAACTGTAGGGAAGAAAGCATTTTAGCCCCTTAATGATTCTTCCTAAGCAGACAGGTGTGGGCTGGTACTTTGGGCAACTTCCTCGCCCCCCTCCAACCATGAACACAACCATGCTGAGTTAGTTCTTTAGGGCAGAAACCGGCGCCTGTTGTGGAAATGCGCTAGGCTGGCAGCCAGGCTCCCGGACCCTTGACGGTCCCCCACTCACGCCCCCCTGGGTGCTAACTAAAGAAGCAGCTGAGTCCCAGATACCCAAACTGATAAGTAATGCTTCTGCCCTTTCCTTTTGCCCTGACACACTTCCTCGTGGCCCATGGTGTCCCAGGGAAACGTGTTTGGGAGCTACAGGATGCGAGAGAGCTACAGTGACCGTCCCCCCCCCCCCCCCGCCCGCTATTCCTGCTGGATAACACTGACCTCACTCAGCATTGCCCAAGCCTTTGGGGGTGGGGGTGGGGGGGCTTTTATCATGAGGGTGGCCTGCCCTCTGCTCAAGTCCTGTCCCATCCAACCTCAGTGAGCCGCTGTGCTGGAGTTCTGTGAATGCGCTCGCTCGGGGGTGCGGGCCAGGGAAGCCGCTCTTCCAGGGCAGCCTGCTGGACATGATTTGTCCTGCCCTTGCTTCTCAGGGATATCGAATACAAGGAACTGCAGTTGTCCCTGGACCAGGTGTCTACGTCCAAGTGCCAGGACTCCTGGAGGACTGCCTTGTCTACCTCACAAGAAACTAGGAAATTAGCTAAACCCAAAAATACGAAGATGAAGACAAAGCTGAGAACAAACCCTTACCCCCTACAGGTAACACGCGGGACCTGCTGGGGCAGGGTGCAGCAGAAACCTGGCCCAGGGGCTGCTCAGGACCCCCAGCCCGTCTGGGAATGCTGAGCCTCTGACTGCAGAGCGGGTCTCCCGGCCCAGAAGTTTCCCTGTGCGGTGCGGCCGAGTCCCCTGGGGATGTCCCCCACACACAGCAGAGACACAGCCTGGAGGCACGCAAAGCTAACATGTGGGAGGACTCGTCGGGTCTAGGACAAAAGACTGCATTAGGAAGGCACCTCATGTTGCTGGAATCCACGTTAATGTGGCTTAGAGCACAGTGCATCGTGTTTCCATAGCATTTGTTTTTTATTTATTTATTTTTATTTTTTAAAGATTTTATTTATTTGACAGAGAGAGACACAGCAAGAGAGGGAACACAAGCAGAGGGAGTGGCAGAGGGAGAAGCAGGCTTCCTGCCGAGCAGGGAGCCCGATGTGGGGCTCGATCCCAGGACCCTGGGATCATGACCTGAGCCGAAGGCAGCCGCTTAACTGACTGAGCCACCCAGGCGCCCCTCCATAGCATTTGTTTTTTAATGAAAACCTTCCTTTAAAAAAAAAGTAGTTTGTAACGTCTCAGAAAGAGAAAGTGCCTATGTGTATCTGGTATGTGGTCAGCTTGGGCTGGGGAGAGCTCGTTCCACGCAGGGGGAGGGTCACTGTGGTACTGTTTGCTGTGCACCTGTCCCCACTGGGACCTCACGGCAGTGACCAGGGTAGGCCCAGCCCAGGGACGCGGTTGAAACCTAGAGGGTGGGGTCTGGTGAGGCCGGAGGGCAGCTTCTCACTGGCCCCTTCATCCATCTTCTTTGCCAAACAGCAATACAGCTCGTTCCAAATGGACAAACTGGAATGCAGCCAGCTGGCAAACTGGAGAGCCAGCCCCCCGGCGAACGCCCTGGCGCCCCCAGAACAGCAGCTCCATTCAGAAAGCAGCGACCTTTTGTACGCCCCGTCCTACAGCCTGCCCTTCTCCTACCATTATGGACACTTCCCTCTGGACTCTCACGTCTTCAGCAGCAAAAAGCCAGTGTTGCCGGCCAAATTCGGGCAGCCCCAAGGATCCCCGTGTGAGGTGGCACGCTTGTTCCTGAGCACCCTGCCAGCCAGTGGTGAATGCCAGTGGCATTACGCCAACCCCCTAGTGCCTAGCAGCCCGTCTCCAGCTAAAAACCTCTCCGAGCCACCGGTGAACGCTGCTCGGCACGGCCTCATGCCAAACTATGAAGGTGGGTCATGTTCGCACGAGGGGAGGGGGCAGGACTGTGAACAGCAGCGGTGGTGGCGGTGGGTGGCAGATGGAAAACTGATCCTCACACTTTGGGCCAACTTTTCCTTTTCCTGCTTGTAAGTAGGAATTCCTGTGCTTTCCTGCTCTTGATGGGAAGCGGCTTCGCAAGAGGGAGACGAGCAGGGTGACCGAGTCCGTGTACCTCTCGTGGTGCCGGTGACAGGATAGAGGGCAGAGGAACCCGGGGGGGGGGGTTCAGCCACCCTCCACAGAAACCCTGACCTCGTTTGCTCCCCAAGAGAGAGACAAAGTGATTTTCAAACCCAGCTCCCAGGTACTGAGAATGCTCCAGCCGCATTTCTTTTACAAGATTAGTTTTCCCCTCCACCCAAAAATGAATATGGGGCGCTGTTGGTTTTCTCCCCACGCCAGTTTTCAAAGTGTGGAAAACAGTGGCAGAAATTCATGAGCCCAAACACAGAAATGTCACTCACCAACCCAGGGCAAACAACATAAACACGACTCAGTTTCTCCATCTGTAAAATGGGATCATAACCTATACAATATGCCTACTACCCCAGGGCTTGGCACACAGTAGGTGCCTGCCCAGCACTGCTGGTTCAACAAGAGAGAGACAGGAATGGCCCCTACCCCAGCTCTTCCTTGTGGCAGACAAGCAAATGTCCTCCGTGGATGTGCCACCAGCTTCCCCAGGCCCGGCAGACTCCCGTTTGCTCCCTGGACCAACCCCCAGGCAGAGGGTAGGTGGGGGTTGAGGGGTAGCTGCGAAAGGTATATTCCTGTTTCGCGCAGAACTAACTACTGCTCAGAGGGTAGCCCAAGATGGTGCGAATTTCCTGCAAGGGCTACTACATTCGGGGTAAATGTTACATGCTCAGAAAAGAAGCACCTGCCTAAAGAGGAGAGCTCTCCGGGGCCCCCTCCTTCCCCACTCTACTTTCCCTCTCTGGAGGCAGTTAAGGCTCTGTTCCTCCTCGGGCTGCTTGGGGAGTCTCTTGCTCAGACTCTGTCTTTACAAGGCGGAGACCCATTTCGTCTCTCAATCTGAGAAGAGGGATAGACTGTGGGAGAAAGCTAGCCGTGTTGGAGATTACTAGGACATGCTTTTCAAAAGTAGCCAGCTTAGAAAAGAACACGCCAGTGACTAGGGCAGTGCAGCCCTGCCTTCTGGCCTGGGCCAGTCCTTATGCCACCAGTTTCTCAGATTTGGAGAGAGAACCATCAGCTACTGGATCACTCAGAGAACCAAGGAAGGGATTTCCCCGGACGACAAGAAAGACAAAGCTAAGCATTTTGATAACAGCTGAAAATATTATTCACTTGAGATTGACCTGAAAGAATTCTTTTTCTTAGCGTGTGGATGCTGGCCAGTGATATAACTCACACACAGTATTATATATTTTTTTAAATTGCTATTTTGGAAGTGAAAGGGGGATTAATAAGGAGTTCATTTGTCATACACTTGGTAAAAATGGACCAAAGGTGCTAATCTGGGGGCAATTTGTGATCTACTTCGTAGTCTTTTTTGATATTAAAGGAAGACAAAGGTTGTCTTAAGGTAAAATAAACAAAACAAACCAAACCAAACCATAGGGCGCTAACTGATTGCAGGCACCTGATTGGTGAGGGTGGCCATAACTTTAGTTATGACGGCACGAAAAGGAGCGGGCGGGATTACCACCCCACCCTCCCCACTAAGCGAAAGAAAACAAGAAAAGAAACAGGGTTGACTGGGGCCACCTGACCCGTCAGGCGGTGGAAGCCTCTAGACCAACGCCGTCCAGTACGGCAGCCAGTAGGCACGTGCGGCTCTTGCGCACTGGAATGTGGCCCGGGCAGTGAGGGGTGCCGCCTGGGCGGCAGAAACAACGAACCAGGCACCTCCGTCATGTAAGAGTACTGACTGGACACGGAAGGAACCCGTTGGATGGGCGGCGTCCCACGGAGCGACGGCTTCCGGGAACTGCACCTGCTGCTCTCCGCTCCTTAACGCGGCCGCCAGAGCGCCGCGGGCTGCAGGCTGCAGCTTGCCACCGACGGCGCGGACCTGGGCGCGCAGGGCAAGGGGCCCAGGCGGCTGCGTGGGCGGCGCGCGCGGCGCGGGTGGCCGAGGGGTGGTGGTGGCCGCGCCCGGACCCGCCGGGTTGGTGCTGCTTTGGGCTGCTCCCCTTCCTCCCCCGCGCGGGCGTCTAACGTGTCGCCTGTCCCCGCAGCGCCCGCCGCCGCCGCGCGCAGGTTCGGCGAGGACACCGCGCCGCCGCCGCCGCCGCCGCCGCCGCCGCCGCCGAGCTTCCCGAGCTGCGGCCACTACCGCGAGGACCCCGCGCTGGGCCCGGCCAAGGCCGCCCGCCAGGCCGCCCGGGACGGGGCGCGGCTGGCGCTGGCCCGCGCGGCGCCCGAGTGCTGCGCGCCGCCGGCCCCCGAGCCCCCGGGCGCGCCTGCGCAGCTGCCCTTCGTGCTGCTCAACTACCACCGCGTGCTGGCCCGGCGCGGGCCGCTGGGGGGCGCTGTGCCCGGCGCGCCCGCCCTCGCCTGCCGCCCCGGCGCCCCCGAGGCGGCGGCCGGCGCGCTGCGGCCCCGGCCCCCCGGCCCCGCCGCCGCCTCGCCGCCCGGCGCGCCGCTGCCGCACTACCTGGGCGCCTCGGTCATCATCACCAACGGCAGGTGACGTCGCGCAGGGCTGCCCGCAGGGAGAAGCCACAGGCCAGGCCTCGGGCTCCCGTTCTCCAGAGCGCAGCCGAGTTACGAGGGGCGAGCTGTACATGCACGGTTTAAATTAATTTATACAGAGACGACTGTTTTAATAGGACGCCGCGGCCGCCTTCTAGATTTTGACGTAGATCCCCCCAAGGCCGGGGCAGGGGACTGCGGCGCGGCCCGAGGCTGGGGTGGCGGGGGGGGGCGGGGAGAAAGGCCCCCCAGACCCTTGTTCTCCGAGAGCCGGGTTCCGAGGGGCAGAGCTGAGCGCCGCCCGCGTCCCACGTGCGACCTCAAACTGCCCCGTCTTGGGGGCCGGCTTGGGTTCCTCCCCTGGACCTCAGGCTCGCGCGCCTCGCCCTGTCCCCGAGGCGCAGTAGCGGTCCCACCGGGGGACTGCAGGAGCTTCCACCCCGGCGAGAGCCGCCCCCGTAGAGGGGAGAGCCCCGCCTGATACAGTCAGACACGCCGGGCCGCGGCGCACCTGGAAGGAGGACGCCTCCTGACTTCGGGGCGCCCTAGAGGCTTAAGGCAGGCTGTGATGATCGAAGCCCCACCATCGACAGCTCTGACTTCACAAGGCGTTCACGAGTCTCATGAAAAGTTGTTGTCGTTTTAATTTAAGCCTTTTTTCAGTGCAAACATCCGCAAGCCGAGACCAAGGGAGCGAATGAACATGGATGCGCCTCAAAAGCACCTTCATGAGCTTTTACTTCCTCCTAACCCCTGTGAACTCCTGATAGCACCAAGAATAGCATCTTCCGAATATATGGGATAGGCATGAAATGCAGAAATACAGAGAGCCAGATGTTTTCTGAGAATGACATGTGGATGGTGATGAGGTGCCCAAGGCGACTGGCTACCCCTGTCGGGTTTGATTCGCAAGCAACATCCCTCCGGCCCACACAGACCTGTAATTCCCCAGGCTCGCGTTTGCTACAAGTAATGCTAATAAAGTTAGTTAAATTGCATGTGCAATATGGAAAATTGTCAATGGACTGCGCCCTCGTGGAAGAAAACTCGCTAGAGGGATGGTATAAAAATGGTGTATACATTTTCTTCAGCATTTCCTGCATAGCAAGAAAACCCTATGAACATGTCCTGTATGTGACAGGTGAACAGAAATCCTTTTATAAAGCACCAGCAGTGTTTTAAAAATAAACTTCCTTTCATTTTTGTCTTTTATATTTTTGCTTCAAGATCTCACCATTTAAAAATCCTACCATGGCTCTGAAATGGACTGATGCATAACCACCGCGTTTCAATTTGCTCCACACTCTAACACTCCCTCATTGCCCTGCTTCCAAAATGGTTTTCTTTTAGGAAACTCTGCGCCTTTCTGAGTGGAAAGATTTTTCACAAATGTCTTCAATTCATCGTTCTGGAATCAAGGGGCACCTATATATGATGGTTTGCAAAATGTGAGGTGACTGCTTGCCAACCTAGTGTCACACTGAGGGTCTGCCTCATTCTTAGCAGGGCATCATCAGTAGCCTTATGGTAGGGGGTGACATTTGCAAATTTAGGAACATGTGTGTCGCAGCAAAGGGACTGAGTCCTAAGAATCGAACGCATACACCTCTATACTGCACTTAGCTATACCTCATTAGCAGCTCTTTGTGCACACAGAAAATAAAAATAAGCCTGGGGTATTATTTTTTTATGCTTACAAGTCTCGTCATTAAACCAGGATTCCTGAAAGGAGCGGGTTTGATGAGCAGGCGATATCACCTGACATTTTTCAATAAAGTACCACAAAATGCGTTTGTGTCTACCTTGTTATTAATCACTGGGTCTGTGTTCATTAGTAAATACAAACCACGAAGGCTCTCCAGCAGTTTAAGATCAAAAGTTACCGTGAAAAAATAAGACCATTATAGGTTTGCAAATGATAACGTAAATAGTCTTAAAATGAAACTTGAAAAATGAAATGTGTACTAGGGAAAACTTCCTTGTCTAAACAAACATCGGGGTTTTCATAGCCTAGAACACGAAGGAAGATTCCTATGCAAGCCGGCTTCCAGGCGGCCGGCAGCTCAGTGCGAAGTTAACAGGAGTTACCATGGCAACCTAATATTGTTACCTCCACCTTTAAAAGTCTGCACATTTAAGCTGGGGCTATCATTTCTTGACTTCTGTGAGGCTCCGGCAGGGAAGAGGAAGCATTTTAATAAATATGACTCTCTTTCACAAAAAAGAAAGAAAGAAGAAAGAAAGAGAAGAAAGGAAGGAAGGAAGAAAGAAAGAAAAAAGAAAAGAAAGAAAATTGTAGTGGGTCCTAACATGTTGACAAAAATGCCAGATCAAAAGGATTTGAGAAATAAACCCAGTTCAAGACTGGCCGGGCCCTCCAAGGGGCCTCCCAGGGAAAGGAATTCCTTTATGTTCATGGAAGCCCTTTCTAGAAAAGCCATTCCATTCATACCTTTGTAGAGAAGGGAACAGGGTGTGAAGAAGGCTGTTCTGAGGAAATCTGCAAGAGCTGGGTATTTTGCACCCCTCACCCCCCACCCCATTGTCCTTTTTAAAGTCCTATGGCCAAGCCTTCCCCCTTGGACCCTAAGGGCGGGAGAGGTTTATACAGTCAATAAATCCTATACAAAGTCTACCCGAAGTTGTAATTTTGTTGTAACTGTAAGACAGTTAAGGTAGACTGTGGGGGCTGCTACAGATAAAATGGGATAAAAAAAACATTTTCAAATAAATGCCAGAAAACTACAGTAGTTTAAAATCTTAGTGAATTGTAGCCCTTGGGTTATCAAAGAGGCATTATTCAAGCTGTTCCTAACTTAAGTATGATATATAAGGTTAAAATCTTGGGGGAAAAACCTCAAAAGTCAAGCAGTTCTTACAGAAGAGTAAGAACAGCTCTACAAGAACATAATCTGTTCTTATAGTAAGTTTGTTATATTAAATTTATTTTTCAATTTAAAATTTATATTAAATGGTTATATTAAATTTATTTCTCACCTCAGTTAAAAGGGTTTTTTTACTTTGGGTTTTGCTAACTTTCATTCTCTGGAGTAAATAAATTTCTCTTTTGTATGACACAACACATTTGTCAAAAACAAATCAAAAACAACAAAAAAAGCACCCGACTTCTCAATACTTAGAAATACATACGTATTCCTTACTATGTAAAACTATTTATTTTGTAAAAATGTTTAAATATGAATAAAGATACTATAACCAAGAGTAGATGCCTATTTTTAAAAATAAAACTTACGGTCAAAATAACAATGAGCACAAACTCTACAGAAAATCTTGATGTTTATTTTGGTAGACTTGCTTCTTATAGGCATTGGTTTAAAGTAATCACTTTTCTGAGACGATTCTTCGAAAAGGTACAAATGCAGAGGCTTACACTTTTTAAAATTTCAGATGTGCATAGTCATAACCCAGGAATAAGGATTCTCCGTGTTCTGCCTGGTAAGAGCAAACAGATCTTCCAGAATGCAAGCCAAAAATGTCTCCCTGCTGCATTCTGAAGCCCCTGGATGAGGCTGGCTCCTTTCCTGGTTCCCAGGCTCGAGGGCAGGGGCAACTACATAGGCCACCCCCACGGGTGTATGTGCGGGGCCCGGGGACTGGAGGCTGCATGCTCCCCCCACCTTGGCCGGCACGCCCCGCCCCCCATCGGCCCACTTGTTCCCACACCGGGCAAAGCCTGCAGGAGTGAACCCCACCTACTATTTTGGACCGGACACAAAATCCTTCAACTTTGCCCAGGGTCAAGGGGCACTGCTTTGGCAGGGGACACGGGAAGGCCTTCTGGAAAACAAAATGTGTTCGAGGGAAAACTTCCTTATGCACATTCAGGGGGCGCTTTCCCACGGCTTCCCCTTCCCCTGAAATCTGCGGCCAGCCAGGAAGGGAGGAGGTCTTGCCTTTTTTTTTTTTTTTTTTTTTTTTTACATAACCAGGTAGATGCTCCAGGCGCAGCCCCTAAACTTGCGAGCAAATCCAGTGCCCTGGAAGCACATGCCAATCCTGAGTTCAGCTGCCACGTTTTAAAGACTATGAAGAAAATGCAACACTTCTGTTAAGACTTTAAAGCTCCTTGAGATCAGAGATGGCCAGGTGCATGAAGACCCCCAGTCCATGAGGGTGGTGTAGCAAGTAGATGATGTCCCTAACGTGAATAGCTCTAAGGAAGATGTTTTATTCAGCTGTTCTATATGAAGCAGAATTTCAAAAGTCTTTGGTTCATACGAGGCAAGATCGTGTTTACGGAAAACGTAGCATCTGCTTCAAGTCTATTTTGTCTCCCTCAAGACAACTGCGGGGCGGCACAAGTAAGAAACAGTCTTGAAAGCACAGAGATCAAGTGGTATGCCCGGAACATCTCCATCTGCCCTGACACGGCCACACATCATTAGTTTTAATTTACAGAAAGGAAATTAAATGATAACATTTTTTCCCCCAAAGCAGAACTGTCTAGAATGAGACTTCAGCTTAAAACAAAACATAGCGTGTTTTTCATTAAAGAACCCCCCAAAGAAATTCAAACAGTAACAATGGCAGCTCTGAGAGATGACTTGCCTTGTATTACAAAGTTGGAGAAATGAAACTTGCAACATTAGCCTGGACATCTTTCCTCTTGATATTTTGCAGATGCCCTCTCAAGGGGTGAGTCCATTTGGTGATTTTGGGGTGCTGTGGGCTTTTACTGAAATGTGTCACTCGTTCCAAAAGAAGACTTGGACACTTAGGACGGAGCAATTTTTTTTTTTTTTTTTTGAGAAAAATGATTCTAATGGAAGCCTTATTTGCAAAAATTACTTCTGAAGTTCTTTTAAAGTTACATTTCCAAAAAACACATATTGGGTGGGTGTACTTAACTAAACATGCTATTTTTTTTCCCCTTCCTATGGGCTGCCTGCGCCTGGCTAAAGGTAGGCAGATTTTATACTGAAAACCACAAGTTTCTGGAATTAGCCTGACTGGGTAAAGCTGGGTAGAGCTCATGCTAGTATACAATAAGGGGATTCTGTTCAAACCTGAGGGCTCCATCAAGTTTTCCTTCCACTAATTTCAGTTGGGACTGGCAGGAAGAGAGAAAAGTGGACAAAAAATTGGCCTTTTAAGGGAGAAAAGTAATGTGTGATTCACAAGTTCAGCAGAGATAGGAGTGACATGGAAAAAGCATGGAGTGCATCTGGAAATCGCAAATGCATATCAAAAGGTTTCCTTTCTTTTGTTCTTCCACGGAGACTTTTAGGGCATCAGATCTTGAACATCTTCTTTGAAAGCTTCTCACACACACACACACACACACACACACACACACACACACACACACACCCCTCCCTCTTAAATGATGGTGTTCGGTATCAGTTGCATTTTGTTTCTTGGCAATTTAGGGAAAGGGGGGCAAAAAATTATGAGTTACGGATAAAATGCCACGTACTTCTACATTCTGTGCACCAAACGGTCTTTCAGGAATGCTCCAGCTTTCAAAGTGAGCCTACAACAGGCTTAAAGGTTCCAAATCCTCCCTGGTGTGTGGTATGAGTGAGTCCTTGTCTCCAGCTCTTAGGGCCCAATCATCAACCCCCACACGCACACGAGGCCTCATCAACGCATTAAGGATCTTGAACTTGGGCCCATCCCTTCAGAGTCTGCAGTATATTCCAACTTATGAAAAAGAGCTCATACAATTACTGTCGAAGTAAGTAACCGACTTCCTCTACCAGGGTCACTGCAACCACACCAGTGACCCCCATCTCAGCAGCTACTCAGGCCCTGTTGCGGGACCACAAACCACCGGGCCCAGAGGTAACGCTCAGAAGTCTACCATCTGTTCTCTTATTAACAAAAAAATAAAACAACGACCAAGTGCCAACGTATGTTCCTCGAGGAAAACGCCTCCCTGGATGCACATAAACAGTGTTACCAAACCTCTACCTCATCGCTGGCCTGGACCTGGAAGCTTTTTTTGATTTGTTTTCTAATAGTCTGGGAGTGAAGGTCTCCACTACTGGGGAAACATCTGAATTATTCCGTTGCTGTTTTCCAAATAAAAACTTTTTGGGGGGCGCCTGGGTGGCTCAGTCGTTAAGCGTCTGCCTTCGGCTCAGGTCATGATCCCAGGGTCCTGGGATCGAGTCCCACATCGGGCTCCCTGCTCAGCAAGAAGCCTGCTTCTCCCTCTCCCATTCCCCCTGCTTGTGTTCCTGCTCTCGCTACCTCTCTCTGTCAAATAAATAAATAAAATCTTTAAAAAAAAAAAACTTTTTTTGGGGGGGTGGCCAATAAACACACATCCAAGCCCAAGAGGGGAGAAGGATTTCACACGTGTGGTGGTGCTTCACCTGAGCTAAATCTTCTGCTTGTCATCCCTCTGCCCCAGAACATTCGCGAACGCCAAGTAAAATGGCAACAGACAGAACAACATTAAGGAATTGAGCAGGTTAATTGGAGGGAGGCCACGTTCACCTACAACTCTAAATCCGTCTTCCAGATCATCAGGCTAGGAAAGGTGGCAGGAATTAACCGGAATGCTCGCTGGGGTGGCTCTGCCTGCCCTCCCACTACCCGTTGGCCCCAGGCAGGCCCCAGGCCCGGCTACTGCTGTCTGGGGATGATCAGGTTTCTGAGCATGTCGAAGGAATTGCCGTCGGGATGCACGGTCACCACCTCACCGTCCTCCTCCTGGACCTGAAGGAACCCGGAGTCATCCAGGCCGACTATCCACACCTCTGGCCCCTCGAGGTCTCCCAGGCGGACCCGCTGGCCACTGTATGTGAAGAACAGCAGAGCGTCAGTGGGAAAGGTAATGCAGCGTCTAGAGACAGGTTGCTAAGTACTCACCCCTCCAGCAGAGGGATGGGGGGCGCTACAGGAAGGGGGTGGGCGAGATAAAATGCTCCGACTTTCACTGGTCCCACATGAACTGTTTTGATAACTATTAGAAGAATCAGGGTGATGGGAATTCCAATAGGGAGGGTGGCCTTTCTCCTAATTCCAATCATCTGGATGATGATTTGCCCCACTTCCTCGCCCTCCAGCACTTTTAAGAACCACTGTGCAATTCTAGGGGTTTGGGCTGAGATTGGGGAAAAAGAAGCTGAGTTGGAAAGCCCATTTTCTAAAACGAAGCTGGGGTACCATCAACGGCAAGTTAAACTCACTCTAACACTGCTTCTTTTAATGTTCTCCAAATGTACCTGTTGAGTTACATCCTTGTTAAAGTTTTTAAAATATAGGTCACCCCCCCCCCCCAGCCGCCACTCATTTTTATTTGGAAGAATTTAAAACCTACAGAAGAGTTGAAGAAATAGGCCAATGACTCCCAGAATCCCCCTTCACTTATATTCACACCAACTGATAACATTTTCCATATTCGCTTCCCCTCTTCATGCACACACACATGCTTTTTTGCTGACATTTAAAAATAAGTTGCAGGCATCATAACACTTTATACTTAAATATTTCAGCATGTCCCTCCTAAGAACAATCTCCCACAAAACCAGAATACCATTATCACCCTCAAGAAATCTAATCTCCATATAATAACATCTAGTATAGAGTTCATGTTTAAATTTCCCCCATTGTCCCATTAATATCGTTTGTGGCAATTTCCTCCCATCCAGGATCTAATTATGAATCACATTTTGCTTTTGGTTGTCATGCCTCTTTAATCTCTAACAAATCTCCAATCTTCTTTTTATTTTTTGTGTGTGAAGACATGGACATTTCTGATGCATTAGAGGCCTGCTGGTATTCACCAGAGTGCTTCTCAAGCTCTGGGTGCACGAGGAGCCCCTAGAGCACGTGTTAAAACACGAATGATCAGCCAGCCCGAGTTTCTGATTTAGGAGGCCCAGGGTGGAACCTGAGAATGTGCATTTCTAACATGTTCCCAGGTGAGGGTGCTCCCGCGCCCCCTGGGGATCTCACTTTGAAAACTGTTGTTATCTAGAATGTTCTACAATTTAACATGTGTCTGTTTCCTCGAGTTAGGCTCCACTTAAACCAGACACGTGGAAAACTCTCGGGTGAGGTTGTGTCCTTTCCCACAGCATCCCACCAGCAGGCACGGGATGCTGGTTCATCCTGGGATTGCTGATGGTAACTCGCTCAACGTGGTGGACACCAGTTTTCTCCATCAGAAAGGTAAAAAATAATTATCTAGGGGCACCTGAGTGGTACAGTCGGTTAAGCATCCGACTCTTGGTGTCAGCTCAGGTCCTGACGTTGGGGTCGTGGGATCGAGCCCCGCGCTGAGCTCTGTGCTCAGTGTGGAGTCTGCTTGAGACTCTCTCTCCCTCTGTGCCTTCCCCTGCTTGCACACTCTCTCTAAAATACATAAATCTTAAAAAAAAAAAAATCACCTAGACCTGTGCTTAGTTTCTTGTTTTAAGATACTGAACTACTCACTTAAAGACACGTTAAAAGAATGAAGACAGGCCAGCACTGACCTGTGTACCCAGTACTTATAATAAAGAGGAAGAACGCCATTGGGTCCTTTGTCCTGAAATGTGTCGATCAGTTTCTCCAGCATGGTCACAGTTCTGGCAATGAGACTGTCGGTTCTTAAGGGCTTCAGCTCTGCCCTGTGCTGTTTATTGTATTCTGTGATGAGATCATTGATGCAGATGGTAGGGTTACTGTTACTCACGTTAAATCCGCAGCCTGCACAAAAACAGTTGAAAAACATGAGCGGCTCAACCTATTGATGGCATGGCACGCTCCTCCCAAGCACCTGGAAGGAGTTACAGCCTTTATCCCCGACTCCCTGCTTCCCTTTCCTCATTTCAAATTTATCATGTCTGGCCACTTAAAGAATGACTTATCGGGGCGCCTGGGTGGTGCAGTCGGTTGAGCGTCCGACTCTTGGTTTCAGCTCAGGTCGTGATCTCGGGGTCGTGAGATTGAGCCCCTCAGTGTCTGCTTAACATTCTTTCTCCTTCTCCCTATGCCCCAAGCGTTCTCTCAAATAAATAAATAAATCTTAAATAAAAAAAAAAATGAATGACTTATGTCTTTGGGACCATCTTCCTTTTCATCATTCCTTTATCATCCTTGTTCGAGGATTATCCTTGTCCACCCCAACCTTGCTGTGGATGGGTTGGGGGGAAAAAACCAGCCAGATTCGATTCAATGAAACAGAAGCTCTGAATGGGGCAAAGCTCCTTGCAGTGGCCTCTGAAACAATACTTCATGTGGTCTCGCCAAGAACTCTAGCTCTGCACTGAGCCCAATATAAAGTACAATCTCTTGTTTCTTTTCCGACTTGAATAACAAAAACACATGCCTGAAAATACAGAATTTCACTCAGGTCTTAAGGAGTAAACTCTAGTTTCAGAGATTTCAAACCTTGGTCATGGCATAACCCTAGAACACATCTTTTTAATACGTTATCCTTGGAAGTCTTTGGTGCTAGGGTTACGCTGCTGGCAAGGGGCCAACCTGTGTTCAGTGGCTCTTTTATAGGCTCCTAACCCAGGGCTTCAGGAACGGGAGGTACCAGCAGTGGGGTCTGAACAGGCTTGTCTCTGCCGTTACTTAATACCACCAACCCTCTCCCAGAGAGCTAGAGCCTTCGAGAAGCCAAACCTCAGTTTTCAACAGGGCCCTGAATCAACCTCAAAGAGGTCTTCAATAAGAAATGAAATACTGCAAGAACTAAGCAGTGAGACGCTCTTGTTTTCAGTGCCTCCGAGGAAAAAACTTCTCCAAGTACTCGCCTCCAAATAGAATGATGACATTTACAAGAACAGTATTCTTTGGTCAATGTTCCAAGCCATTCTCAGTGTGAAGGGAAGGATTGATAGGCCTCAGATTTTTTTTTTTTTTAATATACTGGCTATTAAAATACTAAGCAATGTAAATTACATCTGGAAAAAAAGACCAAGTAACCACAGCAACAGGGACGAATCAGCAGTTGTCCATTTGTTCATTCAACAACACACACAGCATGGAGCGTAAGGCATTCAATTAAGTGCATATGGTGCTGAACAATCTCCCATATATTCAGAAAATTCAAAGTCCTGGGGAAACAGCAGCACTGACTACTGCCAACTCAGGCCTTGTCTTTCCAAGGACCAGAGAGCACCCCTGTTGGGGACCCTGACTCTTTCCCCAAAGACACCCCCTCTCCCCCCATCACCTCCTATGGCCTTAAGAACTTAATAAAAGCCATGAATTCTACCTACAGGACCACGTTTCCTTCCCCCATACTGACAGAAGCCATCCCTGGACCTCCTTGACATCTCTGGGCCCTACTTCGGGATATGTGCATCTAGCCTAGTGAACACATTTAAAAATGAGGAGCGCTTGGAGGCTACGAAGCAGTTCACTCAGAATAATACTGCCCATTGGTGGCAGAGCTGGAAACTTAAGCTTTGCACTTTTGGGCTGGTCCTTCCCACAGACATATCATCACATATTTTCTGCCCATTACTCATTTCTGAACCTTCAGTTCTCCTGAGCCTTAGGGAGAAGCAGATGCTCAGATGAGCAGGAGCCTGAGAACTTCTGAAATGGTTTCTGAATCCGTCTCCTTGCCTGATACGGATGTGCTGAGGGGAAATGGGATTCTGCACCCCACCTTGACCAGCCTGGAGCTTCTTCTGAAGGTCAAAAAACAAAAAAACCTCACATAACTTTTTCATGGCCTGGAAAGGTCCAATTAAGAATGCAGGAGCACCAGGAACCCCATCCTTGCAATTAGCTTTCTTTCCTTATTACAAAATGGCATATTAAATGTTTATTTTCACCATTTCTGATTCAACAAGAAGCCAGTATGTGGAGAGGTGCAATAAAAAACCTGTTTGATGTGGTACCGATTCGGTGGTTTCCATGGCCAGAGACAGGAACGCTAAACCTCTGCAAGGGGCTTTCAACCAGTCCGGCCTGCTTTGCATACATATTGTGCTCTGTAACTCAAGGCTCAGAGAAAAAGTAATCCCATATGATAATCCACTCTCCTCAAGGTAGCCATGTAAAAACCATTTTTATTTTCGTTTTTATTCATCTAAAAATGTGGAGGAAAGGCTTTCACAACTCACCAATGAGTATATAAAATGTTTCTCCCAAAAGCGTCGAGTTAACCAGAACTCCACCAAGCTTCATGAGATCACTGTAATAAATATCATTGGGCCACTTCACTCGTAGGTTGATATCCTAAAGGAAAATCTGCACATTAATCAAGCAATCACGGGACACAAAGGGGCCGGGAGAGGTCATTCAGCTAAAAGGAAGATGAGCCAGATACTCTCAAATCTAATGGAACATGGGATCTCATCCTCGCTTCTTGTTCTGAGGGTTAATCCCTTCTTTGGGACAATCCAGTGGTCAAGGACCACCTTGGGGCCAGGAGAGAGACCTACAGAACGTATCTGGTGTAAATCGTGGATTCTCTCCACATCCCTTCATTATCCCAGGCCGGGCATAGTCGTTTTCTTGTGCTTTGCTTTATTGTGCTTCATGGGCACTGTGTTTCTTACAAATTGAAGGTTGGTGGCAACCCTGAGTTGAGCAAGTCTATCGGTGCCATTTGTCCAATGGTATTTGCTCCCTTTGGGCCTCTGTGTCACGTTTTGTTAATTGTCACATTTCAAACTTTTCCAGTCTTTGTTATGGTGATTTGTGATCAGTGATTATGACTCGCTGAAGGCTCCAATGATGGTTAGCATTTTTGGGCAATAAAGTATCTTTTAATCAAGGTATGTACATTGTTTTTTTTAGACACAATGCTATTGCACACTTAATAGACCACAGTGTAGTGTAAACATGACTTTTATATGCACCAGGAAACCAAAAACTCCTTTGACTCACTTTATTGTGGTGATCTGGAACCAAACCTTCAATGTGTCAATGGCCACCCCCACTGAGTACCTACCGTGTGCGGGTTGGGGGGGAGGCAGGGAGACCAAAATATGCTTAGGGTTCTTTTTCCTTAAGGAGCTCATGCTCAAGAGAGAAAGATGCCCCAAATTAACCACTGTCACAAAAGGTGGGTAGAATTGTCTCAAGTAGAATCCTAGAGAGATACAGAGAAGGAACCCGGTTCACTGGATTATCACTGAAGGCCTCAAAGAATTGCTAACAGTCAACTGGTAATAGAAACAGATTTGTTCAGCGGCTCACTGCCTCTCCATCCAGAAGCAAACCGTGGGCAGCCCGGCCTGGGGCCCCCGGTCACGGTCACAGTGGAATGGTCCAAGGGCGGACACTGCCTTGAGCTGGTCCTCCCAGACCCCAACTCTTGCTGTGATTCTTAAGCAGGGACACAGAGACTGGGTGAGACTCAGTGGGTGCTGGAACTGCCCAGCCTCCGGGGCCTGGGGCTGGCAGCCAGGTCGTGCCATGTGTGGGTAGAGGAAGAGAATCTGGAAGAAAGACACTCAGCAGAATAAACCAAAAGACTGCAGCGGAGCAGATGGCCTCTGATCCCACAGGGCTGGCTCTTCCGTCGCTGAGGGCCCGCCCGGCCCCGAGCCCCATCTCAGCACTGGTCTGTGTGTTACTTACACCAAACCCACGTGGGGGTACTAGATTCACCTCTGTTTAACAAGGAAGAAACTGAAGCCGAGAGAGATGGCCTGGCTTGCTTGAGGTTATACTCGGAAGCGGCAGAGCTGGGATTCGAACCCGGGGCTTTCTGACATAAGGCCCCTGGGTGCTTAACACTATGCTATGCAGCCTACTGCTTCCAAGAATTCCCTTCCTTTCCCTCCGACAAAGCCTTCTTTGTATGGTGGCCAGTTAGAATGCGTTTCTGTTCTTCAGAAGCTCGTCTGCCCTAGCATGTGGCGCTCGATGGTGAGGGGAAGAAACGCAGAAGCACCAAAGAACAAAAGCATAAATAAGATGCGCGTGTGCGCCCTGACCGCTAACTGAGAGGGAGCTTCGTATTTTTTTCTGTTGTAGAACAGGGATCTCAATGGGGGCCGGAGCAAGGAGGCATTCTGCCACCTTGTCCCAGGGGACACTGGGCAATACGGGAGACATTTCTGGTCACTCTCCCAGGTCCCCTTGTGCCCAGCACAGTCTCTGCCCAAGCCTGGAAACTACTCCCCCAGCATGTGGGTGGCCGCTTTCCTCTGCACCGGCCTTGCCCCTGGGCCCTTGTTTTACTTCACATTTTCAGACCTAGTTAGTTAATGCTGCAGCTTAGGAAATCGTGTGTTCTCGTGCAGGTAAACAATGACCTCTATTTCAAGACGAAGAGAAAGGCTGCATGCTTCTTTTTCACCATCTCAATGATTTATTCAAACAGCTGCGGCGGCAGGCCTCCCAGGTATAAAGCACCAGGTTAGGCCCTTTGGGACCAACATAAAACTAACCGTGCATTCAAGGAGCTGGTTGCTTTATAGGAGATAGTACAGGAGGACAAATAACCCTGCTTCCAAGCGACCCGTGGGAGAAACCATGAAAGCGGCTCAGAACTTCAAAATGCCAAAAGGTTAGAGGAGGGAGTTTGTAGCTACAAGTTTCTGGGGATGGCACTGGAGCTGGGCCTCCCAGGGCAAAGAGAACTTACAGGTGCGGGGAGGAGAGCAGAAGCAGGAATGTGGGGGTGGAGGGCTCCAGGCGCCCAGCAGGGACCTCTGAGACAGAAGGAACAGTGGGATGGACGGCAGCAGGCAATGCAACGAGGGTTCTGGAAGGAATAGCGGGCATTCCTGGGACACCGCCTCTGGTCCAGGGAGATGGGCACGATCTGTGTGCTGACAGGGACATCTGGCCAAGGATGCGAGAAAGGCAAACTCTATGCAACTGGGGCCTATTCCAACCATCCTGGAGCTATGCTGTTTAAAAGAAACACTAAGGGGAAGGGGGCAACTGGGGGATGGGCATTAAGAAGGGCACGTGATGGAATGAGCACTGGGTATTGTAGGCAACTGATGAATCACTAAATTCTACCTCTGAAGCTAATAATACACAATATGTTCATTAAGTTGAATTTAAATAAAAAATTTTAAAAAACACTAAGAAAGTAAACCTTTTTTTTTTTTTTAATTTTTTTATGGCGTTGTCTCTGTATCTTTTTTTTTTTTGAAGATTGTATTTATTTATTTGTTTGAGAGAGAGAGAGAGCGCGCGCATGAGAGGGGGTTGGGTCAGAGGGAGAAGCAGACTCCCCGCTGAGCAGGGAGCCCAATGCAGAACTTGATCCTGGGACTCCAGGATCATGACCCTGAGCTTAAGGCAGTCGCCCACCCAACTGAGCCACCCAGGCGCCCCTAAGAAAGTAAATCTTAAAGGTTCTCATCACAAGGGGAAAAATGTTTTCTGGTGACTCTAGGAGGTGAAGGAGGTTAACTTACTGTGGTAATCAGTTCACAATATATGTATGCCAAGTCCTCATGCTGCACACCTCAAACTTACACAGTGGGGTCCGTCAATTCTATCTCAGTAAAACTAAAAATAAAACAAGAATAAGCCCAACCCCAAGCCAAAGTCACATCACACAGGTGTGACTGAGCTGCACGACTGCAGAAACAGGACAGGAACTTGGGTGGGAGCTCCTTAAGGATAAGGAGGGACACACGCCCATCAGGTGCGGCACCCCCCCGCCCCCCCGCCCTGGCTCCAGGGCGAGCTTCCCACCTCACATCCTGCTGCCCGCAGTGCCTGGCACGGCCTCCTGGCTAGCAGGCACTCAGAGAATGCTCGCTCAGTTAACAAGCGAGGCTACAAGGTCACAATCAAAGCCAAGAAAAAGCTAAACAGATTAATTTAAATTTTAAATTTTATTTATTTTATTTTTTACTTGTTTCTACCATTTCTTAATTTCCTTTTTTAAATTTAAATTCAATTAATTAACATACAGTGTATTATTATTTTCAGAGGTCGAGTTCAGTGATTCATCAGTCTTATATAACACCCTGTGCTCACCACATTGCGTGCCCTCCTTAATGTCTATCACCCAGTTACACCAACCCACCCTGTCCCATCATTTTATTTTTTTTAAAGAAGATAATAATGCTTTATAAGAGTTTGCATGAAATGATTAATACTATTTTTTGCATGTTTTTCTTAATATTGTTCCTCCTTCTTTTAGAAGGTAATAATGTTTTATAATAGTTTGCATGAAATTGACTAATACTATTTTTTGCATGTTTTTCTTAGCATTGTTCTTTTTTTAAAAATTTAAATTCAATTTAGTTAACATATAGTAGATTCTTAGTTTCAGGAGTAGAATTTAGTGATTCATCGGTTGCATATAACACCCAGTGCTTGAGGGTAGCTGGAGGGGGGGTTGGCAGGGGGATGGGGTAATTGGGTGATGGGCATTAAGGAGGGCATTTGATGTAAATTTTAATTTTTTTTAAAAGGCAGACACTTAACTGGCTGAGCCACCCAGCCATCCTGATGTAAATTTTAAATTATTTTCCTAAGACTAACAAACCTGCCGCTAGGGCTAAAAATATTTCCCCCCACGACAGAACTTTATCTTCTCAACTGCCCTCCATGAGGCAAAATGTCTAGTTCAGGGGCTGCAAGCTGACCTGCGAAGATGTGTGACAGTCGGATGAGCCCAGGCCCTTGGGATACAGAGCGCAAGGATGCTGAACGCTGGTCATAAACGTCACCTTTCAGTGTGCGTGCCAGGGACTTGATGTGATGTGGGAAACACATACCCCAGTCCTACACACGGTGACCACGAGGACACGACCACATTGGAGGGGAGGACTGCTTCCCTGTTAAACACGAGGACAGGCCCCTTTGAAAGTCATGATCTTAGCCTCTCACTTCATGAATTAATACTATAATTGTGTTCGGCCTGACAGAAGAAATGTAGGTAGGAGGGAGGCCGGGGAGGAACCCATGGAATTCGTCCAGGAAAACTGCATTAATCACCCTCTTGTCTCCCTACTAACTGACACGGAAGCATCCGATGGTAATGATGAAGCAGCCACCTCTGTCCCCACAGTGGGGAGCAGACACCCCAAACGAGCCTGCACGCTGACCCTGGGCAGCCACAGACAAGGCTCGTTCTGCTAAGCAGGGACCGTGCTAAGTGAAGATAGGGAATGAGAAGGTTGTTTAGGTCCATACAATAAGCCTTTTCACCAGAAAACGCAACAGTGTGGTATGTCAGTCCAGCGTGCTTCAGTTAAAGGTGGGGGGGAAAGGAGAGGCTGGAGTAATCTGGCAACAGCACAGAAAGGCAATTCTGGGAAATAAACCCATCCCGGCGACCCCGGAGCCACGCTATGAGCTGACAGTGCTTTTAAAACTCCAGGAGCACTCTGCTGCCCACTTTGCAAAGAGCAGCCTGAAACTCTACACGCAGCGGTCATTCAGATGCATCCACACACCAACCTCAACTGAGATCCGCACCCAGGGTGGGGTTTGTCGGATGGGCAAATCGCACATACCTGGTACCCAGCGATGGACCTCACCGCCTCCACCACGGCCAGGGACATCAAATGCTGGACGAATGGGATCCTCTGTCCCAGCTGGGATCTCAGTGGGATGGAGATGAGCAGGGTGGACACAGCGCATCCCATGGGGCTCAGCCAAGCGTTCACTCCCCGCCCTGGAACACAGAGGGCCCCATCAGGAAAGTGGCCACCCTGCCACGTGAACAGTCAGATGCATGCAGCACCCAAAAATGGGCCCAGGCCTCAGAGCCCCACGTGCAATCAACCTGCACTGATGAAGATGCTTGGAGGTTCTGGGGTTAACTCAAGAACAGAGAAGCATTTTAAAGTCTGGCACTGTGTTGCTGAACAAGTTTCTGATAAGTAGCTGAATGTTCTGCCTCAGTGAGCAGATCATTTATGCTTTGATGATTCAAAGTCCTACAGGGTCTGAACATGACTGTCAGCTTAATTGTCACCATCTGGTAATGCCGGCAAAAACAGAGACAGTGGGGAAACCGGGCCGGGTCTGTCCTGGTCCAGGAGAGGTCCTGGACACGACAGTGTAGAAGTGACCCGTATTGTGGTGATGGTCCCACAACCCTGTGAATATATTAAAAACCCCAGAATTGTATACTTTAATTGGGGGTACTGTATGGTCTGTGAATTATATCTCACTGTTATACGGGGGGGGGGGGGGAGGAAGGAAGCAGACTTTAAAAAGTAATCCCTGATATTAACTCTCGGGGTTATTTTTCCTAAAATAGAAGTCAAGAAAATAAAATGCTCAAAATGAGAGGTATAATCCAAAAATGAGAGGTATAATCCAAGTTCTTCTGTGTTCTTTTTTTTTTTAACCACCGAATTGAGCCCCCCCCCCTCCAGGTCTGGGTAAAATGAATTTTCTCTTTGAGTTATGTTCAGAAGACGTGTTCAAAGGAAAGAAGTGGAAAACAGTGGATTTCTTATTTCGTTGCTCCTTCTGAGAAAGGCATAAGAGCCTCTGAGAGCGAAAAGCACGTTTGGGTTGGCCTGCCACCGGCGGGGGCCGAGTGCCTCCGGAGGGACCACTGAGCACAGAGTCTGCTTGCGGTTGGACCCCAAGTGGATTCTGGGAGGATGCGGGCTCTCGTTTCTGAGGGCCTGGGGGTCAGCAGGTGGCAGAAGCTCGGATCAGCCCTTGGCTTCTCTGTGGTCACTTTGTGAAGGGGCACTGACCACTGGTCATGGAATTTCCGATGCGGCTGCGGTGGGGGCTAGCAGACGAAAGGGCTCTCCACGGGACACTCAACAGGGACCCAGAAGGCACGTCCCCGAGAACCTTCGGGCAAATAAATGTGTCTGTAACACAGTAACGATTCACACACTGCAATGCCTAGAACGTGTCAGAAAGGATTTACAAGATGTAGGTGACGGAATGTTAAAACCATCCCCAGCGAATGTCCAGTGATTAATAACCATCTCCGCTCGAGAGAAAGCTTTAATTCTACCAAGACTCAGTCTCCTGATCAATTTCCCTCCCTCTTCCTCCATTTTAGGGGGTGTGAAAACAAGCATTCCAACAGGAGTCTTCTCCGTGATCAGCACACACAATCAATGGGCAACCTGGCCACAAGAGTCACAGATTTTAGAGAACAGAACAACAGAAATGATAACAAAAGATGACTGACCTTTGCCCTGCGTTTGGCGGACTGCAATGGCTATTAACCCCATTTCCTGCGGGATCTCAAACATCAACCTGCAAACGGTGGGAAAGACTGGTCAGCCAGAACAGGGACACGAGAGCAGAGCCTACGGCTCAGACGAAAGGAGGACCTGTTCGCACTCATCTGCGGGGGTGTGTGGGGAAGAAAAAGGGCCATTTCCCGGGTTTCAAGGGATACTGACCCCATTCCCAGCCTCTGTGGTGATAATGAAGGAGAAGAGACAAAGAAAACACCATTGAATCAAAAAAGATTGGGGTTGGGGTGCCCGCCTGAGCTGTTAGTTCATTTAAGATGTTGTTTGATTCCATTTCTTTGGAATATCCTATCAGGACATTCTTTCTTCCCCCTCTGATGTGGTGTCCCTTACTCCGAGTGACAACTAGCAGTTTCTGACATTTGTTTCTACTTACGGTGCGTTTCTGTCCGAACACTAGACCATAATCATAACAGAAGTTTCTGATTATTCAGAAAGCCAATATGGTGGCAATAAAGCCGTTTAAAAGATACACTATCCCCTGAGAACTAATTATGTTTTAACTATAGTAAATAAATCTACACCTTCTGAGAAGTCCGGAGAACCGTGGATCATTTTAGGATTGAGTTCTGCTTTTAAAATGGTTTCATTTAAAAGAATGCAA
This sequence comes from Mirounga angustirostris, assembly GCF_029215605.1. Lineage (NCBI taxonomy): Eukaryota > Metazoa > Chordata > Mammalia > Carnivora > Phocidae > Mirounga > Mirounga angustirostris. The sequence continues at coordinate 9,204,750 of NW_026991709.1, read as the reverse complement.
ACTTCCCTTTGGGGATAGGCAGAAAAATGCCTTATATCTCCACCAAATGAGTCAACATTAACCTTTTTTTTTTTTCTTCAGAAAAGGAAAGGGGGTGGAAAACAATCCCTCACACCGAGAATTTCCTCCCAGCTACTTTCTACATATTTTAACTCCGTGTTAGGAGGGCTTTCCTCTGCATTCCCAGAAGTTGCTGACCAGGTACAGAGTGGGCATGGTTCACGGTAGGATTTATTAAACAGAGACAAAATCGGGTTGGTCCACTGTCCGTGCAGCTGCTGGGGACTCTCTGAAATACTTTTGGGGGAGGGAAGAGGCAGGGGAGGGAGGATGGAGAGATGGTATTTGTAGGACCTTTCCAATTACAGTTTCCAGGGTTCCATAGCACCCTCCCGAGCCGAGGAGAAAGGGCCCTGAACCCTCGCTCTGGTGGTTCTTCAGGTGCTCTCAGGGCAGGGGGTGAGGGGTCTACACAGGGTAAGAGGAGAAACACACTTAAAAGCAGAGAGCAACAACACAGTGCCTCCCTGTGCCCACTGGCCGACAGAGTTGGGCACTGGTACGTGCAGACCGTGGTCACAAGGAGCCCAGAAGACCCCTTCGCTTGCTAAGAGGAGCCTGGCCACGTCAGGAGGGGGCCGGCGGGTCCCACAGGCACAGGGCATTCCCGGCGAGCAGGCCGCCTAGCCCACTTTTCATCGGACAAGAATCATAGCTCCAGAAGTATTTCTCTTGGACACCATGAATAACCCATTGAGACCGACTGTTCCTATACACTGGTGGACTCCAAGAATAAAGCGTCCTTTTCTTGGGTTGGACCAGCGGAAAACAGAGAAGGAATCTTTGTCTGTGCGGACAGGTAACACTGTCTTCTTGGAACCTCATGCTTTCCAGAAAGTTCGGGCAGCCCCTCACCTGGGCTCCGAAGGCTGTGAGTGGCAGCTAACACACTGTTCTAGGGGAGAGGGCGGGGGATGATTTAGCACGCTGTGAGCAGACTGCAAAAGCCCTTCTCAATGGCAGGCCATCTAGGATGTTCTTTTTTTTTTTTTTTAAAGATTTTATTTATTTATTTGACAGAGAGAGACACAGCGAGAGAGGGAACACAAGCAGGGGGAGTGGGAGAGGGAGAAGCAAGCTCCCCGCGGAGCAGGGAGCCCGATGCGGGACTCGATCCCAGGACCCCGGGACCATGACCTGAGCCGAAGGCAGTCGCTCAACCAACTGAGCCACCCAGGCGCCCTAGGATGTTCTTTAAATAAACATGTAGACAGTAGACAGTCGTGTCTATAAGCCAGTGATGGTGATGGTGGAATTAGGAGAGGGGGTGGGGGAGGTTTAGAAACCAACACAGACTTCTAGAACAAAGAGAAATGATTAAGGGAACATATGCACTCAACTGCTGGAGGTTTGGCAGCAGTTAACAGGGCATATTGATGAGAAGACGGAGTTTGTGCAGCTGAAGGCCAAGAGGAAATTTCTGCAGGAGGGGACAACGGGGGAGGGAGGTAATGCTCAGTTTGAGACAACTAGAGGCCGTCAGATTTATTTGTGCTATCTGAGATAACTCTGGGGGCCAAACCACACGGCTCATGGTCAACAAAGAGGCATTTATGAACTTCACGAATTTTGCATTTCTGAAAATGAAGTCGCCAGAATTTGCTTTAGCAAAGGAGACACCATAAATGCCTTTCCATCCTGGGCTGATGATGTTCTCACAAAAGGAAACGGGGAAAAAAAGAAGAAATAGGAGGGGGTTACCTAACGATCGGGTCCCTGCTGCTGTGGATTTTCTTTCCTCATTTGCGAAGGCTGCGGAATGAGAAGTTTCTGTGCCCGGCAGCTCAGCGCGCTCCCTCGAGTTTACCAACAGGGCGTGCGGGGAAAGTGCTCCGTCTTTCTACTCTGCTCCTGCGTCTGAAACATCCAGACCCCCAAAGGGTCACTTTGCCAATGTGACCACTTTGGTTCCCGAGGACATCATAGCACCTCGTGGGTGCCCTGCCAACTGGAACGTCCTGAATTTCACCAGGTGGTTGGAGTAAAGCTTTAAGAATTAAGACTAAGCTAGGAGACAGGCCAGTATGAAGCTGTGTGAAAATTCTGAACGAACAACAATTTAAATTCAGACCCAGTCGATCCACTGGGGGGGATTCAAACCTAAGGAAATGGTCCACATTCACCCCAGTGCTATAAAAGTAAAAATGTGGAATCACCTAAGTGTCCAACAGGGGAATGTTGAGTACATTGTGGTAGGTGAAGTCAATGGAATAATTCACGGTCATTAAAAATGATAGTTATCAGGGCGCCTGGGTGGCTCAGTCGTTAAGCGTCTGCCTTCGGCTCAGGTCATGATCCCAGGGTCCTGGGATCCAGTCCCTCATTGGGCACCCTGCGTGGAGGGAAGCCTGCTTCTCCCCCTCTCCCTCCCCCTGTTTGTGTTCCCTCTCTCTCGCTGTGTCTCTCTGTCAAATAAATAAGTCTTTTTAAAAAAACGTTATGAAGAGTATGTGGGAAGAAATGCTTGCAACACTCTGCTAAATAAAAAAAGCTGTAAAAAAAACTACATATACTTTTATTCCAACGATGTAAAATTCATAGAAAAGGGAGGGGGATTTACTTAGGCTTTATTTATTATTTATTAGGCCTTATTAGGATGATTTTTTCTTTGTTTTAAAATTTCTTAAAGATGATTGGTTACCCTTAAAAATTATTCTGAAAAAATGCTGACCAAAAATAAGCATGGTTTTTATGTTTAGATATAACATTAGTAATTAATTCTTCAAAAATATTTCAAGAAAAGAACTAAAAGCTCTGCTTTAAAATTAAATAGGACAGGGCGCCTGGGTGGCTCAGATGGTTAAGCGTCTGCCTTCGGCTCAGGTCATGGTCCCAGGGTCCTGGGATCAAGTCCTGCATCAGGCTCCCTGCTCCTTGGGAGCCTGCTTCTCCCTCTGCCTCTCTCTCTCTCTGTCTCTCATGAATAAATAAATAAAATCTTAAAAAAAAAAAATTAAATAGGACAATAAGAACTATCTACAGCACCCATTTTATTATGAACAAAAGCTTATTTGATAGTATTAAGGAGTAGAAATTCTTAAAACCAGTCTGTTCATATGCAACCAGAGCCTTAAAAATTTTACACCTTCTGACCCAGTGACCATCCTTCCAGGAATGCATCCTGAGGAGTATTCAGACGGGGAAACAAAATAATTCAGGGGCACAACTGTTCATCACAGCCTTACAATGTGAAAAATCAGGAACAATACACAAAAATCATAGCATCCTCCCATGAACAACTATCATGTAGCAATCTGTGATAAAGCCAAAAAAGTCCACTGGACTCCATCGGATGATTTAATCAGGAGGCAAAACCCTACACACACCATGATTCTAATGATGTTTTAAAATATTCTTGAAATACAGCACAAGGGGTGCCTGGGTAGCTCAGTCGGTTAAGCGTCTGCCTTCGGCTCAGGTCATGATCTCATGATCCCGGGGTCTTGGGATCGAGCCCCATGTCAGGCTCCCTGCTCAGCGGGGAGCCTGCTTCTCCCTCTCCCCTTGCTTGTGCTTTCTCTCTCTCTCAAATAAATAAAATCTTAAAAAAAAAACAACAACAATACAGCACAATATTAGCTCTGGTTATTTTGAGGAGTGTGATTATTTGAAAAAAATTCAGAAAAGTACAAAGCAGAAAACAAGTCCCTCTTCTCATTAAAAGTATATATTCTTCTAGACTTTCTCCCCTTTTAAACAAATACACAGATATATTTTCCTAAATAGGTTTCTGATGATTGGAGAAATTCCTTACTGTGGAGCTCTTAAAATGATGCTATGGAGGTATAGTTCTGGACATTCTTATCACACTGATGATAAAGAGGGAACGCTTGAAAACCGCAAGTTTGGTCCCGTTTATGTAAGCTATTTCTTCCTGCGTGCATTTCTAGAAGAATACAGGACACACGTCAATAGTGGCGGTTAATCCCCAGAAGGTGGGGACGTAAGCAACACCTCGTGATCTAAATTACTTCTTTACGTTGTCCCCCCTAGTCTCTGGGGGGCAAGATTCCAAGCGGCTTTAATTTTCTTTACACTTTTCTGACTTTTCCAGTATTTCTACACTTGGGGTGCATTGCCAGGAAAAATGCTATTTTTAAAAAGATGTATTTAAACTCAGCTTTGCTTTAAGTAGGTTAAGCATGCATCCGCCAGCTCACTGGGTGAACGATCTCATCTCTTCGGGGAGATGGTAGGTCTGAGATACAAGAGCAGCCAACTGGCTGAGCTTTTTTGCCAGGCTCGCTGGACGGGTCTCCCATAATGCACGCTGTGCACGTTCGGCCATGCCTGTCCCTTGCTCTCCTTCCCTGGGGAGCACGCACCCTGTGCAATGGTGACAGGCTGAGTCTGCTTACTGTCCCTGCATAGACTGGGGAGACGGCATGTGGCTGCCGGCATCCTTCATCAACTTGTGTTCTTTTTTTTTTTTTTTTTAAGATTTTATTTATTTATTTGAGAGAGAGAGAATGAGAGACAGAGAGCACGAGAGGGAAGAGGGCAGAGGGAGAAGCAGACCCCCTGCTGAGCAGGGAGCCCGATGTGGGACTCGATCCCGGGACTCCAGGATCATGACCTGAGCCGAAGGCAGTCACTTAACCAACTGAGCCACCCAGGCGCCCTCAACTTGTGTTCTTAATGCGCAAGCTGCACCTTTTCTTTGATGTCTGACCCCCCTGATAGTTTCAGCTCTGACATCTCCTTTATTCCTAACGTTCAGAAAGACACATTCTCGGGGCGCCTGGGTGGCTCAGTTGTTAAGCGTCTGCCTTCGGCTCAGGTCATGATCCCAGGGTCCTGGGATCAAGCCCCGCATCAGGCTCCCTGCTCAGTGGGGAGCCTGCTTCTCTCTCTCCCACTCCCCCTGCTTGTGTTCCCTCTCTCGCTGTTGTCTCTCTCTGTCAAATAAATAAAATCTTTAAAAAAAAAAAAAAAAGAAAGACACATTCTCAGACAGCACCCCCCTACCCTCCATGCTTTCTATATGTGAAAAAGAACCCAATCAAGGGAGTAGGGAAGAGGCAGAAGGAGGAGGATCCAGGAAGTCACATGTTTATAAGTCCCTATTTCTGATTTTTAAAGACTTCACTGGAAGATAAATTCCCGCTCTGCATAAGCCCATTGACATCTATGTAGTTCAAAGGAAACAGTGCTGGACTTCATTTCAGAAACTTTAAAAAGATATATATTACATTGCAAACACCAACCATCATATTCAGGCAGTACTTTTTTTAAAGTTAAGCTAAAATACCAAGATATTTTAGTTCTTAAAAAGTCTGATTCTATCAGTGCAATCGATTTTTTTTTTTTTAAAGCTGCCTTCAATGCAAGAGTGCACAGCACTGTTTTTAGAAAAAACGCAGAGCGGTTTTTGTAACACCACCACATGAAATGAAGCAAGGAGGGTGGAGGGCTCTGTGATGCACAGGGATGCACCGGAGACTTCTGAACAGGCAGCTAGGCGTGTGGGCACAAAGCTGTGGTCGACAGTCCCAAGGATGTACGGTGCCACCCAGGGACCCCAGGGGTGGTGGGGGGGGGGGCTATTGTTTCTGGCAGGAAAGGAAAGGTTCCCCAGGAACTTTGGAAACACCCCAGCAGAGCAGAAAGTCAGACAGGGAATCAGATCAAGATTCAAATTCAAATCCCAGTGTTGGCAGAATTAACATCGAGGAAGGGGCTCCATCTCCCTTAATCTCTCCAGTCACCCAGGAAATGGAACACTTGTTTGGGTGTCCATAAGAAGGAAACAGAATACATGCGGGGGGTTGAACCAGGTGGGTGCTTAAATACAGTGCTTTCTCTTTGTTGTGTGGATCCTAGAACTTCTTGCTGTCAGAAGACCTCCCGTGACCCCCTCTTGGGGATAAAGAGGGTGGCCAGGGAGAGGGCGGAGCAGTGGAACGTGTGTGTGTTTTAGGACTCTTCTAAAATTCTAGAGATGATGCCTATCCTCTGTACGTCTCCCCGCCATCTCCCCCATTCTTATCTACACGTGCACTAACATCTGCACATGGGGCTACAAAGCATTTAGACTGACACTAGTAATTGGGGTTGGAAAATATTCCCTTTCAGTTCTCAGGTCTCTGAACCCACTTAGCAAAGCTACAAACTGTCAGTTGAACTAGCTATTTGGCTGAATTTTATTTATTTATAAGTTTTTTAAATTTATTTGAGAGAGAGACAGAGAAATCACAAATGAGGGTGAGGGGCAGAGGGAGAGGAAGACGCAGGCTCCCTCCCCCCTGAGCAGGGAGCCCGATGAGGGGCTTGATCCCAGGACCCCAGGATCATGACCTGAGCCGAAGGCAGACGCTTAACGACTGAGCCACGCAGGCATTCCTATTTGGTTGACTTTTTAAAGACAGCACTTTCTTTAGGTTTATTACTTGCAAATAATTTTGATTACTGATGCACACAGGCACATAATACAGCAGTTTTTTTGTTTTGTTTTTTTGTTTTTTGACAGAGAGAAAGACAGTGAGGGAGGGAACACAAGCAGGGGGAGCGGGAGAGGGAGAAGCAGGCTCCCAGCCGAGCAGGGAGCCTGATGTGGGGCTCGATCCTAGGACCCTAGGACCATGACCTGAGCCGAAGGCAGATGTTTAATGACTGAGCCACCCAGGCGCCCCCATAATACAGCAGTTTTATTGATATATTTTTCCATTATCTTCTGGGTTTGACATTTAAAGCTGTAACAACCTGTTATCAGTCCACTCTTGGGATATTGTAAATAAGTAAACTTTACATCATATTTGCTTTCCTCTCTTTTGGTGTACAACAGGATGAGTACTTCAACTGCAGGTGAAAAGGGAATTTGGACTGCCCAAGAACACCACCATCACAACCCCCTCCAGGAACCCCCAGTAGCAGAGGCCCCACCTGTACCTCTATTGAAGGATGCCGATGGGTCAGACCCTCTGTTGGAGATGCTGTTTAATTCCCGTATCTCCTAGCATACCAACCACTCCTGGGTTTTCAGCTAATGTTGCCCATCTCCAACATCATGATCACACCTATACTACTCCTAAATCATTTCATTGCTCACAGGGAGGGAGTCCTGTGGATTCAGTTTTCGGAATGAGGCACCTGTCTAGCAGACCAAGGATTTATTTTTTTATTTTTATTTTATTTTTTTAAGATTTTATTTATTTATTTATTTGAGACTGAGAGAATGAGAGAGAGAGAGCACATGAGCGGGGGGAGGGTCAGAGGCAGAAGCAGGCTCCCTGCCGAACAGGGAGCCCAATGCGGGACTCCATCCAGGGACTCCAGGATCATGACCTGAGCCGAAGGCAGTCGCTTAACCAACTGAGCCACCCAGGCGCCCTAGACCAAGGATTTATTGATGTTGGTCTGTATCATTCAGTCAAGATGAACACAAGCCATTATTTCTTACCCCTGACACGGCACCCTAAATAATGGATGTCTGAGCATCACCTCCTTCTCCCTTAAATGTGCAGTTACAGAATTTGCAGATGGACCAGTAGGCTTGTGTAGTCAGAGACCGACCCAGCAGCCACAGCTATGACTGTGACCATGTCCAACAGCAGTCCTGACCCTAGATCCTCACTTTATGGACGTGAACCTTCGCTGAACTACCACACACAGGACCTCAAGACCATGTGCTGAGCCCTCCACTAAGAGTCACCAGATTTCCGGATCTCCTCAACCCACCGCTCAGGACGATCAGAGTCCATCCTCTGCTGCTGGATGTGGAGGGGCCCCCCACGGAGCGTGTCCACGGCCATTACCACGAGCCATCTACCCCAACAGAGGGCCTTCTGGTGGGAGACGCGGCTGCCAGCTCAGAAGACAGACGCTGATGCATCTTGACCACATGGCGAGCAGACATCTGGGAACCGTTTTCCTGCAGGCCCTGGGTAGACTTTCAACTTGGTCATCCGGAATTGATGCAGATTTTTTTGCGAGACGTGTGGCACTTCACATGTGTTATCTCATCTGAGCTTCACAAATCAGAAGAGGACACAGTCTTGGAAAAGTGAAACCATTTCTGGAAGGCCACAGAACCAGCAAAAAGCAACACAGATCAAGTTCTGGCTGGTTCCTAGCCCCACGCTATGTTGCTTTTGTTTTTAACCTTTTTCTTTGAAATAATGTCAGACTTATAGAAGAGCTGCAAGGATCGTAGGAGGAATTCCTACATGACCTTCCCTCACACCCAGATTTCTGTCTGTCTGTCCATCTCTAATTTTTCTCGCCTGAGCTATATGAGAGTTGTAGCCATGACATCTCTTTCTCCCTCTGTGTGTCAGTGTGTCTTTCCTAAAAATCAAGGGCTTATTTTATGTAATCAGGCTACAGTGATAAAAATCGGGAACTTCATACGGTGATACGATAGTATTATCTAATCTGGGGGTCAGCAAACTTCTTCTGTGAAAAGCCAGAGAGTAAACACTTTAATCTTTGCGAGCCACTGGGTTTCTGTTGCAACTGTCCAACCCCACAATCCGGGCACGGAAAGCAGCTGTGGACAACATGTAAATAAGTAAGTGTGGCTGTGTTTCAGCAAAACTTTGTAGACACAGAAATTTAATTTCATATATTGTTCACGTGAAAAATACAGTATTTTAAAAAATTTAGTAGACTTAATTTTTTAATCTTTTTTTTTTTAAGTAGGCTCCATACCCATCATGGAGCCCAACGCAGGGCTTAAACTCACGACCCTGAGACCAGAAACCTGAGCTGAGATCAAGAGTCGGACGCTTAACTGACTGAGCCATCCAGACGCCCCATAATAGGCTTTATTTTTTGAGCGGCTGTACGTTTACAGAACATATAGAGTTCCCAGAGACACCCTCACCCCCCACTCTGCTTCCTTATTATTAACACCTTGTCTTAGTGCAGTATGTTTGTTATAACTGACAAACCAATACGGATACATTATGATTGACTAAAGGCCGTGGTTTAATATTAGGGTTCACTCTTTGTACCGTACAGCTTTACAGGTTTGGACAAATGTATACTGCCACGTAGAATAGTTTCCTGCACCCCACCTATTCATCCCTCCTTTCCTCCTCCCAAACCCTGATGGCTTCATTGTCTCTATAGTTCTGCCTTTCCCAGAATGTCATAGAGATTTCATTCTTTTCATTTTGTTCCCAATCATTTAAAAATGTAAAAACCATCTGAGCTCGTAAGTGGTACAGGGACAGGCAGCAGGCCAGATTTGGCCCGAAGACCAGAGTTTGCCAACTCCTGATCTCATCTACAGAATGTCTTCAAATTTCACCCACTGCCCTTAAAAGGCCGTTGACAGTAAAGCACAACCTTCTTTCTGGTTTAGGATTGAATCCAGATCATTTGGTGCATTTAGTTGTCATCTCCCTTAATTGGCTTCAATTCTTAGTCTTTGTCTTTCATGATCTAGACATTTTTTGAAGAGTGTGAGACATTATGGTTATTTTGTAAAATGCCTCTTGATTTAGATGATCTGGAATCTCCTCATGATGAGACTCACGCCAGCATTTTGGGCAAGAACAAAGTTCTTAGCGAGGCTGTATCCTTTTTGGTGCATCACATCAGGAGGCACATGGAGTTGTCGGGTCCCAGTGTTGGTGAGTTAACGCTGATCCACTTGGTTAAGGTGGTGTATGCCAAGTTTTCCACTGCAAAGTTACTGTTTTTCCATTATAATTAATAAGTACTTGTGGAGAGAGAAATATCATGTTTCTCATAACATGTAATCTACTAGTTTTAACATCTAATGAATCTTGTTTGAATAGATGATTTATTGGATGGTTGCCAAATAATGATTTTGATTCATTATTTATTCTGTGTTTACTTGATGGGATGCTACTATAAGGAAGAGCTTTTGTTTCTCCCTCACTTACTTACCTATTTATATCAGAATGGATTTATGGATTCATATTTGATTTAATAGACTACATGTTTTTCTATCATTTATTTTGATGCTCAAGTTGCCCCAGATTTGGCAAATGGAAGCTCCTTGAGGCTGGTTCCCATGTCCTACTGACACGTCCCTGTCATCTTTCAGCAGTTCCTTACTTTCCGGCATAAGAAGAGGTTCCAGACTCACTTTCAAATTTCTCAGTCCCAGCCTTGGAATCAGCCTTCTCTCCACAGAGCTCTGGTTCCTTCTAGCAAAAAATGACACTTATGTATTTATGTATTTATTTATTTGAGAGACAGGGGCGGGGAAGGGCAGAGAGAGAGAGAGAGAATCTCAAGCAGACTTCACACTGAGCGCAGAAGCCAAGTTGGGCTCAATCCCACGACCCTGAGATCATGACCTGAGATGACCTGAGCCGAAATTGGGAGTCAGATGCTTAACTGACTGAGCCACTCAGGCACCTCGAGAAAAATGACATTTATAAAATAGATCTGGATACTAGGAAATAGCAAAAGGGTGTGTTTCCTTCCTTCCTGCCTTCCTGCCTTCCTCCCTCTGACCCCTCCTCCCATCCATCCATCCATCCACCTTAAAAACCACTGAGGTCCACTGGAAACTCCAGTTCCAATTCAACACCACACGGTCCATTCTATTCTCCCCCTTTCTATATTTGTAACTTCCTTCTCCAATAATGAGAAATCTGGCTCCCATTATCTCAAGTATATTTACTTATTTGCTCAATACTGTAATACACAGAAAGTGGTTTCAGAATTGCTGACCCATGCTACTGTGAAAAACAAACTTACTAACTAGCCTTCAATATTTATCTAGTTCTTTTTTGTCCTTAGCCTGAGGGTACATAGTCAAACACTGTGTTTAAAATTTCCTTGGCCTTGTTCTTTGTGTCTTTCACTTTAGTGTGGTTATGTTATTCATCTAAATAAGGTTAGGCTTAATTGTACTTCTGTATCCCATTATGGGGTCCCTCCTCCAATCCTTGTTTCTTTCCTACTGTAATTTCTTGTTTCTTTCTTATTCTTGGTTCCAAGAATCAGAACTAACTGAGAAGTGTCATACTCCCCGACTCACCTTGTCTACCTGGATCTCTCCCTCTAACTCCTTTCTGTAAATAACAATTCAACTAATGTCACTAGTTTCTGGTTTATTCTTCCCGTGTGTCCTTCTACACAAATGAACAGATACATGCATATTATTTCCTTTTTTTCCCTTGCAGAAAGTTATCATGTTGCAGATACTGCTTTGCCTTCTGTGTTTTGTTTTGCTTTTTCACTCACTATAATCTGGAAACACTCTTTGTGAGTTCTTAGAGCTCTTCCTTCATTCTCTTCTAAAGCTGAGGAGTGTCCCACTGTGTGGACGTAGCTTGGCTTATTCATTTAGGTCGTCTCCAAAAGACAGTAGAATGAATACCTTTGTTCTCATATATTTTTATGTTGTTGAAGTGGATCTTCAGGAAAATTCCTAGGAGTGGGATGTTGGGTCAGGAGGCAAATGCGTATGTAGCTTTGCTAGACGCTGCTGGAGTCCCCTGCATTACTAATGAACCAGCCACGGATGGCACACCTGGGCCCCCACTACCTCACCAGTAAGCATAATGTCACATGTTTTCGGTTTTTGCCATGTGAGCTGGCGTTCAGTGTAGTTGTAATTTGCATTTCTCTTACCTGTAAACTTTTCATACATTTAAGAGCCGTTTATATAGATAGTTATGTGTGAATTACCTGTTCATGTCTTTCGCCTATTTTTAACAGTGCATTATATATCAGGGAACGGTAGGGCTTTATCTGTAGCATCTTGCCAATATTTTCTCCCAGTTTGTTGTCTTCTGATTTTGTTTATGGTGTTTTTTTTACCATGCAAAAATGTCTGATTTTTTTTTATATTTATGTAAGCTTTTACTGCCTCTTGTTTTTTATGTCTTCAGAGCCTTTCTCTACACCCAAGTTCTACAGGAACTCATCTACTTGTTTCTGATACTTATAGGATTTCACTTTAAATTTAAATCCCCGATCCATTTAGGGTTTATTTTTATGAATGGTGAAAGGGATGGGTCTGATTTTATCTTTTTTCCCCCCAAATATCTATCAAATTGTTCCAGGATCATTGTTAAAAAGTCTATCTTTGGCCTAGGAATTTGAGATGCCACCTTTATTATATACTACATTTCTCTACGCACTTGGGTCTATTTCTGGACTTTCTACTCCATTCTGCTAGTCTTTCCATTTATTCACATGCTGTTTTAATTATAGAGGCTTTATAGCGTGTTTTAAAATCCACCAAGGCAAAAAGAAGAAGATAACAGGAGGGGAAGAATGAAGGGGGGGAAATCGGAGGGGGAGACGAACCATGAGAGACGATGGACTCTGAGAAACAAACTGAGGGTTCTAGAGGGGAGGGGGGGTGGGAGGATGGGTTAGCCTGGTGATGGGTATTAAAGAGGGCACGTTCTGCATGGAGCACTGGGTGTTATGCACAAACAATGAATCATGGAACACTACATCAAAAACTAATGATGTAATGTATGGTGATTAACATAACAATAAAAATTTTTAAAAAATAAAATAAGGGCACCTGGGTGGCTCAGTTGGTTAAGCGACTGCCTTCGGCTCAGGTCATGATCCTGGAGTCCCGGGATCGAGTCCCGCATCGGGCTCCCTGCTCAGCAGGGAGTCTGCTTCTCCCTCTGACCCTCCTCCCTCTCATGCTCTCTGTCTCTCATTCTCTCTCTCTCAAATAAATAAATAAAATCTTTAAAAAATAAATAAATAAATAAATAAAATAAAATAAAATAAAATCCACCAAGGCTAGTAACACCTCATGGCTTTTCATTTTCATTGTTTTCCTGATTATTATTGCAAATTTACTTTTCTAAATGAACATCAGCATCTACTTGTCTAGCTTAATTGTTTAAAATGGTATTTTTGGCATAAGTGCATTAAATTTATAAATTAACTTGGGGAGGACTGATATTTTGGTGATGGCAAACTGTCCTATCTACCAGCAGACAACGTCTTACATTTTTTCCAGGTTACTTTTGTGGATTTCAGATGTTTCAAAATCATCTCATGTAAATTTTACATGTTTTTTTTAAGTTCATTCATTAGGTATTTTAATCTTATCTCTTGCTATTGTGATTGCATACCATAATATCTTTTGCTGGTTATTGTTTGTATAAACAAAGACTACAGATTCCTGCCCATTAATTTTATATCTTGCTCCCTCATTGAATTCTTTTATTGTTTGAATTAGAGAATCAATGATTCTCTAAGGTTTTCTAGGCATACTATCAGAACATCTGCAAATAGAGGTAGTTTTTTTTCTCTTTTCAATTATGCCTCTATTTGGATTGGCTAATGCCTTCAGTGCAATGTTAAGTAGAAGTAGAGAGAGTGAGTATCCTTGCCTTGTTTCTGTCCTTAGTGGAACCCTTAGTTTTTAGGGTTCCTCCACTAACTAAGACACTATCTGTAGTATTCACACACACATGCAATCACATTAAGAAAATATCCATTAATTCTTATTTTGGGAATGTATTTATCAAGACAGATGTTGAATTTTATGAAATGCTTTTTCAGTATCTATGGAGATGACCATATGTTTTTCCTCCTTCACTCTATTAACATATTAAAGAACCAATATATCTATAAATATATTAATTTATTTTTTCCAATATTGAACCAACCTTGCATTCCTGGAAAAAAATATTTGATCGTGGTGTATTGTTTTCTTAATGTGGTGTTGGATTCTGTTTCTTAATATTTATTACTTCTGTATCGATGCTCAGAAATGATACTGGTCTGTATTTTTTTGTGTTGTCTTTAACAGATTTAAGTATCAATACTATTTACTTCCTTAAAGAGGATCTGAATTTTTTTCTTCATTTTTTCTCCATTTTCTTTGTGGCCATGCTCTCTCTACTGAGGTCCTGCCTATCAACAAGACCGAAAAGTTTTGGCTGATACTATAGGACAATTCCAAGGGAAGCCTTTTCTATTTCTTCTTGAAATGGCTTTAGTACTCCTGGTCTGCCTCAAATCTCTTTGCACCTGCAGTTCTGTATCATTCGCAAAACGTGAGGATCAACCAGTGAGTCCCATTTCCATGGACTGAGTTAAGGAATTTATGCCTATGAACCTGAACTAAGGTTCCACTTCACCCCCGACCGTCAGGCTAGATAGACACTGGACTTTCTCAGGAAGGTATGCACCAGGTCTGGTAGAGATCAGCCCGAATGACCAGGTCTCCCGACATTCCACAGAGCATTCTTCCCATTTAACAAGATACAGGTCACAAGGGAAACCATTTTAAGATTCTCAATCCTCTTCATTAAAACATTAGAAAAAGCTGAGAAGATGTTTAGATGTTTTGTGCTGCATTTTTCACTCAGTTTTAACAGGTGACTCAGTCCTTGCTAGAAACCACCAAGCTCAACAAATGCGAGATCCTGACCATAGAATCAAGGTCACAGAATCAAAGGTGCCTCTAGGGTTAGGTCCTTTAACGAAGATGCACATTGGAACCACCTGTGGAGTTTTAAGAAAAAAAAAAACAAACCAAACCAAAACCAAAACACATAGATGTTAAGGCCTCATCTTAGACCCATCGAATCCCAATCTCCAGAGAGAGTGGGTATGCCCTAGGTAATCAGGATACAGCTGGTGCAAAGGCTGGTGTCCTGGCACTGCACCAAAAGCTATTTCTCAATGATTTTTTTTTTTAAGATTTTATTTATTTATTTGAGAGAGAGAGAATGAGAGAGAGCACATGAGAGGGGGGAGGGGCAGAGGGAGAAGCAGACTCCCTGCCGAGCAGGGAGCCCGATGCGGGACTCGATCCAGGGACTCCAGGATCATGACCTGAGCCGAAGGCAGTCACTTAACCAACTGAGCCACCCAGGCACCCCTCAATGATTTTTTTTTTAAAAAACTGTATTTCTTGAAAAATCCCCAGAGCTACAACATGAAAAAGCCCCCTTTCTCCTCTGGCCATCACAACTCCTAAAATAAAGTACTACATTCTTTTTCTATCCTCTAAAATAACACGGAAACATGCCCACAAATGAAGAGATTTTATTTTCTAGAGCTAAGGTGGTGATTGGTAGTTGAGGACAAGGGCAAAGAGGGAAAGGCATAAGGGATTGGCAATCAGAAAGGGTACACCAATGAGTGCCACTGTATACAAGACTGTACTGGGAAATGTCTGAGTTCCTTGTTAGTGTTCTGTTCCCCGAGATTGACTTCATTCACGGTCACCTGAGTAGTTTTCAGCCCCATGAAGCATGTTAAGGGATAGGACAGTCTCAGTCTCTCCCTCTCTGTCCTTCTCAGTCTCTCTCTGTCTCTCTCTCACACACACATACACGGCACTTGTACTCTTGATCACTACCTCATTATGACAGGCTTCTAACAGTTAAGTACACCAACCAACACAGCACCATTTTCCCCACTCACTTTAAAAATTTCTCCAAGGCCAGGGCACCTGGGTGGCTCAGCTGGTTAAGCATTTGACTCTTGATTCCGGCTCAGGTCATGATCTCAGGATCATGGGATCAAGCCCCGCATCAGGCTCTGTGCTCAGTGCGGAATCTGTTTGAGATTCTCTCTCCCTCTTCCTCTGCCCCTCCCCGCTGCTCAGGTGCTCACTCTCTCTCTAAAATAAACAAATCTTTAAAAAAAAAAAAAGAATTTTTTCCAAAGTCTTGTGAGCTAATTAATTAATGAGACATGTATCTTCAATCACAGGTAAAGAATGGGATCTTTAGGTCCTCAGAAAGTAGAGCAAGGTTACTGCATAATTCAATGGTACCATTTACTGAGCACCCAACCATGTGCCTGGGCCCTTAATTTGGGCAATTTTCTCACTTAAACAATCCAGTGGCTCTCGTGATGGCCATTGCCACGTGGTCTCATTTTACTCACGAGGAAGTGGTGGCTTGCTGAGGTTAACGGCCTGGTGAGGTCCCAGAACAGTTAACCAGGTTTGCCTGGCTCAGAGGCCCACTTTGTGAGTCACTGCCAAAAACATCTCTCCTTTTATCAAAACAAAATTTGAAGGCAGAAATGCCACCAGTCTCTTAAAATGCATTTTCGAGTTGTATAAATTTGGCGGTCCTGGGGGTTATACGTTTTCCTGGAAAGTTATGAAAATGTACACCCAAAGTGTAAAACCGGAATGGGGTTCTTGCAGTTTTTTAGAATTAAAATAGAGTCACCTTAAATTTTTTTTTTTTTAAAGATTTTATTTATTTGACAGAGAGAGACAGCGAGAGAGGGAACACAAGCAGGGGGAGTGGGAGAGGGAGAAGCAGGCTTCCCGCTGAGCAGGGAGCCCGATGCGGGGCTCGATCCCAGGACCCTGGGACCATGACCTGAGCCGAAGGTAGGCACTCAACGACTGAGCCACCCATGCACCCCTAGAGTCACCTTAAATTTAAAAAAAAGAAATGCTACCACACTTGCACCGAAGTTGTTTGCTCAGCCTTGCCTGAGTGGGTGTTTTCCCTACTCCGTATGCATTCTTGTTTCACAAATGCCCATCTTTCTTCACCAAATTTACATCCAAACTCGCATCGTTTCTTTACCCAGAGAGCCAAGAGGCTGCTGAAACAGCTGGGCAGACAAAGCAACATGAAGGTAATGAATTTCTTCCTCTAGAAAGGGAGGCTCCACCCTCCACTCAGGCCCTCACTGGGGCCCCTTTTGCCACCCCAAGCCCATGGCAGCTTGGAGGGTAATTAGGAGCAAGAATTTCCTGCCCCTGCCAGCTGGCCTCACAACCATTGCTCCTTTCACCACCTTACCGCCCTGAACATCACCCTTCCTCCCTCCCTCCCATGGCTCAGACCTCCCCCCGAGACCTCCTTGCACCCCACCCCGCCAGAGATCCAGCAACATGTCGGAGCTCGTTCCACCAGGAAGCTTAGCACCAGCTCAACTCTTCATTCACCGGGACAAGGGGCCTCTTTCTTTAATGCACGGCTTTGCTCCATGATACGCTGGGTTTACGGCCCCCATGAACTAAACCTGGTTCAGAATCCAACTCTATAACAGATTTTCGTTCAAATGGTTATTTTCCAACCCCCCCGCTCCCCAACTGCATTTTCTACCCAACTCCGTTGGCCCCGTGAGGCCGGCTTCTGGTGAGGCTCCCTTGCTGAATTCTTTTATTGTTTCAGCGAATTCTATCGTTGATTCTCGAAGATTTCCCAGCTCCGCTGTCGCACCAAGTGCAGAGACAGTTTCACCTCTTTTCCAATTTGTACGCCCACGTTGGCCTTCTCTTGTCTACCTAAAATGGCTAATATCCCTAGGATGATGTTAAGTAGAAGTGGAGATAGTGGGCCTCCTGGCCTTGTTCCTGGTCTTTGGGGAAATACTCTCAGTGTGTCTCCATGAAGTGGGACGCCAGCTTTAGGATTCAGAGGATCCTACTCACCTTCTCCCAACACTGGGCCTCAGCCTCTCCTCTCACAGATCTGCCCAGGGGCTTTGGGAAATACTGCTTCAGGCCCCGGAGTGAGGATCCCCTGGGTGGCTGGTCTCTGGAGACACCCTCAACCCAGGTGGGGTCCTGTCCCCCTGCCCTCACCTCTGCAAGCTTTCCCTCCAGCTCAGCTGGAGAACATCTGTGTCCCCGACAACGGCAGGGAGCGACCATGTGTCCAGCGCTCTAGGACGGGCAGTATCCGTATCTGTATTTCAACAGGATACTTGTGCAGAGAGAGGAGGATGAGCAGGTGGGAAGTCAGCTATTCCTGGGGTTTCCTGGACCTTTTCTCTTCGATAACTACCTTCATCCTGCCTTTCACTGCCCCTTTAAAGAGAAAATGCTTCCCATTTGTTAATTGTTGAGAGTTTTACTGCCCTTTTATTTTGCTTAACATTTTATAATCAATCTTCTGTATATGTTTATATATGCTTTTCTATTTAAACTTTTTCTTTTTTTTTAAATCTAAAAAACATAGCACCATACCGCCAAAGGTGTCAGGAAACGCGCTCAAATAAGGACAGGCTCCAAAGACCGCCCTGCCAACAAAATGCCAGTAAAACCTGAAACCCGGTTCAGACACACTGGGAAGGTTCCAACATTTAAGACTTAAAGAACTTCTTTATTCCAGTAAATCAGCTTCCCTGTGAATACCATCAAAATCCTATGCTTTAATGAGTGAGGGAATATCAGAGGAAGGGGTGGAGAAGGAAAGGATTTGGACAAGTACGAAATTTAATTTAAAAACTATTATGAGAAGTTTAATTTCCCCTCCCCCAACCAAATACATAAATCTTGCCTGTGCATTTTCTTTGTTTCGTTTTTCTTAAAACAAAAACCAAAAAATGAAAAAACAACTTTTTAAAGGCATCCTGAACCATGAGAAACCATGACGGGGGAAGTCAGTGGAATGGAGTTTTTAGTAACAAATATTTATTGACTGGATTCCTAATAATTAAAATGCCATGTCAGAGAGATGGGGGAATGTAAAGGGATCTTAAGCCACGTTGTATTTCTCGCTGAATGCATCATCAAACCGGGGAGCAAAGACCTCACCGGGAAGGGTAATCAGCCACACACGGCCATGTGGGCCACCTACAACGGAGGGGCAAAGCGAGGTGCCAGAGATCCGGGGCAGACGGCTCACATCATGGTGGGAACAGGTCAGAGCACGGCAAACCCAGACTGCATTTAAAGATGTGAACACGCGGGGCGCCTGGGTGGCTCAGTTGGTTAAGCGACTGCCTTCGGCTCAGGTCATGATCCTGGAGTCCCGGGATCGAGTCCCACGTCAGGCTCCCTGCTCAGCGGGGAGTCTGCTTCTCCCTCTGACCCTCCTCCCTCTCATGCTCTCTGTCTCTCATTCTCTCTGTCTCAAATAAATAAATAAAATCTTTAAAAAAAAAAAAAAAGATGTGAACACGCGTAGGAAATGAGCTTGCCCTTGTAGTTAATACTCTGACCTATATACAACACTGCCGTCGGCCGTGTCCCGAAGCTGGAACTTATCAAGGCCAAGATGCCCCGAACAAATCGCAAGAATGTGGACTTGTCAGATTGTTCGGTTGGTAGCGTGTGTGTGAGCACGGGCACGTGGGTGGGTGTGTACATGGGGTGTGCCTTCGTGCCCTCCCCTCCAGGTCCTGGTATAAGTCAGCTTGGGATGCTCTTCCAGGAGTGTCCCCTCGTCCATGGTGGAATGAGGCACCGCTTCGATCTTACGCAGAAACTGGCAGTGACGCACCCATTTTGGGGGGGTGCTGGGCCACTCTGACTCCAGCACCTCCACCAGCCGGGGTCACAGAAACCCCAGTGGAGGTGCTTTGCTGGGAGCATCCGTGGGGGTCCCCTGCTTATGCTGAGCCCCAGTCTCCTTGTAGATAAACCTGGACCCTACCCTTTAACCCCCGGGGCCCCTCGAGGAATGAATGTGTCACACGGCACAGCGCCTGGCATGCTGGGGCATGTAGCTGATGTCAGTTCCTTCCTGCTGGCAAAGTGGCATGAAGGCAAAGGACACAAGGCTCCTTGGCTGTATGTCTTCTGGGAGAGGATGTGTGCAACAGGCACACGTCGCCCTTGTCTGAGGGGCTCAGGATATTCTGGAGAAAGAGGAGCCGTCTCGTCTTCCCTTCCCACCCCACCTGACTGAAAGGGAGCTTAAAAGAAAAGCCCCGCATGCGGGGAAGAATGAAGGGGGGGAAATCGGAGGGGGAGACAAACCATGAGAGACGATGGACTCTGAGAAACAAACTGAGGGTTCTAGAGGGGAGGGGGGTGGGGGATGGGTTAGCCTGGTGATGGGTATTAAAGAGGGCACGTTCTGCAGGGAGCACTGGGTGTTATACGCAAACAATGAATCATGGAACACTACATCAAAAACTAATGATGTAATGTATGGGGATTAACATAACAATAAAAAATTTTTAAAAAAACAAAATAAATAAATAAAAACAAACTAAGGATTCTAGAGGGGAGGGGGGAGGGAGGATGGGTTAGCCTGGTGATGGGTATTAAAGAGGGCACATTCTGCAGGGAGCACTGGGTGTTATAAGCAAACAATGAATCATGGAACACTACATCAAAAACTAATGATGTAATGTATGGTGATTAACATAACAATGAAAAATTAAAAAGAAAAAAAGAGCCCGCAAGAACACCTGATCAAACTGTCAAGGGCTCACTAAACGCTCACTAGCCCCGTCTGTGGCTGGGAAACACGCAGTTCACCCATGCTGCTGAGGGGGCTGGGGGCAGCCTCTGCCCTTGGCCCATGCCCCGGAGGGGGCGTCAGGGCTCCCTGGGGAAACACCGCTGCCTTTGCTTATTTCTTTTGTTCTCACCCCTCGGCGTGGCTGGGTTCTGATCACAGGTATATTCTGTTTTCATTTTGCTAGACTCCCTCAATTCCCTCAAGCCCCTAGTAAACTGTTCAGTGACCACCTCCCAGAAAAGTCAAAACCGTGGCATTTTGGGGGCACCCGGGTGGCTCAGTCTGTGAAGTGTCTGCCTTCGGCTCAGGTCATGATCCCGGGGTCCTGGGATCGAGCCCCACGTCAGGCTCCCTGCTAAGCGGGGAGCCTGCTTCTCCCTCTCCCTCTCCCCCTGCTTGTGCTCTCGCTCTCTCTCAAATAAATAAATAAAATCTTTAAAAAAAAAAAAAAACCAAACTGTGGCATTTCCTGGAGACTCCGCTTTGTCTTCCCGATGCTGTCTGGTGCACGCCCCTCTCTGCACCCATGCTCAATGCTTCGAGAAGCATCCTGCAGCATATGCTGGAGGAACACACACAATTTTCAGAACTGGGGGCGTGCCGAGCTCACGATGGGCTGGGCCACACATGGGGCAAAAGCAGCACAGGACAGTGCCCCGTGTCAACAGAGGGGGCCCGAGTGGCTTCTCCTGCAGAAACGCGGGGATGGACACACCTCAAGACCTACTGCTAAATGCGGCCCCAGCAAATGACCCTTGTAAAGCCAAGAACAGTAAACGGAGCTTAACGTTCTAATGAAATCAAAATTGCTGGGTATGCTTTCAAAATGAAACTGCCTGGAACTTCTCATAACGCTTTTTACGATAAGCATTAAAATGTAAAGAGGAAGGTGGAAGTTCCTGCTCCAGAGCCAGTCTGTAACGAGCGGGAGCGGAGGCCTCGAGGATGGGGTCCGGGAGAGAGGTGTGTGCACTGCATTACACTCGGAGATCATTATATAAAATGAGTGTGTTATTAAAAGGATCCTGAAGTCATAAAAAGTCAAAGGAGCTTTTAGTGAGGATGAATAACTTTTTTGGTAAAAAAATGAATAACTTGTATTATCATGCTCTGGAGCACGGGGGAGTCCCGAAAGCAGTCACCCCATTTCCTATACACCAGAGATCTTTCATTGCCAGTGGTTGGGTTTTGTTGGTTTTGTATGGCATTTTCATTTTGGAAAGATCAGGAACCGAATCTTGAAGAAAGTTGGTAGGAGAGAATCCCTCCAATTTGCAGATGTGGGACCTTGATTACTGTATTAGTAAAAGGCAACAGAAAGACCCATCTCCTCCAGCCACACCAGCTACCGGACACCATGTGTTGTGTTCTTACTTCTCAAACACTACACACCACCTCACCCATTTCATGCCACACAAAGAATAAAATCATTGGGTCAGACGACTGTGGTCTGATGTGGTGGGGGGAAAAAAAAAAAGTTTTTCATGCAGTTCTCCTTCTTTCAAATGCATTCGATTAATTAAGAATATGCTCAAGTATGACTTTGGGCTTGAATTCCTCGAGTAATTTAAACATTTTCCCTATAATTTTGTTTCTGCCCATAAACCAAGGAAATTCCAATTTAATCTCTGGCCAGATAATCATAAATTCTAAATTAGTGGAGGCTAAATAACGTTCCCCTTTACGTGGTCAGGAGGATGTAGGATATCTGATTTATGAACGTAATCATGCTACAGATAGTCTGGAAAACAGAAGTAAAAGATGCAATCATTCATCCTAACACAACTCAACCATTTTTCCATATTTCCTAGTCCTTTGTCAGATGCATGTTTTAAGATTTTAATCTACTAACTACTTATTTTAACCTACTTTTTAATTGATCTAAGAATTGCTCTATATTAGTCTTTCTGTTGATGAATAATATCCCATTGAGTGACTATATACCCTGTGTTTCCTAAAGTATGGGTTTCCCCATATATATTCCTATATATTTTCCCATATATTTCTTGAGTGTAGATTGCTACAAAGTAGGGTTACTGGATCAAAGGGTAGGAACTTCTTGTGATCCCTAATGCTCACTACCCAACTGGTTTTCAGAAGGTTGTTCCAACTTACACTCCTGTCAAGGTTTAAACTTGTTTTCAAGAGTACCTATCTCCTTGTGTCCTGGCCTATCTTGAACAGTATCACTAAAAAATAAAAAAATAATAAAAAATTTAAAAATTTTAAAAAATCCATGGTTTTTGTTCGTTTGGTTTTTTTGGCTAATTTAGTGGGTGGCAAGCATGTTCAGTGAATTGTGAAGGATTGTGAAGTAGGGTCCTATGATGTTATGTTGGCTCTTATATTCCAGAGTAAAGGCATAAAAATAATCACAGAGACATATTCTGTATCTGGCTGCCTTTCTTAGAGTCTAATGTTTCTGCTCATCTGCAGAGAAAGATCCAGAAGGCAGTAGGAATGCTCCGATCTGGTCTGTCAAGACTCAGACAGCAAGGGGGGCTGTCTGCCCTGGAAGGCGGGCGGGCTACACTATTACTGTTCTGGCGTCATTTCGATCGGCCGGCAGCACACGTGAGGTTCCGGAAGCAGACGGCAGAATTTTGGTGTTCTCTCCACTTAGAGAAACCATGAAGTCGGCAGAATTTTCTTCAGTCGCTCTGTTCACCATCACTGCCTATCCGTGCTGATTCGGCACTGATACGGCCTCTGATTCTTGTTAGAGCAAAGAATTTGGGTGATGGACAGCGTGCTTTGTACATAGAATAAAACGAAACAATAAACTAGGTGTGACTTAGCTTTGAGGTTTGAGCCTGCTTATACTTAACAGCGGGTTAAATATGCCTTATCAAAGATCTTCTGAACACGAATCATTATAGGAAAGATTTTGCACGGGGGGAAAATAGCAATGGATGTGTCCAAAACACTTGCATACACCTCGCTGGGCCTTGGGTAACCCTCCTGAACACTCTCCATTATGCAAAATTTCAAACACACAGCAAGCGAAAAGAATGGTGTAAGGAGCCCCCGTGTGTGCTATCACTGTCGACAACCAATAAGCCCTTTAATGCGCGCGGACCGGAAGGAGGCGCCCCACGCTCCCGGGGTCCCGGCCCCGCATCCAGGCTTCCCAGCAGCCAGTGACTCTCGGGTGAGGCAGCTTTTAGCATTTGCGAGAAGCAGCACCGCCAGCTGCCAAATTCCTGCTGGGTCGGCCAAGAGGTATGAACCCAAAATGAAAAAACACGAAGGATTTGTTTTTTAAAAGCAATACATCAAACACAAAAAGAGCTCTTTTGTATGAATTTCTGGTGCGGAAGCCAGAGAGGAGAAAATCATTCTCCCTCCCAGGAGGAAGCGGCTTGACCTCACCTGCAACTTTTCTCTTACGGTGTGGGCTTTTCTCACCCCATTAAATGTAACCTACTCTAGGTGGGTTTGAACCATATGGGAGAAATAGGGAGTGATGGAGAAAATGCCCAAGGGCAGCAAAGTGCCCAAGGGCGGGCTGGGGCTGCCACCATCGCTGGAAGGCGGGCCCTCAGGCCACATACACGGGGGGGTGGGGGAGCAGAGCCACAGAAGGGGGGGCCACAGGGCCATGCGGATGCGGCTACTTCAAAGGTGCCTGTCAGACACACAAGGGCACAAGGATCATGTTTCCGTGGCTTCAGAAATCGTGTGCACTTCCCCCCGCCCCACAACAGTCTTTGCAAAGGGAGAGGAAAGAGAAAAGAAAAAACAGGTTATAATGGGGCATCTTCCCACCACTTAAAAAGAAAGGGCCAGCTGGGATGGTGGGAGCAGTTTTCTCACTGTGAAACCTGAAGGAAAAGCAGCGGAATCAAACCCGTGTTCTCGAAGGGCATGGGCCCCAGAAACAGGAGCGCGAACACCCGAAAACCCAGCCGGGGAGGCCTGCCTACTGTCGAGGAGCTCAGGGCTGTGCCGCACGGGACAGGAAAAGACAGTAGCAGTGCTGCGTCCCTAAATCCCCATCCCATTAACCAGGTGCCAATAGTGAAACCCACAAAAGGACCCCAGTTACATCACCTGGCGGCCGCTCAAAAGGCTCCCAGCACTGACCCCCCCGGGGCAGGCAGCCTTTTCTCCGGGCACACGGCAGGAGAAGGAGCTCACTTTGGCATCCGTGCGACCAGGGTCAGCGGCCATCTGCCTACACACCGTCCCCTGTAGACGCGTCGGAGCGGAAGTCTCGGGGACTTTGAGGTTTGAGCCTGCTTATACTTAACAGCGGGTTAAATATGCCTTATCAAAGGGGAGAACTGACAATCCGCCGTTTTAGACCTGCAAAAACGGCACCTTCCCGTGACTCAGACTGAGGAGGAGGAGAAGCACCATCAGCTGATTTTTCTGACGTCAGCTCCTGAGGGAATTGCTGCATTGATTCCATTGGATCCCTGGGACAGTGTTCCAAGGTGGGGACCTTGCGACCCCATTTGTGGATGAGACGACTCAAGTGATTGATCCAGGACCACAGCTGGTAAGAGGCATGCCCAGTGCCCACGACAAATAACTGTTTCCAAATGAGGAAGCCAACAGCCAACGAACGTCTCATCACAGAGCTGCTGAGATGGGTGGCGCACTTAGAACCACAGCGGGAGGCTGGTGGGGGAGGCTCTGGGGAAAGAAGGCAGTGCCATGCCAGACCCCAGCCCTTTCAGAGAGACCGAGACCCAAGGGCTGTCTCCACCTTAACTGTGACAGTCACCCTACTCGTTTGCTTTCACGTCCCTTTCATCTCCTTGTGATGTCACATGCTAAAACACATCCTTGGTGGGAGCCGCATCTGAGCTATCCAGGACCTGGGTCTGCTCAACCACACCGGGCGTGGAGGGCAACGCGTGGCAATTCCTCTCCATTCCCTCGTTCCTGAGCTTTGCCCTTGCTTCCCAATCTCACAGAAATGTTCACAGTCGGACTTGAGCCCCTAACGTACTTTGAGATGACCTGTTCACAGGCTGAGCTGGTTTCTACAAAGAGAAGAAACCTTGACTTTATCGGGGACAAGTAAAAAGTTAAAATTGTTGACACCTTTAATTACCCTTTCTAATGTTAATGTTCCATTCATTTCTGGATGTTTCCTTAGGGACAAGCACCTTTCTCTAGGCCCCTGCTTCTCCCAAGAGCTTGAAGGACACGCAGAGGCTTGTGTCCACTGGAGGACTCATGGAAACACAGAGTTAACAGGGTGCATATTTAGCCATGCGTCAGTTTTATTCCCTGAAGCAAAAAGGTAAGTGGATAGGTTAAAATAGTTTTTATATTAAAACAAATACACACCATAATTATGGAGTAGAAATACCTATAGAGTAGGTAAATACGTTAGGTGACAATACAGTGAAAACAAAATAAAGCACAGTAAAGGGACAGAGAGGGACAAGGGAGGGGGTGTCAACTGTGTGTGGATGGTCAAGCAGGACCCCTCTGGTAAGACATTCGTTCAGAGAGCACAAGGAAGCCAGAGGGTATGCCATGAAGGTATCAGAGAGAGGAATGTTCCAGGCAGTGGAAACTGCAAGACCAAAGGCCCCAGGTGGGTATGGGGAAGAACGAGGTGGCCGAGTACGTTGTAAATGTGTATAGGAGAAAAGGACAGCTACAAGAATGTGGGTTGGCGGGGGGGGCATGTTTAGGGTTTTTAAGATCTGGATTCTGGATTTTATACTGAATGAAATAAGAAGCAATGTTGAGCCATTCTAAGCAGAAGGATGATATAATCTGACTTTTTAAAAAAAGATTCACTTGGCTTCTGTGGGAAAAACAGCTTGGGGGGGCGGGGTGTCAGTGGCCACGGGGGATCAACTAGGCGGCTCTACAATGATGCAGGTGAGAGGCAAGGCTGTGTGGGCTGGCACGGGAATGCCAGAAGCTGAGGAGCAGGTGCCTTTTAGATATTTCAAAAGTGGAGCTAACAGGATTTGATGACAGATGGAGTTCCTGAAAGAAAGGGGTGGGGGAGAGCAAGGAAGATAGAAAGGAAGGAAGGAGTCAAGGATGAGTCCAAGATTTCTGTTCTACACAACTGGGAAAAGGGGGACATGTCATTGCAGAAAGGAGGAAGCCAGGCGCTGAGCAGGTAGAGGGTTGATCGGGCACTGGGTTTGGAAGTGGCAAGTATGAGAGGCCTACTGCACCATCCAGTGGATCTAAAAGGCAGTGTGGACTTGAAGGGAGAAATCTGGACCAGGCTATTTATTTGGGAACCATTACTGTGGAGATGGTACGTAGAGCCATGGGACCCGGTAAGGTAAGCTAGGGAATGAGTTGGACTACAGAGGGAAGACGTCTGATCACCTTGACTCTGTTCTCTGGCAAAGGCTTCAGGCTGAGAATCCAGAACCCACAGCCCTGATTTCTTTCTCAGAAGCACAAAGTATGTTGACCATATCAGGTCAACACACCTGAGCTGCCAACCCCGAGAAAAGGCGGAAATGCACCTCCTCCTTTGCTAACAAGGGTCCCCACACACGTGTGCAGAGCAGGGCACAAGGGACACAGGGCCCCCTCCTGAGGTGCTCCTGCCTTCAAACACTTTTTAAATATATTCAGAACAGGAGTAAATGATGACCATATGCATCTTCCAAAATAATGATGACCTTTGACACAAACCACTGAAAACGACTTCAGAGTTTCTGTACCACACATGCTGCCTAGCATATAGAGGGTAATTTCTAATATTTGATGAATGAATAATTATGTACATTTCTAACTAAAACCAGAAAATTTGGGACTGTGAATCCTTTACAGCTCAACAAACATGCAAAATTACTATTCCGTGAGAGACAAATATCTGAAGGTCCCCGGTGATCCAACACACCCCCCTTTCATAGAATGAGTAATGCTGCCTTAGGTAAATGAGCTCTGCTTCCCTTCCAGAAAAAATGAGGGAAGAACTCTTGCCATTGATTTCTCCCCCAGTGCCCTGTGCAGAGCAAATGCCCAGTAAATTGTAATGAATGTCCAATGAGTGAGTGAATAAATATTCATTAAAAATTAACTGGACAGTTAATTTAGGTCACTCACTGGAAAAAAGAAAAACAGTGAAACTAGAAAAATATCTTTTTAATTTAAAAGGTTAATTAAGGATAAAGCTTTAAAAAAATATTTTGGTGGCTTAAGTAAACCAAACACAACTGGGGTTCTAAACAGCTGTGATTTGTAACTTTGAAAACATTCCATTATGTTCCACAAATTAGAAAAAAGAGCAAAAGCTGCCTGACTCATTTTATGGTTCTAGTACAATTAATCTCAATTCTGAGTTAGGTAAGTAAGAAAACAAAATAACAGGCCCTCTTCACTTATAAACAGAGAAGTGAAAATCCTAAATGAAATGCTAGCTAACTGAGTTCAATTACACGTCTTATGTATAATGCATTATAATCAAGTAGCGTTTATCCTAGAAATGCAAGGATGGTTTAACATCAGAAAAACCTATCAATGGAACACATCACGAGGGCAAAATGAGAAAATCACATGATTGTCTCAGGAGGCAGAAAAGATAAGTGATACACGTCAGTGGGTCTGGGTCAATTCTCCAAAGGACCTATTGGTCAGATGATTGATTTCCTAAACTTACCAAATTTTCTGATTCCCAAAAGCATGTTTGCCGTTTACTATTTAAAATGGTACAGCAGTTTGTATTGGCAGGCCTGTGAGAATGGCAGGGGACCAGGACTCAGATCATCTGAGACACCAGAAAACCAAAAGGCACTGTTCTCCAAAACTGGCAAATAATCCCAAGCACCACTGTATCCCTTCAGTCTTCCCACAGAACCCACCAGACTGACCGGGGCCACTCACAAGGAGGGAAGAAAAACTACTTTGTGGTTTTCTCCGGAGGACATCCGGTCCATGCCAATGAGCGGTATCTTCCAGAAGGAAGAATTCAGGAATGAGGAAAAGAAGTAATGAAGCATCTACAGAAAAGATCATTGGGTCTAAATCAGCAAATTCATTACATAAAAGTGACTTCTGATCACAATCTCTCTTAACACTGTCCCTACATACCATCCAAAGATAGTACTTTGTGCTGTGTCTAAAATCTTCTGATTTGGCTTTAAAACAATCACATCCTTAGCAACAGACTAGAGTGATAATGTCAGAAAACAGTATTGGTTCTATGCCCACAGTTTCAATAGCATTTAAGTCCAACCTTTCATAAACATTATTACATTTATTTTCTCCTTGTTTTGCCTTATATTTTTGTTTTTATAAATGCGGAACAGGTGTGCGGAGGAAGACTCACAATCAGCATGGCATGCATCGTTGAGAAGTTTCCTATGTAAAAAGCCCTCTTTTAATACCTTTGCAAAAATGTCAAGAATTTCCCATTTGAACATATTCAATGAGGGATTAAATGCGCCGGCACTCATTTCTGGTGTGCATTTCGTTAGTTAGGTCTCTCAAAGATACACAGAGTCCGAGCCTGTTCAGCACATGAATGAATGAGGCTAAGGAAAAGCCACCAACACAGAATGCAACCGTATACGTCTTGACCGAGCACAGGATGCCTGAGGTCTCATCCCATCCCGCTGCCTGCATTCCTAATTTTGTGCATTGGCATCATTTACCCAACAATGATCTACTGGGCACTTACTATGTAACAGTATTCCAGAGAGCAAGAAATGTAGCAGTAGACAAAGCAGGCTTACATTCTGGCAGGAGGAGGCAGATATGAAACAAATACGCAAATAAATATATTCTATATCAGGTAAGGGGGTAACAGAAGGGGCGGTGGAGGCTGTCTGACATTTTGTAAAGACAGTTAAGGAAGGCCTCTCTCGTGAGCTGACATGTGAGCAGAGTCCTGAAGGAAGTGAGAGCAGGAATAGCATCTGGGAGAGGAATGATCCAGGCAGGGAAAGAATAAACACTAAGGATCTGAGGCAAGGAGGGTATGCTTGCAGTGTCTGAGGCCCAACACCCATGTGCGTGTGCATGGCTGCATGTGCACGTAGGTCTGCTAGGCAGGAGTGGGGGTGGAGGTGGGGGGGGCGCTCAATCATGTAGGGCTTCCGGGCAGTTGAGAACCTCAGATTTTTCACTTAGCATAACATTTCTGAGATGCACCCGTGTTCCTGCAGGTGCTCATCTTTTGCTCCTTGATACTGTGAGTGGTATTCCAGCAATTTGTTTATCCATTTACCAATTGATGAATAGTTGGGTTGTTTCCAGTTTGGGAGGATTATGAATAAAAGTGCTATGAACATCTGCATACGGGTCTCTGTGTGGACACATGTTTTCATTTATCTTGGGTCAACCCCTAGGAGTAGCACTGCTGGGTCATATGGTGAGTGTATACTTAATTTCATAAGATATTACCAGACTGTTTTCAGAGGTGGCTGTATCATTTTGCATTCCCACCAGCAATATGAGAGTTCTAGTTCCTCTGCATCCTTGTCAACATAGGGTATTATTATCAGCTGCTAAGTTAGCCCTACAAATGGATGCAATGGTATCTCATTATCTTCCATTTCCCTGAAGACTAGTGATACTGAGCATCTTCTCACATAACTTTCTGGCATTCATCTTTTCTTTGAGGTGTCCGTTCAATTCTTTTGCCTTTTTTTTTTTTTTAACTGGGTTGTCTTCTTCTTCTTTTTTGTTTTTAAAGATTTTTTTTTTATTTATTCATTAGAGACAGAGAGAGAGAGGCAGAGGGAGAAGCAGGCTCCCAAGGAGCAGGGAGCCCGATGCGGGACTCGATCCCAGGACCCTGAAATCATGACCTGAGCCGAAGGCAGACGCTTAACCATCTGAGCCACCCAGGCGCCCCTGGGTTGTCTTCTTAATAGTGAGTTGGAAGGCTTTTTATGTATTCTGGCTACAACCTCTTTGCCAGGTATATGTTTTGCAAATATTTTCTCCCAGTCTGTGGCTTGCCTTTTTGTTTTCTTAACTGTGTTTTTTTTTAAAAAAGTTTTTAGAAGTATATATACAATGAGATATTACTCAGCCATCAAAAAGAATGAAATCTTGCCACTTGCAATGACGTGGATGGAACTAGAGGGTATTATGCTAAGTGAAGTAAGTCAGTCAGAGAAAGACAAATACCATATGATCTCACTCATATGTAGAATTTAAGAAATAAAACAGATGAACAGAGGAAGGGCAGAAAAAATAAGACAAAATCAGAGAGGAAGACACACTATAAGAGACCCTTAACTCTAGGAAACAAACTGAGGGTTGCTGGAGGGGAGGTGGGTGGGGGGATGGGGTAACTGGGGGATGGGCATTAAAGAGGGCACTGGATGTAATGAGCACTGGGTGTTATATGCAACTGATGAATCACTGATTTCTACCTCTGACATTAATAATACAGTATATGTTAATCAAATTAAATTTAAATAAACATTTTTTAAAGTTAAATAAAAATCATTTTTTTCTTTTATAATTCATGTTCTTTGTGTCTGGTTTAAGAAATTTTTTCTGTACTCCAGCGTCACAAAGATTTTCACTAACATTTTCTTCCAGCAGTTTAATAGTTTAGCTCTTATATTTAGGACTATGATCTGTTTTGAGTTAATTTTTTCATATGATACCAGGTAAAGGTTGAGATTCACTTTCTTCTTTCCACACAGACACCTAGTTATTCGAGCACCATTCCTGGGGTGACTATCTGTTGCCCCATTGAATGACCTTAGCATCTTTACCAAAAATCAATTGGCCTCGTAAATGTAGGTGTGTTTCTGGGACTTCTACTCTTCCATTAATCTATACCTCAACCCTTATGCCACTATATATATATATGTGTTATATATATTATATAATATATATATATATATGCGCACACACACACACACACATATATCTTGATTACTGGGGCAAGTTAATTTTAAGCTGTCCCTCTTGGATTTGTAAAAATTAGATCTCTAAGTGTAATTGGAGTTGATTTACCTATCCAGTCAGTGAATAAATATGAGAATCTGAAGACCAGGGGAGAGATTGGAGATGTAAATTTGGAAGCCATCAGTTCCGAGAGGATATTTAAAGCAGGGGACACTCCCCAAGGCAAGCATGCCCACACACATGCCCTTTTTAGCACACTTTGAGCTGCCTGAGCTAAGAAAGTGCACAACCTCTCTGATCCGTAAGCAGTGAGGCTTCTATCCTTAGCAATGCCAACAGGGTCCAATGCAGCGCTATCTAATTTGGATCCGCTAGATTTCCACGGAGCAAATCGAGTCCCAGATGCAGCCTGGATGCTCAGGAAGTCAAAGCCTCCCTTCTCCAATTTGAAAAAAAAAAAAGGCAATTCGGTAACAAGCCCAAATCACAGGGTTGTGCATGAACAACTAATAACAGTAACATGTACACATTTAGGAACAGCCTCCTGGGGAAAATCCAGTGACCTTTCTTTCTACAGAAGGGTGTCTGAGGGTCACAGAATCCATTTCCACATCTCCTAACCGTGCTCAATATCAGCAGCAGAGCATGCATGCAAACAACTTCTGGACGTTCATCTCGAATCTGAAAGAGCCCACAGACTCTGAGGCCAGCCTGACCCCAACACTGACTCATCAGAGGAGCGTGGGGGGTGCCTGAAGTCCCAGCCAGGCTCCGGGCCGACATGCAGAGGTCAGCACTGCAGAGCATTTCCTACCGAAAACAGACAATGCGGACACGGGCGTGCTGGGCATACACTGCGGGCACTGTGTTCGGCCCACGGCAGGTACTCCATAAGTACTTGGGGAACAAGCAGACATACACGAAAACAACTTGCATCACGAGCTGAGACACAGAGACTCCGTGGTCAGCCTTGCCAATGAAGTGACCATCGACATCACAAATTACAGATGTGAATGGATGTCACCGTAGCGGTAACAATGACAAGAGCGGCCGAGCCCCCCCACCCCCGCCCCGTCCCCTGTGAGTCCTCTTCTCAGCATTTCACACGACGCGACTCAATCATCTTAGCAGGTGGTACTGTCGTTAACTCCATCTTACCAGAAGGTAAATGGAAGGTACTAGGATTCCAGGGCTGGTCTGGGTGATCCGGCTGTCGGTTTTCCCCAGCCCACGTGTTAGCCGCCAGGCTCGTCTTCCCAGCCTTTCCTTCACCTCAAGCCTAAGATCGTACCTGCGAATTCCATTTCCATCCTTTGTCATCTTACCGCAACCTAACTCACACAACTTCAGAACTCAAGCCCACTTGTTACAGAACCCACTGGTAAGTTTAGGGTTGGCTGCAAGTCTTTGGCCCGGGGTGTGAATTCGGTCCACTTAGTCTTGGGGGCGGAGAGCAGTGCTGAGGGAAAGAGGTAATATTCCGAACCTGACGTCAATTCATTAGAAAGCATCTGTGGCCGCTGGGGCCGTATCATCAACAGCAGCATTTACCTCCGTAGGAATTATACTGTGGATACGGTGCTTGGATGCCTAC
Source organism: Mirounga angustirostris (assembly GCF_029215605.1). Classification (NCBI taxonomy): domain Eukaryota; kingdom Metazoa; phylum Chordata; class Mammalia; order Carnivora; family Phocidae; genus Mirounga; species Mirounga angustirostris. The sequence goes on along the minus strand of NW_026991709.1, from coordinate 9,172,191 downwards.
AGCCGATGGACGAGACATGAAGGAAACCATATTTGGCTGGCCATATTTACAAAAGAAAATTCAAGAACAACTGGTGAATCACTGGTAAGCCATAAATGCCCCTGAATAATTATCCTTGTTACTACCACCAGCCAAAATAAGCCCAGAAACACACAATAGAGACACACGTAAGTTTTCAACCTGCTAGAAATTGATTTTGGTAGTCGCTGACCCTCTGACATTTTAGAACTTGGGTTCTCATACGTGATTAGCTCCTCGGCCTAATTCACACGTACCACATACTATTATAACAAGGGGGAAGGGAGCGTGACAATCTAGAAAAGGAATAAATATGCTTTTGTCTCATAATCCAGTGTTAACAGGTATGAAACAATGTTGAAAGAAACAGCGAAGGTCTCCCTTCGGGGGAACTCCTGTCATGTCTGCGAGTTCTTAGCACAGTATGTCTGGCACATGGTAAGTGCTTCAGCAGCGACAGGCTATCTTCTTTTATGATTATGAATGTTTCCAGCAGGAACCCCCCTCTCAGGGAGTCTATTAACTCCTCTTTTTGGTCAAGCTACGTACAAGAATTTAGTCAATCTTAAAATATGGATCCGGTTCATTGTGAACAATTATGTTTTATTTATAAAAACTGCAAGCAGGTTGATTTTCGTTTGTACTTTCAGCAACAATCTTATATATAATGTGATAAAAAATATCCTTAAATACAGTACATTATATTTATGATGTATACAAGAACACAAGTACTTGGGGTGCCTAGGTGACTCCACTGGTTAAGCGTCTGACTCTTGATTTCAGCTCAGGTCATGATCGCTGGATCGTGAGATTGAGCCCCGCATTGGGCTCCACGCTGGGTGTGGAGTCCACTTGAGATTCTCTCTCTCTCCCTCTGCCCCTCCCTCCAGCCCCTGCTCTCACGCGCTGTCTCTCCCTCTAAAAACAACAACAAAAAAACAACAACAACAAAAACAGAACTTTATACACTAACAGGGGCAAATAATACTCTTCTCCAAAACTGTGATTATTCAGGGTAGGCTAACATTAGGTGAAACAGCCCCAAGGGCAGTGGCCCAAGTCCAGGGCTAGTTAGCTCTCCTCCAAGTGGTGACTCAGGGACAGGCCTCGTCCAACTTGTAACTCTGCCGTTTCCCCACACGACCTCCAAAACTGCAATGGAAGGGGAAGGGAGGGTGGGAGAATCTAATGGGCCAGGCCCGGAAGATGCATCTGTGTGGCTCCGGCCCAGCTGAGAGGGTGGCTGCGTGCCCAGGAGGAAGGAACATGAAGCAGAGTCGGGAATCACGTGATAGTTTCCCTGCCACATTCTCTACATACACAATTGACACCTGCCTTGTATTTTACAAGTGTTTACATGGCACTTTCTAGTTATGTCTTATTTCCTTATCGTTAGAAAAAGCTGCAAAGCTGCTGTGGTCATTGCCACTTTACAAAGCAGCAGCTAAGGCTTGGAGAAGTCATTTAGTGTCCAAGCAGAAGAGTGACGTGGTGAAGACATCCCCGCCCCCTGGATCCGGATCGCAAGCCCTTGCCCCTGTTTGTGGCACCGAACTGAACACCGAGAACACCGGACAGACGGAGTTTCCGTGACAGAACAGACTTACAACAGAACTAGGGTTGTCTTTCCACCCTTGGTGTAATTCGGTGCGATTTAATCCCATAAAACAATCCACGTGGGTGGAGTCAACAGAACAGTTCAGGCTGCCTCCTACAAGTAAGCAGTTGTGTGAAGACCATTTCAGGGACTGTTTCAAAAATGAAATAGGAATTACTATGGCAACTATCCCCAAATGCACCTCTGATTCTTGTTTTGGAAGCTGCAGATACAGGGGCAAATATAGAACAGCAGGATTCAAATGAAAATTAATGATGTGAGGGGCGCCTGGGTGGCTCCGTCGTTAAGTGTCTGCCTTCAGCTCAGGGCATGATCCCAGGGTCCTGGGATCGAGCCCCGCATCGGGCTCCCTGCTTGGCGGGGAGCCTGCTTCTCCCTCTCCCCTTGCCCCACCCCCTGCTAGTGCTCGTGCTCTCTCTCTCTCTCTAATAAATAAATAAAATCTTTAAAAAAAAAAGAAAAAGAAAATTAATGATGTGAGAAAGAATTCTATGCAACTGGAGTCAAATTCACAGCCCTACACCTTCAATGAAAAGTGAATCTCAGGCGTCACATTCATTGTCATGGTGACAAGGAGAGGACTGGTGCTTGGAGACGGGACAGAACACACAGCTGGGGACTCAAAACCTGAGGGGGATCCAAGCCGATCAGAGGAGTGGCTAGTCCTCCATCGACAAGACAGCCTTCCTGATGGAAAGAGGCTCAAAGCACGGTCTTAGAGAACGAGGTCTGTACTCGTTGGCTGGGAGAGGGGCAGATGTACTTTCCATCGCTTCCTTCCCCATGTTCTCTGTCCAGCATCAATATTTCCATGTTTGGGATGAAACAGATTTACCTAACATTTAAAGGAATGATTTTCTCCTTTCAAAACAAGGAGGAATGTGCAGTATCAGATCTGGATTCCAGAAACCCTGGCAGAGGACGACCTGGTGTCCCAAACTTTCTTGTCAGGGTTCCAGTGTATGCCCAGGAGGCCCGGAACAAAGTTCCGGATGTGGCGGCAGCTTTTGGCTCTGACCGGTTTTGGCTGCTAGAACTACCTGGCGACTGATTTACTCCTCAATTTCAATTCTTTTTTCTCCATCAAAATAATTCTACACGAATCATTTCCATGTTTCCAGGGCAAAAATATAAAAAAACAAAAAGCTACAAGCAAAAAAAAGCCTTCAAACAGGAATGGGTTTGCTATCCAACAACCCTTTCAGGAAACCGTTGGGTAGAACCAGGCAATGTAATGGGCAATTTGGTCTCGACTTCCCCAATCAGGAAGAACGCCTGTGCTCACATGTATACACACATCCATCCCCAGGCAAGCCCCGCACCAGACCATGAGCTTCCAGTGAGACCGAATTCCTGTAGGAGGGCAGTTTCCTTTTCGCTATAGCAACATAATGCTTCATTACACCAAGACATAGCACTCTCCGATCTGCCAGGTAAGTAAAGAACGAAGCTTAAAATTTACAGTCACCTTTAACGTGCTAAGCATTTCCACCTAAAATGAACGTGTCCGGGGCGCCTGGGTGGCTCAGTCGTTAAGCGTCTGCCTTCGGCTCAGGTCATGGTCCCAGGGTCCTGGGATCGAGCCCCGCATCGGGCTCCCTGCTCGGCAGGAAGCCTGCTTCTCCCTCTCCCACTCCCCCTGCTTGTGTTCCCTCTCTCGCTGTGTCTCTCTCTGTCAAATAAATAAAATCTTTAAAAAAAAATAAAAATAAAAAAATAAAAAATAAATAAAATGAACGTGTCCTACCAACCCCTTCCCATTCCGTGTTTGATTCTTCCCAGGGCTGAGGTGCAAACTGGCCTTCCGGAGGCCCGCTGGTTCTAAGCCCATCCCCCAGGCTCCATGCAACGCTCCCAGCAGGTGCTTGGACTGCCACACAGCCAAACCCCCAGTCACACCCTGAGCTGCTGACAAGAGCCCGGGGCCTGTCTCTACTTTTGTTTTGTGGGCATCAGCAGAAAGAATTTCAAGCCACCTGTGGCCAGTAAATACAGTTATTCTTCTGGGTCAGACAAGATGCCAGATATAGCCAACGGACCTGCTCAAAGCCTCTACAGTTGACCATCCCCACCCAAATCATCTGCCCTGGGCTAGGAACTGACAAACTGGCCGAGCCCACCTTCAGTTTCCCCAGGTGAGTGGGTCTCATGACGAAGCAAGATGTCACACTGAGCTAAGAAACTCTCACCCGCCCTCTTCCTACATACTGATCCCTCTGTCCTCCGTGGTCTTCAACAGGCACAGGAGTCCCTTGGCCAGAACTTGAGGAAGCATCTATGTTTCTTTTGTATGTATTAAAGGCTGCAATATTAGGTAGCATCTCTAATAAAATATAAGACATCTAGCAAGAACACCAGGTTTTTGGTGTTCTTTATGTGATCATTAAACACCTCCCTCGGTTCTACTGAGGAGTGAAGCTAGACACAACCCAACCCGGGCATTCAGTAATGCGACCTCAGATTGGTATGAGGTTTGACAGTTTACAAACTGTTTCTGTATTTTATCTTCTTAACAGCTCGGCCAGTGAGGCCAGGCAGGAACAATCATCTCCATTTTGCCACGGGAAAACCGCAATGAGGGAACACAAAGGGTGGAAACCTAATGAGGGATGATGCGCTGACTTCCCACCCAAATGAGCTGGCTCCATACCCACGAAGCCATGCCAGAAACAGGACAACAGGACATTGTTTGAATCGCAAAGACCAATCTGAGGTCGCATTACTGAATGCCCAGGTTCGGTTGCTTCTAGCTTCACTCCTCAGTAGAACTGAGGGAGGTGTTTAATGATCACATGAAGAACACCAAAAATCTGGTGTTCTTGCTAGATGTCTTATATTTTATTAGAGATGCTACCTAATATTGCAGCATTTAATATATACAAAGCCGGTGGGATGTCCAGCTTGGGAGATACGAAGGTAGCGAAGACGAAAAGATGCTTCCAAATTTTAAACGGGGAAAAAAAACAACAACAACCCTCGTGGTTAACCCTCACTACTCTGTCAAAAATAAAAGCAACGTTGAGGTAACCCCTGAAAGGGGCTCAGATCGGCACCATGTCGCTCATCCCGGGCCACACGGATATCCGAGCCCGACCGTGGCTATGTGTATGTGTGGGAGGGCGGCAGGAAGGACATGACCACCTCGGCTCTGTGGCGGGTTAAGCAGGCTGATTGAACACTGCTGCTAATTAAGGGCCCCTCTCATCTGGCAGGACCACCAGGCTACCTTCTGCACTTGTTCATGACCACAGCCCCTCGCTCAGAAATTAACTCTTGATGAGTGCAGACAGGGGCCCAGCTGGTCCTCCTGAGTCCTCCCAAATAGATAAATGAAGTGTAATAAGAATGCTGCTGACGGCCAAGACAAGGAGGTCTCTCCGTGACCTCTTGGTAAAATCCAGAGTATACTTTTACAGTGACTTAATTCTCTGCACTGGGGATACTTAATGCAGCCAGGAAGGGTGTGAATAGGCTGATGGCCACAGGGACAGCGTTGAGAAGTCCATCACCAAATGTCCACTTATTAAGTACGAGCAAAAAGAATAAAGAGGCAATGTATGAGGAACTAATTTTCAATTGGCCGGTATTTTCACTGGGGGAGATGGGGCTGTTTTTCCCCAGAACTCTTCACGGGTCTAGGGACAATGGTGGCTTTTATTATAGTCTGCAAATTGTACAATCATTGCGCTCGGGTTTAAAATATTAAACACTCACGTCCTATCACTTAGAGAGGAAATCTCTCCCTCAAGCTCTGTTTAAGAAGAGGGAAATGGTGGCCTTTATTGTCCGGGCCTTTCAGATAGAGGAACTAGATGGAAAGATGTATTCTGGTTCACACAGCAAAGCCATTCGGGGGGGGATGGGACTGGAATCCAGAGGTCCAGCCACTCAGTTTAGTGCCCTGTAGGTCAGAGAATTCTCCACCCTTTTATCTCAGTAAGTCAGCAGGTGGCAAAGGGGAGGGCGTGGAGCGAGGACACTGGGGACCATGTGTGGTCACCGACAGTCCCACGGTACTGGCCCACAGTGACGAATGCCAAGTGTGGCTCCTGAGTGTGACATCCTCCTTGAGATGTGACAAAGGGACAAAGGGCAGGCTGTGAACCACTGCTCTGGGCTCTCGATCATACTGAAGCCACATCCTCCTGTGACTTTTGAAAGGAGCAGGGGCCATCTCCAAAGCAACAGATGAAATGACAGCACTAGTCAATTTGTTTTTCTGTTGACACAGCAAAAAGCAGTGACTGGGCCAGACGCAAGACAGTAAGATGAAGGAATGGTCAGGAAAGGCATTTGATGCCTTTATGTGAAATTTTAAAAATAAAAGGATGCCATGGAGAAATCGCCACAGTTCCCCAGGGACCGAAATGGAAGGATGGAAGGAGGTGTGGGAAGTCAGTGAAGACACCTCATTGCTTTAGAGAGTGTATTAGTTACCAATTGCCGTGTAACAAATTTCCCCCAAACCTGGCAGCTTAAGACACATTTTTTGTCTCCCAGTTTCAGAGGGTCAGGAGTCTGGGAGTTGCTCAGCTGGGTGCTTCCGGCTCAGTATCTCCCACACGTTGCAAGGCAGGTGTCAGCTGGGGCTATGGTCATCTCAAGGCTTGACTGGGCGGGGACCCACATCTGAGTTCACTTACACACCCACCCGCAGGCCTCAGCTTCTCACGAAATAAACATCAGTTTCTAGCCACGTGGGCCTCACCACAAGGTGACTCACTGCATGTCAGCTTGCTCCTCCCAGAGCAATAGCTCCAAAAAGAGGGAGTGAGAGAAGCCCAGCAAGACAGAAGTCACAATCCTTTTCATAACAGACTCTCAGAAGTGACATCCCATTACTTTTGCCATATTCTCTTTGTTAAAAGTGAGCCTTTAGGTCCAGCCCACACTCAAGGGGAGGGGCTTACAGAGGAGCATGCATTGCTGGAAGGCAGAAATCACTGGGACCCTCTCAAAGGCGGCTTACCAGAGAGATTCCTCATTCCTTGTTCCTTGGATAAACCTAGAGATGAATTCTTCCACAGTGAGCCTCTTCAGAGTATATGTGGGCTACCCATCATCATCTTCACATTCAACATCCTTTCTCACATAAGTGAGAATATCTTCACCCAAGGCGTGGAGTTTTAAATATTCGGAAAGCATGACACACACACCAGCCTGATGTCATTTTAGGCATAGATGCCCAGAGCTGGTAATCCTGAGAACTGACTGTGTGTGGCTCCTCCTTTCATGTGAGCTGCCCACAGACTGGTGTAGCTGCTTCCCAGGGCTCAGCTCTGCACCCTTCCAGAAGGAAAGGATGTGCATACATCCTCACAGTAATAACCACTAACATTTGGTAAGAGAGTCTGATGGCCAAGTACCCAGTCAGGACTCTGCATCCATCAGCACATTTCATCCTTACAATGAGCCGACTCCATAGATGAGGAAACAGGGATGGACCCAGGACATGTAATTCCCTACTGCTTGGGATCCACCAGTTAGTGTGAATAGTGCTGATTAGCTCCTGGGGATTCTCTGTTGCATTAAGGTGAGCATCAGACACCAAGAGATCTCATGACTGAATGGTTCTATTATATGTCCATCACACAACTATCGGCTCAGAAAATCTAAAGGAATTAGTAAAAAGCTATTAGAATAAAAATAAATTTAGTAAAGTGCCAAAATAGAGAATGTAGAAAAGCCAAGTGTTAATATATAACTACGTACTAGTAACAGTTAAAAAGTAAATTTTGTGATAACCCATGCTCATTGTAGAAAATTTGAGAATGTAGCAAGTAAGACTAGGATATTACATTACTTAGGATTCTCCTTCCAAAAAGCATTTTGGTATATTTCCTTAAACTTTTTTTTATACTTTGTGGGTGTGTGTTTTGTTTTTTTGTTTTTTGTTTTTTTTGTCATACTACAATGGCTGAGTATCCTTTTTTCACTTAGCACAACATTAGGAGCATTTTACCCATATTAGTAAATGTTTTTCACCCATATTAATAAATGTTCTTCAGGGTGCCTGGCTAGCTCATTCAGTAGAGCATACAAGTCTTGATCTGTGTTGTGAGCTCAAGCCCCACATTGAGGGTATAGCCTAATTAAAAAAAAAAAAGAAGAAGAAATAGAAAAGAAAATAACCAGGGCAAAATAAATGTCTTAAAATATGTTCTTCAAAAATTCAATTTTAAATGGCTACCATCATATTATTATAACCTAATTTTAAAAATGATTTCCTTTTACTCATTTAATGGGTCACAAAATAAATAAAAATTTTGTTCCTGTTTCTCATTTCCTGCCTTTAACAAAAATTATTTGAATATCCATTTCAATTCTTATGTTGGCTTTTTAGCTATACTTCCTTGCATTTTTAAGTGGCTGCATCAGGGATTATAATATACATCATAACTTTTCATAGCCCACTTATATTCAATATTGTACCACTTCCTGTAAAATACAGAAATCTCTCAACAATAGAGGTTCATGCCTACCCTTACGGTTGTTATAGGTACCATATCTGCAAATGTTACAAGCCCCACAAGACAGTTACAATTTTTGCTTTTAATAGTTACAGGATTGACAAAGAAATTGAGAGAGAAAAGCACAAAGGAAAAAATAGTATTTTGTATTTACCCCAATATTTACCATTTCGGTTATTCTTCATTTTTCCCCAAGGGTCCCAGTTCCCATCTGGTGTCATTTCCCTCCAGCTTTAGGAAGTTCCTCTAGCACTTCTTGAAATTCAGGTCTGCTGGAGATGAATTCTCATCATTTTCTTTATCTAAAATGTCCTGATTTTCCTTTCATTCCTTTTTTTTTTTTTTTTTAAGTAGGCTCCATGCCCAGCATGGAGCCCAACATGGGGCTTGAACTCACAACCCTGAGATCAAGACCTGAGCTGAGATCAAGAGCTGGATGCTTAACGGACTGAGCCACCCAGGCACCCTGCTTCATTATTTAAAAAAAAAAAGTACTGTGGCAAAATATACATAATAAAATTTACTATTTTATCCATTGTTAAAGGTAAAATTCAGTGGCATGAAAAACATTCGTGTTGTTGTACAACCATCACCACCATCCATCTCTGAACCTTTTGGTCATCCCAATCCTTCATTCTTGAAGGATTTTACTAGATGCAGAATTCTGAGAAGAGAATTGCTGTCTTTCAGCACTTTAAAGATGTTGTTCCCTTCTCCCCTGGCCCCTGCAGTCATCCATTAATTGGACTATGGTTCCCTTGTATTGTTTCTCTCTTGTTGCTTTCAAGGTTTGCTCTTGACCTTTGGTTTTCAACAGTGTGAAAGAGTCAGCACGTGCTTCCCTGTATTTACTCTGCTTGACGCTCTTCAACCACCTTGTAGCTGTACATTTCTGCTTTTCATAAAATTTGGAAAAGTTTAAGCCATTTTTTTTTTTTTTTTTTTTTTTGCTGTCCCATCTTTGCTCTCTCTCTGTCATTTCCATTTGACTGTGAAGTCCACTCAAGTGAATATTTTATTTCAGGTACTGTATTTTCAGTTCTAGAATTTCCATTTGGTTCTTCATTTATCATTTCCATTTCTCTGCTGAGATAGCCTGTCTTTTCCTTCCTGGTGAGCTTATACAGTTTTAATTCATTGACCACAGTTCTAACAGTCACAGCAAAATCCTCTTCTGCTCCTCCCCATCCCTGCTTCATCGTGGGGCTGGACTCAGTTGATTTTCCTTTCTCCTAAGAGGATGTTCTATTTTCTGTGTTCTTCAATTGTGGAGTATTTTAGCTTCATATTCTAAATGTGACAAATGTTAAATTGCATAGATTCTGGATTTTCTTATTTTTCTTTGATGAATGTTTTTTCTTTTCTTTTTTCTTAAAGATTTATTTACTTTATTTTAGAGAGAGAGAGAGCACACATGCATGTGATTGGGGGAAAGGGCAGAGGGAGAAGGAAAGAGAGAATCTCAAGCAGACTCCCCGCTGAGTCAAGAGCCCCACGCAGAGCCCAATTCCAGGATCCTGAGATCATGACCTGAGCCAAAACCAAGAGTCAGACACTTAACTAACTGAGCCATCCAGGCGCCCTGAATGTTGTTTCTTTTGTTTTGGTTGGCAACTACCTTGGCTGAACCAGAATTGCAAACTCTGTCCCTCTGGGCAGCAGCTTTACTCCCAGTTCCGATCTTCTGTCATTACCTGAGGTGCTTTTAGTCTATTCCACGCATGAGTGGTTCAACAGTTGAAGATGGGCATCAGCAGAATTTGGAGATGCCTTCTCTGACCCTTTTACTGCATTGCCAGCACTTGGCCTTGGGCTTACTTTGGATGGCTCTAGTCCTTCCCTTTCCAAGGAGGGAGTCCCACAGAGCCTGCCTGCTTCTGTTCACTCTTCAGTGTGACTTAGGGTAAATGCTTTTTGTTTTATGCTCAGTTGCATGGTTATTTTCAGGGTGAGAGGGAGGAGTCTGGTAAGCTCTTGGTCCATCATTCTCAGAAGGAGAAGTTAAAGATCTCCATTTCTAAGTATCATTCACCACTAAAAAGAACCAAATTGGCCAAATCTGGACCAATTCAGTAAAGAATAAGAACCGTGATTGATTATAAGATAATAATTCACAAGTCCATAGTACGAGATGAGAGAGAGTCAAGATAGAGAACAAAAGAGAAGTAAATCACTCATTTGCTGCTCCTGGAGTGACTAGTACATCAACTTCCTACTCTGAAAATGATTCTTTACAGAATAATATCAGTTAATAAATGAAGAAAGAAAAATAGGTAAGAAAAATCTCCATTTTGCAAACCTTAGAATTGGTTCAAGCAAGGATCACTAAGGTTACCAGAGAACAGAATATTTCCTGGTGTGCCAAAGTGATGTTCCATAAATTGCTCACAAAAAGAGGCCTTGATTGTGGAGAGAACAGGAAGTAAAGCTCCTTGACAAGAGATTGAACTTAGTATCAATGAGAAAGGTACAATATGATGCAACATGATATGAAATACACAGCATCACCTAGGAAGCTTTTCTGCCCAAAATATTTAAAGTGAATCAAATCAAATTTTTAGACCTCACTTCCAGTTTACAAGAAATCCAGGGGCTAAAGGAACAAAAATGTCACCACAAGGAAAACAGTCAAATCCAGAATATGGGGTATTCTTTAAGATAACTGCCTTGGCTAGGTGATAGACATTGGGGAGGGTATGTGCTATGGTGAGCGCTGTGAATTGTGCAAGACTGTTGAATCGCAGATCTGTACCTCTGAAACAAATAATACATTATATGTTAAAAAAAAAAAGAAGAAGAAGAAGAAGCTAGCGGGAGGGTAAGAATGAAGGGGGGGAATCGGAGGGGGAGACGAACCATGAGAGACTATGGACTCTGAAAAACTGAGGGTTCTAGAGGGGAGGGGGGTGGGAGGATGGGTTAGCCTGGTGGTGGGTATTAAAGAGGGCATGTACTGCATGGAGCACAGGGTGTTATACGCAAACAATGAATCATGGAACACTACATCAAAAACTGATGATGTAATGTATGGTGATTAACATAACATAAAATAAAAAAATAAAAATAATAAATAAATAAATAAATAAAAGATAACTGCCTTGGTCTCTCCAAAACCTTGATGTCATTTTTTTTAAGGGATAAAAGAAACATAACAAACAAGTGCAATGCACAGTGATGATCAGGTCCCGGTTAGAAATAAACAGTAACATGGGCGCCTGGGTGGCTCAGTTGGTTGAGCGGCTGCCTTCGGCTCAGGTCATGATCCTGGAGTACCCAGATCAAGTCCCGCATCGGGCTCCCTGCTCGGCGGGGAGTCTGCTTCTCCCTCTGACCCTCCTTCCTCTCATGCTCTCTGTCTCTCATTCTCTCTCTCGCAAATAAATAAAGAAAATCTTAAAAAAAAAAAAAAAAAGAAAGAAACAGTAACACAAGACATTTTTTATGCAAAAAAGTGTATTTCCCTCAAACCACAGTATATATTTAAGAAATTTAAGTATGAACTAGATATTACTGAGTTAGTATTTATATAAGAAATATTGGGGGCACCTGGGTGGCTCAGTTGGTTAAGCGACTGCCTTCAGCTCAGGTCATGATCCTGGAGTCCCGGGATCGAGTCCCACATCGGGCTCCCTGCTCGGCAGGGAGTCTGCTTCTCCCTCTGACCCTCCCCCCTCTCATGTGCTCTCTCTCTCTCTCTCATTCTCTCTCTCAAATAAATAAATAAAATCTTAAAAAAAAAAAAAGAAATATTGGTATTGTGCTTATGTAGCAGAAAATCTTTAAGAGATACATGCTGAAGCCTTTAGGGGTGATGTGTAAAGAAGTCTACAACTTACTTTCTACAACTTACTTTCAAATGCTGTATCCAAACAAACAAAGAAAAAAAGGACAAATTATAAACAGCTGCTGAAGCCAGGTGTTGAGTATTACTGGTACACAGTGTACTGTTTCTTCAACTTTCCAGTATATTTCAATTTTTCCATAATAAAAATTTGGAGAAAAAAATTCTAGTCCACTCTTTTGGATGGTTCTGACTCTAAATCAGGGATGAAATCCAAATGAAAGTGATTTTTTGTAGTCAATCTTGAAATGGCATATAGGTGACAAGCCAACCACAGCCAGTCTCCACTCTGGAAGTGACACAGAGGAGAAGAATGGCTGGTAGGAAATACCTGTCCCTCCAGGGTCCATTACTTGCTGACCCATGACTCTGGGAAAATAAAAAACAGCACCTCTGAGAATAAGGTTGATTGGGATCACTGGATAAAAGTGAGGTTTCAGTGCTATTAGTTCACATATTCACATATTGATCTACAATACACCAGATGCTGAGGTAAGCAACGGAGGGTATATCCCAGGCTTTGTGGAACTACAGTCTAGTCAGAGGGAGAAAACAGACTGTTACAAACCAGTAGAATAAGAAGGATGCTGAGTCACTCATGTAGAGTGTTTGGGAGTACAAACATAGAAGGGGCAGCGGGGAGAAGAGGAGCACTGTGGCAGCCATGGGGAGAAGATAGCAGATCTCCTTCAAGAGAAACTAGTTGACTGATGGCATCCAGCCACTGCCAGGATACAGTCCAGCTCCAGGTCCACATATTAGGTGCACAGTCGGTGTTTAGTAAACAAATTAGTGAATCTCCATTACCCATGCCCTCCTTGGTCCCCACGAGTACTTCAGATAACTGTGATGCTCACACAGGTCTCAGTTCTAATAATCTAGTGCTCCCTAACAAACCACCCCAAACATTAGTGGTTTAAATAACTCCATTATTTACTTTGCTCACAAATCCGCATTTGGGGCACTGGACGCAGAGGATCTATTTCCAAGAATGGCGGCATGCACAACGCCAGCGGGTTGGCGCCAGCTGGGAGTTCAGCTAAAGCCGGTCCAGAACTCAGTTCTCCATAGAGCCACACAGGCTTCCGCATGATGAATGGACTCAAGAGCAAGCGTCCCAAGAGACAAGAAGTGGAAGCCACCATTTCTCAAGGCCTGGGCCCAGAAACGAGCACACTGTCACTTCTACCATTCTACTGGTCAAAGCAGTCACAGAGCCCACCCAAACCCAAGGAGAGGGGCCATGGACCCAACCTACTCATGGAAGGATCAAGCCCAGCCACATCCTCTTCTTTTGAAATGGGCTCTTTACGAACTAAAAAAGTGTATTTCCCTCAAACCACAGTATATATACACACACACAACATCAGTATCCACTCTGGATTTGTTACCTGGAGCTTGGTAAAAAATAACGGGCTCCCCTTACCAAGTCAAAGAAGGCTTTGAAAAGAATGCACATTGTCTTAAAGTGTGGGAACAAAACTGCAAGTTTGCAGTTTCCTTAACTAAATCCAATGTTCATTCACTTATACGTTTTTTGAGCAATTACCATATGTTGTCTTAGGAGCAGCAGGGAATACAAAGATTAACCAAATATGGCATTTTCAAATTGCTCACAATCTAGGAGGAAAACAAATACACATGTTACAATTAACTCCAATGGGATGGAATTCAGGGATGCCAACAATGAGCAAAACCCAAGGAGCCAAAAAGAGAAGGGAAGGAAACAGAGAGAAAGCTGACATTCTCCACATTCATCCCCACAGAGGTCAACTTACATCTTCTATCCCTTTAATTTATGCATTTCTAACAACATCAATATAATTTGAAAAATGACTATTAATTTTATACAGTATTTAAAAACTTTAAAAATCTATTTGCTAAAACAATATATGTATGCATGAGATAGAAACCCCACCCCCACGCCTATATAACAGTAGCTCTGGCTTTTCCCAATTCCTCACCCTGGTCTTGTCACCTTCCAATTACAGACCTGAAACCAGCTCAGAGTATTAACATCTCATTGCCTGCCCCTAAATAACGTTTGGCTCAAATATCAAAATAACACCCAGCTAGAAATTGACATTCATGTACTCCTAAGGCTACTTACTACCCAGGAACTTTGGTTGATTCCAGGAATCAATAAGGAGAGTAATATCCTAAAGAATTATTATTATTACAAGCATCAGGAGAGGTCAAAAGCTAAAGAATTTACTCCTGAAGACTTAAAGTACTTTATTTTTGTGACTTCCCTTAATCCTACCTCTCTTTAAGACCTCCATCAACTCCTTCTGTCATTTAAAGTGTTTTAAAGGGTTTGTTGCAGATTAAGAATGGGCACAAATTCCCTGACACCCACTGAAGGGCTGGGGGGGTGGGGTATGTCCCTTCCCCTTGAACCTGGGTGGGTTCTGTAAATGTTCTGACCAACAGAATACATTGGAACAATCTCCCACCCAGGCCTTAAGAGATTGGGAGCTCTCACTGCCTGTTTCTTGGAATGTTCTCTGGGAGTCCTGAGCTGCCATGTAAAAAGTCTGAAAGCCTTGAGACAGTCACACTGGAGAGACCAAGAACTCCACCCCAGGACCACAACCGTCCAGCCCTCCCACCAAGGAGACAGTCGTGTAAGTAAAGCCATCTTCGTCCCTCCAGCCCAGCCCATCCACCAGTGAGTACCACCATGTGACCTCAGCCAACACAGCATAGAGATGAGTAACTCAGCTCAAACTTGACCACATTTCTTACCCAGAAAATCATAAGATCTAATAAAATTGTTGTTAAAAGCCATTAAGGTTTGGGATGGTTTGAACTGCAGCAGTAGATACCAGAATAAATTTTAATCTTGAAACTCATAACTTTGGTTAAATGTATGCAAAAAACAAAAATGTAATTGCAGAGGGACTATGAGCAGAATATTCTCCTCACAGCTGAACTACTACCCCTGATAGCTATCAGCAAAGATTAGCTCCTGTTTCAGACAGTTTGTCTAAAAATAATGTATTTCATAGAGGATGCAATGTAACTGTATTACATTTTAATAAGTTATCCTTTAAATATCATTCATAATATTTTCCAGTTTTTACACTTTTAACTGCCAAGCATCTAGTCTATGATTTATTGGATTCTACCCAGAGAGAGCACACTTTCATCTCTTTAATGATATAACTGCCATGCCCTTAGACGTTTTATTATTCTAATGTATCACAATCCAAGCTAGTAGTGACGTGCTTATTTTTTTTTTAATTTTTTTATTATGTTATGTTAATCACCATACATTACATCATTAGTTTTTGATGTAGTGTTCCATGATTCATTGTTTGCGTATAACACCCAGTGCTCCATGCAGAACGTGCCCTCTTTAATACCCATCACCAGGCTAACCCACCCCCAACCCCCTCCCCTCTGGAACCCTCAGTTTGTTTCTAAGAGTCCACAGTCTCTCATGGTTCGTCTCCCCCTCCGATTCCCCCCCCTTCATTTTTCCCTTCCTGCTATCTTCTTCTTTTTTTTTTTAACATATAATGTATTATTTGTTTCAGAGGTACAGATCTGTGATTCAACAGTCTTGCACAATTCACAGTGCTCACCATAGCACATACCCTCCCCAGTGTCTATCACCCAGCCACCCCATCCCTCCCACCCTCCACCACTCCTGCAGCCCTCAGTTTGTTTCCTGAGAATAAGAATTCCTCATATCAGTGAGCTCATATGATACATGTCTTTCTCTGAGTGACGTGCTTATCTTTAAGGACCATGCACAGCACGCATCTCTCCATTTTTAGAAACCGATCTTCAAAAACTATAACCCAGTACAGGACAGTTGAGGCCAGAGAAGCAGAAACCTCTCCTTCAGTAGGCTGACTCCATGCCTCAAGGAGGGCCCAATCACCACATTGTTAATAAGCTAGAATACCCTTCCCACTGCCACTATAATGAATGCAGGAGAACTAGAATCTCAGCTTCACAGTCCAGAAATTGGGAGACAACACAGTTGGCCTCTTAGGAAACAAAGTATGAAAATAAGATTCATTTAGTAGTGATCTGTAGAGAAATGTGGGTCAAAAATCAAATAATGTAGCAGGCGCCTGGGTGGCTCAGTCAGTTAAGCATCTGCCTTCGGCTCTGGTCATGATCTTGGGGTCCCGGGATCCAGCCCCACATCGGGCTCTCTGCTCAGCGGGGAGTCTGCGTCTCCCTCTCCCTCTGTGCTTGCTCCCTTACTCTCTCTCAAATAAATAAAATCTTTTAAAAAAATAAAATAATTTACAAAGATCTCTTCCCACTTATGACACCAATATATAAATATGTTAGTAATAATTCATCTCTGAACTTTCAAAATACCTGCTTTTCATGCTCTCTCATGCTACTGAATGTGATGTCTGAAGAAGGTCAGCAGCACAAGACGGTGTGAGACAGTAGAAAGGGCCCAGGATGGGAGCTGGGGAGCACAGCAGCTAGCGTGGACTGGCTGTTGACCAGATGACTGGAGACCCAAGCCAGCCCCTCTCTCTGTCTTGTTTGTTTGTTTGCTTTAAGATTTTATTTTTTTAAAGTGATCTCTAAACAATGTGGGGCTCAAACTCACAACCTCCCGATCAAGAGTCACATGTTCCACCGACTGAGCCAGCCAGGTGCCCCTCTCTGTCTTGGCCCCTTAACGTGTAATACCAGAGGGATGGGGAAGAGCTTGCTAAATCCCTTCCTCCTCTGAAATTCTGTGATTCTTTATTGTACTAAAATGGCTGGGGCACCTGGAACACTGAACAGCTCCTTCTACCCTACCACAATCATTCCGCTTTAGTAGGAAGTTGCAGGAGACACAATCTAGCCTCATGAACACAAGGGAAGATATCCTACAAAGGACAAGGACAAAGCCAGGTCAAGGTGAAAACTACTGAGGTTTTATGGAATCGACTCTGCATCTAAAATCTACTTAGTAAATGTCTCTTCCCGCTGACCTTCTTAGAGTCTGATCAAATTGGGAGATAATGGATTCCCAGTGGAAAAATACCTACCTCCTATGGCATCATTTATAATTCTTATAACACACACACACAGTATGTTAATTAACAACATTTCAAAGTTCCAGATATCCTTTATATCACCCCTGCTATAGTTTATTCTTTGACCTCTGAACAACCGTGAGTTGCAGGATATGACTGCCTAATACAGAAATCTACCAAATTATGTCTTAGAATTTTAATTTTTGAAATAAGTTTAAAAATAATTGTTATGCGAGGCTTCATAAGCCCCCAAATATAGATCTCATTATCTTGACTCAAATTGTTTGTTTAAATGGCTAAGAAAATCATTTCCTCAACAAACAAACACTACTCATCAAATTTAGTGAGTTTAAAATAAGAAATTATATCGGGGCGCCTGGGTGGCTCAGTTGTTAAGCGTCTGCCTTCGGCTCAGGTCATGATCCCAGGTCCCGGGATCGAGCCCCACATCGGGGCTCTCTCTCTCTCTCTCTCGCTGTGTCTCTCTCTGTCAAATAAATAAATAAAATCTTTAAAATAAAATAAAATAAAATAAGAAATTATATACGGAAGAGTAAGCCAGACACCATATACCAAAAAAAAAAAAGATGGAGAAAGAAAAGTTCTTAAATTTTTCATCTCTGAAATCAGATATACAAGGAGTCTTGGATTCCTGTTTTCTGGCGGTATTATGCCACAAGTGTTTGCAAACAT
This sequence comes from Mirounga angustirostris, assembly GCF_029215605.1. NCBI lineage: Eukaryota > Metazoa > Chordata > Mammalia > Carnivora > Phocidae > Mirounga > Mirounga angustirostris. The sequence goes on along the minus strand of NW_026991709.1, from coordinate 9,154,545 downwards.
GTAAACAACATGGGTAATTTCGCTGCAACTAAGAAGATCTCTTCTCCAGATTATATATTTAGCCAACATTTCCCCATACGACCTACTTCATGATACTAAGCGACGCAAACGCACTGCCAAACAACCAGTGTCTTAATATTCAAGCTCCCATTTCTTCCACCGTGTAATTTCCTGTAATAATCTCATTCATGTCTGAGGTCCAAAGGCATTCTTATTTATGCTTTTCAGGTCAGTATGCCAAGAGCAAGAAGACTCGTTCTTAAAAGGTTGAGCTTTTCAAACGAGTCCGGAAAGAATTCTACTGACACTGCATATTTCCTCAAGAGGGATAATGTAAAAAAGCAAAATTTTAAGAAAATGGTTCTAATGCCATTTTCAGTTAAAAGCGCTGGGAGATTTACAATGATCAAGTAATATGTCAATTTCTTTCAAATGTTGCCAACATTTGATGCCAACACAATTACAAGTTGGGAAAATGTGTAATGAATAAGGCAGCTCATAATTTCCCTTAGAATATGTATGTACAACTTATTAAGTGGCATAAAAAGCAAAGAGTCATGGCAAATGTTGAAACCCTAAATCTGAGTTTCATCGCTTTGGGGCATTTGAGTCAAACTCCATCATCTGGAAGTACCTACGAATGAGAAATATTAGGTCACGAGCTGTTTTAGAAACACCTGCAGTACCTGCACCTAATGAGGCGAATAAATGAGAGCTTCAGGTTCCCCATCAAACAAGAAAACTTAATAGTTAAATGTGACATAATAAGCCCAAACTTGAACCCTATAGAAATGAAAATACTCACATGGAGGGCATTTTCTCTTCCAAATTTTGTGGTTCAGCTCTGCCAGCTCCCTTACCTAAAGCCACCTGGGGGAAAAATGTGCCCCCAATTCTAGATCAGTATGGGTTTCTCCAGAGTAGGGCTTGATTTACTTGATGGTCTTTGGAGGCTCAGAAAGAATAGATAGAGCTTTCTCTTGATGTCTCCTGTCCTCACCCTCACCCCCCAAACACACCTACAACCTCAGTCAGAGGTTAACAGGGCACTGATATCTCGTTCCAAACCCCAAATCCCATCCCTTTCAAAGTACAAGCCAGGCCAAAGGCAGGACGTGAATGGATGACTCTCGAGGCTTCCCCTCGGAACCTGCCTGCCTACCTTATAAACTATCACTTTCTCCCAAAGGGGAGATACTTTTGTTTCCTTCCAATAAGCGTTGCCAGATTTCACAAATAAAAAATACAGAATGCCCAGTTAAATGTGAATTTTAGATAAACAACAGATCATTTAGTAGTTTAAGTGGGTCAAAAAAGACTATTTTCTCTGGCAAACCTATGCAGAACGTTCATAATACCGAGAAAGAGTGATTAACACCTTGACGTCTTCCTGAAAGTCCAGGAAGTAGAGAAAGGCAGCTAGGATAAGAGTGGGAAGTTAGAGATGAGGAAAGGGAAAACATAAAGAGAAAATAAAGTCTTTAGTAGAATGTCACGTGCTGCTTCTCAGACTTTACCATGCGCACCAATCACCCAGGGATCTTATGAATTTGACCTGTGGACTCTGACCTGGTAGGGCCAGGGGGCCTCTGGTGGTCATCTTTTCTCAGGTGATGCTGGCTGGTGCAAAGACCACGCTCTCTGAAGCCCAGCTAGACAAGGTGGGGGCCATGCAAATGGTGTGGGTAAGCAGTTGGTGAGGACAAAGGAGGCTATGGATTAAAGAAGCTTTTCTGGCAGTTAAGGTTAAACACAAAGATCTGGTCTCTTCCAAATTTCCTTCTAATTCCCCACTGTGAGAAATAACCCCTATCATCATACATACTAAGAAACAGGTTCTAAGCAAAGAACAAAAACAAAAACACACACAGACACCAAAAGCAAAAGCATCAAACAATTCCAGACGTGCATGCTTTTCATATTATTGTTGAGAAACAAAGCAGCACATTTAAGAATCCAGCACAAAAGCCCTGTCACATTTAAAGGACCCAGTAAAAACAGGGGATACATTGCGCAGAATTCACCCAATCGGTGCTCTTAAAGAGCAGCTTGAGACCTCAGGCTTTGGCCATGGCTTGGCCCTTGGGGGGCAGCCTTTTGAGAGCTGTCTCGAAATCTGTCCAAGTCTCTCCCCTGCACATACTTGTTGCAGATACCATCTCCTGCTTCTCCTTTGCCTCCTGGAAGACAGGAGAGGCCTGGCTCCCAAAGAACATCTCTTGTCACTGACAGCAATGAGTCTGGTTTGTGTCTATATTCCAGATGATGCTGTGCCTATGTGAGCTGAGCTCTCGGGAGGCAAGGACTCCGTGGCCCTGTGCGCTGGCCCCCCAGAGCTGTGGCCACATGTAAATGCAGACTCGGTGCACGTAGACAAGTAAGTGGCCAGAAAAGAGGCAGACATTCCAAATCTTCTTTAGGTCTTACCTAGGAAAAAAACACCCCACCATGTCAATTTCTCACGGCCTGACTAGGCAGAGGTGAGCATTTTTCCCACACTCGCACTTTTCGCAGATCTGGGCACTGTTCAAAAGTGTTTATATTTATTTGGTTTCTTGGGGGCGAGGGAGCTGCTGCTGTTTTGGAGGCAATAAATGGAGATGGTGGAAAATCAGGTGCACTGGGACTGTTAGAATGTGCAGGGAGGCGAGAGGATGTGCACACCAATATGTGTGTCCATGCCACTTTCCAAGAGTTATTTAGAGAAAAGTTTTTCCTTCTGGTTCAAGCGGCTTGTCATATGGGCCAGGGGTGAACATCTATATCCAGGGACATAGACATATGACATTCTTACAGTGTCCTTGATCCCTTTGACTCAGGATAAAATAAAAAAAGCCACTGGGAACCTGGGTAAACCATCTAGTCACCTTGGATTACCTTTTCCTATTCAGCTTCTCTAGTCCTAAAGCCAAGTGTCCAGCTAGGTCCAAGGACACAGAGTTTATATGTAAGTCGATGCGGCCACTGAAGGGTGTTGATAGAGATACTAACCTATCACAAATATTTATTCTGGGAAGTGGAGATAGACAACTCTGGTTGGTGCCCACACAGTCCTGGTCCAATAAATCCTAAATGCATGCACATACACTTATTTTATCATAAACATCCTGTTTTTCCACTCATTAGAATTCATTATTCCAGAACCAACCGATGACCCCCCTAACATTTCAGAAATGGAAATTACCTTTTTTTTTTCCAGGCGATGGAGTGCTCTCTCACTAGCACGTAGGAGATTATGTCCCAAGAAGAAAAGGAGGCAAGAGACACAAAATGGCTTTATCACTGTCATACCCACCAATGAGAGCAGCAAGAAATACTTCCCGAAGTTCCTTTCTCTAAAGACTGTATTATCATATGTGGAACATAAGGAATAGCATGGAGGACCGTAGGGGAAGGGAGGGAAAACTGAAGAGGGGTGGAAATCAGAGAGGGAGACGAACCATGAGAGACTCTGGACTGAGGGCAACAAACTGAGGGTTTCAGAGGGGAGAGGGCCGGGGGAGGGGGTAACAGGGTGATGGGCATTAAGGAGGGCATGTGCTGTGATGAGCACTGGGTGTTATTCGCAACTCATGAATCACTGCACACTACATCAAAAACTAATGGGGTACTATATGGTAGCTAACTGAACGTAATAAAAATTTTAAAAAAAGAAAAAGACTGTTGATAACGGCTCCATTTTACAATGGTACAAAAGCTATGTGCATTCAGGGCGCCTGGGTGGCTCAGTTGGTTAAGCGACTGCCTTTGGCTCAGGTCATGATCCTGGAGTCCCGGGATCGAGTCCTGCATCGGGCTCCCTGCTCGGCAGGGAGTCTGCTTCTCCCTCTGACCCTCCTGACCCTCGCCCCTCTCATGCTCTCTCTGTCTCTCTCTCAAATAAATAAATAAATAAATAAATCTTAAAAAAAAAAAAAAAAAGCTATGTGCATTCAGTAAGAACCATACTTTCAAATTTTTAACCTGTATCTTTTCCTGGGCTTGTGATATGTGGTGAGATCCTCCGCTCCCAGTCACAAAGTCACAGGGGGAAATGACCCGTATGCTGACAACCATTCTGTACCCACACAACCATTCTGCTGTTCACTTTTGGTAGTTTTCAATAAATTACACGCAATAGTCAACCCTTCGTTACAAAATAGGCTTTGTGTTAGGTGATTTTGCCCAACTGTGGGCTAATGTAAGTGTTCTGAGCACGTTTCAGGGAGGTGAGGTTACGCTATCATGTTCAGCAGGTGAGGCGTCTTCAACGCATTTCTGACTTAGGATATTTTCAACCTGCGAAGGGTTTTTTTTTTTTTTAAAGATTTTATTTATTTATTTGAGAGAGAGAGAATGAGAGACAGCATGAGAGGGAAGAGGGCAGAGGGAGAAGCAGACCCCCTGCCGAGCAGGGAGCCCGATGTGGGACTCGATCCCAGGACTCCAGGATCATGACCTGAGCCGAAGGCAGTCGCTTAACCAACTGAGCCACCCAGGCGCCCATCAACCTGCGAAGGGTTTAACGGAACGTAACTCCATTGTGAATCACGGAAGGGCAGCGTTTATCGGAATGTGACCCCATCAGAAGTCAAGGAAGAGCCGTAGTGATGTAAGGGACAGCCAAGCACCGCACGAGGCTGTCTCCAGACGAGGGTCAGAACATGACTGCATTCTCATGAACGGCAATGATGTGGTCAAAGGCGGGTGGGCCACAGCTGCCAGGAATCCAAGCACCCCCTCCCCGCTTTTTGCTTTATACTCACAGATGTGAAAGAACTAGGTGGTGATGTTTCCTTTTCCATGACTAGTAACCTTTTCTTCTTTTAAAGCCTGACAGTGATACTAATTACTTAAGCAAAGGATCAAATAAGTCAGCTGTTGCCATTGCTCAGATCCCAGTAAGACTTCCATTAGCAAAAATTAAAGTTGGCTTTCCTCCTTCCTGGCAATCATTCAGAGCAACCTTGTTTGGCTGTAATTACACCATGGCCGTTGTAGGAACTTTCCAGAGCAAAGAGTAAGCATTTGATAAAGGTTAAAATTAGATTAAAATGAACGACTAAGCATTAGATAATAGGATGCATTACATGCCATATTATTTTCAAAATGAAAAAAAAAGGCTACTAATGTAGAATCTTCCGATATAAAGGTAGATTATAAACAAGGATACTTTCCTTTTTACTCACATTTGGGATTATTCTGGTCTTACCATCTGTGCCTTTGCTCAGTCTGGACTTAATTGGTTTCTCTGTCCTTCCCTCTAAAATTGAGTCTTTTCACCAAATGACCCTGAATTCGCCTTAACTTGATTTTCTGGGTTTACTGTGTTTTCATCTTCTAAGAACTGTTACTTATCTTGTGCCTTCGTTGTGATCAGTTCTCCAACATTTGTTTGACTATGGCTCAAGATTTAAAATTTTTTAAAAAGAAGCAGAATTTAAATCTCTTAATTCTCAAACACTCACCTACTCTGCACCCACGGGGTATTCTCCCTTGCCCCTCTCCTCCACCGCCTTCCCCACCCACGGCACTGGGCCTTCTTGTCTTTGACATCATGCAGTTCCCTGAATAAAGGAGACTGCAGTTTTGTTACCAATGAAACGAACTTTACATTAGAGACATCCAAATTGTGTGGATTTGGCATAAGCTTCTTTCAAAAAGTACTACTCCATTATTGGGAATGTTTATGCCTAAAAAGAAGATTCTGTGTTCTATTGTGTCAGAAGCTTTCAGAGTGCAATTGTTCAATTTGCAAACTGCAATTGGTTAACCAAGCTAAACTTAATTAGTCCAACGATCCTACAGCCCACATCAAACCCCACTGTTTGATGTATTCTGCGAGGTGTCCAAGCCGCCTACAGCTGTCTAAGTGCCACAATGAAAAGGCAGCTAGGCTTAGGTCTGGGAACTGAAATGAGCTGTTCTAAGTGGGGCTTTTCTTCCATTTTCTGAGGCTGCACTGCTCTGACCTTCTCCAAATCAATCCTTTGCGGATTAACATGTAAAGCAGTGTCGAATTAATTTCAGAAAGGGAATATGAGATCAGCCTAGGATCATACAAAACATCTAACTCCTAAACACACTAATGCTTCTAGCCATTCAATGAGAAGCTGTCAATAAAGGGAAAAAAGTCGGGGAGGGGGGCGGCCAGAAGGATTTGAAGGTTGGAGCAATCTATCAGACTAGTTAGCGCCATTGCCTACTTCTGTGGCATGGCTAATGCATTCCTCTAGAAGTTAATCCTATTTCTAAAGACCATCCCGCTAGGGGCACATAGGCCGTGATGAATGAGAACTAAAATGCATTAAAATTCTCAACAACTTCACCAAAAGGCACACTATTAGATTCTGAGTGTCTACGATAAGACGGTTCATTAAAAGTGCAGGTCTTAAAGAAACCGCTTTTGTCCCTACGTACTGGGGAGAGAGGATCCGTGTGTCATTTGCTACACCTGCAGCGAAAATATTTTTACATTAGGTTGTCCGAGGAATCACACAAGAACCGCTACAGAAAACGGCAAGGGAAGGCCCTTTCCCTCGAGCTGGCTTTAATACCGCTATTATGCACCTACACTCAGGGGAGGCTGTGTGTTTCCACAGCATTAGCCACACAACGGTGTCATTAAACCCACTTCTAAAAAATCAGACATGAAAGAGCACTTATTCAATTCCCTTGAAGAAGCTGCAGTGTTTGAACACGTCTCTTTTTCTCTCGTTGTGTTTTGCTTGTCCTGCACTAAGAGATAATTTAGCCATTTATCACGACGTAGCTGGGGCTGAGCGTTCATACACACATTGAGTCCAGCTTTTCGTTCATACACACATTGAGTCCAGCTTTTCTTAGAGGCAGAAATCTGTAACTATCTCTGAAGACAGCGGATGGCAGTGGGCCCAAGACTGGAAATTACATCTCCATGAGTTAGGTTTTGGTCCCGGTCAACAGGCATGGGGAAAGGCTGGACAAGCCTCAAGAATGGGGCTGCAATGAATTATAACGCAGCGCTGATTCTAAAATCAGAAATGCCCATAATGCAGCGCTTGAGACACTACAGAGCTGACAGGAAGCCGCAGGTGAGGAGGCTCTGCAAGACAAAACTGCAGAGGGGGGGAGCACCCCTAGAGACGGGAGGAATCCTGTGCAGAGTATTTGTTGAATGAATGAATGAATGAATGAATGAATGAATAGACCGAGTTGGACTTGGCCCCTGGCTCAGGACAGTTACAGAGACTCAACTGGCTTAGGTTGTGCAAAAGTTCATTCTCGATGTGAAACATAGCGTTTGGCAGAGGGGTTCCCTGGGGGGGGGTGAGGAGGGTGGGAGAACCACAGAGACGGACGTGTGACCGTGTCCGCTGTGTTTCTGTGCTTCACGCCCGACGATTACGTCTAATCCTCACACGACTTCCGGAGGCTGGCATCTCTGTTTTATAGACGAAGCCCCTGGAGCTCAGAGAGGGCAGGTCGGATGTTAAAGGTCACACAGCTTACGGGCGCCAGACACAGGACTGACCCCGGATCTGTCCGACTCCAAAAATCCAAGCTCTTTCCGCTTCTCTATAAAGAAAAGCCCTGTCCGTTATAGAAAAATACAATATGGACTAACAGAATTTTTAAAAAATCACTAGTAATTCTATCACCTCACATGAGGATTTGAGTGAAACTACACTGAATCCCTGACCCCCAAATATCTGCCACCCAACAGGTCTTAGATGCTACTCCCGTCTTCCAGGTCGTGGTCTGCATGGCTGTTGGCTTTTGGATTATCCCGAGAGAGGCAGCCCAAACCACCCAGGACCCAGAAGTAGCTCTGCGGGTGGCCGGCTGCCCAGTGGAGGAGGGGCAGGAGGAACATGGGCCGGCAGACATAGCATGAGGGGTGCACAGCTGGGGCCAGCCCCGGGGCCTGGGACGTGAGGGTGCTCCAGCAAGTGTGTAAGGCGAGAAACCAAGTAGCACTTGGGGAGGCATGGTCCCCCCATAAGAACGGGGATCACTTTACAGCATAAAAGGCTGTGACCCGGGACACAGACCACCTGGGTGGTGGCAGAGTTAATCCCAGGAAGGTGGGCATCGCGAGGGGCGGGCTGGACACTCTTCCTTCCGCAGCCCTGCCTTCCTTTGCATCTGCCCTTTGCACACAGGAAGAGTGCGTGCGGATTAGGAAGAACAGAGAAAACAACTGTCCGTATTTCACTGGTTTTGCTGAACCACGGTCATGAAGACTTGTGACAGTGAGCTGACAAACTGCTAGACACTCGTGCGTGCGTGCCTGTGGTCATTCATTCATTCACTCGGTTAACTGGCTAAAATGATCACCATCACACTCACCAAAAAATACTGACTGGGAGATCCGGCCTTTGCCAACTCTGCAGGACCTCCCCCCTCAGATGTCGTGGTTTGCGTTTTGCTCTAGCGTGACCTCAATGTTACACTATGAAAGCAGGGTTTCTGTACGTCTCTAACCCGGATGCTCACGTTCTCCCCTCCAGGACGCCTTGTGAATGGCTTATACGATATTTAAGCATTTGTTTAAAACAAACAAAAAAACCTTTCAAGAATATAGTCTGGATAGACTGAAGGCTTGTTGCTGAGTTTTCAATACAAAGAAATTCAGTGATTATCCCAAAACTGACATAAGGTTTAAGGTACAAAGTCTAGGCTGTAAGAAGAAGACACGAGAAGAATGAAACTATCCTCTTTACAATGAGAATTATGACCAACACAAAGAAAGGGAAGGGAAGGGGGGGGAGGAAGAGGACAGGGAGAAGAGGGACCGGGGTGGGGAGGGGAGACACGGACACATGGGTGCAGGGGCCCCAGCGTAAGCACCAGAACCATCAGCTGGCCGCCCTGATGAGCACAGACAGCTGAAGCCAGGTGTCCTCACCTTCCCACGCCCGCCAGTGAGCTCCTGTCTCACCGCATACGAGTAATTTACAGTCCTGCTGATCTACCTTATGCAGACTATGTGGTATTAAACAGTCAATCCTCATCTAATGGGTGAAGCAGACTTAACAAAGCATATCCATCAGACCCGATGGGCTTTTTTTTTTTTTAAGTTTTATTCAAGTAATCTCTACACCCAACTTGGGGCTCGAACTCATGACCCTGAGATCAAGAATTGCATGCTCTTCCAACTGGGCCAGCCAGGCGCCTCTGATTTTTTTTCTTTTTAATAAATTTTTGATCTTGAAAACTTTTACATTTACATTGTTTTTAATGCTATGGCAACTGCAGTAGTTTTCTTTGTGATGGGCTTAGCGTGTGTGACACCCACCAGCACACATACACATGCTGGCCCAAATCAATCAACCAACAACTCGTTCGGGGATACAGAGACGTAGCTATAGATGTAGTATCTAGCTAATCCTTACCGTGAATGTTACCGCTCATGGTATTTTAAAAATATGGTTATATGGGTCAATTATCCATGCCTGGCAAGTGCCCAGAAAATGGAAGAACAAGGAAAAGGACATGATCTAAGCGTTCAGGTTTAGTCACAGCAGAACAATGATTTAAAAAGCACGTACTTTTAAAACTATCCATAAGTATAGCATTTAATTCACAGTAAGGTTCAAAGAAATGAAAATACCCAAGGAAAAGTTAATATATGACTCATGGATTTACCTGTGCTACAGGTAAGAGCATAACTACTTGGGTTTTCTTTCTTTCTTTTTTTTTCTTTCTTTCTTTTTAAAGTGCTGCCAAATATAATAGTGACTAATAGCTTTTTTATCTAAGTCCCCACTGATTGTAGCATACATCTCAACTTCAGAAGTGTTAAAATGTATATTTTAGAACTGGTGAAACAGTAATCAAATTAAATCCAAGCCTACCAAAACTACATCTCCTATTTACTTGGATCATAATGCACAATGCCAGGCAGAGAGTGGAAACTGGGTAAATATTTACTGAATCAATGAATGGTCTGGGAGGTAATATTCATGTGTTCATACGGAATTACTTGCATTTTGCTGACACACCATCTTCTCTCCCCTCTGAACTTACCTAGGCCTGGGCCACTCCTGTTTCATTCTAAGGAATTAGGTCAATCATTATGGACACCTCTTCACTCTATGTGATAATTTCCATGTAAACTACAAACACTAATTTGTTAACTTTCTTCCAGGATTCAAGAAGACTCATCCAATCCTTTCAGGTACTCCAGACTTGCAAATATGTGTGTGTGTGTGAACTTGGTCTATGACAAGACTCATAAACGGTCCGTTTAGCAGCTTCAGATGCCCAGGCTGCATGTGTGCTCATCATCTGCCTGTCTTTCTGCATTTCTTTATGGAGCTGGGAGACAGTGTGTGTCCCAGTGTGCACACATGTGCTGCAGGGCAAGGCACGTGCTCTGTCATTCACCTCCTAGGTCTCCTACCCCTGGACGCACCGAGTCAGGGTCACTCGTGTAAATGAAACTCAACTGGGTTTTTGTGTTTACATTATCTAGATAAATATTTTCCTCTGCATCTGAACTATGTAGACCAGGCCTATCTAGCTATTTCTCCCTCCCATCCACAGAGGACAAAACTCAATTTGTTGTCCTCAGAGGTTCTCTGTGTACCTAACACCATGACATCAAGAGAAATGAAAGAGAACACTGATGCCATGCTTGCTGGAATACCAACAAGGAGGATGGAGGACAGTGACTATAATTATTGTCAATTCTCAACAGAAAAAATGGGGGTGCTAAGTACTAAGTATTGTACTAAGTACTTAGTACTAAGATATTGTCAACTCTCAACAGAAAAATGGGGGTATTGAGTACTAAGTATTGTACTAAGCGGTTAGTAGTCAGTACTAAGATACTGTCAACTCTCAACAGAAAAGTGGGGGTACTAAGTATAAGTATAGTACTAAGATATTGTCAATTCTCGACGGAAAAAAATCAGGGTATCAGAAACTCATTAACAGGCCACTACACCAGCAGGCTCCCTGGCAGCACAGATGGAGAGAGAAGTCTTATAGTAGAAGTTGTTGATGAACGCCCATTAACAAGCCATCAGAGGCATCTCAGCAAACAACCCATGGACTGCTTGCCTCCTCACCTGCCTTCCCTGCCACGCGACCGGATGGCACCTGGGATGGTCAAGGCCAAATAGGATGTCACCTCTGCCACCTCATGCAGAATTTCTGCTTCTTCTAGGTTTTCTCCTGCCCACACTATATGGAGACTTTCTCCTTCGGGGACTTCACAAGAGCCAGAACTGAAGACAGAACCTGGGTGAGGGGTACAAGCCCAGCAAACAGAATACAGACACACGTGCACTCCTCGTAACCATGACAGCAACAGAAACTACAACAGTAACGGGCAGCGTTTTCCTCCTATTCCTGGGGCTAGATTTCAATCAATAACTTAGAGCTCCGCCATCGAGGTGCGTCCATCTGAATGCTGGTTATGTGGTTTTGTTAAAGCTCTTAACCATTATATTATGTAACCCGCAGTGGGGGCAGGGGTCTATCTGCTTAATACTGAGCTCAGACTGGCCTGGGTACAGCAGAGTTTATCGAACCATGGCGGTGGTTGTGTAGGGCAATCTGAAATGACATTAGAACTTTCGAAGCCTGACTGTCAAAGGTCACCAGGAACCCATCTGAAGTCAGAGTGGAGATTGTTCAATTTGCTGCGGAAGGGAGTTCACAGAGGAACCACAGAACACCCTAGTAAGAGGGAGTTGGGGGCCACCTACCACACACGTTGGGATTGTGCTGTTTCTATGGGGTGGTCATGGGTGGAATTGTGTCTCCCTCCTAAAGAAAATATTAGAGTTCTGACCCCCAGGAGCTCAGAAATCTGACCCTATTTTTGGAAGTAGGGTTTTCACAGACATAAGTTAAAATGAAGTTAAAATAAGGTCAGTAGGGTAGATCCAAATCCAACTCAACTAATATCTTATAAAAAGGGGTAATCTGGACACAGAGACAGACACACACACAGGGAAGGTGACGTGAAGAACAGAAAGAAGAGGGTCAAGTGACTGGGGTGACACAGCCACATGCCAAAGGATGTCAAGGACTGTTGGCCACCACCAAAAGCTGGAGGGCACAAGAAATGATCCTCCCGGGGCGCCTGGGTGGCTCAGTTGGTTAAGCGACTGCCTTCGGCTCAGGTCATGATCCTGGAGTCCCGGGATCGAGTCCCGCATCGGGCTCCCTGCTCGGCAGGGAGTGTGCTTCTCCCTCTGACCCTCCTCCCTCTCACGCTCTCTGTATCTCATTCTCTCTGTCTCAAATAAATAAATAAATAAATAAATAAATAAATAAAAAAGAAATGATCCTCCCTTAGAGCCTTCAGAGGGTACACGGCCCTGCCAATACCTGGATTTTGAATTTCTAACCTCGAGAACTATGAGACAATACATTTCCATTGTTTTAAGACAAAAAAAAAATTGATCAGCCGTTATGAAACTCTGAAAATTATACTGCCTAGATTTCAAATTACTTTAGTTTCCTATTAAAAAAATAATTACAGCCTGTGTGCCGACAAGGCACAATCTTGAGATTGGTTTGGTTCTGACGTGCGTGTGTGCACACACATGCATTTATCTTGTATAAGTGATTTTTAAAAGATGAGCTTCGTTCATTTTGCAAATCAGTTAGACTTCTTGATTCAGTTAAAATTCAGGAGGTGGTCTGGGTTCTCTCGGTGTTGCTTGGGATCTTGTGGATCCCCACGTCCCTCCTAGGCCCAGGATTCCATCATTCTGTGAGCAGAACTAGCATCCCTGGGAGCACAGATGAATGACCGTGACCATCATCCACAGACTGCATCAGAACATCAGTGATGCTGCAGAATAGCTATGGGGATTTGGTACGAGGGACGAGAGGCAGGCTGGAAATCAGAACTATTTCAAGGATGAGAGACGCCCACTGATGTAGCTCTAAACAGTGAAGATGGGACTAGAAATCTGGCATTCTGCCAAGCTGTACCTCGGAGGGCAGAGGGAACAAGGAGCAGAATGGTAAACTGAGGGGCATTCTCTGCACACAACAGAGGACTGGAATTACCTGGAATTACCTAGAAGGGAGGGGGGAGTTCGTTCAACCACTACAAGGGGCTATTATAAAAAGTGATATAAAACTGTGAAGGAAATTGAGAGAATCCTACCTATTTCCATTCTGTTTGCTATGATTTTAACGTGAGAGTGACAATGATGGGAAACCTAACAAAAATCGTGTTTTTGTATCACAATGCATCCCGTGTGAAATGATTCTTGACAAGCCGAGATGAATTTCAGTTCTTTTAGGCCAGTATTTAAAATACATAATCACCGGGGCGCCTGGGTGGCTCAGTCGGTTGAGTGTCTACCTTCGGCTCAGGTCATGATCCCAGGGTGCTGGGATCAAGCCCCACATTGGGCTCCCTTGCTCAGTGGGGAGCCTGCTTCTCCCTCTCCCACTCCCCCTGCTTGTGTTCCCTCTCTCGCTGTCTCTCTCTGTCAAATAAATAAATAAAATCTTTAAAATATAAAATAAGGGGCGCCTGGGTGGCTCAGTTGGTTAAGCGACTGCCTTCGGCTCAGGTCATGATCCTGGAGTCCTGGGATCGAGTCCCGCATCGGGCTCCCTGCTCGGCGGGGGGTCTGCTTCTCCCTCTGACCCTCCTCCCTCTCATGCTCTCTGTCTCTCATTCTCTCTGTCTCAAATAAATAAATAAAATCTTTAAAAAATAAATAAATAAATAAATAAATAAATAAAATATAAAATAAAATACATAAACACCTTTTACTACTATTGATTTAAGTACCTTTTCCAATGAATGAACCTTTTAATCTTTCTCCCTCCCATTCCCAGCCCGTTCTTTATTTTTCTCATGTGCTTAGAGTTTCAGGAATTGAAATTTCCCGTAAGAAGGGCGGGCCAACTGACAGGAAGAGCTTCTCCGATGATCACACAGTGGTGTGGTTTTTTTTTTTTTGTTGTTGTTGTTGTTTTTACTTCTTGATCTTTAAGATTTGGTGTTGTTTTTGTCAATTTCCCTAATTTCCATCCTACTTTGTTGCTGGTGAGTTGTTTTTTCCAAATACGCCAAACATCAATTTTAACTTTTTAAGTGACAACAAATCAATCGCCATGCATGGGTGTTTGTAAGTTAGCATGAAAATATGCATTAAATGTAACTTAGAATATATACCTACTCGAGCATAACCTTTCCTGACTGCCAGACAAAAGCACACCAGTGCTCTTGCGGGGAGGCATCCCTGGGAGAGGGGGGAGTGGACGAGGAAGGAGCATCCCAGGCGTACGATGCTGCTGTTTTCAACGAGGACACAAAGGCAACAGCAAGCAGGCACTTGGGCCTGAGATGAAAGGAAAAGCCAGGCTAAGCGTGCAGAGGAAGAAGCACAGGAAGTGACAGATCTCCAGTGCCCCCGTGAAGAGCCTTAAAGCACAAAGAGGAGCATGGATCTGGTCCAGAGTTTGAGGAAAATCTCTGGGGCACTTTACAGAGGAACTATCTCAGGAGAAGGGTTGGGGATGCAAGCGAGGCCAACGGGAGAAGCCTTTTCTGAAGATGAACGTGGGGGCCCAGAGGAGAGGCTAGAAGAGAAAGAAGGATCTGATCACCCAATGACACGTAGGGAGACAGGCGGACAAAGCAGAGCCAACCCAGAATATGTGCCATTGATCCAAATCCCACTTATCCCTAACGAAGCCTCTGCTGATGGCTGGGATAGATAAGGAGGCCTGGCACCCCAAATCCTTCCATCTGCCCTCTAGGTTGACTTCCTGTCCTGCAGTGGCTGGAAGAAAGAAAAAACAGCATTCCCAGACTCCCTAAGGTAAGGCTTTGGAGGCAACTGACAGAGATTTGCCCATCACATGTGCTCACATGAGATCTGCAAGGAGGAAGAGAGGCAGAGACCCCCCCCAACCACCTCCTGCCACTTGGGCTGTTGTGCAACCAGTCCCCAAGCTGGTGGCAGCAACCAGATCGAGCGTCCCAAGGCCACAAGCTTCCTGGGTGTTGCAGGCACAGTGGCAGGGGGACCTGCCCCCTGGTCTTAGCCATGCAGTGCACTCCTGAGGCGGCAGTTCTGGGGGCTCCCTGGCCCCTCCCCTTCCTCAGGGTAGGCCACTTCAGTTGGGGTTCATGTAGAGCACAAAACCAGCCATAGTACCTGGCTTGCTAAAATGTAACACGGAGGCCGCTGGGGGCGAGGGAAGGTTTAGGAGGAGGGCATGGGCCTCTGGAATGCCGGGGGCTGCGGGACCACTCTGCCGTAGGAATGCCGCGGGGAGGTGCCTTCCCGAAGCTTTCTTAGCCCAAACAGCCGCGCTAAGAGACGTATGCGTTGTCCCCTAGGCTATGTTTAGCAGAACTCATAGAACATGCAGATTAGCATATCCTATCTTTCCCGTAAACGGATCCTTCGAGTTCCAGTAAGACGCCTTGTCACACATCACGTCCTTGAGAAACAGTGATAAGGATCTGTGATTATCCTGAAGGACCAATAAAGGCAGGGAGCAAAGAAGAGCAAAGGGTCTTAGTCTCTGAGCGTGGACCACCCCCCCTTGCCTTCTCCTCTCTTTCACAGCAAAGTTTGGAGTCATCTTTGATCTGACGGTACAGGGATTGCTGGCCATTCCCGGCAGTTTTCTAGGTCATTCTTGGAGCTAGCCCAGAGTCAGCACCTCAAGCCTTCTTACTGATTCCCCCAAGTACCTAATCACCTGCATCCAGTCCCTTCCCGCTCAAGAGACCTGGAACCAAGCCTGACTACCATGTCCCCAGTGTGTCCTCCTTCATCTCCAACTGGACAAAGAGTAAAGTTCTATCACATGACATTTTCTAGAATGGTTACATCAAGTTTTACGTATGTCATGTACTACTGTTAGTAACCTTTTCACAACAGCATGAATAAACACATAATACCATTAATACCGTTTTACAAACAAGGAAGCTTGTCCAAGTCTACACGGTGAGCAATGGAACGGAGGTTTCGTTCTGTTATACTGCTTCCCAGTCAAAGTTTACCTGCTGAATACAGAACGAATATTCAAATGAGAGAAAGAGAAGTAATGAGGTAATAGAGCACCCAGTGTAGGCTTAATAAGTATAAACACAACTTGGGCACGTTTATAGGCAAAAGGATAAAAGAAAAGCAGAGAAAGGATAGTCAAATGTGTGGATAAAAATGCCGATGGTAGATCTAGTAACTGAGAAGGGGTGGTGCACTAAGGAGGACTGAAGAAATACGGCAGGATGCAGATGTTTGGTGGCAGGTTGGGAAAGGCAGGTGCCTGGTAGAATCCATGAGGAGCTTACACTCAAACTCTGTTGTGAGGATAAAAAAAGGATGAGGGGTGAAAAGTTAAAAGAAGTATAAAGGTCAACCAGAACTCTACAGTGAGCATATTCAACTGGAAAGTGTAAGATACGGCCGAACTGGAAAGATCAGCAAATAATTCCCTCAGTAGAAAGAAACTCAGTTGATGAGCATATTTCTACAGATTTCCCATGTTCTATGAACTGAAGAAAGGATAGTACGTTTTGTTGTATGTGCAGGCTCAGGTTTGATTCAGGAGGTTCAGAAGGAACTGAATAGAACCAGATACCAGGATAGAGTGTATCAACAAAGGGGTGAAGTATTCCTAATAGGACTAAATTTCTTTTTTTTTTTTTTTTTTTTTAAAGATTTTATTTATTTATTTGACAGAGAGAGTGAGAGCAGGAACACAAGCAGGGGGAGTGGGAGAGTGAGAAGCAGGCTTCCTGCCGAGCAGGGAGCCCGATGTGGGACTCGATCCCAGGACCCTGGGATCATGACCTGAGCCGAAGGCAGACGCTTAACGACTGAGCCACCCAGGCGCCCAGGACTAAATTTCTTGACAGAATATTTATACTTGTATCTCCCAAGCGTTCAGTACTTGGGACATGGATGGTACTCAGAAGTTTGTGGAATGAATGAGTGGTTATGCTTTGCTAGAGCAGACAGGACCAACACCCTGCAAATGTTAAAGGATGTGCTGAATGAAGCTGCTCAAGACAGACCTTTCTTTCCTTCATTATTCCTTTTTTACAAAGGGGTAATGGCCTATTCAGCAATTCTTTCTTTTTTTTTCCTGACTGTAACAGAGAACATAATACCATATTTTCACTAATAGCAAAAACAATTCACATTAGAAGGGGTTGTTCCATCCACCAGAGTTAATTTTTTAAGTGGATAAGCAATTAAAGATGCCAAGTAGATTACAATTGATCCCTAGCATAAAAGTTGGGATCAATAAAAAACAATCTGTAAATTTGATTGCATAAATCCTTTTTACTTAAGTCCACCCTAAGCGTAATTTTCAGGATCACTCCTTTGATCTCACTTACTGGAAAAGAAAATGTAATGAAAATACTGCTGCATTACTGAGTTTTCAAAAAATCACAAAATACCCCTTTTTAAATTTTGAACCATTCATGGAAGACAAATGGGTGATTATCAGACCATACTGCTAATCATGGAAAATGTGTGATTAAAAAGCCCCTTGTGATCTAGCCGAGCTCCTACACTAATATAATAAATGCTCTCAAAAATGCAGCATGCTTTATTTAACTGGTTCCAACAGACCCTTACTGGTTTTCATGGTTTGGCAAATTTACACATCCTTTGGCTTCATGCAGTGAGGATTTAACTCACGTGGCATCCATCTCTTCTCCCCTGGCTTTTATGCATCTGTTGCCAGTTCTTGGCCTAAACTCCCGTGAAACTTCAGATAACATACCAAACCACACTTACTGTTCTACCTTCCAGACACTGTGTCTTGCTGCTTGGTGAGTGGTACATCAGTGCTCGACTCCCCACTGCACTTCCCCTCCCACGCTGCCACCCATTACATTACCAAATTTCATGACATACATTCTCCGTTCAGTAGCAACCACTGTATCTTTTGTTATCTATGGGTTAATTTTAGGAGTTGATATGTACCAACTTTTTATGGTATGACACATAATTGACATTACTAACTACATATATATTATCTGTTACAGAGCCAAATAGTATGCTAGATTTACATTTCCTTCTCAATGGGCTCACTGTGCCATCTAATGGAGAATGTTTCTCATTTCAAAATAAAAAATAGACCCCCCCCCTTTTTTTGTATTCTAACAGATACTGTTATGTAGTGGACTGGGAATGGTGGCCCCCCAAAAGATATGTCCATGTGTCCTAATCCCTGGAATCTGTGAATGTTACCTTATTCTAAAAAACGTTCTTTCCTGATGAGATCATGCTGCATTACCCATGTGGGCCCTAAAGCCAGTGACAAGTGTCTTTATAAGAGATACAAGAGGGAAAGACACAGACTCACAGAGAAAGATGAAGGTAGAGACTGGAGTGACGTGACCACAAGCCAAGGAAGCCAGTAATCATCAGAAGCTGAAAGAGGCAAAGACCGGATTCTCCCCATAGAGCCTCTAGAGAGAGCACAACCCTTGACAACACCTTGATTTCAGACCTCTGCCTCCAGAACTGTGAGAGAATAAATTTCTGTTGTTTTAAGCTACTCAGTTTGTGGTAATTTGTTAGAGCACCTCTAGGAAACTAGTATACATATCCAGGTTTTACTAAACTCCCAATCACAGTACGTACATATATGCATCATCAATTTCCCTTTTGTTCCAGAGATTTTCCTCCTTGGAGTACTCTCTCCTGTTCCATTCTGAATGGGCTAATTTAGGCCTCCTGTATGACTATCTTCCCAGGACTGCCTTTCAATGCTTTCATGGTTGGACCCTTGGACCCACTATTTTCTGGACCTCATGCTTTCATCTTTCTTGGCTTCCTTTTATGTTTTGCTACAGCATAACCTCAAGTAACTGCCTAAGAAAGGATACACATTAAGCTAACTTTCTGAGTCTTTGAGTGTCCCCAAATCTTTTTACCTGCATTCAAATTCAATTGAGTATTTGGATGGAGGAGTATGGGGAAGATGGTAGCCACACCTGGGGTAGACATAGTCTAACGTATAAACTTGTCCAATCACTAAGTTGTACACCTGAAACTAATAAAAAAAATTCCAGACTCAAAATTATTTTACTTTGGAACGTTAGCACTACCAATTCTCATTCCCTTGCAGATATTTATATTTATCCTTCTCTGGAAGTTTTTAGAATATTCCCTTTATCCTTGGTTCCCTGAAATTTCACACTGATATGTCCAGGTATGTCTTTTTAAAACCCACTCTGCTTGGTTTTATGTAGGGCCTTTCAACAAGAAGAGTCACGTCTTCACGTATTATTTATCTGAAAAGTACCCCGCACCTTTTTTCCTAGTCTCCCTCTTAATTATTGGTTGCCAGGGCTATCCAACAGAACTTTCTGCAACAGAAATTTTCTGTAAGTCTCCACTGTCCAAAAATATAGCTGCTAACTACCTATGGTTATTGAGTCATTGAAATGAGGCTAAGGAACTAAGGAACTGAATTCGAAATTTAGCATTTATTAAATTTAAATGGTCACATGCAGTTACTTTTAGTCCTTACCTAGAACATTTTCTGGACTGTATCTTTATTCTGCCCGACAATTGCCATACATTTCCAATATTATGACTCTTTAATAGAATCTTGTTTTAATATTTTTTTTAAGGATGAAATATTCCTGACCACACATTCATCCCTAATTAGAGGCTTGTAAATTCTGTTCATTTCATTAAATTAGCTCTTTAGTAGGCAGTTTTCTTGTTTATCTTGGTCTTTTTTATTTTAAGTTTTAATAACACATTTCATAATACTTGGTTTTCCATTCATACTCAAACCTGTAGTAATAAAAAGACTGATGGACATCAGAAGACAATTCTCCAAAGATATTTTCATGTTTCACGTTTCTGCACAGTCCAGGCACTCATATCAAAGAGTACACTGGCCAACATGATTGAATAGAAAACATTCCTTGGAAGCTATAGATAGTCCATTACTCCAGAGAGATTTAGATAAATCTCCCCTGGGGCCATTTGTTTACATTCCAGGGTAGGAAAAACCTAGGGATCTTCCATGTTCTTCCCCTTTCTCCCCTTCCCTCCTCTTCTGAGAGAAGACTTGCTTATATTCTAAAGTCAGTCTCTCTCTGTCTCTCTCTCTCCCCATAGGGAAGGAGGGGCGGTCATGCCAGCCACCCCATACAGGTTCCAAGTCTCATAATTCTGGGATTCCTTTCCCATGATAGAATCCAGCTGCACATGCAGGGTACCATGGACTGAACTGTGTCCCCCACACCAAAATTCTTATGTTGAAGTCATAACCATCAGTATCTCAGAATGTGACTTTGTTTGGAGATGGGGTCTTTACAGAGTTGATTTAGTTAAAATGAAGTCCTTAGGGTGGGGGCCTTCATCAAATACGATTGGTGTCCACACCCAATCCATAATAAGAAATTTGGGACACAGACACACACAGAGGGAAGACACAGGGCCATCTACAAGCCAAGGAGAGAGGCCTTCTCTCACAGCCTTCAGAAGGAACCAGTCCAACTGACACCTTGATATCAGACCTCTAGCTTCAAGAACTGTGAGAAAATGAATTTCTGCTATTAAGCCACCTAGTCTGTGGTTCTCTGTTACAACAGTCCTAGAAAACAAACATTAGCCTTTTACTCTGTCATCCTACGGAGACTGGAGCACCAAGAAGCTCTGTATTTCAAGGTCTGCTCTCTGATTCGGAAATCTCATGTTCCTTTTCAAAACAGATCTATCTACCTGTGTGTGTGTCTGTACATATGTGTGTTTATACACGTGTGTGTGTATATATATATATTAACAGCAGGGAGCTCTGTGCGATATACAGGGTTTGTCAACAGACAAGTTTCACTTTAGCAAAAGTAGACACTGGGGACCCCTACATTCCAGGATGAGGAGGGCTCTACTCTGTGATACCAGTGTCATACTAAGTTATCATCAGAAAGTCATTTCATTTCTTTAAAGATAAGAATCAGATGAATATTTTGCTTGGGGTAAAACTACCTGTCATTCTGCTGTAGGGGCGGAGGACAGAGGACACTGACAACAAATACAGTCAGGCCCTGTTTTCAGCCCTCTGTAGTAGACACTCTCCAAGTTCAGAGCTCACGAGGGCTCTGCCGGGGAGGATCAACCCCTCCACAGTTGCAGGTCTCCACGTGTCCCCTAGGCTTCATCAGCACCAGCCTTCCATCTGCTTTCCATCTTCCAGAAATTGATTTAAATCTCATCTGCTGATAACCACCCCTTATGTTCTTTGATGTTGTAGATGTTTAACTTTACTGACATACAGTCATTTTAATGGGGGCTCAAAAGGAGAGAAAATAAACATGTGTGCAGATTGCCATCTTGAACCAGAAGTGCCAATAGTTTTTCTTAAATACGGTTTCTTGATATTAAATCAAAGAGTAGGCCCAGTTATCTTAACTACAATTAAGCTAAATGAACACATGTTACACAAAACTATTTTTTCAAGTGATACGGAAAATTCTTAAGAAAAACAGGAGAAACAGAAATCTTTGAGGGTAGCCCAAGGGAATGAAAGCAGTTAAAAGTTTCAGAATACAGAAATAAAGCTCTTCCATCAAAAGAGCTATTTTGTCTGGAAACTGGAAATTATTATATATATATTAGTATTTAGGTATTGAGTTTTTTGGAGTTAGGTGTTTTTTAATAGGTAGAAGGAAATCATTAAAAAAAAGAAATACAGTTTCTTATATCCTCGGTTCCAGAACTGGGTTCTGAATCATCCCCTCCCAGGAAGTTCACTAGTAGTGTTCCACAGTGACTTGCCTTCGTCTGTGAGCATCAAGATAATTGAGTACATATAAGACAAGCAGCCTGGGGCGCCTGGGTGGCTCAGTCGGTTAAGCAGCAAGCTCTTGATTTCATCTCAGGCCATGATCTCAGGGACCTGGGACCCAGCCCCGTGTCAGGCCCTGTGCTCAGCAGGGAGTCTGCTTAAGGATTCTTTCTTTCTCCCTCTCCCTCTGCCCCACTCACACGTGTGCTTTCTCGCGTGGGCTCTCTCTCAAATAAGTAAATAAATCTTTATCAAAAAAAAAAAAGATAAGCAGCCTGAGATACAGAACACAGCTAAGCTCTATAGCTCAGATGTTCAGCCTTTCTACCACCATGGTGAAAAGAAAAGAAAAAAAAAAAACCTCCTCTCAATTCCCTAAGGGATGTGTTCTTACACATAAACTGACATTTAGGCTCAGTTCAATACTGAAGCCAAGCAAGAAAGTCCCAGCCATGCAGCTTATTGCTACCATATATGCATTGATACCTCTCACCAATACCCTGTCTACTGCTCAGTGAGTGCTCTTCTGGCTTTTATGTGATCAGACCTATGACCTAATAGAAGGGCAAAAAGGTCAAAGAAATGCCTCAAGAGGAGGAAGAGGGTGGAAAGAAAAGAACACAAGGATTTACCCTACGGTCTACTTGACTGGAACCCCAGCAAGCAGAATATCACACTAGAAAATCTTGATGAAGGAGCTAACGTAGATCACACAAGTGGGAAGCTTTTCTCCTTAACTTCTGACTCAGTTAATACCTGAAGAGAGTTGGTTAGAAATGAAACAATAAAGTTAGTGGATGCTAGAGCTCCCGACTTCACTTGCAGCCCAGACAAGGATTCCCTCGGCCAGAGGTAGACTATCGTACACCAGACATGGTTCTGAACATTTCACAGCCATTGCTCATTTAATACTCACAACACATTATCCTTGCTTTACAGATAAGGGAAATGAGGCACAGAGAGATTAAGTAACTTAACTAGTAAGCTAGAAGGCAAAGCCAGTAAGTCACAGATCCTCAGACCTGATATTAACAGTCATTCCCTAACTCCTTGCTCGTTATTTGCTTTAAACATTACCTTTAAATTGCTCTCTCATTTAAAAAATGAATATTATGCTAACCTGAGTCAGCAAAATGTGTCCTCAAATGTAGGCAGGGGAAAAAAAACAAACAAACATGTTCCCTCAAAAAGTAGCCCTCACTACAGCATAGAACTGTGAACAAGCCCCGGATTCACAGCCGCCTTCTCTAGCACCGACTTTTGGTTTCACTGTTTGGATAACTAAGGGAAGCAGAGGAGGTAGCTTTTCATTTTCCAATTTCTGGAAAGGCCAAAGAGGTGAACTTTTTCTCCTTGCAGGATGACATAAGACACAGAGATAGCACAGAACTCAAAACTTTTAATAAACCTTTTGAAACAAACATAAAAATATTTGATTCTGACCTGATTCTACATGGAGATCTCAATATTATGAAATATGATATTCATATTCATGAATATAGTAATATGCTATGAATAGTAAGGAGAGGAGGAGGGGGAGGAAGAAGAGGAAGGGGAAGAGGGAGAAGAGGAGGAGGGAGGAGGAAGATGGAGAAGGGAGGAGGAAGATGGAGGAGGGGGGAGGAAGATGGAGGAGGGGGGGAGGAAGATGGAGGAGGGGGGAGGAAGATGGAAGAGGGGGGAGGAAGATGGGAGGAGGGAGGAGGAAGATGGAGGAGGGAGGAGGAAGATGGAGAAGGGGGGAGGAAGATGGGAGGAGGGGGGAGGTAGATGGAGGAGGGGGGAGGAAGATGGAAGAGGGGGGAGGAAGATGGGAGGAGGGAGGAGGAAGATGGAGGAGGGGGGAGGAAGATGGAGGAGGGGGGAGGAAGATGGAAGAGGGGGGAGGAAGATGGGAGGAGGGGGGAGGAAGATGGAGGAGGAGGGAGGAAGATGGAGTTGGGGGGAGGAAGATGGAAGAGGGGGGAGGAAGATGGGAGGAGGGAGGAGGGAGGAGGAAGATGGAGGAGGGAGGAGGAAGATGGAGGAGGAGGGAGGAAGATGGAGGTGGGGGGAGGAAGATGGAAGAGGGGGGAGGAAGATGGAAGAGGGGGGAGGAAGATGGGAGGAGGGAGGAGGAAGATGGAGGAGGGAGGAGGAAGATGGAGGAGGAGGGAGGAAGATGGAGGTGGGGGGAGGAAGATGGAAGAGGGGGGATGAAGATGGGAGGAGGGAGGAGGAAGATGGAGGAGGGAGGAGGAAGATGGAGGAGGGAGGAGGAAGATGGAGGAGGAGGGAGGAAGATGGAGGTGGGGGGAGGAAGATGGAAGAGGGGGGAGGAAGATGGAAGAGGGGGGAGGAAGATGGGAGGAGGGAGGAGGAAGATGGAGGAGGGAGGAGGAAGATGGAAGAGGGGGGAGGAAATGGAGGAGGAGGGAGGAGGTAGATGGAGGAGGGGGGAGGAAGATGGAGGAGGGGGAGGAAGATGGAGGAGGAGGGAGGAAGATGGAGGTGGGGGGAGGAAGATGGAAGAGGGGGGAGGAAGATGGGAGGAGGGAGGAGGAAGATGGAGGAGGGGGAGGAAGATGGAGGAGGGAGGAGGAAGATGGAGGAGGAGGGAGGAAGATGGAGGAGGAGGGAGGAAGATGGAGGTGGGGGGAGGAAGATGGAAGAGGGGGGAGGAAGATGGGAGGAGGGAGGAGGAAGATGGAGGAGGGGGAGGAAGATGGAGGAGGGAGGAGGAAGATGGAGGAGGAGGGAGGAAGATGGAGGAGGGGGAGGAAGATGGAGGAGGGGGGAGGAAGATGGAGGAGGGGGAGGAAGATGGAGGAGGGGGGAGGAAGATGGAGGAGGGGGAGGAAGATGGAGGAGGGGGAGGAAGATGGAAGAGGGGGGAGGAAATGGAGGAGGAGGGAGGAAGATGGGAGGAGGGAGGAGGAAGATGGAGGAGGGAGGAGGAAAATGGAGGAGGGGGGAGGAAGATGGGAGGAGGGAGGAGGTAGATGGAGGAGGGGGGAGGAAAATGGAGGAGGGGGAGGAAGATGGAAGAGGGAGGAGGTGAAGGAGAAGAGAACAGCAGCAGCCAAGCCAGAAAGGGATAAATCAGATAAAGGAAAAAGTTCCAAAGTAAGAAAGTGGTAGAGGATCCAATAACTCCTACACCAGAATTATGACTGAAATAACTGTCCCTTGAAAGTATTTCCAGCCATCAAAATTAATTAGCTCAGAAACTATGGCCCTAAGTTTTGAGAAGCGAAGATTCTCCTTCCCGTGTGCTCCCCGAGTGAAGAGATCGGCTAGGATTCAGGATTTACCACGGGGTACGTGGGAGCTCTTCACGAATACCCGGAGCCCCCTCGTTCCTTCACCCTGAGGTTACCGCATCCCAAAAGTGGAAGTGCATCTTCCTCCTAAGTTGTGCGGCGAGGTACGAAAGAGAAGAAAGAGAAAGTAACTTGGCATGGGTGTGCCACACTATGAGTGTTACCGACAGGCCGAAGGCCAGAGACCACGCAATACAAGACGCACAAGTAACAGGCGCAACTGACGGCAGGAGCAACCAAGTGCAAGTGTGACCTATCGCGAGAAAGACCGAGCGTCAGTGACCTATCGCGAGAAAGACCGAGCGTCAGTGACCTATCGCGAGAGTGCCGTGAGCAGGACTGAGCGGAAGTAGGGCTCCACGAGCACGTTTGCGCGCTGTGGGTGGCCCGGCGCCTTGAAGCTGTTTTAGGAGATTCTTCCAGTCCATACTTCTAAGGCTTCATACTCTGCGTTCAAAAATAAATTGTAAGGTTGAGGAAAAAAAACAGGTTCTTAAGAAGTGGGGAATTATCAATCGGGAGTTGCGTGCCATCAGGAACAGGTGGAGTGCTGCCTTGCCTGTTGGAAGACTTCTCAAGCAACGGTCATCCTCCACCTTCCCCTGAGGAAGGTCTTCAGCCTCCTGTCTCCATTCCCAGTGTCCTGGCCGTAAGGAACCCCATTCGGAACCCAAGCGCTGGGGAGAAGCCGTTTTCCAGCAGAGCAGGCAACTGCTTCCAAGATGGAAAACCAAGGGATTCCAAGGCGCCTGACTCAGATTATCAGTAAACCAAATTACAGTTTCGTCTTTTCTAAATATTGTGACAAGGACTTTAATTTCACATTATGTCAAGAGTCCTATGGAGCCAAGAAACTTTCCAGTACTGAATAATCCTTGTGTGACTCCCACAGAAATCAGGCGGCAAAGGCAGCAATCGTAACTACCACCTTTGGGGTCAAAATCCTGATTAAAACCAACTGACAGTGTATTTTATTAGCAGTAAGATTAAATGCAGGGCATATGTCAAAGCTGTAATATGAAGTCACAGTTTCTCTAGATTACAGTTGGAAGCAGTAATTTTCTAACTCTACCCCTCCCTAGCCCGTAAACCCAAATATAGTTGAGACAGCTACTCCGGACTGCAGGGCGCTCTCTCTGCTCAGGGTAAGCCCCAGGGGAAGGCGCTCCCCTCTGTGGGGCCTCAGTCCCTCAGCAAGGCCATGCCAGGGCTCCCTGCTCCCCTTGTTTATGGACCTGGGCGTGTCTCCCAATCCAGGGCTGAGATCAAGTGTCACGGGAGTACAGGGCTCCTGCACGCCCCGGATCAGCTGTCCCCAGGCAGGCATGCCGCTTGAGTGGTCTAATTAGCCACTATAAAGATGTCCTCCTTTGCCAGCAATAATGAACACCGGGACGTTTTTAGACACAAAAATATCTGTTCAGGCATATCAGAGGGGTGCCCTCGTCCTGTGGCTTTCTGTGGGCCTCTTCGTGCTTAATCGCAGTGGCAAAATGCTGATTCCCACTTCTTTAATCCAACCAGGAGTGACCTGGCTTATATTCATCCTCTAGCTAGCCTTACCCATGTCTAACTCATCTTCTTACTCAATAATGGCATGCAAATATGCCCATGGCCTGTTCCCAATTCCTATGCCCAATGCCACTGTCTGCATTCCAGGCTTATTATGGTTTGCTTTGATTAGTGAGATAGCCTCCAAAAACTTCCCCTGAGTCAATCAACCACTATTCCCAGCCACTATCACAAGATTGTTCTGGAACACAGCCCTGCTTACATAGCTCCACACTCAGACAGGTGGACAGCACGTCACAGTCAGCCCTTCTATCCAGGTGAGTTAATCTGTTTTTCCACTGTAAGACAGGAACAAGAACCATGCTCACTCTGAGGCTATGACAGGACCACTATTTTGCTTATCAGTATAGTGAAAACCTTGATTTAAAAAAAAAAAAAGGGCACCTGGGTGGCTCAGTTGGTTAAGCGACTGCCTTCGGCTCAGGTCACGATCCTGGAGTCCCGGGATCAAGTCCCTGGATCGAGTCCCGCATCGGGCTCCCTGCTTGGCAGGGAGCCTGCTTCTCCCTCTGACCCTCCCCCCTCTCATGTGCTCTCTCTCATTCTCTCTCTCAAATAAATAAAAATCTTAAAAAAAAAAAAAAGGCAGTAAGTGTCAAGGAATGATTGACATTTCTTTCTCATGTAGGAACTGTACCAAAGATGTCTGCTGACCAATGATCAACGTACGCAAACTGGATGGCACTTGATGTTCATAGTACTGGGATCTGACCTTATTGTTCAGAAAGGTATTTATAAAGGTTTTGTGAAGCGCTCGCTTCAGCAGCACACATACTAAAAGTTCTGTGAAGACCTAAAGCATGACAAAAACTGTGTACTGTATTAGATGGGTGTTTCTAATCTGAAGAACCTTTTAAATAGAAATCTCTACTAATAGGCAACTCAAAATCTCCCTAAATCCACACTGTAACGAGTTTTAAACCTTTAAAAATACAACACACAAGACAACATCTTGGCTATGTCCATGCCAAGGAAAGGCCCAGACAAAATTGAAAGTGGCTGAATCCCAGAGAAAACATTTTCTTAATCAAGAGGGAATTAATGTTTAATTTATCTAGTGGGTGCTGTTACCGTAACCTCTTAATATCAAGCTCACAAAAGTATCAGCGGGAATGCAATGATAATTAAAAAAAAAAAAAAATTCTTCCCAGTAAGGTTAGTCCATAGAAGAACAAACATTAGTAAGATCCACAGTGGTCAAACACGAAGAAATGAGTGGTAATTTTTACACATTGGAAGTGTTGGTTTTTCATAAAAGTATAATTTTAGAGAAATGTGCAAGTCAGCTGCAATCATGAACCTTATATCAAGCTCAATAATGAAAGCCACTTTTGTCTCGGTGGGCTCAGTACAGCCCAGCCCCTGTTGAAACCCTGATATGCTGTAGAGCTAATAACCAAGTTCTTACACTGGGGGTTGGGGGTGGGAGGGTGGGGAACAGAACAAAATATAAGTTGAAAACAAAATGAATATGTTTCCTGAAACAAAGCCAAAATCTGAATAATCCTAAGGTAATGACCATTTATGCAGTTGATAGTTCCCCAAGTTTTTCTTTCCCCACTTCTTAAGTAACATGGGAATCTGCGCCAATTTTTCAAGCCAGAGAATACTTAGGAACTATTTTTAGGTCATTTCATCCTACTTTTAGTTGACTAGTATAACCTGGGTGGCAGTTGGATTTTAAAGCAGCAAAAGATGGCATGCCTGGGCTCTCCCTGCACCCAGCACCAGGGTGCAAGCCTCCACGATTTCACTGCCCTTCCTGCCATCAGCTTCTTAGTAAAGCGAGTTTTCTTTCCTTCTGTAGTGGGTTGAATGGTAGTACCTCCTGTCCCCCCATATATATGCTCATGTCCTGATACCCAGACCCTGTGAGTGTTTCCTCATTTGGAAAGAAGGTCTTTGCAGATGTAACTAGAGATCTTGAGGTGAGGTCATCCTGAATCCCGAGGTGGGCTCTAAATCCAATAATATATGTCCTTATAAGAGACAGAAGAGGAAAAGACGCAGACCCACAGAGGAGAAGCCCACATAAAGACCAAGGCAGAGACAGAATGATGAATCTACGAGCCAGGAGAACTCCAGGAACTACCAGAAGAAGCCGGAAGATGCAAATAACAGATACTCTCCGGGAGCTTTCACAGGGAGTGTGTCCCTGCCAACATCTTGATTTCAGACTTCTGGCCTCCAGAACTGTAAGAGAATAATTTTCTGTTGTTTTAAGCCACCCAGTTATGGTAATTTGTTTCAGCAGCCCCAAGAAACTAATACATTCCAAATACACAGATAAACTATTCTCATTTCTGAGCAGCCAAGAAACATCACTTCAGCAGTTACAGGAACCAACTTCTCGTCCTTATGGCAACCTAAGCATTTGGTCTCTAAAATTAAATGGGATTGAAATGAACACTGCTTCACGCTGTGCAAATACCCATGGTTGAAAAGACACAAGAGGTCAATGGATGGCATTAGCATGTCACTTCACAAAACAATGACACATTTTTCTGCGCTACTTTAAAATACTGGATTAAAAGGCAGAAAATCTTGTTTCAGTCACACGTGGATGGCTATCTTTCCGAAACGAGTCTGAAATTGTTGACCTTCTTCCTTAAATTCCCATGTTAGGAGGTAGGCCGGAAAGGTGCCCAACACTAAAATCCCTCTGCACACATTTTTAATGACTCATTATTTTGTGAGAATTTGCTTTTCTTTCTACAGCAGTCCCCACCTTATCCACAGTTTTGCTTTCCCCAGTTTCAGTTACCCACGATCAACCAGAGTCCGGAAGCAGATTCCCCTTCTCACATATCACCAAGAAGGTCAACAGTAGCCTAACGCTAGGTCACATGCTTACATCACTCACCTCCCTCCATCTCCTCACAGAGGCATTTTATCATCTCCCATCATTACAAGAAGGGTGAGTGCAGTACAATAAGATATTCTGAGAGAGAGACCACATTTACATAACTTTCATTACAGTATAGTTATCACTGTTGTATTTTTCGTTATTGTTGCCAATCTCTGTGTCTACTTTATAAATTAAACTCTATCACGGGTACGTATGTACAGGAAAAAACACAATAGATACAGTTGACCCTTGAACAACATGGGTTTGAATCACGCGGGTCCACTTATATGTGGATTTTTTACAGTGCAGCACTATAAACATATTTTTTCTTTCTCATAATTGCCTTAATAACATTTTCTTTTGCTTATTTTATCCTAAGGATACAATCTATAATATAACATATGAAATACATGTTAACTGTCTACGCTGTTGGTAAGGTGTCAGTCAACATTAGTAAAGTCTCGAAGGAGTCAAATGTTATGCAGGGATCAGTGCCCCAGTGTCTGCACTGCTTAAGGGCCAACCATGTAGGGTCTGGTACTATCTGCAGCTTCAAGCATACACTGGAGGTCTTCGAATGTACCCCCCATGGGTAAGGAGGGGGGACACTATTTTATATACAAACACAGGCACACTTCAGCTCAATTATAGAGTGCAATTCTTGGAAGGAGGTAGAAGAGACAGGTAGCAGCCCAGGGAGGAAGGACAATGGGAGCACAGATGGCAGTAGAGACTCCTGAACCCCCATGAGGAAGAGATGTACACAAGATAGAAGAACTTCAAAGCCAATGCTCAAAATATGGGCAAAGGAAATTAATAGGCATATCACAGAAAAAATCCAAATGGCCAAAAAGTTCATAGGAAGATGGTTCAACTCACTGTTCACAACTTACATGCATGTTTTTGAAAATTCCACAGTGTTTTAAGATACAGGAAGACTCCTCAAACCCAAGTATGGATCTGAAATAATGTTATATGGATGTTTTCCAGCCCAGCTGCATTAACACAAGTAATACTCAAGGTAGCACAATACTGCCTATTACCTTGATGATAAATTCTAAAGCTAACACTATTTCACTGGGAGCCAAAACTACTGAATAACAAAAGTGTTATTTAGCTTATAAATGGTCTCCTTGTAATTTGCTAATAAGCGCAAGTGCTTTCCAAGGGAGAAAAAAAACCCCTCAAAATATAAACAAACTAATATTTAGTAAGACCCCATTACTCACAATAAAGGTTAAGCATGGATCTTAAAAAGCTCATGAACAGAAAAAGTATGTGTGGCTCGATTTAAGAAACATATAACATGTTAGAGATTTACTCATCCCGGTAGGAATTTCATTGCTAGTTTTTACATAATCACAGAACAAGACAGGCACATTGCCTAACACTTAAATTTGGTTTAAGACAAAAATTATTAGTTCCAAATACAGAAATCACCTATCTCTAGAAAAAGAGAGTCATTTTTAAGTCCATCTACCTTTACTGTTGAAACAGCTTTGCTTCCGTAGCTATTGATGGGAACTCAAAAAACAGTGTCCATAGGAATATATTCAAATAGCTAAAAAAAAAAAAAAAAAAAGATTCCCCTGAACCTTAATATATTATTATTGATGAAAATGGGTAAATTAACGATTTCCTTTGAAGTACTTGTAGATTGCTTATGGTGGAATTATGATATGCAAAGATGACAAATTTCTCCCATTCCCATATTCTTTTTTAAAGATTTTATTTATTTGAGAGAGACAGCAAGAGCAAGGGCGGGGGGCGCGGGGGACGGACACAGGGAGAGGGAAAAGCAAACTCCCTGCTAAGCAGGGAGCCCGAGACTGGAGACTTGGGGCTCAATCCCAGGACCCAGGGATCATGACCTGAGCCAAAGACAAACACTTAACCAACTGAGCCACCCAGGTGCCCCTCCCATATTTTAAAATTAAAGCCATCATCATGGTAAAGATAGAAGGAGATTATAAAATAATGTTCCTAAAGGATGAGAAGGAGGGCGCCTGGGTGGCTCAGTTGGTTAAGCGACTGCCTTCGGCTCAGGTCATGATCCTGGAGTCCCGGGATTGAGTCCCGCATCGGGCTCCCTGCTCGGCAGGGAGTCTGCTTCTCCCTCTGACCCTCCTCCCTCTCATGCTGTCTCTCATTCTCTCTGTCTCAAATAAATAAATAAAAAATAAAATCTTTAAAAAAAAAAAATTTTAAAAAAAAAAGGAGAAGGAAATACATATTGTAAATAACAATATTGCTTTTAAATTAAGTTTTAATCTTTAAAAAAAACCCATTAAGATTTTCATTTTTCTCAGAGGGATGGGGAAGTGATATGAAAATACAACTGTTTGGGGAGGGTGAATTTTACAGTATATAAATTATATCTCAATTAAAAAATGAGAGAGCCTCAGACACACAAACACACGCACACAAAATGCTCAGGGGATATTTATTTTCCAACTAACTGCTATAAATTAAAAGTGTTTCTTAACTTGCCAAAAATATTTAAACTCAGTTGGCTTATACTTAAGTAACTGTCCCATCTGCAAACAAAATAACACAAAAATAAACCACTGTCTGAATATTAGGAACAACTTAGAATGTGTGTGAAGATCTAGAGTTCACAAAATTTGACAATAAATAGTCCTGGACCGTCAGCACAATGTTTACTATTACCACAGTAACAGTAAAATGCTATGTACATTTGAGACCCGAATATAAAGAATAACAATAATGGCTTCCCCGTGTTATCTAGAAGTCACATACTGCAACTTCCTTGGAAGGCAGGAGGATTTAGTCCACCCAATATGGTAGCTAAGAGTATAGGAGCCAAGAGCCGAGGCTGGGATTTGGGTTTGTCTTCAGTCACATATGATGACCTTGGACAAACGAGATCATCTTAGTTGCAAGTCTTCTGATCTGTAGAATGGGCATAATACAATTTACAACTCTTATGAACTAATGCACGGGAAAGTACTAGGCACGATGCCCAGCTCACAGCAGACAATTACAAATGCTGGTTGTGTCCCATGGTTAGCCTGGCTCTGCTCCACAGCCACAGGTTAGGCCAGGTATCCTAGAAATAACACAGGGCCATCCAACAAGAATGCCAGTGGTGACCTTGAAAGTCTTCTGACCCTGAATCGCATACACGGCTGGCCAGGAAACTGTTTTGCAGGCTGAGGAGCAAACACTGTAGTGACTCTCGGAGGGGGACGATGACCAGAAGGGACCGTGACAGGTGCCTCTGGGATGCTAGACCTTTCTATTTCTTCATCTGGTGACATGCATGAGTTTAGTATGTAAAAATTCAAACGCTGTACCCTTAGGATATGTGTATTTTTCTGTATGCATTTTATACTTCCGTAAAAATTTTTTTTAAACCTACCTCTGCTGCTGATGAAAACAAAAAGTCTGTACCCCACTCACAGGCACCAAGGGCAGCCCATAACACTCTAGTCCCCGCCCTGAATGCCACTGGCCTACATCAATCAGCCTAACCACCTGTTGGGAGGGGACACATGCCAGATGCAACGCATTCTCCCAGCCATGATTTCCTCACTCATTTCTGAGCCTGGCTCTTCTCTGTTGCTTTTCACATGTTTGAAACCGGGCATTTTTCCCTGCCATATTTCTTCACTTCTAGACTTTGGCTATCATCTGTATGGATGCAGTCTTCAGATAAAAACACACCTCAGGATACAGAGCTAAAATGAACCTACTGACACCGAAGTCTTTCCATTAACCCACCTCTTACCTCAGGCAAGTCATTTAAAATAAGTATCCACATTTAAGATACAACTTTAAAGAAATGACTCCTTAAAAGATTAATTTATTTGTAAGCAACTGAAATGAATGCTAGCAATTTATAGAATTTTCTAACTATTAGGCCTACATCATATCATATCAACCTTAGTAAAATTTATAAATAGATGCAAAGTTCTCTTAAAATGGAAAGCACATGGAAAAAATAAAGTTCTCTGAAGTTTTGTACAGTCAGTTCTAAAACATCAAAATGACTATTTCTTCGGACCGCTATGCATGAGAAAGAGTTTCTTTTTCAAGTAGACACATCCTCAAGAATACTTTAGTCAGTAATGCTCCCTCCCACAGCTGGGGCAAAAGGGATTCTTTAGGGCAAGGCTACTTAGTCATACTGTAATGGTGGACGTCTGTCCAAACCCAAAGAATGTAAAACACAAAGAGGGAACGGTAATGTAAATGATACTCATAATTAATAATGTCTCAATATAGCTTCGTCAGTTTTAACAAATGTACTACACTAAGGGAAGATGGTAATAACAGGAAACTAGAGGCAGGGAGAGCGAAGGGAGGGAATATATGGGAACTCTGTACTTTCTGTTTAATTTTTCTATAAACCTACAACCGCTCTAAGAAATGAAGTCTATTAATTAAAAATAATAATAATAAAATAAATAATGCTCCCTCCCAGCCTTTAAGATTTTCACAGTTCTACCTCGCTGGTTTTTCGGGAAGTGCCTCATTGAGAACACAAAAGGAAAGAACAAAAGCTTTCACAGATTTTCAAGGGTTTACAGTTGTACACACGCAAACATCTTTCACCCATTGCTAATGACTATACACACACAATTTTTAAAAATTCACTACAGAGAATGACTATCTTGGGTTTTTTGTACTGGGCTGGCATACTGTTCTTCTGTGTAAGAAAATATAATGCAAAACGTATTCAAATAAAAGCAAGAATAAGGGTCGGCTTTAATACCCCAGGGAGAAATCCGATCGATAGGGTCCATAAGAAAAGATGTCTGCATTAGGCGCTCCCTAATTACGACTGCTTTGGTGGGCAGCAACGTTGGTGAAACAGATGTTGCAGACCTATTAAAGAAGGGGTTTCAAACATCTGCTTACAATTTTAAGGCAATTGTAAATACAGCAGGGAAGGTCAATTGGGCCAATTAAGGCCAATGTGCAAATCCACCACCACAGGTTTCTTTTCAAGCTTACGTGGACTTGATTTTTTATGCTTCTATGTTCTTCAACCACAATTTTTTTTTAAGCATGGGAAATGGGTTTAATAACAACTTTTGTCCACTTTGTGACTTTTTTTTTTAAATAGCAACAAATTTTCTGTTCCAGGCCTTAGCTGTGCACCTTTTTCTTCAGGATGACTCTGTTTTCCCTCCCTTGGCTTCCCCCCACATAGCTGCTGCTCAGCTCCCTGCCAAGGGGGTCTGCTATTACAAGCTCCCAGGGAGGTGAGGGATAAGCAGAATGAACGAGGGCAGGCGTCACTTCCAGAAAACTCAGCACCGTGACATGCAACTTAGCAGTCTTAGCTCTGCTGACCCTGCAAAGGGGAGCGGCTGCTATTTCTACTGTATGCATCCTCACCAGCCCGAGTTAGAAAACCATCAAGTTTACAACCAGTGAAACGGTGGCAAATGTTACTCTCCGTAAGCATGCAAAAACTAAAACTGCCCTACGGTATGAAAAGCGCACGCACCTCACAGGTAATACTGGGAACGCACTTCTAAGAAATTCTAGGTCCGAAGACCTGTGCTGCTCAACAGCTGGCCCCAGGAGTGGGGCAGGACTCCGAGGGAGCTGCAGGTCAGCAAAGAGGGGGGTGTCCACCCCAAAAGTCTACTAGGTGATTTTTCCTAAAGCTGAAAGTTTAACACTTGGATTTTTAGGATGGCTAAATAGGTATAAAAGATAAGCCTGACCCACCTTCTTTCCCATGAGCTCAGAGTGATGGCCACCAGGCACATTTTGCTCTTTTTTTTTTTTTTTTTTGGGTGACCCAGACCACTGAATTATTCTCTTTATAGAGAAGGAAAAAAAGCAAGATTAAACAAACCTGAATTCAAATTCTGTACATTCTAGCTGAGTGACCTCAAAGTTTGTTTCCTCATCTATAAAATGGGAATACAGCCATCCTCCTGGAGCATTACAAATTGATACACAATAGGCACTCAATAAATGTTCATCTCCCAAGGCTGTACACAGTAAGCATTCAATAAATGTTCATCTCCCAAGGCTGTACAAAGTAAGCACTCAATAAATATGTTCATCTCCCAAGGCTGTACACAGTAAGCATTCAATAAATGTTCATCTCCCAAGGCTGTACAAAGTAAGCACTCAATAAATATGTTCATCTCCCAAGGCTGTACACAGTAAGCATTCAATAAATGTTCATCTCCCAAGGCTGTACACAGTAAGCATTCAATAAATCCTGGGTTTCTGCCCTCCTTCTAGGACCTCCACCAAGACATCTGTAAGGGACTGGGATGGTTCTCTTGAGTTTCTATTTGTTTGTTTGAGGGGGAGGGTCTATTCCATTTCTTCTGTTGTCAAAGTTACTATTATTGTTTGCTTTGTTTTTGATGCAACAAAAAAAAGACTGGATAATGAAAACACGAAGTGAGTTCTAAAAAAGGATCCTTCGGACGGTAGGATGG
Organism: Mirounga angustirostris; assembly: GCF_029215605.1. Taxonomy (NCBI): domain Eukaryota; kingdom Metazoa; phylum Chordata; class Mammalia; order Carnivora; family Phocidae; genus Mirounga; species Mirounga angustirostris. The sequence goes on along the minus strand of NW_026991709.1, from coordinate 9,118,654 downwards.
GAAGAAATGGCATTAAGAACAACAACAAAAAAGTGCTGAAGGAAAGTCAGTGTAACACAGTGAAATCGAAGTTGAGAAAGAACTTTCTCTTATGTTCCCTTTTTACTTTTCAACCTTGAGGCTCGGATCGCTCAGGTCTGAGCAAGAATAAAGAGTCCCGCTTGTTTAAACAACTGCTAAATCTGAAAGCAAACAGCTCAACTCCGCGGGCTTCTTCAGCAACATTCCTGTCAATAAACCCGTCTTGGCTCAATTGGTCCAACAATGCCGGACTTAGAGCTGCCTGCTCATCCCGCGGCCAGCAGGCCAGCCCATTTCCACAAGGCCATTCCAAGAACAGCTCTCGCGACTTTTGTAGCCTTCTCGAAAACACAAAAATCTCATCCCTTCAGCTCACTGTGTTGGCTATCCAGCTTAAACTAATTTTAAAATCCCCCCGGCCCCCCGCTTTTAAAACAGTGATAGTGGGAGCACCACCATTACCGCAATATAAAACGATTGTACTTTTCTCTTTTGCAACAAATTACCACAGTCTTGTAAGTGAGAAGCTTCAGGAGGGAACCTCAGGGGTGAAACAAACTACCTGGGGTTCACAGTGTATCAGTGACACCGGATGCCAGGAATCTTTTTAACATCGAAATAAAGATGGCCTTAAAAAAAAAAAGAAAAAAATCAAGTGTTCAGCACAGGACCCAGTATAAAAAGTGTAGTTACAGCTGCACACTAAACTCACGATCATCTGAGCTCCAAGACAGACGCACATCTAGGAATCATTTTTTAAAAATGTCATCATGGGGCGCCTGGGTGGCTCAGTCGTTAAGCGTCTGCCTTCGGCTCAGGTCATGGTCCCAGGGTCCTGGGATCGAGCCCTGCATCGGGCTCCCTGCTCCGCGGGAAGCCTGCTTCTCCCTCTCCCACTCCCCCTGCTTGTGTTCCCTCTCTCGCTGTGTCTCTCTCTGTCAAATAAATAAATAAAATCTTTAAAAAAAATAAAAAATAAAAATGTCATCATGCCAGCAGCATCAGCACAGAAAGTTCTAGGCAGCGTTAACAGATATAAATATTAGCATCTTACTTACTATCCAAATAATTGGTCTCAATTTGTTAGAACTGCAAATAAGCTAAGTAACTGATATCCAATGTACCGCAACAGAAATTCTCAAAAATCATTTTTATTTAGAATATTGCATATGGTAAACTGCAAAACCCAAAATAATATTTGGGTCAAAACTCCAAAGAGCTGGGACATCTCTGAGCTAGAAGGGCAAGACCAGCATCTTCCTAATATTCTACGTTCCAAAACCCTGGCTCGCCATTCTCCTTCAACAGGATTTATTGTTTTTTCTTCCTGTGTTATATATAGCAACAATATATACTCACAGAAGAATGTTTAGGAAATTCAGAAAAATCACAAAGAAGGTGGGGATGTCTCTCATAATCCATCAACCAGAGAAAACTGTCTTTAGCATACTCTAGCCAACTTTTCTCATCTTTCAATGCATGCACAGACCTTTTAAGTAACTGGGTCATACTGTGGGTATTGGTCTTTGATCTGTTTTTATTGGTCTATGATCTGTTTAAAAAAATAAAAAGCTACGTTGTTCCAGTTCTTTCTTTCCCGTTTTTACCCGTTATACGACAGTTACATAGATACAAAATCTAATCTCCTATTCCTAGACACTGAGACGGTCTCTGTGTTTCTGTTTACTAAAAAGTGGGCCAATGAATGTGCACACATATTTGTATGCCTACTTCATCGTCTTGGGTTAAATTCGACAAACTGAATCGTCGGGTCAAAATATATGCACACTCCAAGACGCGTGTGACACAAGACACACCAGAAAGGCTGTATTAACTCTGCACCAACAGCATGAAATACCCATTTTCCCACACCTTTGCCCAAATACTTCTTAATCTTCACAGTTTAGCATGCAAAAATTATGTATTTTTCCGTTTTTATTAATAATGATATTCAGATGTTTTTCCACACTTTTACTAGTCACCTGATTGCTTCCATTGGGAAGTGACTGCTTTACTGCCTTTACCCATTTTTCAATTGTGGAACATTTTTGTGTACTGAAAACATTAACCCTTTGATTACTTTTTGTGTTCCAAATATGTTTTCTCCATCGGTCACCCACTTGGTAGTGTTATTTGGCATACAGAAATCTATTACTATAGAGAAACCTACCAACCTTTCCTTTTATCATTTTTTTCCTTGGGTTTTTAAGCTTCAAAAGAGCTTTCCTATCCCAAGAGCAAATAAACAATCTGTTTTACATATTGAACTAATATCAGGAGGGCACAGATTTTGATTGCAATGATTGAGAGGGCAAAGCAGAGTTAAGGAAAGAAAGAAGAAATCCCGGAGGAGCGAGAAAGAGGTGAGAAGGCTTCTAAAAATAACATTTGGCAGACATCGACTAAATGCAAGTCTAATTTGCTTCTTAGTTAATGAAGGAGAAACCGGAGGTGGTGAAGGAATGAAAGACCCATTCTAGAATGGAAATAATAAAATCCCCTCTGAAGACAATAACAACATTCTTGTTATACACGGAAAGCTAATCCTAAAATAATAAAGAATATATTGATATAACAGTGCTGTGAATAAATTCCATTTAAGCTATGTTATTTTAACAATGACCCAGAAAATGTTGAATGAAAGTAGTTTGTTACATGCCCAGTTTGGAGAGGATAAAACCCACTTAGAGAACCCCAGGTTCTCAGTAACATACCTGGAAAAGGCCTCTTTGTCTGCAATCAGTTAATCAATAATTGTGTGCCAAGAGGCTCACTTGTTATGTTTATAAAGAGACTATACACAAATAGATGTGCATATACATATAAATTTCACTTATTTCAGAAGGTAAAAGATCTATGAAATGTCATCATTTGACCCAGTTGTAAAACATAATCATAATCTCATCAGGGTCTAACAGAAATGAATGACTTTGGCAGCTTTCAGCCCAACCCCTGCACCTCCTTCCTGTGGGTGGAAGAGCCCCTGGGGGTGTCTGGGAGGGAGGAGGCCACGGAGGCCAGAGACTTGCTGGCCCAGACTCCATCTGGCTAGAGAGCCCGGACAGCCTAGGCCCTGAGAAGGCGCGGACAGGAGTGCCCAGCATCCTCCCGCCCTTCCTGAGCTGCTGGATTGTGGCTCAGCCCACCTTTGCTTTTGAACGTGCTCTCCCAGCCTCATCCTCCGAACTCCCCCTTGCTTTGGCGAGCTACCAAGGTCCAGCTTCCAACCCATTCCTTTTCTGGTCAAGTGCCACAAGTCAATTTCCATTGCCTGCAATCACCAACCCTGACTTGTACAAACTCTGAAGTTGTTTCTGACACAAATTAAAACTGACTTTGATGCAAAATGTCCTCAGCCCTGAAGTACGCATACTCTACTAAAAAGCTACCTTGGGGCACCTGGCTGGCTCAGTCAGTGAAGCAGGCAACTCTGGATCTCAGGGTCGCGGGTTTGAGCCCCATGTTGGGTGTAGTGATGACTTAAATAAACTTTAAAAAAATAAAATAAAAAGCTACGTTGTTCCAGTTCTTTCTTTCCCCGTACATCTCACAGGGTTTTACACGTGATTTTGTTCTTGTCACTCTCTTCTCGTCATGCTCCACTCCCCTCCCTCAAACAGGTCTGGTCGGAGAGGTGAGGGGAGACAGCAGAGGCAGAGGAAAACGGGGAAGTTAGTCACTTTCCATTCTTTCTCCTAAGATAATGTGTATGGGCGCAGCAGCCTTCCTATAGCTATCACTGTTAAAGGCCTTACTTACTTCTTTTCTGTAAGTATATTAAAGAGTGTGTCAGACATGGATTTATACCTAGATATTGCTGTTGACCTTTCCACACGTATGCACTCTCTCTGCATGCAATGAAGGACTTGGAAAAGAGAGTGGGCAGAAGGCGGACGTGGCAGTGACCCCACGGCAGCTCACCATTCTGGCCCCAACACCCCTATGTAGAGTTTGCTCTCTAGAATTTAGAAGGCTACAGTGGATGCTCAAGACTGCAGGATTTCTGCCTCCGCCCTGCACCTTGGGGCTCCCGCCCTGCCCAGGCTTGCTGGGCTGTCCCAGGGAGCCTGCTCCTGGAGGCCAGCCCCAGATGAGCAGAGAGACTGATCTACTTCCCCTGGGGTAGAGATGTGGGCATATGCCCAGCTGGGGGATAGGGGCAGTCCTCTGGCTATGGGGTGGCAGGGTGGGCTAGGAACCATTCAGTCCAAAACCGGTTGTATTTTCTCCCAGCAGCCTTTTTGTACACTCCCTCCTGACCCTCCTCCAAAACAAGGCTATGGAGTAAAGCAAGATTTTCAACAGTTAGGTTAAAAGCTTTCTACATTTCAGAAACATATATTTTGAAAATTTTAAATTACAAAGAGTAGAACCCAATTTACCACGATTGTATTGATTCCTAAGCAAATTTCAAAGAGTTTTTTGTTTTAAGGTTTTTTTAATTTATTTGTTTTTGAGAGATTGAGAGTGAGAGAGAGAAAGCACAAGCAGGGGGAGTGGCAGGGAGAGGGAGAAGCAGGCTCCCTGCTGAGCAGGGAGCCCGATGCGGGGCTTAATCCCAGGACCCTGGGATCATGACCTGAGCCGAAAGCAGCTGCTCAACTGATTGAGCCACCCAGGTGCACTCAAAGAGTTTTTTTTAAGCTAACATTATATACTCCAGTGCTAGTGCATGAACCTCCTCATTATTCCTACTGTAAAGATGCTTCTGAGGAGCTGTTCCTTCTCATCAGCATTCTTTTTTGAAGATCCCGAAGGAATTCCCATCTGGTCTCACCTCTAAGAATTCTATGTTCATCTAAGTATGTCTTTACTTTAATCTGTGACATGTTTAACAGACCAGGTTTTGTCCTTTACATTAGCTGTTAGCAAATTCAAAGAAAAAATGTACAACTCTGATAAGATACCTAGGATTAATGGAAAATTACCCAGGAATTCCCTCTGGGTTACCTCAACAACAAGCCACATGGGACTGGGGGTTCATCCCTTCTTTCAGCTTCCTGTGAGACTGGAAGGCCACAGAAAAGGCCACCCCAGCTTCCTGTGGGCCCCCCAAGTTTCCATGTGCAAGGTGGCTGGACTTCCCAGACAACCCCTGTGAACAGTTGTCACCCGGGGTCCTGCTGGTTGGTGCCAGGCCATCTGCTGTCCCACTGACAAGGAAGCTCTTACTTGTCCCACATGAAACAAGAGCAAGAGGGGAACAGAGTCCTTTCCCAGAACGTATGCCCACTTCATTTCAGCACAGTGCCAGTATACCTCTCCCCTAGAGACCAGAAGGATCGGGGACCTGATCCTTGCCTGGTTAAGTTTCCCTCTACAACCTGTTTCTTAAGCCAGACCCTGTGGCCTTGAGACCCCACCCACATCCTGGTGCACAAGAGGCACCTTCTGCAAAGGGACCGGCCTGCCTGACAACAACCCTTGGGGACAGAGAGCTACGTCGTTATTTTGCCCGTCAGTTTTTATGCATCCCTACCATTGCTGTAGGTATGTTTCCCCAGCCACTGTATGTCTCTACCACTACCTCTCCTTTTTCCCTCCCAATTTTAATTCAGGATCTGATAGATTTTAGCATCCTTATAAATTGCCTTAAATAATTCTCAGGGAAGAGCAGAGCAGAAGAAGGGGAGGGTAAGATGGGAAGAGAGAGAAAAACAACATGAATTCTCTAACTTCCAAATGCAAGCGCAACTTTTTACACATTCTTTGGCTTTCTAGGCCTCAGTGCACACCACAGCTACAAGATTCTCAAGATCGATAAGGATTGAAAATGTTCTAAAATACAGCCATCTTCAAACGGGGCAAAATATCTTTCCAAAAGGGCATGAGGGCACATCAGCTCTAAGGGAAAATATCCCCAGAGCCCCAACTTGCCATTAAGCATTCTCCCCTAACACAAGTCTATTTCAGAATGGGCTTGGAGTCCAGGCGCACACAAGCTCTACCTTGAAACCTCTTCTTAAACCACTGCCTCCCTCCCACGTGACAAGGAAAGGAATACCTTTCATCCTCCCCAGGTCTAACCAAGGGGCGCAGGCTGCGATTTAAAAACCTCCTAGAGGGGTAGCGAAGGGGTAATGCAAAATACTGATGACTGTAAAAAGATCATTTAATCAAACACCACAAACCAGAGACCACTTCTCATCACAGACCCGTTTTGCTAAGTGCAAAATGTGGCATTTAGAAATGAAGTATTTTGATCCGTGCTGCATTGTTCCAGATTGAGGAATGTTCCAGGGTCGGGCACAGGGAGTGAAGACAACTTTCACTGGTTCTTGACTCTTCCATGACCTAGCTGCTATTCAAGAATGCTTTACTCCCAGAGAAGTGCCAAAGGGAGCTATTTAAGATAGGGCACCTTATTTCATCCAGGGGGCAAACTGCATGCCTCATTTCATCTTCAAATCAGAATGAAATGAAATGTGGTCACTGAGGCATAAATGCTAACATGTTTACCTGAATTGAAAAAGGAAGGTGGACTTTCTAAAAAGTCTTATTTGGTTAAGTGGTTTGTCAATGAGGATTGGCTTTGCCAATTAGGTTACATGGCAGGTACTTTCCCAAAATTGGAAGAACTAAATCCATAGCTCCAAGGTGTTTAGGAAAGTATATTTAAAACATGGGATTTCCCTGATGCCGAGTGATGTTGAGCGCTTTTTCATGTGTCTGTTGGCCATTTGGAGGTCTTCTTTGGAGAAATGTCTGTTCCTGTCTTCTGTCCATTTCTTGATTGGATTATTTGTTCTTTGGGTGTTGAGTTGGATAAGTTCTTTATAGATTTTGGATACTAGCCCTTTATCTGATATGTCATTTGCAATTATCTTCTCCCATTCTGTTGGTTGTCTTTTGGTTTTGTTGACTGTTTCCTTTGCTGTGCAAAAGCCTTTTATCTTGATGAAGTCCCAATAGTTCATTTTTGCCCTTGCTTCCCTTGCCTTTGGCGATGTTTCTAGGAAGAAGTTGCTGCGGCTGAGGTCGAAGAGGTTGCTGCCTGTGTTCTCCTTTAGGATTTTGATGGACTCCTGTCTCACATTTAGGTCTTTCATCCATGTTGAGTCTCTTTTTGTGTGTGATGTAAGGAAATGGTCCAGTTTCATTCTTCTGCATGTGGCTGTCCACTTTTCCCAACACCATTTGTTGAAGAGACTGTCTTTTTTCCACTGGACACTCTTTCCTGCTTTGTTGACGATTAGTGGACCATAGAGTTGAGGGTCCATTTCTGGGTTCTCTATTCTGTTCCATTGATCTATGTGTCTGTTTTTGTGCCAGGACCATACTATCTTGATGATGACAGCTTTGTAATAGAGCTTGAAGTCTGGAATTGTGATGCCGCCAGCTTTGCTTTTCTTTTTCAACATTCCTCTGGCTATGCGGGGTCTTTTCTGGTTCCATACAAATTTGAGGATTATTTGTTCCGTTTCTTTGAAAAAAGTTGATGGTATCTTTTTTAAATTTTATTTTATCATGTTATGTTAGTCACCATATATCATTAGTTTTTGATGTGGTGATTGCTCGGCATCAGGGAAATCCAAATCAAAACCTCAATGAGATACCACCTCATACCAGTCAGAATGGCTAAAATTAACAAGTCAGGAAATGACAGATGTTGGCGGGGGTGTGGAGAAAGGGGAACCCTCGTACACTGTTGGTGGGAATGCAAGCTGGTGCAGCCACTCTGGAAAACAGTATGGAGGTTCCTCAAAAGATTAAAAACATAACTACCATATGATCCAGTAATTACACTACTGGGTATTGACCCCAAAGATAAAAATGTAGTGATCCGAAGGGGCACATGCACCCCAATGTTTACAGTAGCAATGTCCACAATAGCCAAACTATGCAAAGAGCATAGACGTCACTGACAGATGAATGGATAAAGAAGATGTGGTGTATATATATACAATGGAATACTATGCAGCCATCAAAAAAAAAAAAGAAATCTTGCCATTTGCAACAACATGGATGGAACTAGAGGGTATTATGCTAAGCCAAATAAGTCAATCAGAGAAAGACAAGTATCATATGATCTCACTGATATGAGGAATTTGAGAAACAAGACAGAGGATCATAGGGGAAGGGAGGGAAAAATGAAGACAAAACCAGACAGGGAGAAATACCATAAGAGACTCTTAATCTCAGGAAACAAACTGAGGGTTGCTGGAGTGGAGGGGGGTGGGAGGAATAGGGTGGCTGGGGGATGGACATTGGGGAGGGTAAGTACTATGGTGAGCGCTGTGAATTGTGTAAGACTGATGAATCACAGACCTGTACCCCTGAAACAAATAATATACTCTATGTTAATAAAAAATTTTTTAAAAATGGGATAAAATAAAAGCATATTATTTAAATATATATATTGTGTTGATGAGGATATATTAAAATTATTTCAACTTTCTCAACTATTGTTAAGTAGATGAAGCGAGGTGTCTCTAAATGAAGCAATAATCAGTATAATTATAACAATTTGGTAAGTGATAGTAGAGTCTCTCAGGTATCTTTGATAAACAGGTGGTTTCCAGTTTTTTTAATTCAACAAAACTGATGGTGGACCTTGAGTTATTAACTGACAGGTAAAAATTACTGAGAAGAGAGAAAATGTAATTTTTAGCATATAACTTGAAAACCTTTCAAAAAGCTGAGTGACAATGCTACACTAGAAGAAGAAAAAACCCTTCCATTCCCATCTACGTTTTTACATGAAGAAAGTTTCTCATTGGCTACATATATTTAAAAAAAAACTAATGCAGAACAGTCTCATTTGTCCAAAAGTCATGTCCATCCACAGAAAACAGAATTGAAACCAATGACCTGATCCATTTCATTCAGAACTCCATTTCCAGTAAAAACTTAGTTATGTTTAATAAGCATTTGTCAAAATTTACAGTGTATTTGTTCTTTACATATTGGGTACCATTAATCATTATAAAGAGAATTCAATCCAGAAGAATTTTTTATCTTTAAAGCCTTACGTTCACAGAAAATTGCACATTGTTGTTGCAGAGAAACATATTAGGCTGAATGATAAAAGACTTTCAAGCATCTAAGTCTATTACATTAGTATAAAATTCTGTGGGGGACCTAGAATGGCAATAGGAGTTCAAGGAGATAAAACGACAACATAAACTTTCGACTAGTAAAGAAGAGCTTCATATAGTTTTTCATGGATGACAACAGGCCTAAAATAGGTATGGCATTTAGATTCACAGATAAAGACTGCTACGCTCTTGAACATCAATATTCATCCTATGTTGAAAATCACATCCTTTGCAATTATTTAAACTTTGGATGAAAAGTGTTAGATGTCAAGTAAACCACGTATAAGGGGATTTATAGATTTTCAAAATTATTTTAGGGGGACACAAGTGAGAGTTTGACAACCACTGTATAACAGTGTCCTATTCATTCCTCCACCCAAGGCAGTCAGGTCCCGGGCACAGCGAGGGACGGTTAGGAGGATGTCCCCATCAATAGTTGCAGTAAGCATCAAAAGGAGATGCAGACTGTAGGGCTACTCGGAGCTCTGCACGTGTGACTTCTTGGTATTGCTCTGACAACACAACATTTAAGAACAGAAGTGGATCCTGGGGCACTGGGGGGCAGGGACAATCAGACCAAGAGTATTCCCTTTTCATCGTGCCTGAAGAAGGTACCAGCCTTCTTCCTGTTTATAAGAGGATGGCCAATAATTTGAACAGTTCAGGAAGGAAAAAGCTTAATGAGAGATATTCATTGATGAAGCCCATATCACAAAGTAGACCCCAGAGGGGAAGTCCTCAATGGATGCAGGACTGCCCCCTAGGGAACATTTCAGAATGCTATTTTGGGGGGGTTGTTCCAGTGACTAGACTTTAGTGCTCAGAGGGTTGGGAGACTCCCACCGTCCTGCAGTGCACAATCAGACCCTCCCACCCGCTGAAACAAAAATTTAATGTCCTGCTGGTCACTCACATAGGTGAAAACTTGTTCATAACGATCTGCCATGAGAACCTGCTTTCATGTTTACCTATAAACAAAAAGAACTTTCTGTACAGTTTTATCATATTCTTAATTTTCCAAGGATGTTACCACCATGTAAATCAAGGGGAGATGGGTAAAGTCCAAACAAAGTAGACAGATGTTTCCCATTATGTAAAATCACATCACCTAAGGCAACACCATTTGCGCTGTCTGAGATGCCGAAGGCCACATGCCCTCACGAGCCAGTCTGCTGCGCGGCTATCATACACCTGATTTCCGTGCAGGTGCATCGAACTACCTCACTGTCTTCAACACTCGTCTATGAGCATGTATTAAAATGCACATTACTTTACTTTACTTTTTGTCTGTTTTATTATGTTTAGATTATATTAATTTCTTTCTTTCTTTCTTTTTTTTTAAGTAATCTCTACACCCAACGTGGGGCTTGACCTCCCGTTCCCAGATCAAGAGTCGCACACTCTACCAATGGAGGCAACCAGGCGCTCCTAAAGTTATGTGTGTAGATTGGTTACAGAGTCTAAGAATTTAACTTTAAGAGGTTAAATGACAGCAATACAAAGTATTTATTATAAAAAGAGGTATGGACAAGGATGACCCTTTCACTTAGGCTAAGTGAAAGAAGCCAGACACAAAGGGCCAAGTATTATATGAGTCCATTTATATGAAACATCCAGATTAGGCAAATCTGTAGGGTTTGCCTAGGGCTCGGAGGAGGATTGCTAATGGGGATGGGATTCCTCTTTGGGATGAGGAAAATGTTCTCAAATTGACTGTGTTGATTGTTCCACATTTGTGAATATAATAAAAACCACTGAATTGTATACTTTAAATGGCTGAATTGTATAATTCCCCTCCTATTGTCTCAAAAAAGGTGGTGGAAAAAAAAAAAACTTTGGTATGGGTCTAATTTTGTTGGCAACCACGACTTTATTTAGAGTTACTCACATGGCAAGGAGCTGCTGGAGAGAAGGCAGGCCAGAACACCGTGGTGGGAGTCCTGCCGTGTTAAAACCGTGCTTGAACTTACAGAGCATTTCTGGTATTTAGACTGTGGACGGTTTCAGTTTTAAAGGACATGCAAATGGCAATAATCATAGGTGAGACTTTCTAAAACAGAATCCGTCTCAGATTAGAAGTAAATACCATGACTTCTATGATTGAGAAAGACATAAATAACACAGACCATACCAATAGCAGTCCTTTGAAACCCTCCAGAGCCAATTAACACTCTGAAAAAGCATTAAAACATAACCTGTTGTAGGAAGTATATCGTCAGGCCATGTAATACAGCCCCCACAGCAACAAAAGGATAAATAGAAGGGGAAAAATACACATGAATGCCCAAATAGCACCCACCACCAATAATCACCTAGTTAAGAGAAAACCACATCTAGGGATCATGTTCCCTCACCTCTAGTTATGAGGTGGGTATGAGGCAGAGCATGAAATGGCTAATGTATTTTGAAATCAGAAAACTAGCTCCAAGGAACTAAGATTTACTAGCATGTGAAACCACACAGACACACACATACCACATACTTTTCCCTGGCGATGTCATACTTTGATTACCTGAAATGTATTTATTTGTTAACACAGGCAGTTCTCCCCTTGCGTGCTGCATGTTAGCTGGCCCTCAAGCAGGGGGGAACCGTGTCCCCGCAAACCCCACAAAAGCAAGGTCATGGCTCTGACGTGCCCAGCTTTCAGCGAACCTAGCTCCATGCAAAGTAAGGAATGCTTTGTACTGAAACAGGTCCACTGATGTTTAGGTCTTCGCTGCTACGGAAATTCGTTTAAAAGCTATCTCTTGGGGCACCTGGGTGGCTCAGATGGTTAAGCGTCTGCCTTCGGCTCAGGTCATGATCTCAGGGTCCTGGGATCGAGTCCTGCATCGGGCTTCCTGCTCCTTGGGAGCCTGCTTCTCCCTCTGCCTCTCTCTCTCTCTTTCTGTCTCTCATGAATAAATAAATAAAATCTTTAAAAAAAAATAAAAGCTATCTCTTGCTCGGCACGGCCACTTCCTAGCCAGGCACCTAAGGCATGCTGGTTTTACGTGAGTTGCTTCAGCAACAAGAAAATGAACAAGCCCTCAGATCCTTTCTCCTTCCCTTTCTTTCTGTCCCACTCTATCCCAAAGCTGGGGATGGGAAGGCAGGAGGCAGGAGTGGGGTAGGAGAAACACACAGAACCTCCAGCTCCTTGCTCTGTCCTCTCATCACTTGTCCTGTTCCAAAGAGGCCCCTAAGGACTCACGTTGGCGTTTTGTCCAAGCACTTACATGAGGGAGCCTGGCCCAGCTCTGAGACCAGCCAGTTGGGGCGAGCCCGTGGTAAAACCATGAGCCATCGTGCCAAGGTCCTGGCATCGACGCCTGCTTTGTTCGCCCACCGCAAACCTCCAGGGCCCTCCCTGGGGCTCTCTAGATGCTCAGAGCTCTGTCCGTGTCGGCATCTCAGGGGCCCAGGTTCTGCTTGCATTGTACGAGCTCCCCTTGTCAAAGCGGGGTAGTCCTCTTCGCCCCACAAAAGCCCAGCTCTTAGCTTGCCATCACTGAGCTGGGGGCCCTGTTTAGTTTTTAATTTATTATTATATTTTAAACATTTCCACTAAATATTGAAAGTCATTAAAAATTTCTATAAAAATCCCATTGGTTGCCCCTATGCTTAATAAACCTTATGTCTTCATGAGCATGACTAAGTATCCTGTTTATTGTCTTCTCCTTTCTCCGGTTTTCATAGTCAATTCTCTAACCCAGCTGGAATCTATTTGGATATATCTCCAAAAGACAGAAAACTCCAAAAGTAGCTACTGGCTAAGCATGACTTGAACTATAAAGTCGGGACTCTCTCCGTCACCACCTTTTTCTAAGAGGAGCCACAAGGTTGGTAAAATTGAGGTTGGAAAGATCAATCTCTTACAAAACACAGAGGATTGACGGGCAACCATCCAAACAGCCCTGAGTGTGTTTTCTAAATGCATCCGCTCATTCAACAAACATTTGCCGAGCCCCCACGTCGCCCAGGCTCGAGGGATCCAGCAGTACACAAATCCCCGACCTTGAGGGCTCTAAGTTTTGGAGGGAGGGGAGAGAGGATAAACAAGGGCAGGAGGTTAGAGAGAAGCGTGGACAGGAGTCCCTGGGGTGGGTCGGTGCCTGCTGGGTGGTGTGGGACATCCGAGCGGAGATCCGCAAGGAGACAGGCAGCCAAGCACATGTGAGGGCAGAGCCTTCCAGCGACGGACAGCATATGCACCACACACCAATGGCCTAACACCCACTTCCCAAGCGAATCGGCTCATTAACTCTCCTCTCCGACCATCTCCAGGCTCCAATCTGCTGGGGCCAGCTTCCCACGGGGTTGTGATCTTCCCTTAGCTCGCCCCTTCTTGGGCTTGAACTTCACCGTCTCTTGCATCCTTCCTTACCTGACTTAGGTTTTCCAACATCTCAGCAAAATGCCCATGAAACTCTCTGGTGTTTCACAGTTTCTGGGTCTGGACTCGCACCCACAACTCCCCACCGCATGTGCTACGGACACGCCCATGCTCCACAAAAGGAGGGAAGCCCGGGTGACAGCTACCATCTGGCTCTTTCGCTTCAGTGGACTCAAACTTCACATAAGCAGAAGGACCGAGGATTTTTTTATTTTTTTTTTAAGATTGTATTTATTTGGCAAAGAGAGACACAGCAAGAGAGGGAACACAAGCAGGGGGAGCGGGAGAGGGAGAAGCAGGCTGCCCGATGAGCAGGGAGCCCGATGTGGGGCTCGATCCCAGGACCCTGGGATTATGACCTGAGCCGAAGGTAGACGCTTAACGACTGAGCCACCCAGGCGCCCAGGACCAAGGATTTTTTTTTTTACTCTTTTAATCTCAACAGTATGTCTCAAAACTACAGCTGGTAGGGCATTAATTCACAGTGCAGTGACCTCCCTGTGGAACAGCCTAACGCCCTTTTATTAACTGCCTTTGATACAGGTTGTTTTGTGTTTAAAGAGCATCCAACTACAAACCCAACATGATCCCTCAGCCTTTTGAATATAGTTTAAACTGAAATTGTAAGGAGGTTGAACAAGGAATATTAAGTAGTATCAAAGTTGGGCTTTGTGAACCGCCGCCCTTCCCGGATGAGTTCATGTGGAAGCCTCCAGCAGCAATGCCCCTTAACTGCTGGTGTTCTAGCACAGTGTGAGGGAAATGGGGAAGATGGTCTAGGAATCCTCAGTCATGCCATGGAGGCGAATGGCTGCTGTGAGGACAACACTGACCCACATCTCATTCTAGAATTTTCCCTTCCGGGTCACATGTTTATTGAACCAGTATTTATCCAGAGCCCCGTATATGGCAGGATTCAGGTCAGAATTAGCAGGACAAGAATGCACATGTGTACCCTGTATGGAGTGCATGCTGGGAGAGGGGTTTTCATTGAGCACCTGCTCTGTCCCTGGTATCAAATTTAGTGTTTGATTTCATCTTATTCTGTCTGAGTAGGCATTATTATTTCTGATTTTTCAGATGAGGAGACTAAACAGAGAGAAGTCATATAATTTCACCAAGGTCACCCAAGTAGTACATGGTAGAACCAGACTCCAAGCTGGTTCATCAGACTCCAAAGCCACGCCTTCCAGGAAGCCACGCCCCTCCAGGAAGCCACGCCCCTCCAGGAAGCCATGCTCCTTCCCCAAATTGGCCACCTAAGACAAGGTTTGAATGAATGAACTGGGGAGGGCTAGTCGGACCAATGTGCAGGCAAAACCGCTGATGCTTCATTGTTAATAAGACCCCAACCCCAAGTTTTCTTTGGAGACGTTCAAATTTTAATTGAGGCTATTTTTAATTGAGAAAAATAAGCCATAATGCTCATGTTAATTTTTGTGTAAGTTAAAAAAAAAACAAGCCAAATTACAACTTGAGCTTTATTTTAAAAGGAAAAGTGGCTGAAGAAACAGTCATCAAATAAAAAGGAAACGTATTTCTCTTAGAAATTCACCTGATACAGGGATTACCGCATTTTTTAAACCATGTCTACTTTAGACATGGCACGTCTGGTATGATAGATGCTGTGTATGAATGGAAACAAGTTTAGAGTAATAAATGTTTCCCAGTGTTAAAATAAACACCTCAGCGGTTCAGATTTTGGCCAGGCAATTTCTCCACAGTAGGAGGCACTTATCTACTTTAACACTTTGCTACTTAGAAATTATCACTCAATCAATTACCATCCACATGGGTTTATTTTTACAGAGAGCTTCAATAAAATGAGTGTGAAAATAAGTTAAACACATTCTATTCATTTTCTCAATTTTTCACCTCTCCCAATGGTGGATATGTTGACAGAAAAATTACTTCATTTTATTTCAGCAGACATTTATGGAATGCTGACCAGGTTCTGTGCTAAGGGCTCGGAGACAGGATATGACAAAGAGGAATGAAATGCGGTCCCCGGGTCGTCAAGGAGCGCATACAACCTACCTTATAACATGCCTGTGTCTCCACAGCCCAACTAGAGGCAAATGCAAGGAAATTCTAGACCCAATAACCTCAACAGCGCCCCCTTTATCCCCACAACCCCAAATCCTCTGCACTCTGCCCAGATAATGGTCACGCTGCTTCCAGATACGGAAATACTTTTTCACCAAGAGATGTTTACTAGATTTTATTTTTAAAGAGTACCTACCTGTTACATCACTTCTGACATACACTTCTGAATTTGTACACCACTTACCTTTATTTTTTTTAAGATTTTTTATTTATTTATTTGACAGAGACACAGCGAGAGAGGGAACACAAGCAGGGGGAGTGGGAGAGGGAGAAGCAGCCTTCCCACTGAGCAAGGAGCCCGATGTGGGGCTCGATCCCAGGACCCTGGGATCATGACCTGAGCCGAAGGCAGACGCTTAACGACTGAGCCACTCAGGCGCCCCCACCACTTCCTTTTAAAAAACAGCTTCATTGAGATATAATTCAAATATCATTCATTCACCCTTTTAAAGTGCAAGATTCAGTGATCTTAATATATTCACAGAGTTGGGTGCCTGGGTGGCTCAGTTGGTTAAGCATCCGACTCTTGATTTCAGCTCAGGTCATGATCTCAGGGTTGTGAGACTGAGCCCCACATCAGGCTCCACACTGAGCGCAGAGTCTGCTTGAGATTCTCTCCCTCTGTCCCTCCCCCACCCTGCTCGTACAAGTGTGCGTGCTCTCTCTCTAAAATATAGATAAATTCACAGAATTGTGCAATCAGCACCATTACGTGATTCCAGAACATTCTCATCACCCCAAAAAGAAAACCCCTTAGGGGCACTCACCATTCCCCCACCCCATCCCCTGGCAACCACCCATTTACTTTGTATCTCTATGGATTTGTCTGTTCTGGACATTTCTTTTCTTTTCTTTTTTTTTTTTAAGATTTTATTTATTTATTTGAGACCGAGAGAATGAGAGAGACAGAGAGCACATGAGAGGGGGGAGGGTCAGAGGGAGAAGCAGACTCCCTGCCGAGCAGGGAGCCCGATGCAGGACTCGATCCCGGGACTCCAGGATCATGACCTGAGCCGAAGGCAGTTGCTTAACCAACTGAGCCACCCAGGCACCCTAAGGCAGTCACTATTATCACATCCTGCTGAGGTGGAGGATGGAAGGTCTGTCCTCCTGGAGGTCTCCCTCCAAGCTCCAAAAGCCCATGCCCAGCCTCTCAACTCTGGTCAATTACTGTCCCACCAAAGCAACGCTGTCTCTGCTGGCATAAAGGAATAAAGAAGTGCATGTGTTCAGTTAGGTATTTTAAATAATTTGAAATATTGGTTGTGATCTTCCATGAGGTGAAGACTAAATTTCTTCCCCCAGTGCCTCCTATGTAATACTTAAGCTGAGCACAGACAGCATGCCAGGCGTTGTTCTAGAACTTCACGTAGCTCATTTAATCCATATGACAACAGTAAAGTAGATATTCTTTTTTTTAAGATTTTATTTATTTATTTGAGAGAGAGGGAGAGAAAGAGCACAAGCAGGGGGAGCGGCAGAGGGAGGAGAAGCAGGCTCCCTGCTGAGCAGAGAGCCCAACACGAGGCTCAATCCCAGGACCCTGGGATCATGAACTGAGCCAAAGGCAGACACTTAACTGACTGAGCCACCCAGGTATCCCTACAAAGTAGATATTCTTTCTCTAATTTACAATCCAGAAAATGAAAGAGAGAAATTAGATACTGCTCACCCTGCCACGGTCACCCAGGGAGCGAAGTTGGCTGTCAATCCTGGGCAGCCCAATTCCGCATCCCCGAGAAATGAACGAGCCATTGACTTTCACTGCCAATTCCAGGGGCAGATGCAACTGTACCGTTCAAGAGCTGGAAACGGGCATGAGGGAATGAAAATGCAGGATGCACAGAGTGGGGTAATTCTCCAACCCTTTCTTAACGTCCAAAAAGCTCATCTGGTTCAGGACCTGCTTCGCAAAATTACAGGATGGAGGCTGGAAAGGGGATAAGAATACAGATGAAATAAGATCAGCCACAAGAGACCAGTAACTGCTGATGGTGAGTGATAAACACAGGGGAGTTCACAAGAATATTCTGTCTGCTTCCGTATATATTGGAGATTTTCTATGCTAAAAAGTAAACTGTAGTCTCAAAATATCTCCCTCAAAATATTCAGTAATCACAAAGGGAAAAACAGTAAACCTACAGCAGGGATTCCTGGCAGACTCCCCCCTAGCCTGGTGGTCAAGGTTAGCATGATGTAACAGACAGACATCACGCACCAAAATGATGTACCAAGAAGAGTCTATCACCTGGGATATTCATCCCCCAATGCACAAGCTCAAGCTAATCATGAGAAAACATCAGACAGACCCAAACTGAAAGGCCTTCTACAGAATACTCTTCAAAAGTGTCAAGGTCATGAAAGATAAGGAACCACAGAGGAACTGTCACAAATTGGAAGAGACCAAGGAGACATGACAAAAAACGCAAGGTGACATCCTGGATTGGATTTCAAACAGAAAAAAGTTATCAGTGGAAAGACCAGTGAAAACCAGGAAGTTCTGCAACAATGGTTAATAGCCGTCCAGAAAGGAGTTAAAGCAGGACCTTACACGACCCTTAGAAAGGCCTGCTTGCAAGATGGTCTTTGGCTTCTGGGAACTTGGATTTTGGGGATATTCTCACCATTTCCTAACTTACAGGCTGGCTTACCGTGCTGATGCTGTCTGTTCAAACAATGTGGTTTATGCTGAACATTTTCTTTCCTTCTGGGAGTCTGAAATTTTGATGTGAACCAGGCGGAGGGCACATGACCCGCCCCCAATAAACACCCTGAGCACCGTCTCTAATGAGCTTCTCTGGCAGGTAGCATCTTGTATCTGTTGTCCACTGCTCACTGCTGGGGAAATTAAGTGTATCCTATGTGAACCTGTGGGAGAAGACACTTGGGAACACCCAGTTTCCTCTGGGGCTCTACCCATACACTTTGCCTATACATGTTCCCCTTTCCTGATTTTGCTTTGTATCCTCCCACTGCAAAAAAGGATGGCCACGAGCAGGATTGCATGTCCTGGGGATTCTCCTAGTAAATCGGTGGGGGTGGTCCTGGGAACCCCCAATACAAGAACTGTACCAAGGGGAATTTCTTGCTTTTGATACACTTTCTGTGGTTTTTGTCAGATCTTAACGTAAGGCAAAGCTATGTAGGTGAAAGCTTTACAGAAATTCTGTTTTTTGCATAATCCATAATGATCTCAAAAAATTAATTACACTTTTTCTTACTCCACCAGTAATTCATGTCTGTGGTACAAAATCTGGAAAATACAGGAGAGCATAAAGAATAAAATAAGAGGGGCGCCTGGGTGGCTCAGTCGTTAAGCGCCTGCCTTCGGCTCAGGTCATGATCCCAGGGTCCCAGGATCGAGCCCCGCATCGGGCTCCCTGCTCGGCGGGAAGCCTGCTTCTCCCTCTCCCACTCCCCCTGCTTGGGTTCCCTCTCTCGCTGTGTCTGTCTCTGTCAAATAAATAAATAAAATCTTAAAAAAAAAAAAAAGAATAAAATAAGAATTCCTAAGAACCGTCCTTTTCCAAGGAAAACAGTCAATGATACAAACAACGACTCTTCCCCTAATTGATTTCTCATCCACCAATCGCTCTCCCCAGAGGGCTGTGGAGGAATAGTTTGGGGGTGAGATACGACAGTGAGGGCTGTGGGGAAGCAGGTTTTAGGAGAACGAAGTCAGACTTGATGGGTCTCACCGGGTGTGAGTAAGCTGCCCCTTTACCAATAAAAAATTCTGTCTGAAATTAATGATGGAAAGGTGAAATATAAACCAGCAGGGCATATAAACATGCCACAGCAAACTGGAATAGGTAGTAACATAAAACAACATTTTTTTAAAGTTGATTCCTGGGGCGCCTGGGTGGCTCAGTCAGTTAAACATCCAACTCCTGATTTCAGCTCGGGTCATGATCTCAGGGTTGCGAGATCAAGCCCCGCGTCAGGCTCCACGCTGGGCAAGGAGCCTGCTTGGGATTCTCTCTCTCTCCCTCTCTCTCTGCCCCTACCCTCCCCTTCTCCTCTCACACACACACAAAAAAAGGTTGATTTTCGTGCCAGAAAACAAGGAATGGTTCGAGACATGGTGCGGGTCGGTCAAAAGACACAGGAATTATCTTGAAGGGGAGGCCCCTGGGCCAATCTGGGACGGTATGTGCACCAAAATAAAAACACCAAATGCATCATAAGCCCTTGAACAAAATAAAAATCCACACATTTGTATTGCCATAAACGAATGAAGAAAGAATAAGAAAAGCTATTTTTTTTTTAAGATTTTAAAGTTATCTCTATACCCAACGTGGGGCTCGAGCTTACAACCCCAAGATCAAGAGTCGCACAGGCCACTGACTGAGCCAGCCAGGCGCCCCAAGAAAAGCTATTTCTTCCACAGAATGTCAACAAATAAATACCAAAGCATAAAAGAGAAACTCGCCATTTTGCCACCTGATTCCTGCAAGAATCATAATAAAAGTATGGGGGGAAAGTTTGGAACAAGCCTCGAAGCATCTCTCCCACAGATTACTTATTGGTTACAAAAGGAAAACGGTGATCTGTGGG
Organism: Mirounga angustirostris; assembly: GCF_029215605.1. Taxonomy (NCBI): domain Eukaryota; kingdom Metazoa; phylum Chordata; class Mammalia; order Carnivora; family Phocidae; genus Mirounga; species Mirounga angustirostris. Next base: position 9,098,554 of record NW_026991709.1, on the reverse strand, counting down.
TGCCGCCTTCAGCAAGGGATGAAAACGACGCTCACTGGTGCGGGACAGCTGGCATCCTGAGCCTCCTGATGTGCCGCTCTGAGGACACGCCATCACGTGGGTTGTGTTCCTGCCCCCAAACACCTGGATTCGAATCCTGTATTCTTCCCGGTGCCAATGCCAGGACGACAAAGGAAGGCTGGGGTAATGCTCCAGATCACAGGAGACTCCAGAGACGCGGCCATAAATGCAGTGAGTGATCCTGGAATAGGGCCAGACGACCACAGAGGACACGACTGGGACACCGAGCAATGTGTGAATACACACCGTTAGAAAACAGCACCTGGGGCGCCTGGGTGGCTCAGTCCTTAAGCGTCTGCCTTCGGCTCAGGTCATGATCCCAGGGTCCTGGGATCGAGCCCCGCATCGGGCTCCCTGCTCAGCGGGGAGCCTGCTTCTCCCTCTCCCACTCCCCCTGCTTGTGTTCCCTCTCTCGCTGTGTCTCTCTCTGTCAAATAAGTAAATAAAATCTTTTAAAAAAAAAAAAGAAAGAAAGAAAACAGCACTGTACCAAGCATGTCAGGGCAAGAGGGCATGATGGCTCAGGACACACACACACACACACACACACACACACCCCACGTGTGTATTTATTTATTCATTGAGTGCAAGAGAGAGAGCAAATGTCAGCAACGGGTGAATCCTTATGCTTACCTTGATTTCAAAAGAGAAAGTCTGAAGTATCGTAAAATGGAAATGGAAAGCAAGGAGGTGCTCAAGGAGGTCCCAGCAGACTCCGCAGTCACACTAACGTCCCAGAGGCTCGGAGCCGGACGGGGCTGGAGCCGTGAGGACGACGTGAAGCCACACAATGGAGAATTAAAAGTGTCAGATACAACTGTATGTTAACTAACTGGAATTTAAAGAAAAACTTAAATAAAAAGAAAAAACCACTGTCAAAGAAAAAAGGGATTAGAAGGCATGGGGCTGCCATCCCAAGAGGCCAGCACCAGCTGCTGCCAAAAGCCACAGTGGCCGTCCAGGAGAAGACGTGGACACGGGCAGAAGAGGAGAAGACCCTGGCGTTCCCCCGGACCAGCAGGGAGGCCCCCGTCTGGAGACTGTTCTGACCGAGACCCCTGTCACCGGCTGGACTCTGCGCCCTCAGGAGGGACGGTAGGAGGGAGGAAGGCATGATTACTTGTGAGCGATGAACCTACTGACCTTCTCTGGTCTCGGCTCCCTTATCTGCACGATAAGAGGGAGAGGCAGGCACTGGAAAAGCCCCTTACTACATCAGGGTGCTCAATAAAGGTCTCTTAACCTGCTGACTCCTGCAAAACTGGGAAGTAAGCCAAAAGGGAGGATGCCTTGGGATCCATGGAAGAGGGGAACCCACAGAAGAGACACAAAGCGCTGTCCCAGGGTGGTGGCAGAGGGGATGTCTCCGAATAACAACGGTGCAGTAGGCCTTGAGGAAGGCTGCAGGAAAGGGAAACGGAAACCAACAAATGCAGTTAAGTATCTGGGAAATAACCTTGGTAAGTTGTGTTAAGTGTTGGAGTGTGTGTGTGTGTGTGTGTGTGTGTACATAGTTCAGGGGCTTTTAACATATCCTCAAAGTCAAACAACCACCATCACTATATAATTCCAGAATATTTTTATCAACTACCCCCAAAAATATCCCTATGCCCATTAGCATTCCATCCCTGTATCCCCCCAACTGCCAACCCCTGGCAACTACTAGTCTTAACTTTCTGTCTCTATGGAATTGCCTATTCTGGACATTTCATGTAAATGGGATCATACAATGCGCAGTCTTCCATGACTGGCTTCCTGCACTCAGCATAATGTTTTCAAGTCCGTCCATGTTGTACCATGGATCGAGCAGGGCCTCCTTTCTTTTTATGGCTGAATCATACTCTGTTGTATGGACAGACCACATTTCATGAATACATTCATCTACCGATAGGCACTGGGTTGTTTCCACCAGATGGCTACTACGAATAATACTGCTATAAATATCCACCTACAAGTTTTCATGTGGATGTATGTTTCATTTCTCTTGGGGAGATACCTAGGAGTCCAGATGCTGGGTCATAGGAGAACTCTATGTTTAATCTTTTGAGGAACCGCCAGACTGTTTTGCAAAGCCATTGTCACATTTTCCATTGCCATCAGCCATGTAGGAGGGTTCCAATTTCCCCACACCCTCACCAACACTTGTTACTGTATGTCTCTTTTATTATAGCCATCTTAGTGGGTGTGAGGTGGTATCTCCTTGTGGTTTTGATTTGCAGTTCCCTGATGCCTAAGGATGTTGAGCATCTTTTCATGTGCTTATGAACAGGTCTGTTTTCCCTTACACAAGTTTCTAAGATTTTCTGTATTCTTTCACATCTCCCATTCAATGCTCTACCAGCCCAGACATGCTCGGCATCCATGTCTCTCACCCTCCTGTTCTCTGTGTTTTCCCGCCTCCCAGTCACAGCCAGTGAGCCCTACAGAACCTGTAGTCTCGGCTTTCAGACCTGGACAGGGATGAAAGAACCTCTAATCAAGCACTTATAGGTTTGACAGACAAGAGAAGGGAGCAGAGGCAGGGCCGGGTGGCTTGCCAAAGCAAAAGCAAGTCAGTGATGGATGAAGTGAAGCCCCAAGGTCTCTGGATGATTCTTTCCACCAAGCCAAGCCACACCCCTAAGTCAACACTTGCCATTTCTTAACTGCCACAAATTCCCCAAATCCCACGAGCCAGAAATATACATGCAACCATAATACGAGTGTTCCTTAGTCTCCCAGGCCTGATGTGGCACAAACAGAACAGTAATCCTGCCCCTGGGTGTGCACACGGGCGCCAGTGTGATGTGGAGAGGGCTGAGGGTCAAAGGAGAGAGCTACCGATGCTACCTGGAGACACCGACGAGGCGTCCAGAGTAGACCGCGGACCGAGCTTTCCCAGCGGGCGTGAATCAGATAGGAAACAGTGCAGAAGACGTTTAGGCAGTGGGAATAGCACGTTCAAAGATCCAGTTTCAGGACATAGCAGGTGTTTTAGTGAAACTGAAAGGAGTAGCAGGGTCATAGGCAGACCCAGAGCTGAAAAGAAAGAGATCACGGGAAAGACTGCACCCCTGAACATCATATAGATTTTTTTCAGCAAAGTGATGAGAACCGAAAATTACTATAAACTCATTCAATATTCCCTTTCTATTATTTCTTCTTGGAGAAGTTTTGCTGCTCAAGACCAAATAGTGCATTTCAACCCCCTAACACGGGGTTAAGAAATGCTATGATAACTTGGGGAACTCTATGTGCCCCAAAGCAGTGGTCTTCAAAACTTTAGCTTGCATATCACCCTAAAAAGTTACAAAAAACTATGTCTCGCATATTTTTAAGTTGACATATAAAGGTTTTCAGTAGAAGCTTGGATAGTTGCAAAGAATGGAATTTCTGGCTTAGGGTAGAAATTGATATTTTAAATAAAACTATCATATCACTCTTTTAAATGTATTCCAAGGAATCAAGTACCACAAAAATGTGTTGCCCACCATCATCTATTTAAAAAGTATATGAACAGGGGCGCCTGGGTTGCTCAGTTGGTTAAGCATCTGCCTTTGGCTCAGGTCATGATTCCAGGGTCCTGGGATCGAGCCCCGCATCGGGCTCCCTGCTCAGGGGGAGGTCTGCTTCTCCCTCTCCCTCCCCCCCCCGCCCCCCCGGCTTGTGCTCTCTCTTGCTTGCTCTCTTTCTCAAATAAATAAATAAAATCTAAATAAATAAAAATAAAAAGTACATGAACAAACTTCGTCGGTCAGAAATTTTTATTCCTGGGCGCCTGGGTGGCTCAGTTGGTTAAGCGACTGCCTTCAGCTCAGGTCATGATCCTGGAGTCCCTGGATCGAGTCCCGCATCGGGCTCCCTGCTTGGTGGGGAGTCTGCTTCTCCCTCTGACCCTCCCCCCTCTCATGCTCTCTCTCTCTCATTCTCTCTCTCAAATAAATAAATAAAATCTTTAGGGCGCCTGGGTGGCTCAGTTGGTTAAGCGACTGCCTTCGGCTCAGGTCATGATCCTGGAGTCCCGGGACTGAGTCCCGCATCGGGCTCCCTGCTCAGCAGGGAGTCTGCTTCTCCCTCTGACCCTTCCCCCTCTCATGTGCTTGCTCTCTCTCATTCTCTCTCTCTCAAATAAATAAATAAAATCTTTTAAAAAAAAAATTTTTTTATTCCTTTTTCTCCATCAACAAAATTCCATTTCCCCTCCAGAATCTCATCCTAAGAAAATCATCTTATGCTTGAAAGTCTTAACCTCCCTGCTTTACTTGTCTACAATAAAAGTATGTATGCAAAAATCGACATTTTTAATTGTTTGATTTCCTGTGACCATAAACCTCTAAGTATTAAAAACTGTTTATTATAGGCTGATTTATACTTATAATTATCAACAGTACAGAACTGATCAAAATATCAATGCTTCAAATTTTGATAAAAACATTACACATAAAAACTTGGAATCCACTGGAAATACATATGTTAAGAAATGAATGGGCCCTTCTTCTTTATTGTAGCCCTGATTGGAGACTACTTATTGCTTATAAGACAGGAAACAACAGCGAGTCGATCCCTACGTTCCATTTTCATAGATTAAACATTGGGAAACCTTATTCACATACAGAAGTATGGGGAAATCGAAGGCATTTCATTTCAGCAAGGCCACTCAATTCTTTAAACTCCTTCCACCGCATTTGCCAAAAATCACACCCTTATCTATCATCAAAGAGTCTCTGTGAATGATGTCAGCTGACAGACAGGTTAGGTTCTCCTTCCATTTGGTCTAAAGAACCGGAAACCACCCCAGGTGCAAAAGGAACCACCACCCAGTGGCATTCACTTTCTCACCTCCGTATTTCACACTGCGCTTCTGTTTGCCACCCCAGAGGCTGCTGCAGCCTGGGCAAGCCTCCATCCATAACAGAAAGGGTGGGTGAGGGCGTGGGTTGGGGTAAAACACACCTGATGCCCCACCGCAGGCACGGATTTCAGGCAAGAGTCCGCACGGAGGCTGAGGGTCTCAAACCTGCCCCCGCCCCACACAAAGACCGCTGCCCCAAGGCACGCACCTGCAGACCTCTGGTCTACTGCTCTGGTTAACCCTGGAAAGGAGGCTTTGTTCTATCGACATCAAGAACAGACAGGAAAGCAGGGATGAAGCAAGGACAGAAAAGGGTGAAAAGATAAAAAGACCAGGAAGGGCTTTAAAAAAAAAAAAAAAAAACTGAGATGAGCTCCACACATCAGAATTTTGTCGCCTGCCCCATGGAAAGTACACGGACCGAAAGCGTTCATCTTCCTGGGCTGTCTCCTTGCCAGCCCCTGCTTCTCCCTCACGACACCCCAGAATCTCTCCTGTCTTGGCATGCCGGGTTCTGCTGTTGTTGTCCTGAAAGCAAAGGGCCACCATTTCAACCCCAGATTTTCCAAACGAGCAGTAAATGTGATAGAACGTTCTGACCATTCCATCACCACCATTCTGATACGATCTCATAACTCAAAATTATTCCCTATCATACGCACATTATATGACATCAGCTACCACACAAGTTTTTAATACACAGTAAGCAGATGGCCCCAGGAACTTCCCTTATATCTCACATCTGGTATTGTACTCCATATAAGGTGCTGAGTCCGATTTTTTAATAAAAACATGGCCTGAGCTTGTAAAAGTTCAAGTAAAATATACCTCTAAAACTGCTGTATTTAATTTCCAGTCATGAAAGTCTAAAATTATTGTAAAATAATACTCCACCTTTTTCATAGATCCGCTCAACGAAGCTTAAAACTACTTTCCTTTCAGAAAGGAAAAGAGCTTCATAACTAACAGCTTCTTGAATTCACATGTGCTATCTTACTTTTGTGAGCCTGAATTGTATAAACTTTATAACCCTTCAATCTGGACAAAATTAGTTTGGTTAGTAGCGCAGAGTAATAACGCACTGAAGTTTCTGGAGAGCGGTCGGGGGACAGGATGGGGGACGGGACGGGGGACGGGAAAGGCAGAAATGCTGAAAACGAAATCAAGTCAGTCACCTGACACTTGGAAGAAATTAATCTTCCTTTCAAAATGAAATTTAAGAAATTCACGCTAGCAAATACAGACATCAACAGACACGCAGGTGGCCATAAACACGATCTTCTGATTAAACAACCATTTTCGGCTGTGTTACCGCACTTTACAAGAGGGTGGTGTGTAAGTGTGTCTACCAATCAGCACAGATTTGTGCAAGCTCCGACTCACAGCCGGGCAGCTGACTGGACGGACCTAAGCGGCTGTGCCCACACTGCATCTCCCTCTCTGGTCTATGAAAGGCGCAGTTCCTCTAATTTAGACGACTGTTCTCATGATTTGAGTGGAAACACAGGGATCACATTCCTTCGATCATAAATTCCTCAAAAGCAATCTTGCTTTAAAGGCAGCTGGTTCTAAATCAAAAGGTAACTTTCATTTCCTTTAAATAATTTGGTTTCATCTTTAACTATCATCTTCAATCACAGATTTTTAAATTGTTACTAAATTGGGTAACTAAGTAGAAATAAATGAGTATTAGATGCTGGCTATAAAACAAAGCCAAAAAAATTGAGTAGTTAAAAAAAAAAAAGTGTTCTGCTCTAACGAATCTATTCAGTAATAAATATTTCTCCAAAGAACTTTCATCCTAGTGTTTCATTTTTCTTTTTTTTCTTGGGGGGGCGCTGGGGAGAGCGTGCTGTTAACCTCCCTTGTTGTCAGAATTAAAATGCAAGAATCAGCCGAGAGGCCACTGTACCGAAACAGGTTCTCTCAAATTCCAAGGGCCATAGTATAAACTGGCATATCCACTGGGTTTGGTAGGCAGTTTAAGAAAAGCTATCCAGGCTAAAGACACACCCCTGATGACCCAGCTCCCACGGGAGAGAAACACTGCACAAGTCCACAACGATCAGTGTGATGCAGTGGGCATTGCAACACCAAATCTAAGAGCAAATGGGTAGGAATCAGCTAACTATGCATTAGTAGGAAACGACTGGACAAAAAGGGGCCTATTCTTGCTATGGAATATCATGCAGCAGTGAAAAGGAATGGGTTGGACTGATACACTGTAACAGGTGAGTCTCCAAGATGCCTGGTGAATGACAGAATAATGCAGCAGCAAAGACAGAGAGCAGTGCACCCAAATCTATTCTCCCTTCTTCCTGACTGCCCCCTGCATCTCCTTTTGGCCGAGCTGACCCGGCCCAGGCTCTTGCCAAAGGACAGTCAGTGCGTGCTACTCCAGTCCTGTTTAAGAGAAAATCTCTGGCCCTCTATTTCCACCCTTTTGCCACTCCCACCAGCTGGAATAACAACGACCAGACTGACCCAGAAAGCCACCTGTTAAAGACACAGAGCCACTGTCAGCCTGGGTCCCCGAATGACTGCAAGGAACACGGCAGCCCAATGACCTTGGCTACTTATCCCGGACTCTCGAATGAGGCAGAAATAAATGCCTTTCTTTTAAAGCCAGTTGTTGTTGGGTATCTCCGGCTATACATCAACTTAGGCTTTTATCTCAATATAGAAGCACAAAGTCGGACACCTGTTATATAATACTATATAGGAAAGCCCTTGAAAAAGACAAATCAGCCTCCCCAGTGATTATAGAGGTGGGAATGAGGGATGGGGAGTGCCAGGGCAAACGAGAGAAACAAGGATTGGGGTGAATTTTAACATTAGTTGCAACGTTTAATTTTATGAAAGCAAAATATATTCGTGTATGACATCTATTATTTGAAAAATGAAAGCAATCTACACAATTTTGTGATTTTCAGTACCAATGACACCTTTCCTCTAAATTCTCCACCAAGCTTGTATTTTGATCCCAATGTAACGCTAGCAAATACATCTTTCCACAGAGCAGAAAGAAAATGACAACCATTATAAAAACTGTAGTGGAGAAAAGCATCAAGAAAAGACTGTTTGCCTGCCACCCACACCCTCAAAAGGGGTGCCCGGCACAAGCAAAGAACTTTGCCTCGATGGAGTGTGGTCCTGCCCGTCTAAGGGTCTCCAGACCCTGGTGGCAGCCCATCCCCCCAGGCCAGGAGTGGCCCGGGTTTGGCCAGAAGCTGGGGCGGAGGCCCGGGGAGGTTTACGGTAGCCCCTCCTCCTTGCAAGCTGCACTTTTCTTCCCATGAAAAATGGAGAGACTGGAGAGATTGTGTCTGGGCTCTGACTCCTCGGATTCATGCCTCGGCTGGAATGTTTAAGGGCAAAATTACAACTTTTTTTTTTTTTTTTAATGACCTGAGTCCATTTTTTAGGGGAAAGAGGTTTAATTGTAGACAAGTTTCTTCCAACTATCTCCTGATGTGCCAGAAAAGAGATTTTCATTTTCAAATCTCATTTCTTTGCTACAGATTACCCACGTAAACTGTATTTTGTGTTTTCAAAATCCCCTTTGCCGTTAAAACGGAAAAAAAACAATACAAAAAACACTGAGAGAATGAGATGCCATGCTTAAGCAGTTTCACGCTACTCAGAGAAAAACTACCTCCGATCTTCTCGTCTTTACCAGATGCATTTAGTCCCATTAAATCATCCACCCCGTAATAAAGTCTTTTTCTGATACCATAGCCTGATTTTGCTAATCCCTCACTCTAAATGTGCTGACATCCTTAATCTCGTGTTTATATCGGCAGAGTTGAAACTGCAGGCTGAGAACTTCGGCCCTCCCTCAAAGTAGTACATCAAATCCAGCGCCCTTATTTTTAAAAGAAGGGAGGTCATCCCACTTAGAACTATTTTATGAACACTTAGGGAGCCTGATTTCTGGAGGACTAGAACAGGGGTAGGAGCGGCAGAGACCCACCTTTAAAATAAAAGCGTTGACCCCAGTTGTCTATGGCAACCCCAACCTGCAAGGAATCTGAAGAGTGAAAGCTGCTTGCCGCGATTTTAAAATTAATTCCACACCAAAGCATGTGTGCCATGCATTTAAGGGACTTGGGAAATTGATGCTGAAGGACGGTCGGTGGCAGGATCTGGCTGCTCTCGTTTCATGAGGAACACAGCCTCTGGCCGCCACCAGCCCATGCACAGGCTCCATCTGACCACTGCGTCCCCTCGGACATACTTCAGGCTTCTGAATACCATAGAGGAGCATGGGAGGGGGAGTAAAAGAGAAATTTCGGAAAGTTCTTTTTTGTTTTTTTTAAGATTTTATTTATTTATTTGACAGAGAGAGACACAGCGAGAGAGGGAACACAAGCAGGGCGAGTGGGAGAGGGAGAAGCAGGCTTCCCGCTGAGCAGGGAGCCCGATGCGGGGCTCGATCCCAGGACTCTGAGATCGTGACCTGAGCTGAAGGCAGACGCTCAACGACTGAGCCACCCAGGCGCCCCAAATTTTGGAAAGTTCTTATCCGTGGACCTTGTACACAGTCTCGGCAAACGGTCCCTCCCATGTTATTAGCCATTCGCTCACTACCTTTATTAGGTATTATTTTATTAGTTATTACTCACAATGATTTCCACCCAAATGAGCACAGTGCTCCTTCCCATTTCCTAAAATGTCTTCCCAGAAAATAGTTCATGAATAACGTAAAAACTAGACTATCAAGAGAAAGAAGCAGCATTACGACCTGGGTCATCATTAAATCAGTTGTTGGCAAAGCTGCTCGATTTGGAGCTATAAGGGTTTTCCTCCCTTTGAAAGTGTCCCTCAAAATCTTAAGGATGGGGGGGTTGCTTCACAACAAAACATCGCATGAGGAAAAGTATCTTTTTTCAAAAAAAAAAAAAAGATTTATTTATTGGAGGAAGAGAGCACACGCGAGCTCGAGGCGGGTGAGGGCCAGAATCCCCAGCTTGACCGCAGAGCCTGACTCGGGGCTCGAACCCACCACCCTGAGATCATGACCTGAGCCAAAATCAAGAGTCAGAGGATTCACCAACTGATCCACCCAGGCATCCCATTCAGAAAAATATATTAAAGACTAGTTATGAGAAGAATTCCCAGTAACATTATGAGCTAGAGATATCAAAGACCAAAATCCAAACACTAAGAGAAGGCCAACTCCTCCCGGGTCCGCCATAACTGTCTGAAAGGACCTTGGCAGAAGGGTCTGGTGGAAGGGAATTCAGCACCTACCCCCTTCACCCGCCTCCGGCTAGAACCTTGGAGAGGCTGAGGAGCAACTGTGGAGTAAAATTACATCAGAATATACATTAATGAGAATATTTTAAATAACGAGAACGCTGCTAATTATATCTTCTCTTTTTAACACGAGGTTGAACACTTTACAGCAACCCTGAGACTCGCCGTGTGCCCAGCAGGGAGCCTCCTACTCGGCACATACTTGTAAAGGGCCATGACAGCAGGCTGGCCGATACGAGGTGTGAGAAATGAAAACTTTATGTGCAGACAAATTTAGATTTTTAAAATATTTTCACTAGGGGCATAAAGAAAGAGAAACGAGACCACTGGGATTTCAGAAAACGAGAATACAGACTGTGATTTTTGTTTTAAATTTTAGTACTCAGAATACCCAATGCCTAAGGAGTAAATAATCCAGCACGTTACCAAAAGTAACACTTCGGTGTTAACTTCCTACTTTTCATATACTTTAAGCTATTTTGTCCAAGGAAGGGCGGGGGGGGAAATTGTGCACATTTAAGTAAAAGAAGGAAGACAGGGGAGGAAAATGTTTGAATGCAGGAAACAACACGCATCTCCTTTCATGATGAGGCTTTCATATATAACCGGGGATACCCAACGTTTACACAACTCCAATGTTCGTAAATCTGTTTTAAGTATACTATCGTGACTATTTTTACAATTCTTCCACAGTGATTCACTTACTACAAAAAATAAGGACACATTACATCAAGGGTAAATTTTGGAATGAACACTCATGTATGCCCCAGCGATATTCTACCATTAATACTCTATCATACTTGCCTTAGTACATATCTCTCAACTAGACTATGCATCCACTTAACTGCTTTACACATTTTTTTTTTTAAAGATTTTTATTATTTGACAGTGAGAGATACAGTGAGAGAGGGAACACAAGCAGGGGGAGAGGGAGAGGGAGAAGCAGGCTGCCCGCGGAGCAAGGAGCCCAATGTGGGGCTCGATCCCAGGACCCTGGGATCATGACCTGAGCCGAAGTCAGTTGCTTAACGACTGAGCCACCCAGGCGCCCCCGCTCTACACATTTTAACATCAATTTCAGATATCCCTCTCTTAAGACTTAAGCCTGCATTTAACTAGAGTTCAATACTTCAGTTTGTATGTAAAACTTACCTGCAGTGGTATTTTAAGATCTGCTGGGGTTTTTTTTAAGATGTTATTTATTTATTTTAGAGAGAGAGAGAGAGAGAGAGCGCGCATGGGGGAGGTGAGGAGTGGGGGGAGGGAGGGAGAGGGAGAGAGTCTGAAACAGACTCCCCACTGAGCATGGAGCCCAACACAGGGCTTGATCTCATGACCCTGAGATCATGACCTGAGCCAAAACCAAGAGTCAGATGCTTAACAGACTGGCGCCACCAGGTGCCCCAAGATATCTACTGGGTTTTGACAAATGTATACACCCTGTTACTAAAAGCTCTATTGAAACAAGCAGCAGTACCATCACTCAAAAGGTTCCTCCTGTCCTTCCTGGTTGAACTCCACCCCCATTCCCTAGGGACAACCCCTCTTCTGATCTCCTCCCACCACAGACTGGATCTGCCTGCTCTAGAACTTCACAAAACGGAGTAAAACACTACATACTATTTTGTGGAAGGCTTCTTTCACTGTGCATAGTTTCTGAGATTCATGCAAGTTGATGCATGTATCAGCAGTCCATCATTTTGATTGCTGAGTGATGTTCAAGTATATGAATATGCTACAATGTATCCATTCATCTGTTTGATGGACATTTGGGTTGTTTCCAGGTTTGGGCTATTAAAAATTAAGCTGCTATGAACAATGACATACAAGACGTTGTGTAGACACGTATTTTCATTTATCCTGGGTGAATAACCAGGAAGGCACAGGTCAGAAGGGTCAGAAGGGAAGTGCATGTTTACTTTTACAAAAAACTGCCACATCATTTTTTCCAAAGTGGCTGTATCATTTTATATTCCTGCCAACAATGTGATGTTTAGGAATTGTGGTTGTTTCACATCCTCACCAATATTTGGTGTGACCAGTCTTTTCTATTTTTAGCTAATCTGTGGGTGTGGTGGGCGTGCAGTGGTGTCTCATTCTGGTTTTAATTTGCATTTTCCTGAAGACAGAAAATGTTAAGGATCTTTTCATGTGCTTACTCGGCTGCTGGCATTCCTCTTTTGTCACATGTTGTTCAAATGTTTTAACTGAGTTGTTTGTCATTTGATTATTGAGTTGTAGACGTTCTTTATGTATCATAGATCCCGGTTTTTCTCAAACATGTGTTTGTGCAAATATCTCCCAGTGTGTGGCTTATCTATTCATTTCATCACTATCTTTTTGAAGAGCATAATGTTTTCGTTTTTATGAAGTCTCATTTGTCAATTTTTTTTTTTCTTTTATGGTTACTGCTTTCGGTAACCTGTCTATGAAATCTCTGCCTACCACTAAGTTACGAAGATATTCTACTTTCCTTTAGAAGCATTATAATTTTAGCTCTTGGATTAAGGTCTATGATCTATCTCAAATCAATCTCAGTGCGTGAGGTGAGGTAGGGGTTATAATTTACTTATTTTCCTATAGACTATGTATTAAGGTTACACCAGCACCATTTCATTTTTTTTTTTTTTTAAGATTGTATTTTTATTTGAGAGAGAGAGAGTGAGAGAGCACAAGCAGGGGGAAGAGGCAGAGGGAGAGGGAAAAACAGCCCCCCCGACGCGGGGCAGGGAGCCCGACTGGGGAGGGGGGCTTGATCCCAGGACTCCAGGATCATGACCTAAGCTGAAGGCAGGTGCTTAACCGACTGAGCCACCCAGGCGCCCCAGCCAGCACCGTTGGATTGCTTTGACACCTATGTCAAAAATCAAATGGCCAATCAAGGGCAGGTCTATTTCTGAAATATTGGGTTCCATTGATCCCTATTTCTTGTTAATGTCAATACCACGTGCTTCAATTACTACAATTTTATAGTAAGTCTTAGAGTCAGAAAATATGATTTCTCCAACTTTGTTCTTATTCAAAATTACTTTCTCTACTGTAGTGTCCTTGCATTTTTATGTAAATTATATGTAAATTTTAGAATCAGCTTATACGTTTCTACTGAAACTCCTCCTGTGATTTTTATTAAACTTGCACTGAATCCATAAATCAATTTAAAGCAAACTGGCACCTTAATACTGAGTCTTCTCTTCCACAATCATGGCATCTCTATTTCGATATTCCTTAACTTCAAAAACTTTCTAATTTCTTTTTTCTTTTTAAGATTTTATTTATTTATTTGTTAGAGAGAGAGAGAGAGAGAGAGCAGGGGGAGTGGCAGGCAGAGGGAGAGGCAGGCCTCCTGCTGAGCAAGGAGCCCGATGCGGGACTCGATCCCAGAACCCTGGGATCATGACCTGAGCCGAAGGCAGACACTTAACCAACTGAGCCACCCAGGTGTCCCAAGTTTCTAATTTCTATTGCGATTTCTTCCTTGGCCCATGGATTATTTAGATGTGTGTTGTTGAATTTTGAAATATTTGTGATTTTCCTAGATACATTTTTGTACTAACTTCTAATGTGATTCCATCGTGGACAGAGAAAGTACTTGGTCTATGTGATTTCAATCACTTTATTTTTATGGAGACGTATTTTCTGGCCCAGCATATAATCTACCTTGGTGAATATACCATATGCACTTGAAGAGAATGTGCGTTCAGCTGGATGTCGTGTTCCATAAACACCAATTAGGTGATGGGGGTTGATAATGTTATTCAGATCTTTTATGTTTTTCACTATTTCTGGTTAGTTGTTCCACTACCTGTTAAGAAAGTGGTATTAAAATCTCCAACTGTGATTGTGGACTTGTCTATTTTTCTCTTTAATTCTGTCATCGTTTTTTTCAAGCTCTGTTATCAGGTAAATACACATCTATGATTGTTACGTCTTCTCAATGAATTGAACCTTTTATCATTATGAAATACCCCTCTTAATCTCTCCTAATTCTTTGTCCTGAAGTCTGTTTTATTGGATGTTAATAAGCTTGCTATTTGCATGGTATATCTCTTTCCATCCTTTTGCTTTTAACCTCTCGATGTCTTTATAATTAAGCGTGTCTTAACGAGAATATATACTCAGGTTTTGCTTTCTTTTTTTTGTACCCATTCTGACACTCTGGCTTTTAACCGCAGTGCTTAGTGGATTATCATTTAGCTGAATTAGGCCTACCATTTTGTTCATTTTTGTTTTTTCCTTCTATTTATCGTCCCAATATTACTTTTTTTTGCTGCCTTCATTTGGATTATTTGGATATTTTAATTTACCTATTAGCTTTTTAGCTATACCTCTTTGCCTTATGTTTTTAAAGATTTCTTTTAATTAATTTATTTAAAGAGAGAGAGAGAGAGAAAGAGAGAGGAGGGGCAGAGGGAGAGAGAGAGAAAGAATCTCAAAAGCAGACTCCCTGCTGAGCCCAGAGCCTGACACGGGACTCAATTTCATGACCCTGAGGATCATGACCTGAGCTGAAATCAAGAGTCGGATACTTCATTGACTGAGCCACCCAGGTGCCCCTTTGCCTTATGTTTTCAGTGGTTACTCCAGGGATTACAATATAAATGCTTAATTTACACACCTACTGAGTTTAGAGTCACCTGAGTGGCTGAGTCGTTAAGCATCTGCCTTCAGCTCAGGTCATGATCCCAGGGTCCTGGGATCAAGCCCTGCATCGGGCTCCCTGTTCAGCAGGGAGTCTGATTCTCCCTTTACCCCTCCCCCCTTCTTGTGTTCCCTCTCTTGCTGTCTCTCTCTGTCAAATAAATAAATAGATAAATCTTCTAAAAAAAAATTTATACACCTACTGAGTTTATACCATTTCACATCAGATGTAGAAATACTGCCACCATTTACCCCCTTTCTACTGTCCTTTATACTAGAGTTACCATATGCACATTAGCATACACAAGATTATGCAGGGTGATGTTACAATTTTTGCTCTAAACAGTCTTTTTTTTTAAGATTTTATTTATTTGAGAGAGAGGGAGAGAGAGAGAGCACAAGCAGGGTGAGGGGCAGAGGGGGAAGCAGACTCCCTGCTGAGCAGAAAGCCCACTGTGGGGCTCAATCCCAGGACTCCAGGATCATGACCTGAGCCAAAGGCAGACACTTAACCAACTGAGCCACCCAGGCGCCCCAACAGTCATATATGTTTTAAAGAAATTAAGTGGAGAAAAGAATTTTAAATTTACTCAGTTATTTGCCATTTTGTTCCTTCTCGAAGGATCCAAGTTTCCCTCTGGTATATTTCCCCTTGCCCTCTGGAACTCCTGTTGGCATTCTATCCAGCAGATCTGCACTATAACAAATGGTCTTAGTGTTCTTTTATCTGGGAATGTATTTTGCCTTCACTGTTGAAGCCTATTTTTGCTGGGTGTAGAATTCTGGGTTGACAGGGTTTTTTCTTTGAGCCCTTTAAAAATACCGTACCACTCTCTTCAGGCTTCCATGATTTCCAATGAGAAATCGTGCATATTCAACTCATCGTTCCTCTGCCTGTAAAGTGATGTTTTCTTCAGGCTGCTTTCAGTATTTTCCTTATCTTTGTCTTCAGCAGTTTGATTCTGATGTGCCTAGGTGTATTTTCATCAGCTTTAACCTGCTCAGGGTTTACTAACATATTGAACTTGCCAATTGATGTCTTTTACCAATTTGGGAGATCATTTGGCCATTGTTTGCTCAAAATTTCTTTCTGCCTCATTCTGTCTCTCTTCTCATGGGATGTCAATTACTATATATTGGATATTTTTAGATTATCCCACAGGTTCCTGAGGTTGTTTTTTGTTGGGTTTTTTTTTTTTTTTTCAGTCTTTTTCTCTCTTCTTTAAATTGGGTAATTATTATTATTCTATTTTCAAGTTCACAGAACTGGAGAACATGAGGAAGATATAATTAAATTCATATGGCTGATCTTTGAAGGGTTACTGTGAACTAGCAAGCTAAAAGAAACATGCCATTGTAATTTTCAAAGGCAACTGTACTAACTACAGATGTCCTATCCCTGTTGAAATTCAAGGAAATAAGGAAATTACTACTACAGAGTACCTAGTCCTACCTGAATACCAGGAACTGAACTGGGACTTTCACATTTACTCTTCTATTTAACCTGTATCACAGCCCAGTAATAGAGGTATTACTGTCCATGTTTTACAGATAATGGTACAGAACAAACAAGTTAAGTAAGATGTCCCACTAGTAAGGTCAAGACCTGGGACTTTAACTTATGACTCCCATTATACCCCTTTCCACAAAAAAATCTCCTAACAAACTTAAGAAAATCACCAAGAATTAGATATGTCACCTGATTTCCTTTTACAACAAGATTAGCATATACATAGATGTTGGAAGGATGGGGGATATAGTGTATTAGGATTTCAGCAAAGCACCTGTAGTAACATAGCATCAGAGGCTAAGAATCTAGGCTCTCAAACAAATCTTTTAAATGCTGGTTCTACCATTTAACTCTTTGTGTGGCTCTGGCCAAGCCATTTCAACCCTCAAAGCAATAGCTCCCTCATTTCTTAAAATGGGAACTATGATGGTACCTATCTCCTAGGATTCCGGTAAAGACTGAATGGGAAAAATGCACATAATGCACAATACCTGCCACACAGTACATGCCAAATTAATGTTAGCTATTATTAAGGCATGACATCGCTATGGCCAAGAGATGAAATAATGTAAAATAATTGTACAATAGTGATGAAATAATATGAAATATTATAAACAACAAGTATTATTGGCTTCATCCTGTTCAACTTCAATCAACATCTGCTTTTGTTTTATAATTTTCCAATTATCTTCTGGAAAAGAACTATTGTAAGGGGGTCACTAAAGAATTATACAGAACCTCTGCCTCAAAAAGAAATATGCTTATTATTTAGAATAGAAAAACACTGGAAATGACAGGAGAGCATTCACTGGAGATTGCTTAAATAAATCACGGTCAAACTGCATATACAGAACAAAAGACGTGTTTTTCGCAGACTAATTGCATGGGAAGTGATTATTTCATAAACAACATAATCACAATCTTACATATCATGTAGGAGGAAAACAGAATAGAAGAAAATATACCAAAAGATTAATACCATTTATAAGTGGTGTGGTTACAGATGATTTTCATTTCCTTAGTATAAATTATTATATTGTCTTGTTTTCTATAATGGCCAAGAATTCTTTTCATAACTAATAAATATTTTCAGGAAAAAAATAGTTTTATGTACCCTGACTGCCTTTAGGTCAAGGCTTTTGGTCCTTCAGACCTAAAGTTTTCATCTCCAACGTGACGATATAACTAAATGTTCATTACTGGAGATGCTTAGAGAAAAGGTGGTAGGGGGATTAGAACAGCCAATAACTATCTTCAAATATCTTAAACTATCTGAACTAATTAACAGATCCTTTAACTATCATTTGGGAGAAAGTTAAAGAAATTTTCTCTACTTGCATCCATGGCCAGATTTCCTCTATGGAATGGGATGGGTTTTGAAGGACCCATCCCGGGAGACAGCACTCGCCCTAAGATGCTGGAATGAGCTGCCCAAAGGTATAAACCACTCAGTAAATATTTGTAAATTGAACAAGGCCAGAAAGTGGCTCATCATCCAGGACTCAGACACATCTGAAACAGTGCAGAGGGCATTCAGGCAGCGGGGGGTGACAGGTGACTGGCCTCTCAGGTACCCTCCTCCCCACCGATCTAAGAGACCACGAGAGTTTTGGTATACACCGTTGGTCCGATTTCAGGTTTACGAGATGTCAAATCCTTCATTCTATCCCAACTATGACCACATTGTGCTGAAGAGATTTGGTCTGTTTCATGACAGTTTTCCAGGTGCCACAGCAAAAAAGACAACATGCCCCCAATCTTACCATGGGGCTCTATCTCCACTGACCCGCAGCTGAACCCCAAGAGGGCCTCTGATGACCTTCAACAGCTGGGAGGCACCACACTTTGCAACAAAGGAAGGGAACGGAACAACACCTAAGCTGAAAGCTACAGGAAGCCTTTTAACTGAGCTTCTAAACAAAAGCAGAAACAATCCTTTGTTAAGAGGAGGTTCGCATCAGAGATTTATAATCCTGACAGGCAACATGCAAGTGTCTTGCGTTACCTTCATGGATAAGCCCAGAGTGTTAAAAATCAAATTACATTTCATTTTGTTGAAGTTTAGAAAAGAGCAGTTGCCATAGGGTATTTTCAGAAGTAAGGAGGATACTGAAAGATTCCAAATAAAAACTCCAGGAAAGCAGGATGAAAGCCCCTTGGATAAATCCTGACCTCAAATTCTGCACCATCGTTCAAGTACGCGCAACCAATACTCCGATTCCAGAGCAAATTCTATGCTGTGTTCATGAGCCAAGCAAGCTCTAATGAAACTTCAAAATCTGAAATGTTGACCAAGACTTCATAGAAGACAACTATGCTCCTGCCCCAACTCCCCCACCCCACTCCCACCACTGCCCTGCCACCCCACTCCCCTCCCAGAGCACTCCTAAGGGGTTCGGAAACTGAGGGGCATTCTCCACCAAAACTGAGATCCCCTCTTGGAGTCTGGGTGTCTGAAACCCAAGCTACTCCGGCAGAGATTTCTCCCCTCAGACTTCACTCACCTGTAACTGGAGACATTTGAATAACCACTGGATAATCACCCCGAGACAACAGCTACTTAGCTTCACAGGGGCAGGGGACCCACCCAGGCTTCCCTGTGTTCCAGAGGGGACCACAGTCACTCAGGCCTCATTGTCAGTCTAGGGAAGTCAGGAAACTGAATGGTGCTGAGTGTTATGAACAATACGCACATAACTTGGACATGACTTACAATAACAACCAAAGAAACCCAGTACAATCCCTTTTGGTCATGTTGCTGCACCTACAAGAGGAGAACGAGCTTATCTCATAACAGATAAACTGAAATCCCCATTGCCTTAAATCTTCTTGGAACAAGGCAGGGTATTTTTTAGAATATTTAGAATAGAAAAACACTGGAAATGACAGGAGAGCAGTCCAGGGGTGCCCAGGTGGCTCAGTCGGTGAAGCATCTGACTCTTGATTTCAGCTCAGGTCATGATCTCGGGGTCACGGGATCGGGCCCTACATCAGGCTCCACGCTCAGCACGGACTCTGCTTGAGATTCTCTCTCTCCCTCTCCCCCCCGCTCATACTCCCTCTCTCTAAATAAATATTTTAAATAAAATTAATTACTTAAAATTAAAATTTAAAAAGAAAAAAAAAAAGACAGTCCGGCCAACCAGTCAGCCTGCCATTGAGATTTAATTGTCCCAGTCAGCTGGGCCTGAGTGTCCAGGTGGCAGGACCTCGGGCACTTTCTCGGCCAGTTGTCTCCACACCCATGCCCTGAGGAACTTGGGCTCTAGAAGGCTCCCCAGCCCCATCTGTACCAGGTGGGTAGTTCATGTAAAAAGGGGCTTTACTGCTTAAAAAAAAAAAATTTGAAAAAATAAGCCACAGATCTAGTACAACCCTCTCATTTACAGATAAGAAGACGGGTCCAGAGAATTCGGGTGGTTCACCCAACATCACACAGCTGCTGTGTGAGAACGACACAGATAAAATTACAGCCTAAGTTTCCAAGGTCACTGACACTGCTGTCCCACCGTGTAGTTTCATTTTTGGGTAACTTCTGTACACACATATTACCCAATTTTAACCTGTGAAAACCACATCAGCATCCAAGTGACCTCTGGAACCAAAGGCTAGAAAAAGAGGTAGGGACAGACCTCATCATAATCCCTTCCTCTTCTCTTGTCTCCTCTACCCTTCCCACATCCCGAGAAAATACTTCTCTGTCAGGCAATGACTTCATTTTCCTTCTCGCTAATTTGAATACTCTTGTGGGAGAGCCAAACGAAAAATGAAAATGATGAATGACCCCTTGTGCAATGCAGAAAAAATGTGGCGTCTGGGTCTCAGGGTGACGGAATACCCCTCATGCAGAAACAGAACATGCTTCTCTCCAAAACAGAAAGCAGAAACAAGGGCATTTCAGAGCTCCAAGTGTGTTTGGACAAATGGTGGGTGTGTAAAAGATTTTAAAGGGGCAGATGAAAGCAAATCAACCCTCACCTCCAAAGCAGGTAAGTGTTTTTATGTGAAAGAAAAACAGAAGTTTTTCTAAGTGAGTCACAAAGCCATGTCAGGGGAGAAATGGGAATGGGGCAGAGGTATGCAGAACAGGGCGAGGGAAAAAGATCTGCTTGATCACCTAACACATCTTTATTAAAACAAATGTTTTAACCCACAGCTCAGCCTCTACCTCCCTCACGTGTATACAGGTAAGTGGCCATACTTGAATGATCACAAACACCAAATTCTAAGAATATTTAAAATTTTTCCATGTAGAAACTAATGTTAATTCATAAACTGAGTTTCACTTTCTCTTGCACTGAATTTTACTTTTTTTAATTGAAGTATATTTGACACAGAACATTTCGTAAATTTAAGATGTAGATGTTAATTTGATACATTTATATATTGTAATATGATTGCTATTATGGCAATAATGGGCACCTCTAATACATTACTTATCATTTCTGGGTTTTTTGTTTTGTTTTGTTTTATTGTTTTTTAAGTAGGCTTCACACCCAACGCGGGGCTTAAACTCATAACCTTGAGACCACGAGTCGGGACGCTCCACTGACTGAGCCAGCCAGGTGCCCCTTACATTACTTATCCTTTATTTTCAGTGGTTGGAGTAGTTAGGTTCTGGTCTCGAAGCAAGTTTGACGATTACAATATGGTACTGCTGTCTACATTCACTATGCTGTGCATTAGGTCGTGAGGACTTATTTGAGAGCTTGAGGGCTTCTCGTTGCAACTCTGTGCCCTTAAACAACATCTATTCCAGGGCCCCACCCCTCACCCCCATTCCCTGGTAACCACCATTCTACCTCTGTTCTTGGGAGTCTGGCTTTATTAGATTCCACATAGAAGTGATACCACACAGTACTTAACCTTTCTCCGTATGACTTCTCTCGCTTAGCAAGACAGACAAGGTCCTGTCCATGTTGTCACATATCCAAGTTTTTAAAATGCTGCTTTCTTGTCATACATTTTTTTTCTTGCATGAGAACCTTGGGACACATTCTCAATCTTTATTTTTGCAGTTGCCAAGGAGGCGGCTCTCAGCAGTCTCCATCTGGAGAGAGCACCCATCTTAGCGGGGAGACAAGCAGCACTTCCTGATCACCCACTCCATGTCAGAGACTGAGCCAAGGGCTCCCCATTTCACCCCTCCCTTTGACCCTCTCAACATGAGTGCCATTCCTAGGAGTGGGCATCACGACAGTTTGCTCATTTTAAGATGAGAGGTCATGGAATTCGCCAACAATGCTCGGGGGACTGAGATGCTGTCAGTATCCCAGGCTACCCTGCCCAGTGTAAGCCAGATTTCTCATCTGCCCACTCTGGGCCCTCCCAGGACACGTCGCTAAGAAATCACTCCTCTGCTCTCAATAACTGAGAGTGAAAACATTCCCAACCACCATAGGATGCTGCTCACTTCTAAACTGCAGCTAATCCTCAGCTTTCTCTCTAAGACGCATCCGAACCAGGGAAAAACAGGAAGTTTAGGGAACTGGCTGTCACCTTCTTTACTGAAGACATTTTCCAGCCCCAAACCTTGCTTTATTACCCTTTGTGGTATTTTATTGCTCATTCAAAATAACAGATGCCTCTGACAAAATGAATATCAAGTGCAGTATACATCTGAGCAATTCTGCAGAGTAGTAAGTATGTAAGCAACTCAAGACCATCATGCGACATCAAACACATGCATTTCCAACCGGTGCAAGAGGTTTAGGGGCTCAAGGAAGACGTGGGTGATGCACAAGGCATATCGTGGGACTGATGAAAATGTTCAAAGAGTCAATGTTCTGGCTCTTTCCAAATGACTCTTGTTATCTGTGAAAATGATAAATTGTGAAGATTTAAAAAAAGAATAAATTTGATTAAAAAAGGGCGTAACTGGCTCCACATATTTTAAGGGTAAGACAAATACAGACAACTGACTATGTTTTCTCATCTTTCAAGAAAAGCTGAACTAAAACAACCCATTTCTGGCAAAAAAAAAAGTAACTAGTGATGAGCCATCATGCTTCTTGCATGACGAGAAAAAGCTGCCAAAACCTTCCACAAAAACTCCACCCAAAGAAAACACATATTACAATCTGGGGGGAAGACGATGCTGATCTGTTTCACGGACACTCACAGCACTACCACTGAAGAGCTCAAAAGAACAAATGAATTACACCGAAGTTTAAATAACAGTGAGAGCCCAATCAATATGAGCTCTGTGCTGAGAGCTTTGCAGACGAGTCTCAGTACATCCTCTCCGGATCCTGGGGGGGATGCAGGCTTCTGGAAGGAAGGTCTCAAGTGTCTGTTGTCCTTCCCCACCGGGTCCCAGAGCCTGCGGCAAAGGCCTGCACACAGCAGATGCTGAAGAGAAATTAGTTGAGCGAATGAATTTAAAAAGAAAAAATGAAGAGGAAAGCAGAGACTATGACCGGCAACACTGCATGGATAAGGAAACACTTGCATGGTTTCTGATTTACCCAAGGTCACTCATGTAGTAAAAGGCGGAACTGGAATTCCAACCCAGGACAGAAATACCCCGTTTGCAAGATCTAAGCCCCTAGGGTCAAACCAGGAGTCTATCCTTAGTAATTAGAAATGAGTGAACCATGGGGAACTAGCTGTTTCTACAAATACATCCCACAATGGATACCTTACCACCGTGTCTAGGGTTTTTGTTTTTGCTTTTGTTTGGTTTTGTTCTGTTTTTCCCTAGAAGTCTGGTGTACCCTCAAAAGATTAAAGAACCACCATCAAGAACATGAAAAGACTGTGCTGTGTGTTTGGAAGAAGGCTCCAGAGGAAGAGCTTCTACTGTTGGGGGCGGGGGGAGGGCACGGCAGAAACACCACCATGGCTGGGACCAATGATGTTCACCGTTCACATGGCATCGCTGGGTGGTGACCTTCTCCCTCACTCTTCTGAACCGTGAAACGTGGGACACTTCAGGTTGTCCAACAGTTAAATGTCGCTTAATGATGAGAGAGGGACAAAGAAGGTCCAATTCTCATGAAACTGCCCTCTAGACAGCACACGCTGTAACCACCACAAAATGGCGCACCGCACAATGAGTTTACCCTACTTTAAAAAAAGTCAGCTACAAAATGTGAAAGCAAACATCCTAAAACACTAAAAATTAATGTGGAGGCACCTCTGGAAAATAATGGGCCACTTCATAATTCAATTCCAGGAGCATGGCATGTGAAAGGTTAACTTATTCAGGTGTTGAATTGGGGCAAAGAAAAGCATTTGATGGAGAACTTGCCAGAATAGCCAGCCCTTCAGTCGTGACCTCTAGAGTCAAAGGCTGCAGTTATATTCTAAACCTTAATTTAGAGGTAAACATTCAAATGAAGCTTTCTTTAAAATTCTCCAATAATTTTCACTTTAAAAGTACAAAATTGGCCCATAAAAAAAGCTCACACTAATTATTCCAAAGCAATCAACTTCTTAAAAACCCTTTATTTCACAATTACACCAACATCCCATTAATTTGGGACACTTACCCATGTATTTATTCTTTGCTCATTACCTATGTGCACATTAAGAGTACACCAATAACACAATACAGGCATTAATATGTAAAACATCAACAAAAGCCATCTGGAAAGCTAATGAATAATCAAGGGATTTCAAA
Source organism: Mirounga angustirostris (assembly GCF_029215605.1). Lineage (NCBI taxonomy): Eukaryota > Metazoa > Chordata > Mammalia > Carnivora > Phocidae > Mirounga > Mirounga angustirostris. The sequence continues at coordinate 9,074,632 of NW_026991709.1, read as the reverse complement.
TTAAACTACAGAATTTTCCCTTAGAATCTTTAGGACAACACTGTCAAGTTCAATCTATTCACTCCGCCTCCAGAATCAATTTTTCAAACCTTATGACAGGTCTAATCGCTTCCACCTGTGTCTCTAGCTTGACTCTTGACTGGCATGCTACCAGCCAGGGTGGAAATGTAGACAAAGACCCCTATTAGGATCCGGCTGTTTCTCTACTGTGAGGTCACTCAGCCATTAAATTAGTTCCAGCCCAATTTCTGTCTCTCAGGCCTCGACTTCAGGGGAGGAGGGTGTGCAGGGGAGCGAGTTAGGGGAGCAGAACCAGAAGAGCAGAAAAGGGGAAAGAGATGTTTAAGGGACTGAATGGACACACATGCAGAGAGGCGAAAAGCTAGCGTTGGCCCCAAATTCTGAAACAAAAATACTCTTTATCAAATGATGGTGGCCATTCTCCCCAACGCGATTTCCCCAAAATGTTTTCAAAAACTCTGTTCTGGGATTGTTTTTCCTTTTCATTCCTTTTGCTCGCAGGAAGCCTACTGTCTCCCATGCAAAGTGAGCCTAATTCCCAAAACCATTTCAGCCCTCTAGAGGTGCCGGGGAAAGGTTGGCTGGTGAAAGAGGCAGACTTGGGAAGATCACCCCATCAAGGGAGTGTCCAGCACCCCAGATCTCACAGCTAAGGAGAGCAAGGCCCCGGGGAGGGATACAGAGCCAGATGGTGATAAAATTTTCAGTTCCAGCATTTTCCCTACCAGACACGGGGATTTTGGAATCAGGAATGATGCCTGACACATAGTAATTGCTCAAAAAAAATTCACTGACCAGTCTACTTCCTTCCCTATATCACATTATCTACTGCACCCACTTCTCTCTGCCCAAACCCCTCGCATTCAGAACAACACACAACATGTATGAGCTGAATGTGCACTGCAATCTGATTCTTCCAATGCACTGTAAGGCTGGGGGGAGTACCTGCTCCATCATTCTCCCTCAAGAGCCTAACCCAGTGCCTGGTGTACAGAAGGCATGCCATAAATAATGCTTCTATGGATGAGGGCAAACTTAAGCCTGAAAAATGAAGGGACTTAAACAATATTAAGAAAATAAGCTTATTTAATAAGGAAATCTGTATTATTCTTTACAAATAAAAAAGAGTCCACCCTTGGTCAGTTTACTGAGGATATGTAAGTATGCTAAGGAAATCAGTATGAACAAGTTTGTGGTCATCTGGCTCACCACAAACTGTGGCTTCACACCGGAGTTATTTCAGTATCTGACAGCGACTTGGTAAAAGTCATCAAAAAAGATGATATGAGTCAAAATCTAATAAGGGACAATTCCACAGTTATCACAACTCAGTTACTCCCAAGCTCTGTGCTCCATGGTCTAGGCTAATGCCTTCCCCACAGCAGACACTAATCACAAGATGAGACAGGGGCGCCTGGGTGGCTCAGTCGTTGGGCGTCTGCCTTCAGCTCAGGTCATGATCCCAGGGTCCTGGGATCAAGCCCCGCATCGGGCTCCCTGCTCGGCGGGAAGCCTGCTTCTCCCTCTCCCACTCCCCCTGCTTGTGTTCCCTCTCTCGCTGTGTCTCTCTCTGTCAAATAAATAAAATCTTAAAAAAAAAAAAAAAAAAAGAGAGACAGAATGTGGTATCCCAAGCATGCCACGTGGAGGTGTTTCTCTCAATGGTGGTGATGGATGGTACTAATCCATCGCCAACGCCGGTGTAGACCCCACCACCACCAACAGCTCACATCTGCAAATGGTTTCCGGGGTGCACATCTGTAGGACGTGACTGTGGGACACAGTAATGTTCACTGGTCCAGACACAGTACGGAGCCCATGCCCTTGGGACTCTATCCAACTAGCTGAGCTAACTGGTCACAGGAAAACCTACCAGGAAATAGGGAAGAAAAAGAAAGGTGTCTAAAGGCAATCAAATCCAGCATTGTGTCCAAAAGGTTACCCTGACAACAGAGTAGAAAACACGTTTCAGGGTCAGAAACACGTGCCAAGGAACTTGACTGGAGCAGGGAATAGAGGGTGAAATTATCTGTCCTAGTCAGACGGGTGGGTAGCAGAGCCAAGTACGACTCTTGGGGGACTATCACTCACTGACATGGCTTTCACTTTTTATGTTTGGAGACGGGAGCCCATAGGCCCTTCAACTGCCTTGATTTAGTTGCTAGCAAGCAGCTCTCTTATCTCCCCCAGTCACTCCCTTCCCCAGAGCTCCCTCCCCTCCGCTGGATCACTAACACACCTTTAACATTCACAGGTCAGGGGCAGGAGGGGAAGGTTCTGGCACCTGCCTGCTTTCATACCTTGAGCTCAAATGAAAGCTGCCAACGTCTGTCTCAGGGCCGCGGGAGTTCAGCTGGGTTTGTAGCCAGAGAAGAAAAGATGGTAGCCCTCCAAACTATTTGTCAGAAGAGCAATTTCCAAGTTACCTTTGATGGTACTGAGTAAGCGTGAGACAGAATTAGTGTGAGTATTCAAATAATTATTTTCACCCATGATTTTAAATCTTGTAGGCCCCGGGGCTATCATTCCATGTATACTATTTAAAGGCCTCCAGCTATTTTTCTTAATAGTCCGACTAATAAAAAGTACATGCTTGGGAAAAAGACTTCTAATTCTCCTCCAGTATCTGTTCTCCACTCCTCCCTAGTGTACTCGGCCCCTGATTTTCAGTGGATTCATGGATGCTGAGTACACAGACCACAGTTATTTCCTAGCCTTCTTTGTGGGTCGATACGGTCTTGTGCGTAGATCCTAGCCCTAGAATATAAACAAAAATGTCACGAGCGATTTCTGGAAAGAGTCCGTAAGAGTGGAGGCACACCCCTCTCAACCCCTTCCCCCGCGTACTGGCCAAGACCAGAACATAAATGCCGGGGGCACCTCTCAGACCACTTGCTGAGGGTGGCGGAGCAACTCAACTGCATCCTTAACGCGGGGGGCCGCACGCTGGTGGACCCTGGGCTGCCCATCTCGGCCTCTCTCATTTACGGGACAGAGAAATGAACCCAAACCTCAATCCTGTTTGAAACACTTTAATTCGGGGATACCTGTCTAATCCTAATTGACCCAGAAGCTGGTACCCAAATGGGGTGTGCAAGGCTTCGATCTCACGCATATCACCAGAAATGCGACCTGAGAGAGAGGGAGGGTCATCGGGGCAGGGAACAGTGGAGACCGCTCCTGTCAAACAGCAGCAAAGCTTCTGCTAGAAGCCTGGCTTTCTACAGCTTGGGAGGAAGACCATGCAACTGTTAGAAGCGATACCATTATAGGGACTAGCTCTGAACACTCACAACGTCAGTGCTTCCATCCTTGACACTCAGCAAAGTTCACTGAATGAAAGGGACATGATCTCCACAAGAGCTAGTTGGTCTCAAAGGATGGAAAAGAAAACAGATCTGATAAGCGGTCGGCCACCAGCAATCTACGCTGGAGCCTCCGGGGCTGTCCCTGCAGCCCCCATAGGTGGTAAGACAGATGCTTCACCACAGACAGCCTGCAGCCTTGTGCCAAAGTTGTCATCAAGGGATCACCCACACCACCGTTTCGTTCAGCCAAGGGACCCGCCATCTAATTGGGTGAGAAGAGGATGGGCAGAGTATCAGGGCCTTTAAAAAACCAGAGTTTTTAGGCTAAAAATCTCAACTCGAGATAAGATCTTTGATGGTTATTCACACAGAACCATCAGAGGCCTACTAAAGTTTTCAGAAACATCTATCTCCGCAGAAACCATTAGGCTGACCTAAAAGGCTGTGATTTCACCCTAAGAACAGTAATATTCAGACCCCTCGAACCCTCACCAAGAGTGGGTGTCAGAAGCCCATCCCCTCTGATGCACATCTCAATGTGTTACAGTCAAGACACTCCCAAAAGGCAAAGTCATGACCCCAAGGACACCAGGCCAGATGCATGACCAGGAAACCTACCTACTGCCTGTTCAGGGAGTCCTTCCCTGCCCAGGGGATTCCATGGTCCCCATCTCACCCCCACAGCCAGCGGCAGAGTACACGTCTGTTTTCACTAGCAGACTGCCAGACCTCAGTGAGCCACGTCCAGCCCTGACAGAGAAGGTTCCATCCCCAGAGATCCTGAATCTGCTCGAGAGGAAGTAGACTAGTAGAGCTACCTTCCTGGAGGAGGGGGTGAGAGTTTTAGATGGGGCGGGCGGGGGGGCGGATACAACACAGATATTTGGGACTGAGGTAGAAATTGCTGGCTGTTCCCCACCATGGGCTTCCCCCTCCTTTCTTAGGAAGGGAACTCCCAATTTTTAGCTGCAACAAGTCCCCGCAGGTGGGGGGGGGAAGGGCAGAGAAAAAAGATTTTAGAAACCTTATAATAAAGATCTATTATATAACTTAAATTTTACTTCTATTCCAGACCCTGAGGAAAGAGCCACAGAAGTGACAGATATAAAGAGAGAAACATGCATGGAATTCAAACCCAGGCCACACTTTTGAAAATTCTTCTTGCTCTGCATAATAGACCTATGGATGTGGTCGGTCCACAGGAACAATTCCATATATGGTAAATTCTGATACGTAGCTTTCTACACGCTGGTATGATACTGGAGTTTGACTCTGATGACCCTAGGCACTAAAAGATTCTGTATGAGGGCGCCTGGGTGGCTCAGTTGGTGAGGCGACTGCCTTGGGCTCAGGTCATGGTCCCGGAGTCCTGGGATCGAGTCCCACATCGGGCTCCCTGCTCAGCGGGAAGCCTGCTTCTCCCTCTGACCCTATCCCCTCTCATGCTGTTTCTCTCTCTCTCTCAAATAAATAAATTAATTAATTAAAAAAAAAAGATTCTGTATGAAACTGGTTGATACATGTAAAGTACATTGAAGCAGTCAGTATCTGAAAGATAAAAGCTTTCAATACATTAGCTAGTATTATTATTATTATTATTATTATCATTATGACAATAGACTGTGCTTCCATGAGGAGAGCCCATGTGGGATCAAATATAATATTGGCTATAGACATGGTTTTGGTCTGGGGCATGTGGGTGGCTCAGTCAGTTAAGAGTCTGACTTTTGATTTCGGCTCAGGTCGTGATCGCGGGGTCGTGGGATCAAGCCCCGCATCGGGCTCCCCACTCAATGCGGAGTCTCCTAGAGAGTCTCTCTCTCTCCCTCTGCCCCTCCGCCCCTGCTCTCACACTCTCGCCCTCTCTCTCAAATGAATAAATGTTAAAAAAAAAAAAAAGAAAGAAAGAAATGGTTTTGGTCTTACTCTTAGAAAGGAATAAGCCATATTTATCCATCTCATGGTCCCTTTGTGGACAACTGTGAGTTTTCGGCATCAAGGTGACCTCAAGCTCCTTCTCCTAAAAAAGGCTACAGCCCATCCACCCCACCCCACCCCCAGGAACTTCTCAGCAGGCTTGCTGACTCACGAGGCTGCTGTGAGTAACTGTATCTCGCAGTGTTCGGAAGGAAGCCATGCGAGCCGTGCAACAGGACATCTGTACGTTACGGTGAGCAGCCACTATTTATTAATGCGGGATCTGCTCTGTGCCAAGCAGAGGGATTAATCATTAATCATCAAAGCTATTTCATTCTCTGTGCTCTACAGAGACCAGGCAAGAAGAGAAACAAAGACACTTCCTAAATGCCCTTGGAAAAGCCAAAATATTTTTCTCTTCTGTAAAAATAAAAACTCGTAATCCTACAGAAGGTTCTGACTCTGCTATTGTCCGGCTCAGCTACACACTTTTCCAGACTTAAGTTGCTTAAGACAGAATGTAAAAAAAAAAAAAAGTTCAGTATCAAAAAGGAACTTACCAGTATTCAAGGGTACTAAAGCAGTGTATTTACACGGCATTTTCTTTCTATCCTAAAACACGTGCTCACCAGGATGTAAGGAAACCCAACCATCTGATTACACAGGAGATGGGTCATCCACTCTAGAAGGCTTGCAGCCCTCTTAGTAATCACTGCCCACTACACGAGCTCAGAGACCGTAATTCCAGTGGTTCAAGATCGTCCCAACATAAAATATTCTTCACTTACTGCCCAACAAAAATGGACAAGTGCCAGTGTTTTTCTTTTTTTTTTTAAGATTTTATTTATTTGAGAGAGAGAGAGCACGAGCAGGAGGAGGGACAGAGGGAGAGAGAGAGAAGCAGACTTGCCACTGAGCAGGGAGCCTGACGCAGGGCTCGATCCCAGGACCCTGAGATCACGACCTCAGCCAAAGGCAGGTGCTCACCGACCGAGCCACACAGCCGCCCCATAAAGTGCCAGTGTTTTTTCCATCTAAATTTAATCTCCCAAAATCCTATGTCAAATGCCATGTTTGATTTTTTATTTGGAAAATAAGATGATAATAGGTCCCCTTTTCAATATAAATAGTGTGCGCTTGAGTAACAAAGGATTATCACAGAGTTTGCGCAAGCAAGTAACAATTGCTCCATATACAAACACAGGCTTTTCCCTTCTCATCGGAGGGCACGGGACTGGGTAGGAGGGGAGGCAGGAGAGGGAAGGGAACACTGAAAAAAAGTACCTATGACAACACAAAATAACCCAGCAAATAAGAACTGTTCACGGCCATGGCTCCTATGTCCCTCGCGCTACACCCACCTCACTCTACTGATTCCGCTCCACGAATGCTTTCTCTACACACTATTCACACAAAACCGCCAATTCCATGGCTTTGACGATGACAGTCAAGAAAATTCTAAGGTTATCTCATCATTTTATAACAACATATTATCAAATTCCAGAAATGATTAAGAAAGACCAACATATTTCCCTACGGTGAATTATGCATCTAATTGTGCAGTCCCATGAGTGAAAATGCCCAGGAACTGTGAATCCAGTGGGGTGTTTGGTTTTTGTTTTTGTTTTTTAGTTTTACATTCCTGAAATTTTAGTCCCATGTTGAAGGAAGACGCCTTTCTTATTCACTCCCTCTATAAGCCTCCTTTTTAAACTATCTCAATATAAGAATATTAATACTAATTTAAGAGTTAAAAAAATTCCTTTCATCTGTTTGTCATTTTTTAAACTTTAACCAGTCTATGAAACAGAAGAAATAAGAAAGAAAACTCAGTAAGAATAAATCTCAAACATCTAAATAGGATTAGAGAGCGCCTGCAAAATGTATTGAATAGGGAACATATCAAAATGGGTTTCCAAAAGTACGAAGTTTCCGATTCATTTCAACTGACACAGCTCATATGTCGTTCAAATGTGCTGTCCTAGCCCCTCCACAAAACATCTTCTGGCTACGACAACACAAAAATAAAATGATGGCCTGAGTAATAACACCACTGGGTAAAGATATTTTTCCATAAAGTTTCTTCCGAGGATCATCTGAAAGGTCAACCACTAAGGGAAGGAAGAGGGTCACAATACACAAAATCCCCTTGCTTTCAAATATAAACCTGTGATCAAGGAACATTTTTAAATTTTTCTTCCTACATTTTACCTCTTCTAGGACCACCTTGCTTTGCTAATGGGCTTATTGAGAGTTCCCCTTCGTTTCTACCCCTTCTCCCCCAACGCTGGTCCGACAGGAGACTCCTCTGGACTCCTCTGAGCAGGTGCACAAAGTCTGGCCAGAACTTACCCGTCCAGAAGGTTCATTGTGGTAGGCGTCACTTCGGCAAACAGAATTACTTTTCCAAGTCGCTTTGTCTGCAGATTCTGTCGGTAGATGTCTAGGTTAAAATTTTCTGAAGAGAAGGCCTCCACGTCAGTCACCACAGGTAGAGCAGATGGACTGATTTCTATTTCAGACGTGTAGGATGAAAGAAACTTGAGGGAGAGCTTGCTGGATTTTATGACTCCTTCAGGATCCACATGCTTCTCCAGCCACCGCATAAGAGGATCCCAGATTTCCTGTGTTACAAAGAAATGAAAAGGTCGTCATTTGGCATTACAAGAGGTGATGGTAGCCTTTCCCTAAAATGCCACTTTGGTAATATAAGTACTTCCTAATTCATGACCAGGAGGAGCTGGAGTAACATATTCCAAACATCTGTGCTATCACAGAGTAAACAATAAGTATATGAAATATGCTTATACCAGGGGCGCCTGGGTGGCTCAGTTGGTTAAGCGACTGCCTTCGGCTCAGGTCATGATCCTGGAGTCCCGGGATCGAGTCCCGCATGGGGCTCCCTGCTCGGCAGGGAGCCTGCTTCTCCCTCTGACCCTCCCCCCTCTCATGTGCTCGCTCTCTCTCATTCTCTCTGTCTCAAATAAATAAATAAAATAAAATAAAATAATAATAATAATAAAAAAGAAATATGCTTATACCAGAAAAATACACTTGTCCCTTGAACAATGCAGGTTTGAACTGCGAAGGTCCACTTACGCTCGGGCTTTTTTCAATAAATACAGTACAGCGCTGTAAATGTATTTTCTCTTCCATACGCTTTTCTTAATAACCTTTCCATTTCTCTAGCTTACTTTCTTGTAAGGAGACTGTATATAATACACATAGCACACAAAATACGTGTTAATCGACTGACTGTTTATGCCATCGGTAAGATTTTCAGTCAACAGTATGCTATTGCTAGTTGAGTTTTTGGGGAGTCAAAGTTATATGCTGTGGATTTTCGACCTCCCTGGCAGGGAGCGGGGTGGAGGGGAGGATTCTCCTAATTCCCACACTGTTCGAGGATCAACTGTAAACTGTTCAGAAGCCAGGATCCAAAGAAATAAATGCACCTTATTAAACTTTCTATCCTACATTATATCGTAAATACTTAAAAGTCTTCTCCGGCTCTAGAGTTCATTAGTAATTCTCTAGTCTGTGCCTTTTGCAGGAAATTTACAGCTTTAAACTTTCGCCCCTCAAGGAAATTCTTATCCTACCTCGGGAAATACTGTAAAATGCCAGAACAGAAGTCACAGAACACAAGGCCCTAAGATAAGAGCATCCACTCTCCCCCTCTGGAGGACCTCTACCCCCTCTCCTAGACAAGCTGACCCCCACCAGCCACTGACAGGTCACCAGCAGGGGGAACGTGACTTTTACATGGGGAAATAATGGGGAACCCAACAGCAGCCTCCACTTTGTCCAAATGTGGGTCCAGGGGGGGTTGGGAGGGAGGCAGAACCTACTAGAAACCTTGCCTAATCCAGAACAGAGCTCTCTATTCCAATCCCTACAACAAGAAGGGGTCTGGGAGCCTCCAGCAGGCTGCAACTTCCTCTCAGGCCGTGGACGCCCCACCCTGGAGGGACCTCCCTCTGGGGTGGGGTAGGAGGTGGGGCACCAGGGAACTACGGGATCAGGGGAGTCATCACCCTGAGAGGCCAACACCAAATGTATTAAGATCAGAGAGTCACAGTAAACACAGATCTAGGCTCTTAGGCCACCTTCATGCAAATGCTGGGCCTTTCGAAAGAGGAAAGGTGCCCTTCTGTTAACACAGGGTATGCCCCAAAGCTGCATGTGGCCGCAGAGAAGCAGCTTCAGAGATGAAATTTCACTGAACTAAACTCAACTAATGGACCATTAAAATGTACTTCCACTTGACGAAAAATATAGAGGACAGAAGAACAAGTTAAATAACCTTGGGAGGAAGGAATCAGAAGAAATCGAGAAGGTGAGATATTTCACAAAACAAGAATTGGCAGGGGCACCTGGGGGCTCAGTTGGTTAAGCGACTGCCTTCGGCTCAGGTCATGATCCTAGAGTCCCTGGATCAAGTCCCGCATCGGGCTCCCTGCTCGGCAGGGAGTCTGCTTCTCCCTCTGACCCTCCTCCCTCTCATTCTCTCTGTCTCAAATAAATAAATAAAATCTTAAAAAAAAAAAAAAAAAACAAGAATTGGCAAGTCAATGTCACAGGGGCCCCAAAGGCGGAAGGGGGGTGGGAGGGTGAAACCCCGTCTGGATGAGGAGAGACGTGAAAGACACTATCAAATACAGTGAGTGGCTCTTCACCGCATTCTGGTTTGAACAATTGAGCTGGAAGAGACATTTTGAAACAATTGGGAAATTTGAATCTGGACAGTATGGATCAGACAACAAAGACTCACTGTCAGGTCCAGTAGGCATGATAACGGTACCGTGGTAATGTAGAAACACAGCCTAAATGGTAGAAATGTGTATGTGTCATGGTATCTGATGAAGCAAATAAGGCAAAACACTAATAACTGTTAAATTTAGACCATGTGTATTTGGGGTATCTGTCACACTATTCTCTCTATTCTTCTCTAGATTTTAAAACTCTCATAATTAAAAATAAAACAAAATGGGGGCACCTGGCGGCTCAGGCGGTTAAGCGACTGACTCTTGGTTTCGGCTCACATCACTATCTCAGGGTCGTGAGATCGAGCCCCGTGTCGGGCTCTGTACTCGGTGCGGAGTCTGCTGGTCCCTCTCCCTCCCCTTTTGCCCCTCTCCCCACTTACACACACACTCTTTCTCTCAAATAAATAAATAAAATCTTTTAAAAAAGTAAAAAAAAAAAAGATAACACACACACAAATGGTAAAATAAATACTGACTATTATAAAAATATCAGATTCAACTAAAATGTTTTGTCAATCCATTCATGCGACAAATATTATGATATTATGGGGTGCCTACCACCATATGGTAGACTTTCTTATAGGTTCTGGACATTCAGTAGTGAACAAAGGAGCCAAAGTTCCCATCCTCAAAAGGCTTATATCCTAGCATGGGAGTCAGATCATTTTTATAAAAATTCATCAGCACAAGACATAGAATGTTAGTCATAAGTGCCAAGGAAGAGACGATAAGCAGAGAAGAGAGATAAGAAGTGTTGGAGGTAGGCCATCGTGGGGAGGGCAGATGAACCCTGGGGGGAGGGAAGAAAGGAGGGTGGGACAATGTAACCCACACAAGCCCATAGCTCTTCTCTATTTACATAGAGGATTCCAAGGAGGAGCAGAGGCCCAAACGGGAGCATGAGGGAGGGAAGTGCCCAGAACGCAGAGAAAGCCAGGAGGCAGCCAAGGAGCCCAGAGGACAGAGGTAGAGGGGCACCCACGCCGTGCAAGGCCTGAAGGGCCACAGCAGGGACTGGGGCTTTCACTCTGGGGGCAATGAGGAGCCCTGGAGGCTTCAGGAAAGGGAGTGTGGTGACCTCCCGTGGTCACAGTCACCACAGGATCACTCACTCAGCAAACTGCCCTGAGCACAGATTAAGGGGGAGCAAACACATGGGAGCAGACAGCAGTCAGGAGGCCTCTGAAGCTCCCGGGAGGGAGATCCTAACACCTGGACAGGTATCACAGCGGCCATGAGACTGACATAGAGGCCGCAAGATGCGCTGAAAGATCACCCTTGGGATGTCAGAGGGAATGGGGAGTCAAAAATGAGCCCAAGCAACCAATTCAGCCAACTTTATGTGTAAGACAAGGAAATAAAGGCTTACTTCTCTTAAAAAAAAAAAAAAGAGCCCCACATTTCTGGCCTAAGTACCTGGAAGGATGGAGCTGCCCCCGGAAATACTGAGTGGGGAGGGAGGGAACAGGTGTGGACCGGAAGAGCCGGTTCTGGGCACATCACATGTGAGACACTGGTTAGAAATGCACAGAGGCAGCGAATAAGCAGTAGGACATGTGAGTCAGGGATCTAGGGGAGAGGTCCACACCGAGGACATAAATGTGGGGATCTCCAGACTGCGGATGATAATCTGAAGGCAGGAGACAGGCTGAGAGCAACGAGGGTGCGACTGCAGATGAAAAGTGGGTTGCACCAGTTTCCTGGGGCTGCCACTACAAAGTGCCACAGACTGCGGGGCTTAGACAGCAGAAATCTACCCCCCCACAGTTCCAGAGGCTGGAAGTCCAAAATCAAGGCGTCGGCAGGGCCACGCTCCCTCTGAAGGCTCTAGGAGAGAATCTGTTCTAGGCTCCTCTCCTGGCTTCTGGTGTTGCTGGCCATCCTTGGCTCCCTTCCCTGCGTCTGTGTCTCTTGTCCTCTTCTTCAAAGGACACTAGCCATATTGGATGAGGGCCAGCCCTAGTGACCTCATCTTAACTGGATTATGTCTGCAAAGACCTTATTTCCAAATAAGGACACCTTCACAGGTTCTGGAGATTAGGACTTCAATGTACGTTCTGGGGGGACAAAATTCAACCCACAATGGGTGTCAATGCTTAGATGTCAGGGAGATGAGGAGGAGTCTGCAAAGGACACTGAGAAGGCAAAGGAAAATCAAATGTGCATGCATAGGGTGTGGGAGCTCCGTGGGAATTCTGGGGTCCAGTTTCACAGGCGGCTAGGAGACAGGAAGATGATGGTAGGGCAGTAAGAAGAGGGCTGAGCAGTAACCACTGGACTCTGCAAGGCAGAGCCCATCGGGTGCAGGCAAGTCTGATGTTATTAGGGGAAGGAAAGAAACCACAGACTCCAAGAACAAAACTTTGGCAAGGAGTTTCCTCTAGGGGAAAAAAAGACGGGGGCAGTGGCTACAGGGAGGAAGGGAGTCCTCCAAACAGGTATGGTTTGGTTAAATGAGAGAAATAACAGCATGTGTTTTAATGATGATGTGAATTGTCCGATCCAGAAAGGTAACAGGTGAACAGGTGAGGACTGGATCCTGATGCTCAAGCAAAAAGGTCAGCTTCAGGAGCAGAGCCCTCCAGCACTGTGATGGACAGGGTTCCACATCGCCTGCTTCCAGGAACCAGACACCAGCCTGCTTCCCCACTGGGTTGCAGCCCTCCCTCACCCCTGCTGGCTGCATAGCCATCCAGGACAGCCCTGGGAACTCAACTATGCTACCACTATTCTGCTCCCAGGCTGGCAGGGAGGTAGGAAGGAGTTCCGGGCTGAAGGCTGCTGACATCATCTTTGGATTCCTTCTGTTTTTTTACTCAATAAATAAACAGCAAGATCATCAACTAAGAGTGAAAAGGAAGAAAGAGGTTTGAGAAGGCAGAGTGAGAAAATGAGGAAAGCAGGGAAAATAGAAGGAGCAAGTGGAAGTGTTCAGGGTCCACTCCAGGTTAGTGTTCCTGAATTCAGAGTGAGCAGGTGACCCAATGTTGTGCTTCTATCCAGCCACACTCAGCTACAGAGCTACATGGAATAGGCTGAGAGGAAGCTGAGGGGGTACATAAAGCAGCAAAGTAGCTGACCTACTGCAAAGGAGGCCCTGATGGAGATATAAAGATAAATAATAGGATAAGCCTGGCCTAGAAGCTCACAACTCAGTGCGAAGGACAGCAAGAGGAGCACTCCAGGACAAAACAGGAGAGGACAGTTCCAGAGGGAAAAGCAAAGTGCCCAGGAGGAGTGCAAAATAGGAAATGCTTCTGTTTGAACAAGCACCAGAAGTTGTCAGAAGTGAGCTGAAGTGAGCTACCAGAAGCTACAGCCCTAACTTTCCATCTTTGCATGAAGAACTAAGATAAATTTTATTTTTTTAAAGATTTTATTTATTTATTTATTTATTTATTTATTTATGTGAGAGAGAGCACATAAGCAGGGGGGAGCGGCAGAGGGAGAAGCAGGCTCCCTGCCAAGCGGGGAGCCCGATGATGCAGGGCTTGATCCCAGGACCCCAGGATCATGACCTGAGCCCAAGGCAGCTGCCTAACCAACTGAGCCACCCAGGCAACCAACTGAGTCACCCAGGCGCCCCTCAAGATAAATTTTAAACTGAATAATCCCTGTTCACTGTTACTTCTTTGATATAAATTCTATTGGAGGAAGAAGACAAAATGAATAAATAACATACAAAAGTAACCCTCTGTTATGGACTGAACATTTGTGTGCACCACCCCCCCAACCCCCCACCGAATTCACATTGAAATTGAAATCCCCAAGGTGATGGCATTAGGAGGTAGGTGGAGCTCTCCTGAATGGGATATAGGAATGGCCCTAATAAAAGCAACTCCAGAAAGATCCTTCACCCTCTCCACCAAGCAGGGGCACAGCAAAAAGACAGCTCTCTCACCCCAATAGAGGGTTCTCACCAGAACCAAACATGCCAGCAACCTTGATTTCAGACGTGGAGACTCCAGAAGTGTGAGAAATAAATGTCTGTTGTTTTTTTTTTTTTTAATATATTTTTTTAAAGATTTTATTTATTTATTTGACAGAGAGAGAGCACAAGTAGGCAGAGAGGCAGGCAGAGGGAGAGGGAGAAGCAGACTCTCCACTGAGCAGGGAGCCCGACGTGGGGCTCGATCCCAGGACCCTGGGATCATGACCTGAGCTGAAGGCAGCCGCTTAACCGACTGAGCCACCCAGGTGCCCCAAATGTCTGTTGTTTAGAAACCACCTGGTCTATGCTATTCTGTTTTAGCAGCCTGAACTAAGATACCTCCAAACCTCATATCTGGCCATTAGTTATAACAAATGCCTTAAACTTTGGTCAATGCCCTTAAGACATAAAACGAACAGATCTGAATTGCCTTTATCAAGTTCCCCAGGACAGTCAGATGTCACAAAGGCATCACAAAGGCTAATGACACATACCGGTGAATAGGTTAAATCACAGAAATAAAGGGAAAATAATTCAGATAACAAGTATTTCTTAACTAACTGCAGTTTTCATTAACTCAAGCAGAGAGTTAAAAGGGTTATTCAGCGGCTACAGGCAATGTAAATTTCCATTCGAAGTCGATGAAACCAAAAAGAAACAGCTAGCACCAGGTAACACTTTCAGAATGGGAATAAAGCAGGGAATCTCCTCTGGAGTGAATTATCCAACTGGCCACCTATACGTCATTCATCTGAGAAATACATATGGAGCACCCAGGATGTCTCAAAAATAGTACCACAGCATAAAGAAGGGCGGAAGGACAGATATGTATACGTATGACTACAACCTACAACCTAGTGACAAGTGCTTAAAAAACGCATTCAAACTAGTTAAATATACACATCCTTTGGCAAAGTGGGTCAACCTGACCCCTCAAATGTAACCACTTATTCTTATTTGCATACAAGTTAGGTAGCCAGATTCTCAAGGAATTACATTATCACTTTATGTCTACTAATCACTAAAGTAATATCCCCAATTATTTGTTTTTGAAAGCAATACTTAAGAGATGCACAAACATGCAAAATAAAATCGATGAAAGCAAGGCACAGGGGGTTTTGTTCTTACACGTCTTTCACATACTCTCTCAAGACTTACCCAGAGCCAAAGAAATTATGCAGAACAAAGATAATCTAAAAGATACAAAATGAGACCTGGAACCTCTTAAGAGGGATGACTGTATACCACCTATATTCTCCTAAGTATTTATATTCACTGTAGTGAAATACAACTTTAAGTCATCAAGTAAAACTGAGTACAGAAGACACACTTAGGCTCCTCCTCCCATCATCCCTGGACAAAGGAATAAAATTCTGGTTGCAAGACATATCAAAATTACTACCTGTTTGATGCCAATCTGCCTGATACGTCCTCTCAGATGCACTCAAGTTACAATGACTTACTATCGAAGTAGCTGCTAACATATGTAGGAAAAAAGATTCATTCATAATTCTTGGCTTAACTCTACTAATGACAACCAATGCCGTATGGAAATGCCACTCCTAAATCTATCATTTTCTGAATTCAAATACCGGACTGTAACAAAAATGTCACTTCTTTAGGGAAGATTCTCTGACCCACAACCCTCCCAATCTACATTAGAACTCTTATTCATAAACAGTGACTTTATAGCAATTATCAAATTGCAATTCTATAATTTATATAACCATTTATTCAATGTCCCACTGTCTTGCTAGAATGTAACCTCCATAAAGACAGCATATACACATTTCTGTCTTGCTCCCAACTGTATCCATGGCAGCCAGCACCAGATCTGGCAAATAGCCCATGCTTAATAAGCATTCATTATACAAATGCACATTAAATTCCCTCTGAAGAAAAACTCCACCAGTTACACATATATATCTGTATTCCAAGAGGTAAAATGCAAAAAAGGCACCGATAAGCAACGGTCTTGATATGGATACATAAGCCTCAAAAAGAAATCTGAAATCTTTGAAAGCTGCTTCAGTCCTATTGAAAACAAAACAACTGCTATCAAATTTCACCACAATGAAATTCATAAAAGCCTCCTAATTAGTGTTATTTTGTTTACATTTAAACCACAAGAATTTAGTATTTACCTTTCTCTAAGATTTCAAGCTTATTGAATACAACTCAGGTGAAACCAAAAACTGAATGTTCTATAGTCACATAAATGCTGGCCCTTTGAATTAGCCACAGCAGTAGGGTAACACTAGCCAATCTCAAAAAAGGTGAATATGGCTTTATTTCTTATTGGGACATGTTGCATACAACAGGAAAACCCCAAGGAATCCACACACAAAAAAGCACTTGACTAGGAAGCGAGCTTAGCAAGGTTGCAAAATACAAAGTCAATATACAAAAATTGGGTGTATTTCTATATACTAGCAATGAATACTTGGGAGTCTGAATTTTTTTTTAAATACCATTTTCAATGGCATCAATAAATCTGAAACATTTAGGGATAAATTAAACAAAATGTGTGAGACCTGTACACTTAAAACTACAAAACACTCCTGAAATAAAAATTTTAAAAGCCCTAAATAATTGAAGATATACCATGTTCATGGATCAGGAAACACAATACTGTTGAGATGTCAATTCTTCTCCAAATTGATTTATGGATTCAGTGCAATCCCAATCAAAATCCCAGGTATTTTTTGTAGAAATTGGTAAGTTGATTCTAAAACTTGCACAGAAAGGGAAAAGACCTAGAATGGCCAAACAATTTTGGGAAGAAAAGAGTTGGAAGTCTTACAAAATCTGATTTCAAGACTTATCCTAAAACTGCAGCAATCAAGACAGTATGGATATTAGTATACAGATACAGATTACTGAAATGGAATAGAGGCCAGAAATAGAGCCACACACACATATTCAATTGATTTTTGACAAAAGCACCAGGGTAATTCACTTGATAAAGGATCATCATTCTTCCTTTCTTTGATATTTTACTTATTTATTTGTCAGAGAGAGAGAGAGAGCACACAAGCAGAGGAATCAGCAGGCAGAGGGAGAAGCAGGCTCACCGCCCAGCAGGGAGCCCAATGCGGGACTCGATCCCAGAACCCTGAGATCATGACCTGAGCCGAAGGCAGACACTTAACCGACTGAGCCACCCAGGCGTCCCAGGATCATCTTTCAAAACACAGTGCTGAAACAACTGAACGTCCATATGCAAAAAACAAAACAAGACATAACAAAGGTGACCCTTACACCTTCTCAGTACACAAAACTTGAAATGAACTGCAGACCGAAATATGAAACTTCCAAAATAAAATAAATGAGAGAAACTTTCTGACCTTGGGACAGGTAAAGCCCTTCTCAAATAAATCAAAAGCATGAACCAGAAAAGAAGAAAATAATAAGCTGGATTTCATTAAAATTAAGAATTGCTGCTCACTGGGGCACCTGGTGGCTCAGCTGGTTAAGCATCTGCCTTCAGCTCAGGTCATGATCTCAGGGTCCTGGGATCGAGCCCTGCATCAGGCTCCTTGCTCAGCAGGGAGCCGGCTTCTCCCTCTGCCTGCCGCACCCCCTGCTTGTGCTCTCTCTTTCTCTGCCAAATAAATAAATAAAATCTTTTAAAAAAAAAATTGCTGCTCATCAACAGATAATGTTAAGAAAAATGAAAAGACAACAGACTGAGAGAAACTATTCTCAATACATATATCTGGCAAAAGATTTGAATCCGTAACATAGGAAGAACTCTTAAATCAGAATTATAAGAAAACCAACAATTCAACATAGAACATCAGTGACAAGATTTGAACAGACACCGCCCAAAAGAAAACATCAGCTGGCCAACAAGCACATGAAAAACTGCTTAGCATCACTTGTCACCAGGGAAATGCAAATTAAAACCACAATGAGCTACCACGACACACCCACTAGAATGGATTAAATTTTAAATTCGGACAATATCTAGTTTTGGCAAAGAAGTGATAACTGGAACTTTTGAAGATTACTGATGTCAATATAAAATGGTACAATGGGGGGCGCCTGGGTGGCTCAGTCGGTTAAGCGACTGCCTTCGGCTCAGGTCATGATCCTGGAGTCCCTGGATTGAGTCCCGCATCGGGCTCCCTGCTCGGCAGGGAGTCTGCTTCTCCCTCTGACCCTCCCCCCTCTCATGTGCTCTCTCTCTCTCATTCTCTCTCTGTCAAATAATAAATAAAATATTTAAAAAAAAAAATGGTACAATGGGGGCGGCTGCATGGCTCAGTCGGGTAAGCGTCTGACTCCTGATTTCGGCTTAGGTCATGGTCTCAAGGTCTTGAGATGGAGCCCCATATCGGGCTCCACACTCAGCGGGGAGTCTGCGACTCTCTCTCTCCCTCTCTCTTTGCCCCTCTCCCTACTCATGCTCTCTTTCTCTCCCTCTCTCTCTCTCTCAAATAATAAATAAATCTTTTTAAAAATGGTACAGTGATTCTGGAAAACAAGTTGGCAGTTTCTTACTAAATTAAACACACACTTACCATATGACCCAGAAATTCTATTCCTAAGTATTTACCCAAGAGAAATAAAAACACACATCCACACAAAGACTTGTACATGAATGGTCATAGCATAACTTTACTCACAATAGCCAAAAATTACAAACAATCCAAATGTCCACTAACAGATGAACGGGTAAATAAGTTATGGCTTATCCATATGATGCAAACACTACGTGGCAATAAAAAGGAATGAACTACTCATCTATGCAACAACATGGATGAATCTCAAAATCATAATGCTGGTTTTTAAAAAAGAGAAGACAAAGCAGAGTATATACAGTATGATTTAATTCAGATGAAACTTCAAAAAAGACCAACAATGAATCATGGAACACTACATCAAAAACTAATGATGTACTATATGGTGACTAACATAACATAGTAAAAAAAAAAAAGACCAATTTAATCTATATAGTGATAGAAAGCAGATCCAAGACTGCTGACGTTGGTCATGAGGGTGCAGAGTGAATGATGGCTGACTGAGGAAAAGAAGGAGGGAATCTTGCAGGATACTGGAATGTTCTATATCTTGACTGTAATGGTGGTTACTCAGACATACACATTAACAAACCCTACACTGAAATGGGTGCATTTTCTTGAATATAAATCATACTTGATTTTTTTGAAAAAAAATGTAAATAATAACAAGCTCCTACAACACTAAACGATAACTGAAGTCCATGAGACTCCACAGTCACTCATGCCCAAAAAAAACACCAGTATCCCAACTTCTGAAGAAATAAATGCTTACTTTTACACTGAGTGCAAATACACAGGAGTGGCTACTCTAAGGTTAGTTAACATATTGTAACCTCTGCTACGGGCAGTGCAACTAAGATCAGAGGCATACAATATTCTGTGTCACATCACATTAGAGCATTTCACCCCATCTCTTGTCCTATCTGCTACGTCCACCCATCTAGCAAGATCCACTGGGTGAAATGCAGCCACACCTCTAACTCAGCGATGTTTTCAAAATATTTATTGCCATCTGTTTGTGTGCGGGTGCTCCTTTTCCCAAGAAACACCAAATAACTGATCTTAACCAATAAAGGTTTTCTATCTCAGAGAACATTTGCCTCATTGTAAATAATCGAATTAGTTGTGCTTCACTCATAACAGTGTCCGTTGCTAGGCAACCAGAAGTGGGCAAATCAGAAAATGAAGCCACAGAGACATGGAATACAAGCTCTTTTTATGGGTGTCTCATGCTCTGTTGAATATTCTCAGGAAAACAGGAGCAGATATTCTTCTACTCTCACAGAATTTTTTTTTTTTAAGATTTTATTTATTTATTTGACAGAGAGAGAGATAGCGAGAGCAGGAACACAAGCAAGGGGAATGGGAGAGGGAGAAGCAGGCTTCCTGTCGAGCAGGGAGCCCGATGCAGGGCTCAATCCCAGGACCCTGGGATCATGACCTGAGCCAAAGGCAGACGCTTAACGACTGAGCCACCCAGGCGCCCTAACAGAATTTATATGAAGCGACCCAATTCTTGGTATTAGTATTTTCCGAACAAAATATTCACAGCCAATTTCACATTGACTCAGTGTCTTCGCACAAGTGACCAAGGCACACAGCGTAGCAGATCTTTATAATCAAAAGATGTTCCTCCTGGAAGAGCAGGACAGTTTTTGGTCCTGACCTCATTTAAGAGAGGGATTGCTCATTTGGCAGCCTTCAGGGTGGACTTTTATTCTGAGCACCAGTACCAAGCAGAGCAGGGTCTAAGATGTGTTCTCCTCCTTACCTGATTGGTCCCCTATGCAGATGCTTCTGTCCCAGCCCCACTGACCCCACTGCAGTCTGATCATCCCTCGCCTTGTCCAGATTCCTCTTTGGATAGCACTGCATCCCAGTCTGGGTTCCAAGACCCCTGCCTTCCTGTGTCCCCAAATATGCTCAGCCACCAGTCCTAAGCATTGTTACCCCAGAATGAATGGACTGGACCTGGAGGGGCTTGTAGCTTTAGTGACACACTGCTGAAACCAATCCATCCCCACAAGCATCCAGGTCACCCACTGCCAAAAGACACCCACAGGCCAAAATGAACCCACAGGAGAAATCTTCTTTTTGGGCCACTCATTTTGAACTAGTTGCTAACTCTTAAAAATCACATTTCACATCAAATATCCTGTTGCTTTGGAATAAATGGAAACTCTTTCCCACATGGCAGTAACTGGTTGGGGCCAAGCAGCATGGCCCTCATTACTTGGGGACACACTCTCCCGCTGGAATCTCAGATGCCACCTCTTCTTCCCCATAGGCATTTGGGTTGGAGACCACTCATCTTGGTCCTATATCAAGTCTGGCATCAATGAAGCAGGATCTCCCATGGGGCCCTCGATGATGCTTCTTTCTAGTTAGGTCCATCTTAATTCCTCAGAGTGAGTCTAGTGATACTGAGTCTCAAGATAGAAGGGGTCCAATTTGACAGGTCCTCAAAAGTAAAAGGAGTATTAACACATGGTCCAGCAATTCCATTCCCAGATGTATACCCAAAAGAAGTGAAAGCAGGGACACAAACAGATACTTGAACACCAATGTTCACAGTAACATTGTTCACAATAGCCAAGTAGAAATAATCCAAGTGTCGACAGCCGAATCAACAGACAAATGGACAAATGAAATGTGGTTTATGCATATAATGGAGTATTAAGGAATGAAGTTCTGATAGATGCCATGTCATGAATGGAACTTAAAAACATGATGCTAAGTGAAATAAGCCAGATGCAAAAGGACAAATACCATGATTCTATTTATGTGAAATATCTAGCACAGGCAAATTCACAGAAACAGAGAGTAGAAGAGAGGATATCAGGAGCTGAGGCGAGAAAGGAATGGGGAGTCATTGATTAATGGGTACAGAGTTCCTGTTTGGTGTGATGACAGTTTTAGAAATAGACAGTGGTAATGTTTACACAACCTTGAAAAAGAAATTAATGCCACTAAATTCTACACTTAAAAATGGTTAAGAGCGGGGGCAGAGCAAGATGGCGGAGGAGTAGGAGACCTGGATTTTGTCTGGTCTCAGGAATTCAGCTGGATAGGGATCAAACCATTCTGAACACCTACGAACTCAACAGGAGATCAAAGAAAAGAATAGCAGCAACTCTCTGAACAGAAAAGCAACCACTTTCTGGAAGGGACCCAACAAGTGGCAGATCCGGGGAGACTCCCCTTCCTCCCCTGGAAGAAGCGGCACGGGAGCGCACCACAGGGATCTGCTGGGTTTGGAGACTCCACAAAGGGTCGGTGCCCGAGATAGAAATGCTCGGTCACAGGCTGGGTGAGCACAGAATGCGGCCGGAGACCAGGGAGGCAGGAGTGAGTGATTGCTTTTCTCCAGGGGCTCACTGAGGAGCAGGGCCCCGAGTTCTCAGCTCCTCCGCAGCGGAGACTGGGAAGGCACCATTTTCACTCTCGGCCTCCAAAGCTGTGCGGAAAGCTTGCAGGGAACAAAACCTCCCCAGAGCAAACCCGAGCAGATGACTTAGCCTGGACCGGCAAGGGCGGGGCAATTCCGCCTCCAGCAAAGACATTTGGGAACCATGGCAACAGGCCCCTCCCGCAGAAGATCATCGAAAACAGCCAGCCAAGACCAAGTTTACTGATCAATGAGAACGGCAGAACTCCAGCGCTAGGGGAATAATGCACATAGAATCCCTGGCTTTTTTACCATGATTCTTTAGTCTTTCAAAGTTAATTTTTTAAATTTTCTTTTTTTCTTTTTTTTTTAATTTTTCTTTTTCCTTTTATCAACCAACATCTTATCATTCCCTTTTTTAAAAAATCTTTTTTTATTTTTCATTCTTAGAGTCATATTCTATCCCTTCATAGTAGTTACCCTTATTTTTGGCATATATATATAAATTGTTCTCTCTTTAAAATTTTGAGATACAGTTTCTTCTAACAGATCAAAATATACCCTAAATCACCAGCGTATGACTTTGTTCTACTCTCCTGCCTGATCACATTCTCTCCCTTTTTTTTCCTTTCTTTCTTTTTCTTTAAATCCTCTTCTTTCTTTCTTCAAACAACTTCTTATCAATTCCTTTTATAAAATTTTTTAAAATTTTCATCTTTACAGTCATATTGCATCCCTTCATCATATCAACCCTTATTTTTGTACATATATAAGTTTTTCTTTCTTTAAAATTTTGGGAGGCACTTTCTTCTAAAAGACCAAAATACACACAAAATCTACTGTGTGGCACTGATCTATGCACCACCCTGATCATATCTGATCATATTCTGTTTTTTTTGTTTTGTTTTGTTCTGTTTTTGTTTGTTTTTATCTTTTTCTTTTTCTTTTTTTTTTTTCTTTTTCTTTTTTCTTTCTTTCCCTTTCTTTTCCCCCAGCTTCAGGTCTTTTCTGATTTGTTTAGACTATATTTTCTGGGGACGTTGTTACCCTGTTAGCATTTTGTTCTCTCATTCATCTATTCTCCTCTAGACAAAATGACAAGACGGAAAAAATCACCTCAACAAAAAGAACAAGAGGTAGTACCGACTGCCAGGGACCTACTCAATAAGGACATTAGTACGATGTCGGATCTAGAGTTCAGAATCATGACTTTTAAAGACACTAGCTGGGCTTGAAAAAAGCATGGAAGTTATTAGAGAAACCCTTTCTGGAGAAATAAAAGAACTAAAATCTAACCAAGTCAAACTCAAAAAGGCTATTAATGAGGTGCAATAAAAAATGGAGGTGCTAACTGCTAGGATAAATGAGGCAGAAGAGAGAATCAGTGATATAGAAGACCAAATGATGGAAAATAAAGAAGCTGAGAAAAAGAGAGATAAACAACTACTGGATCACGAGGGCAGAATTCGAGAGATAAGTGATACCATAAGACGAAACAACATTAGAATAATTGGGATCCCAGAAGAAGAAGAAAGAGAGAGAGGGGCAGAAGGTATACTGGAGCAAATTATAGCAGAGAACTTCCCTAATTTGGGGAAGGAAACAGGCATCAAAATCCAGGAGGCAAAGTGAACCCCTCTCAAAATCAATAAAAATAGGTCAACACCCCAACATCTAATAGTAAAACTTACGAGTCTCAGAGACAAAGAGAAAATCCTCAAAGCAGCTCAGGAGAAGAGATATGTAACCTACAATGGTAGAAACACTAGATGGGCAACAGACCTATCCACAGAGATCTGGCAGGCCAGAAAGGACTGGCATGATATA
Organism: Mirounga angustirostris; assembly: GCF_029215605.1. NCBI lineage: Eukaryota > Metazoa > Chordata > Mammalia > Carnivora > Phocidae > Mirounga > Mirounga angustirostris. The sequence goes on along the minus strand of NW_026991709.1, from coordinate 9,050,945 downwards.
TTCAGAGCACTAAACGAGAAAAATATGCAGCCAAGAATACTATATCCAGCTAGGCTATCACTGAAAATAGGAGAGATAAAAAGCTTCCAGGACAAACAAAAACTAAAGGAATTTGCAAACACGAAACCAGCCCTACAAAAAATATTGAAAGGGGTCCTTTAAGCAAAGAGAGAGCCTAAAAGCAACATAGACCAGAAAGGAACACAGACAATATACAGTAACAGTCACCTTACAGGCAATACAATGGCACTAAATTCCTATCTTTCAATAGTTAGTTACCCTGAATGTAAATGGGCTAAATGCCCCAATCAAAACACACAGGCTATCAGATTGGATTAAAAAACAAGACCCGGGCGCCTGGGTGGCTCAGTCGTTGGGCGTCTGCCTTCAGCTCAGGTCATGATCCCAGGATCCTGGGATCGAGTCCCACATCGGGTTCCCTCCTCGGGGGGAAGCCTGCTTCTCCCTCTCCCACTCCCACTGCTTGTGTTCCTGCTCTCGCTATCTCTGTCTCTGTCAAATAAATAAATAAAATCTTTAAAAAAAAAACAAACAAGACCCATCGATATGATGTCTGCAAGAGACTCATTTTAGACCCAAAGACACCCCCACATTGAAAGTGAGGGGGTTCAAAACTATTTACCATGCTAATGGACACCAAAAGAAAGCTGGGGTGGCAATCCTTGTATCAGACAAATTAGATTTTAAACCAAAGATTGTAATAAGAGATGAGGAAGGACACTATATCCTACTTAAAGGGTCTATCCAACAAGAAGATCTAACAATTGTAAATATCTATGCCCCTAACATGCGAGCAGCCAATTATATAAGGCAATTAATAACAAAAGCAAAGAAACACATTCACAACAATACAATAATAGTGGGGGACTTTAACACCCCCCTCACTGAAATGGACAGATCATCTAAGCAAAAGATCAACAAGGAAATAAAGACTTTAAATGACACACTGGACCAAATGGACTTCACAGATATATTTAGAACATTCCATCCCAAAGCAACAGAATACACATTCTTCTCTAGTGCCCATGGAACATTCTGCAGAATAGATCACATCCTAGGTCACAAATCAGATCTCAACTGGTACCAAAAGATTGGGATCATTCCCTGCCTATTTTCAGACCACAATGCTTTGAAACTAGAACTCAGTCACAAGAAGAAAGTCAGAAAGAACTCAAATACATGGAGGCTAAAGAGTGAATGAATGGGTCAACCAGGAAATTAAAGAAGAATTTAAAAAATTCACGGAAACCAATGAAAATGAAAACACAACTGTTCAAAATCTTTGGGATGCAGCAAAGGCAGTCCTGAGAGGAAAGTATATAGCAACAAGCCTTTCTCAAGAAACAAGAAAGGTCTCAAGTACACAACCTAACCCTACACCTAAAGGAGCTGGAGAAAGAACAGCAAATAAAGCCTAAACCCAGCAGGAGAAGAGAAATAATAAAGATCAGAACAGAAATCAATGAAATAGAAACCAAAAGAACAGTAGAACAGATCAACGAAACTAGGAGCTGGTTCTTTGAAAGAATTAACAAGATTGATAAACCCCTGGCCAGACTTATCAAAAAGAAAAGAGAAATGACCCAAATGAACAAAATCATGAATGAAAGAGGAGAGATCACAACCAACACCAAAGAAATACAAACAATTATAAGAACATATTATGAGCAACTCTATGCCAGCAAATTAGATAACCTGGAAGAAATGGATGCATTCCTAGAGATGTATCAACTACCAAAACTGAACCAGGAAGAAATAAAAACCTGAACAGACCTATAACCACTAAGGAAATTGAAGCAGTCATCAAAAATCTCCCAAAAAACAAAAGCCCAGGGCCAGATGGCTTCCCAGGGGAATTCTACCAAACATTTAAAGAAGAATTACTACCTATTCTTCTGAAACTGTTCCAAAAAATAGAAATGGAAGGAAAACTTCCAAACTCGTTTTATGAGGCCACCGTTACCTTGATCCCCAAACCAGACAAAGACCCCATCAAAAAGGAGAATTACAGACCAATATACTTGATGAACATGGATGCAAAAATTCTCACCAAAATACTAGCCAATAGGATCCAATAGTACATTAAAAGGATTATTCACCACGACCAAGTGGGATTTATCCCTGGGCCGCAAGGTTGGTTCAACATCCGCAAATCAATCAACGTGATACAATACATTAACAAAAGAAAGAACAAGAATCATATGATCTTCTCAATAGATGCAAGAAAAAGCATTTGACAAAGTACAGCATCCTTTCTTGATCAAAACTCTTCAGAGTATAGGGATAGAGGGTACATACTTCAATATCATAAAAGGCATCTATGAAAAACCTACAGTGAATATCATTCTCAATGGGGAAAAACTGAGAGCTTTCCCCCTAAGGTCAGGAACGCGGCAGGGATGTCCACTATCATCATGGCTTTTCAACATAGTATTAGAAGTCCTAGCCACAGCAGACAACAAAAAGAAATAAAAGGCATCCAAATCGGCAAAGAAGTCAAACTCTCACTGTTTGCAGATGATATAATACTTTATGTGGAAAACCCAAAAGACTCCACCCCAAAATTGCTAGAACTCATACAGGAATTCAGTAAAGTGGCAGGATATAAAATCAGTGCACAGAAATCAGTGGCATTCCTATACACCAACAAGACAGAAGAAAGAGAAATTAAGGAGTCAATCCCATTTACAATTGCACCCAAAACCATAAGATACCTAGGAATAAATCTAACCAAAGAGGCAAAGAATCTGTACTCAGAAAAGTATAAAATATTCATGAAAGAAATTGAGGGAGACACAAAGAAATGGAAAAATGTTCCATGCTCATGGATTGGAAGAACAAATATTGTGAAGGTGTCAATGCTACCTAGAGCAATCTACACATTCAATGCAATCCCTATCAAAATACCATCCACTTTTTTCAAAGAAATGGAACAAATCATCCTAAAATTTGTATGGAACCAGAAAAGACCCCGAATAGCCAGAGGAATGTTGAAAAAGAAAAGCAAAGCTGGCAGCATCACAATTCCGGACTTCCAGCTCTATTACAAAGCTGTCATCATCAAGATAGTATTGTACTGGCACAAAAACAGACACATAGATCAATGGAACAGAATAGAGAATCCAGAAATGGACCCTCAACTCTATGGTCCACTAATCGTCAACAAAGCAGGAAAGAGTGTCCAGTGGAAAAAAGACAGTCTCTTCAACAAATGGTGTTGGGAAAAGTGGACAGCCACATGCAGAAGAATGAAACCGGACCACTTCCTTACACCCCACACAAAAAGAGACTCCAAATGGTTGAAAGACCTCAATGTGAGACAGGAGTCCATCAAAATCCTAAAGGAGAACACAGGCAGCAACCTCTTCGACCTCAGCCATAGCAACTCTTCCTAGAAACGTCACCAAAGGCAAGGGAAACAAGGGCAAAAATGAACTATTGGGACTTCACCAAGATAAAAAGCTTTTGCACAGCAAAAGAAACAGTCAACAAAACCAAAAGACAACCGACAGAATGGGAGAAGATATTTGCAAATAACATATCAGATAAAGGGCTAGTATCCAAAATCTATAAAGAACTTATCCAACTCAACACCCAAAGAACAAAGAATCCAATCAAGAAATGGGCAGAAGACATGAACAGACATTTTTCCAAAGAAGACATCCAAATGGCCAACAGACACATGAAAAAGTGCTCAACATCACTTGGCATCAGGGAAATCCAAATCAAAACCTCAATGAGATACCACCTCACACCAGTCAGAATGGCTAAAATTAACAAGTCAGGAAAAGACAGATGTTGGCGGGGATGTGGAGAAAGGGGAATCCTCCTACACTGTTGGTGGGAATGCAAGCTGGTGCAGCCACTCTGGAAAACAGAATGGAGGTTCCTCAAAAAGTTGAAAATAGAGCTACCATACGATCCAACAATTGCACTACTGGGTATTTACCCCAAAGATACAAATGTAGGGATCTGAAGGGGTATGTGCACCCCAATGTTTATAGCAGCAATGTCCACAATAGCCAAACTGTGGAAAGAGCCAAGATGTCCATCGACAGATGAATGGATAAAGAAGATGTGGTATATATATATACAATGGAATATTATGCAGCCATCAAAAGGAATGAGATCTTGCCATTTGCAACGACGTGGATGGAAATGGAGGGTGTTATGCTGAGCGAAATAAGTCAATCAGAGAAAGACATGTATCATATGACCTAACTGATATGAGGAATTCTTAATCTCAGGAAACAAACTGAGGGTGGCTGGAGTGGGGGGTGGGGTGGGAGGGATGGGGTGGCTGGGTGATAGACATTGGGGAGGGTATGTGCTATGGTGAGCACTGTGAATTGTGCAAGACTGTTGAATCACAGATCTGTACCTCTGAAACAAATAATGCAATATATGTTAAGAAAAAAAGAAGATAGTAGGAGGGGAAGAATGAAGGGGGGAAATCGGAGGGGGAGACCAACCATGAGAGACTATGGACTCCGAGAAACAAACTGAGGGTTCTAGAGGGGAGGGGGGTGGGAGGATGGGTTAGCCTGGTGATGAGTATTAAAGAGGGCACGTACTGCATGGGGCACTGGGTGTTATATGCAAACAATGAGTCATGGAATACTATGTCAAAAACTAATGATGTAATATGGTGATTAACATAACAATAAAAAAGTTAAAAAATGGTTAATAGCATATTTGATGTTTCAATTATTTTAGCACAATAAGAAGAGAAGAGGGGTCAAGTTCTGAACCCTTTGCTCTGCCCCCATCGATCTGCCCGGCATATGGAGAGGACACAAAGGGGCAACCTGTGTGCCACCCAAGCCCTAAGCATTAATAACGCCCAAACCATACAGGCAGTAAGTCAGAGCTGGATTTGAACCCAAGAAGCCCAGTATGCCTGGTTCCCAAATCCCTGCGCTAATTCCTATCTCACAGTCCCCAGCAAGAGGACCTAACCCAAAGTAAAGCAACATAGGACTGGCCTATTTACTGTAAGTAAAATGTTGAGGGCATCAAAAAGAAAGACACAAATTCAATATAACATGGCAACTGTGAAACAGTGATAAAATAGATATATGTGGCTCAGAGCCAGAGTGCGTGGGAGGGAGTAGCATGTTCAGCAATAGAAACTTAAATCTGGGGGGCGCGTGGGTGGCTCAGTCCGTTACACGTCTGTCTTTGGCTCAGGTCATGATCTCAGGGTCCTGGAATCAAGCCCTGAGTCAGGCTCCCTGCTCCCTCTGTGCTCACTCTCTCTCAAACAAATAAATAAATAAAATCTTGGAAAAAAAAAAACAACTGAAATTTGAAGCTTGGGTCTACCACTAATTAACTCTGTCTACTTAGGCAGGCCTAGACCAGGACATTTTCACAAAGAAACAAAGTTTTATCACTTAAGTGAGTTATCACTCGCTACCCTCTGCTTTCCACTGGAAAGAGACAGTGTATCCAGAAGGATTCCCCTGAAGGGCTACTTAGGGAACTGTGGGCTGTTAAGAGAAGCAAAGAGCTAAGAGATGAGGAAGCACCTGGGCCAGCGACGGACCTGAAGGAGCAAAAGGCCAGAGCTGCCCACAAGAGCCAGAAGCCGAGAGGGCGGAGGAAATCTGTCCACTTGCTCACCTCCTGCCTGTGCAGCCTCGGAGCCCAGAGCCACCAGAGCCTGGGAAGGGGCAGAGAACAGGGGGTCAGGGTAAACTGGGCAGGGGCCCACACACCTGCCGAGGGAGACCCCAGGGCTGCTCGCAGCCGGCTTGGGGCCGGGGCGGGGGGGGGGGGGGGGTGCTCTCTCTCTGAAGTGAGTACCTCTCACAGATGGGCCCTGAGGCCCAGCGGCAAGATGAATTTCAACACATGCCGATCCTTCACTAGTGTCGAAACCACACCTGGGATAGTGACCCAGCAACACCAAAGGGCTTAGGACACAGGGCATCAGGTACCTAAATCCCCCGGACAGGAGTCCCTCGGGCTCTGGACCTGTCGCAGTCATTCTAGGTCCCCACGCCTGGGACACAGTAGACAGTCCATAAATGCCTGTTGAACTGTATTCCTTTTATTAGGTAACGGTATCGCTCCGGCTCGGGCTCTGAAAGGCCACAGATTGACTGCATTTTTTGTTACCTGCCAACTAGTGAAGACCACAAAAGGCTCGGGCGGAGCAGTAAAACAGAGGTAATGAATCCGGCGTTTCTAACGAGGCTGCTTTTAATAGGCATCACACCTCGACGGGGCCAAATGGGCTCGTTTTGGCGGTGAAATCCATTCTGCAAGCGCGCAGAGCAGAAGCCGGCCATGGACGGCGCTAGAAGAAGGGGAGGCGCTGCGGCTGCAGGCTCAGGCACCGCTTCCCCGCGAGAGGCGCGGCCTCGCCCTGACAGGGCTCGCGTCTTGGGGCTCTGCATCCGCACAAGTCTCCGGGGCCTTCATTAAGCCTGCCTGTGTGAACCGCCCGCCCTTTGTCCTGGTCCAACACAAACAGGCTCCTGAGCGAGCGGGGCCGGGGGGGGGGGGGGGGGGAGAGGAAAGCTCGGTGCTGGGGGGCCCCGCGCGAGTGGTAGTGGGGGAGCCAGGAAAGCTCGGTGCTGGGGGGCCCCCGTGCAAGTGGTGGGGTGGAGCCAGGAAAGCTCGGTGCTGGGGGGCCCCGCGCGAGTGGTAGTGGGGGAGCCAGGAAAGCTCGGTGCTGGGGGGCCCCCGTGCAAGTGGTGGGGTGGAGCCAGGAAAGCTCGGTGCCGGGGGGGCCCCGCGCGAGTGGTGGGGGAGAGCCAGGAAAGCTCGGTGCCGGGGGGGCCCCCGCGTGAGTGGTAGTGGGGGAGCCAGGAAAGCTCGGTGCTGGGGGGCCCCCGTGCAAGTGGTGGGGGGGTGAGCCAGGAAAGCTCGGTGCTGGGGGGCCCCGCGTGAGTGGTAGTGGGGGAGCCAGGAAAGCTCGGTGCTGGGGGGCCCCCGTGCAAGTGGTGGGGGGGGAGCCAGGAAAGCTCGGTGCTGGGGGGCCCCGCGCGAGTGGTGGGGGAGAGCCAGGAAAGCTCGGTGCCGGGGGGGCCCCCGCGTGAGTGGTAGTGGGAGAGCCAGGAAAGCTCGGTGCTGGGGGGGCCCCCGTGCAAGTGGTGGAGGGGTGAGCCAGGAAAGCTCGGTGCTGGGGGGCCCCGCGCGAGTGGTAGTGGGGGAGCCAGGAAAGCTCGGTGCTGGGGGGCCCCCGCGTGAGTGGTGCTGGGGGGCCCCCGTGCAAGTGGTGGTGGGGGAGCCAGGAAAGCTCGGTGCTGGGGGGCCCCGCGCGAGTGGTAGTGGGGGAGCCAGGAAAGCTCGGTGCTGGGGGGCCCCCGTGCAAGTGGTGGGGGGGAGCCAGGAAAGCTCGGTGCTGGGGGGCCCCGCGCGAGTGGTAGTGGGGGAGCCAGGAAAGCTCGGTGCTGGGGGGCCCCCGCGTGAGTGGTTGGGGGAGCCAGGAAAGCTCTGGTGCTGGGGGCCCCGCGCATGTGGTGGCAGGGGAACCAGGAAAGTTCGATGCTGGGGGGGCCCCCTTGCGAGTGGTGGTGGGGGAGCCAGGAAAGCTCGGTGCTGGGGGGCCCCCGTGTGAGTGGTGGTGGGGGAGCCCGGAAAGCTCGGTGCTGGGGGCCCCGCGCCAGGGGGGACACCCGTGGCGGCCCGTCCTGTGCACACGCCCCTGGCCGCGAACGATGCCGGGCCAGGCGCAGGCTGACGTCGAGGACCCATCTCGAACCATCCGCTCAACACCTGCTGCCGGGCCTCAAGCCCCCCAGCGCGCGGCACGTGGAAGCAGCAGGACCCCCCCACCCCCCACCAGCCCCAACGCAGAATCGGGTCAACAGCCCCGCTATCCGCCAGCTGGCCACACCGCCTGCTCCGGGCCTCTGTTTCTTCATCTTTAAACTAAGAAACCTGGAACATCCAGGACTCAGCTTCAAGATTCGATGTGTAGTCGCCAAGGTTTAATGTTCCGTTAAAACCGTGCCATCATCCGCAGAAGTCCAATAGGAAGAAATACGTGTTACCTGGCAAGGAGAGATGGAGCCGGCCGGAGGTGCCTTCAGGGAAGGCCGAGCGCCTCCTACTCCAGGCCACTCATTTTAAGCAAAGGTTCATCTCTCTGTTGGACGGGCTGTCACCGGGACACCCTGGAAAGCTCAGAGAATCCCAGGGCACGGCACGCTGTGGGGGCCGGCGAGGGGCACAGGACACGGCCTCGGTGCGCTCACAGGGAAGGTACTCATAGTTCACCGCAAGGAGCCGCCGACCGACCAGCACGAACCCAGCAGTTTCTAGATGGGAAAGCACGTTAGTAACAGATAAAACCGGGGCGCCTGGGCGGCTCAGTTGGTTGAGCAACTGCCTTCGGCTCAGGTCATGATCCTGGAGTCCCTGGATCGAGTCCCGCATCGGGCTCCCCGCTCAGCAGGGAGTCTGCTTCTCCCTCTGACCCTCCCCCCTCTCATGCTCTCTCTATCTCATTCTCTCTCTCAAATAAATAAATAAAATCTTTAAAAAATAAAAATAAAAAAATAACATAAAACCCTTCTGCCTTTCTCCTACACTCCTAAACGCCACCTGGTCAGTGTTCCTCGACAGCCGATTCTTTTAAACTGTTTAACATGGTTGTTTATGAAATCCCCATCATACCTGAATAAACAGTGACAGAACTAGATTGGACAGACAGCCAGTCCGAGCTGGGTGGGCTCTTTGCTGCCAACCTGTCTCCCAAAGCCCCTCGGGTGTCCCAGACACGGGAGCAGGGAAGCGTTTCACGATCCGTTAGTGGGAAAAGCCAAAACGCTTCCTAAGTGTTCAAACAAAACTCTCTTACTAAATGCCTACTATAGGCCAAATACTGGGAAGGGGCATAAAGATTAACAACACATGGTCCTTGCTTTCAAATGATCTTGTATTACAGCTTAATGGGGCAGACAGATAGTCACATAAATAATACAACAGCGTTTGTACACTCCTTACGGTTTACCCCTCCCCCCACAAAAAAAAAGTTCTTATGGAAGCAAGCAATCAGATCTAAAGTTCCCAAGTCACAATACTTGGGTTGGAAAGTTGAAAGAAAAATTGTAAATCCTATACTCATGACGTGGTCATCAGTGGAATTTCCCTAGATCGGGGGTAGAAACCCTTTGTTGGGCATAAAAGATCAACTAGTTGCCCTCCTAACACGTGGCTCCCAGATGCTTTATGTTCTGTAATTCGGGACTTTTAAGATATAGCGTAAGAATTTTAGACATGCTGGCTGATGTGAAGATGGGATGTGCCCACAGCATAGCCCAGTAGGGGGATGACCAGCCATCCAGAACCAGTAGGCTTTACTTCAAATAAAGAAAACAAGCCCAAGGCCAAGCACAAACTAACACCACTCTCTTGCCAACTCCCTAGAAGCAACAATGTCAAAGCCTCATGCTCCCATGAATAACTTATAAGTTGTATGCTTTGTGTTTTACTTAAAGGCAGTAAAGTATGCATCTTCCAAAAAACAGAACAAAACAAAACAAAAAAAACCCAAACCTCTTTACCAAGAAAATGTAGCAAAATGTTAGCAAGGGTGAACCAAGGTGAGGGGGCTACATACGGTTTATGTACTATTCTTTCACCCTTTTTTAGGTTTTCTTTTAATAAAAAGTTCAAGTCAAAACGAAGGGATTTGCTCCTCAGGCTCTAAGGCCCCTCCAGCTCCAACATTCGCTGTGTATTTTGTTCTGCCATCAATCCTGGAACATCAAAGACACAGCCCTTGTAACAAAAAACTAAAAACCAAAAAAACAAAACCACCACCAAGAACACCTTCTAGCGTTTCACATTTTAGTTGAATCAGCATGACCCCTGCATTGGGGCAGGGATGCTAAGGCCACTCCGGGTAAGAACACCTCCCCGAAAATCCAGATTGCCATCGTCATGGGCCCTTCCTCCCCAGAGGCCTGGATCTGGAACAGTCCAAACGCAGGACCTACTCTCCCTGAACATAAACCCCAGTACATTTGTGAAGCTTTTCGGTCTATGTGGAATCAGTGTATTAATAACAGCTTATTGGCACTGAATGAAAAACACACAAGTCTTCATCTTGGGTCTTGAACTGGGTCCAGGTCCTACGTAATACCTGGCTGGAAGGGATACAGCTGTAAGCATACTTGGTGACTGGAGGCCATGTCGTGAGACCTGAGGTTTGAAACCAGGATTGGTAGCTTAACAAAATTTACTGGTTGTAGAAAAAGTAAACTTGCCTCTAGGGAGGTGAGCTCAGACTCACCATTCTGACAGCAGCCCCTGGTGGCCAGTTTAGTGAAAAGTGTTGGCTCTGATGCTTGAAAGCTCCGACCTTGCCTTAATGAAGGCCGCTGCAAGCAGAAAATCCACTCTAGGTAACAGCTGGGGGGGGGCAGGGGGGTGATTAGGGAAGCAGCAAAAATTCAAACTACGGTGCACCTTTGGGTCACATAAATTGCCAAGTCATTAGGTTACCTGTCACTTGCATTAAAAAAAAAAAAAAATGTAGTAGTCTTGCAAAAGTAGAAAAAAAAAATGAGAACTCATTTTGAAAGGGCAAGATAATAATACCAGGCAGGCAATACTGAGCTTAGTTTGAAAGTTAACCTCAGGGCACCTGGGTGGCTCAGTTGGTTGAGCGACTGCCTTCGGCTCAGGTCATGATCCTGGAGTTCCGGGATCGAGTCCCACGTCGGGCTCCCTGCTCAGCGGGGAGTCTGCTTCTGCTTCTCCCTCTGACCCTCCTCCCTCTCATGCTCTCTGTCTCTCATTCTCTCTCTCTCGCAAATAAATAAAATCTTAAAAAAAAAAAAAAAGAAAGTTAACCTCATTCCTTAACTGTGTAGAAAACCTGTGAACAGTCAAGGAGCACAGACTCCTATACAAAATAAAGTGTGTTCTGTCTACTTCCCGACACAGCAGCACCCTAGTTTCCACATACCGAATACTGGGAATTCTTACTGGAATATAAGGAATTGCTCCGTGTGGCAGAAACTTCTAGAAAATGCTATCATTCCTTCAGAGAATAAAATAAAATAGGATTGTAAGGGAGGCCCGATTTCTAGCGCCGCGGATTCACCCATTTACTGGATGCAACTAGGAGAATGTTCAGAGGCCGAGAGTTGGCCTCAAAGGGGGAGACCTATAAGAAGTGGAAGCCACAGCTCCAAGCCAACTTCTTCGTAAGGTGCACTCTGTCCTCAGCCAGGAGAGAACAATCTGGAAACAATCTGGTGGGCAGCTGCTCTCATCAACAAACTGTTTATGGTAAGAAAGTGGCTGGGTCAAAGGCTAAACATCAACCCGAACCGAAAGCATACGGAGCAAAAATCCATACCGTCCCCGCTGAAGAAACCAGGACTTCTTGTGCAGAAAAGAGAGGGAGAGAAACTCCTGCCTCGCTCTGAACGGGCAAGCGCCACACAAATCTGCTGCATTTCTAGGCACGGTTGTTTTGCATGCTATTACAAATGATTATCTGCTGCTATTTTCAGGACGGCCTTAAAACAAGGGCTAAAACACGGCATTTTAAGAGACACAAAAATCTACTTTCTAAATCACTTCCCCAAAAAAGTTACACTGGCTTCTACCTAGTTGCTTCCTTCTTGCATTTGTTGTATAAAGAAGGGAACCAACATGCCTGTACACAATGCACAGATAATACGGCCCATCTTTAAATATGTCTCATCCGAAAATGGAACACCAACTGGGTATGAGATCATATGAAGGAACGGATTTATTTTAGGTGTGTCAGTGGTATTCTGGTTATGATTTTAAACAGAGCTCTCATCTTTTAGAAACACTAAAATATTTACAGATGAAAAATCTGATATAAATATCTGGGATTTGCTTCAAAATAATATGGAGAAGGAGTGGACAGGATTAGACGAAGTAAGACTGGCCGGAATAAAAATCTGTGAAGCAGAGTTCATGAGTTCATTTCATTTTCTGTTTCCTTTTGTACATTTGAAATTTTCTACAAAACGTTTCCTTTGACATGCGGGTACGGTTTAACAGTTACTATGAAAAACAAAAAAGAAACCATTTTCTTAAATATGAGAAAAGTATTAACCTACCAACACAGGGGCGCCTGGGTGGCTCAGTTGGTTAAGCGACTGCCTTCGGCTCAGGTCATGATCCTGGAGTCCCGGGATCGAGTCCCGCATCGGGCTCCCTGCTCGGCGGGGAGTCTGCTTCTCCCTCTGACCCTCCTCCCTCTCATGCTCTCTGTCTCTCATTCTCTCTCTCTCAAATAAATAAATAAAATCTTTAAAAAAAAAAAAAAAAAACCTACCAACACAAATGCACTGATTCCCAGGAAGGACACGTATGTACCACGGTATTACTAGGGGTCCAACAGGACTGTTTCAGAGACGTCTGAAACAAGGCTGTTGTATTCCGAGTCAAACCCTGGAGAGGTAGAAAGAGATGTCCTGTGTGTTCCCAGTGTGTTCAGGATCCAGCAGGTCAGCATCGGACATCAACAGCACCACAAGATGGTATTTAATTGCATTAGGGAGCATGAGAACATATGTGAGCTGGTAAGGAAACCCAACTGACATAAATAACCAAAATTTTAAAACAGCCCATTTAGCACACAAATTTTGAAACCATGACTTGAGTGCAAATTTGAGGCTCCTACATATTGCATTGGTAATTCTTAAATTAACAGGAAAATCAATTTGAGAAAGAACCTGAATAAAGCAGAGAGCAAAACAGTCTTTCACTGTGCTCAAATTAACTGTGCAAAGGCACCTATCAATGATTTCAAATTGTTCCAGTATAAAGATGAAAATGGTAATAACCACAAATTTTTACCAAAAAATGCATCCAAAGGAACTATTTAAAAGTTTATTTTTTTTTTTTTTTTTTTTTTTTTTGCATCTGATTGCTTTGCTGGGACCAGCATCAATACCAGAGTCCTGGAAAGAATGTGAAAGGTCATCTCATCTACCCTCCCACAACAGAACAGAGAAGATTTGGTCATGTTAAAAAGCCACCTTGCAGGGCGCCTGGGTAGCTTAGTCATTAAGCGTCTGCCTTCGGCTCAGGTCATGATCTCAGGGTCCTGGGATGGAGCCCCGCATCGGGCTCTCTGCTCGGTGGGGAGCCTGCTTCTCCCTCTCCCACTCCCCCCGTTTGTGTTCCCTCTACCGCTGTGTCTCTCTCTGTCAAATAAATAAATCTTTAAAAAAAAATTAAAATTAAAAAAATTAAAAATTAAAAAATTAAAAAGCCACCTTGCACGACAAACTCATTTGGCCAGTCTGAAACATCACACGTAATCCCATCATCACCGAAACAAAATACATGCAAAAGAGGAGAATCTTTTTTTTTTTTTTTTTTTTTTTTTTTGACAGAGAGAGATACAGCGAGAGAGGGAACACAAGCTGCGGGAGTGGGAGAGGGAGAAGCAGGCTTCCTGCCAAGCAGGGAGCCCGATGTGGGGCTCGATCCCAGGACCCTGGGACCATGACCTGAGCCGAAGGCAGACGCTTAACGACTGAGCCACCCAGGCGCCCCAAAAGAGGAGAATCTTTAAAATTACAGACCTTTGACTTGTAAGGCACTCTACAGACTAAAAAAGCCAGAGGAAAAACCTCAATATTCATGCCTGTGGAAAGCACTAGAGTAATAATCTAGACAATTCTAAGGCAGAAAGAGTCTGGACATTCCCCATTCCCCCATCCCTCAAAAAAATGGAGCATCGGGGTGCCTGGGTGGCTCAGTCAGTGAAGCGTCTGCCTTCGGCTCAGGTCATGATCCCGGGGTCCTGGGATCGAGCTCCGTGTCAGGCTCCCTGTTCAGCAGGGAATCTGCTTCTCCCTCTCCCTAGCTTGTGCTCGCATGCTCTCTCTCTCTCAAATAAATAAATTCTTAAAAAAAAACAGAGCATCATTTTTAATTTATAAAACCACAATTTGGTGTTTTCTTTTTAAAGCCCCATTTCCAGGGCACCTGGGTGGTTCAGTCGCTGGGCGTCTGCCTTCGGCTCAGGTCATGATCCCAGGGTCCTGGGATGGAGCCCTATGTTGGGCTCCCTGCTCAGCGGGAAGCCTGCTTCTCCCTCTCCCACTCCCCCTGCTTGTGTTCCCTCTCTCGCTCTCTCTCTGTCAAATAAATTTTAAAAAAGCCCCATTTCCTTATTTACTGAGAATAAAAACAGGAAGGGGGATTAGTGGTGCCATCATCCAATTACTAACAAACTGCTGTATGGAGGATTCATTTCTGCTCAAAGACAAGAAAACAACTTGTCAAAATACTTTCCTATGGCATTAAAAAAGGAAAACTTTACAAGTTTTCTTAGAATACTCACTTCTAATTTTCATTTTAATTGTCAAACTTTTACTTTGCCTATGGGAGGCAAGTGGGTTTAACTACACGTTTTCACAGTTCAGGGCGCAGGAAAGACTCGCGCTTCTGACACCAACAAACAGCCCAGCGAGGCGCCCATTCAGAATTGGGTGATCCTGCTGACCGGGGATGCCTGGTCCGCGTTTGCAAGATATTCTATTTAGAATCTGAATTTAAACCTAGGAGGTGCAAGAGCCACGTGCCAACACAATCCTTCTCTTTACCCAGAAGCCCTATCTCCCCACACCCGGACACACACACAGGAGACACACGCGAGAACTTACACCCACACCACAAGATCATGTTGTACATCTCCGTGTGCCAATGGGAAAGTATGTTTCCGTTTTAGCAGGAATCTAGATATTTTCACCTAAATCTTCTCTCATCCTCAGGGAAAAAGACCTCTCTGCAAACGAAGGTTCTATTTCAGCAATCTTATAAGCATTTTCTAGAAGTTTTGGTTAAAGCAAACATAGGAATATATGCATATATTCAATTTATTCATTCGTTTAAAATTTATTTATAGGTTAATTCACATGCTAAAATTGTAAAGACTCAAATACCACTAAAAAATACCCATTAAAACAAATATTCTAAAGGCTCTAAAATGTTTTCATGCAAAGCCACGTTCCTCAAGTCACCCAATGGGGTCTGAACTCTAGAATTTTTATGAGGGGCAGGATGTCCGACAATCAGTAAGAACCAAAATTACAGTCTATACTCCAGTATTTCTTCCACTGAGTATATGGTTAAACCAAAGCCAGAAAACGTTTTAAGAAAGAAAAATACAACACAAGCAGGAGGATCACAGAGAGTTTTTCTAGAAACTTCCAGTATCTGGAAGGCCGTGTGAGGCCACACTTGGCACCTCAGCATCTGGAAAAATGCACCTCCTCGTAGGCAGCTGCGGGGAGCCAGAACGAGAACACACTGAGAGTGATTGCAGCACTGTCTGATCTCCGAGAGAAAGAGACAGACAGACAGACTAACCTTAGCCGGGTTCTCCTGCCGCCACGCTGGCCGGCTTTCGCAAGGAAGCCAGCGAGATCTTGGCCTGGACGGCCCCAGCCAGCCTCCCTGCGGAGGTCCCAGAACACCACCACCCTGGCACCCGGGGCTGCCTCTACCCTCCCGCACAGGCAGGGGAAACAAGATCACACGCCATCCGGGGCCACAAATGGGCTGTCAGTTCTAAAACCCCGAAACGTGACCAACACTTTTTCAGAACAGCCCAATTCCCGCAGCGACATTCCCGAATTCTTTGCATGAGTGGAAAAAGAACGTGCTCCCCGCCTGTCATTCCCACGCCCGAAAACTGCAGGAGGACGGTCATCCATGGTGCTCAGGTCTCGGTGCTGGGCAGAACCGGCCCCAGCACTCGGCGGCCACCACGGGCACCCTTGGCCGTGCCCTCCCCCCCAGGGCCAGTGTGGGCTCATCCCCTGGGATGTACTTTGTAGGCCTGGGAGACAAAAATTCTGCTCCTAAGAACGTTGCAAGACTTCTAGAGACAGCGTCAGTCGACTTCCCCAGGAGGCAAGGCCATAATCCGTACCCGCTCACACATGGCAGCTATTAGGGAGCTGGTGTAGGAGACAGAAAGCATTTGGTTTTGGAGGACTTTTTATTCCAAAAGGGCCTGTTTCCCATCCACAGATCTGTGACTGCATAAGCAGTGGATATAAATAGTCTGAGGAAATAAAAGCGCCCTTCCTGGATAGGGTGCTACCCGCAGAAGGAAACGGTAGGGAGAGACGCTCCCTCTCGCCTACCCCTCTCCCCCGGGGTTGGCCGGCAGGAACGGAACTAGAACAGCACCCACTCCAAGTGGAAATCAACCGAAGCGGCGTCCGCCTGGGTCTCCCACAAGCACCCTATCGGTCCCTGCCTGGGCTGCGACCCAGAGGTATTTACTCTGCAGGAGTCTCTTGGAAACATTCTTTCTCTCTTTTTTTTTTTTTTTTTTTTTTAAGATTTTATTTATTTATTTGAGAGAGAGAGAATGAGAGAGAGCACATGAGAGGGGGGAGGGTCAGAGGGAGAAGCAGACTCCCCGCCGAGCAGGGAGCCCGATGCAGGACTCGATCCCGGGACTCCAGGATCATGACCTGAGCCGAAGGCAGTCGCTTAACCAACTGAGCCACCCAGGCGCCCATCTTGGAAACATTCTTGTGAAAGTAAGATGCAAATAACAATTCGGTCTATAAGGTAGCTGAAAAGCCTCTCCCCACAAAAGGCAGACTTGCCTTAGCTTAGGAAAACACCCCATGTATTGCCTCTTTTGCATTTCAACGTCCAAACCCATCATGTCATCTTTGCTATGTAGGCATTGTGTGCGTTAACAGGAAGTCAGTTAAAATGAACAAAGCGTTTCCAGTTTAGGCGAAGGAAGAAAGAAAGGAGAGAAAGGTATATGAAAGACCCCCTAAACATTCATAGCTATAAAAGCTTTTAAATGCGTGCTTTAATCTGTTAGCCGCTCGTTAGCTCGGGCCGTAGTATAAAATAGCTACCCCACCACCGCGTTTAGCCACGTGTCAAACTCCATCGGGGCGCACCTGGAATTCTGAGTTTCTCTCTAATTTGGATCTCTAAAAATTATTTTCTAAGCTGTGTTTTAAAGGAACACTGGAAGTTTCCATCCCACTGTACTTGCTTGAGATTCAGAACTAAGATTAAAGGTGGAGAGAGGGAGGCTGCTATGCCAAATACTAAGCTAAAACATGGAAAGCAAGGGTTTGTTTTTTTTTTAATTAGAGAATTTCAATTAACGCAGAAAAATACATGAGATGCTTCACTGCTCCACAACCCGGCTTGCTCTCCCGAGGCTAAGGATCCCTGCCCTGGCTTCCCACCTGTCAGGGCCACCGTGAGGTCCAGATGAGGCCGAGACACCTGGGGAGGCACCTGGTTTCCTATACGGCATGGCACGAGATGGGAGTGTGTCTGTTTTCCAGACTTCCACAGAAAGGTCTCACGCATAGTAGGCACTCAGATGTTCGCTAAACGAAGAGATCAGCTAAGAGAAGGAAGAATAAGAACCATGTGGTATGATTTAGTCTCGGTTTCTTCCTAAAGCAACCAACATCAGAAAAGCAGCTCCATGGGTGGAAGGGACTACACTAGGAAATTTTAATACTTTTACAGATATTGAAACTACTCCTACCTGCTTTTTTGGTGGGGGAGGAGGCATTCCACGGCAAATGATTTGGGGTTGAATCAAAATGAAATGTGATACTAGTTTTTGTTCTAAAGCATAGAGGACCCATCCCACAACACCCACACTACCGAAATTACACACAACATGACAATTTCTGCCGGGTTGCTTTAAAAACAACCCCCGTTGTCACTTCTTGTTACGGTTACATCACAGCCCCAAGGCAAAGGAACCGCATACCCTCTCTCTGGCAGGACTCCTGCCACCGTCCTGCCCGCCTCTGTCTTAGGACGCCTCCATACCATCAGCTACCAGCCACAAGGAATGCCCAAAAGAATGCCAGGTCTGTAGTTTCAGAAAGCCCCAGACCCCACGCAATGATGTCCCAGGGTAGGGGAGCATGCCAAGCAGGCTGTGCGCACTCCCATCCTCTCCCCCCTCCCCTGGTCCGGCTGGGGGGTCGAAAGGAACCCACTGAGATCCCATCCTGGCTTGTCCCAATCAACCAGCTGCCCCTCCAAGCACAAACCCCTCGGGCTCGCTGCACACCCTCCCCCCCCCCCCCGGCAGAGACAAACATGGAAACAGAGCCCAGAGAAATGGAAACGGGAGAGTGAGTTTTTCCGTGGGACTTTAGGTTTTGCAAGGGAACGAGCTGTGTTTTTCTATCAAATCGGACACACACACTCACACACACACACGGGTCCCCCACAGGAAAGAGGTATTCCTGCTAACTTGCCGGCAGCACCACCAGCCGGCACCAGGGGCAGGAGGTCAGTGTGGCGGTGACCCAGTAATCCGGGGTCAGCCGCGTGTCCTCTGAGCCTCTCCCTCTACTCACACCTCCGGGAAGGAAGTTAGCTGTTTGAAAGGGCTCCCTGTGGAGACGTCAGCACAGCTGTGTCTTCTCTGAGAAACAGTTCGAAGGGTTCCATCGAGAAACATCCAAGCAGGGCTGGGGGCACTCGAATTACGAGCCTCCGCCAGGACCCCCAGAAGCAGGCGTGAATGCACTGCTGAGGCCCGGGGGCACCCGCCGGGAAGGTGAGAGCCCCGATTAAACCCAGCAGCGTAGCCATCGCTGGCCATTCACAGAGTCAAGGCGTTACTAACAAAGCTAACGCTGTTAAAGTAACTAATATAGACGTCGAATATTAAATAAACTATCAATATCTACACAAGAGTCCTTACTTCTCAACACTCAAGTTGTGACCGTTTCTGGGATGCCTTCAAAGTCCAGTGAGAGTAATCTGTGTGCATCTTTAATAACCGGTTTTGCTCCTTATAAAAATAATACATGTACGTTACAGAAAATTTAGGACATACAAAAGTTTAGTATCATCACCCCAAAGCCCACCACCCAGAAATATACCCTAGATTTCTGTATTTCCCTCCAGTCTTTTTTTCTGTAGACACACTGGTGGGGTACACGTGCTTGTGTGTTTTGTTTGGACAGAGCAATAATTTTGCTGAGGCCTGAATTTCAATCCTGCCCCGTGGGAGTTTCGATTCAATGGGAAGTCCCCGGTCACCCAGAGGCCACACCTCAGCCAAGCCCTGCCTCCTCGTGGTGTCATGCATGGTGACGCATACGAGGCCATACATGAGTGGATTTTATAGGGGAAATCACATGCTGCTGGGGCATGTGGGTGCCGGGAAAGGTCTCAGAACACATCCCCAGCAAACACCAAGAATCGACTGTTCTTTGGGTGAGTGCTTTTTTCTACCTGGGTCACCATGCTTTCTTTTCCATTTGTATCGGAGCGATGTGGAAGCTCACAGGTACCTCGTAAACCTTCTGTACCGTTTGCTATACAGAACGAGGGCCTAGGCACCAAACTCTGTAAACACAGCTGATAACTAGTGTGTTTATTGTGTTCTTTCATATCCCCTCCTTGAACAGTACCTAGTACACAGCAAGATGCTTAATGAAAGGTGAATATTAACTGTGACGCTGAAATAATTCCTATAGATCCAAAAGAAAGTGCCACCAATATAATGGAAAACTACTGAAGTATGTGGAGCTGGTGCAGAGAGGAAAAAAAAAAAAGTCTGAGCTGTTTCCAGTCCAGGGAGTCTGTTCACAGGCAGCCTAGCTCAGCAGCAACACCGTGTGGTGAGAGGTGGTTGATTCCCAACAGCACAGAGTAGCCGGAGCCCGAAGCCAGCGCAGGCATGGAATCTACATACAGGGCAGGTGATGAATCTAAGGATGGGCCATGTAGTGCAGATGCTGGGATGACAACATCCTCTCCACGTGCCTTAATTCCATGGGGATCTATGAGATCTAGTAAGAAGGCTGCAGGAAAGAAAACCAAATAGAATGTACGACCCAGCTCTCTTCCCAATCTGTCATCCCCAACTATCTGTAAATGCTGAGCCACCTGCACAATGACTAGAAGATGTTCCTAGATATCTCCACCTCGGCATTAGGAGAAGACCCCGAGGAATTATGCAGCTGCCTGCAGAAAGACCATCAAGGTGTGGATCAGTTTACCTTCACATTCATTTGCATGATAATCCTTCAAAGAATTTGTATTCCAGGAAAACATACTCTAACACCCTGAGTTCTTATACTTCCTTTAACTGCAGATTCAAAGTCTTCTAGGAGACGATAAAACTAAGAAATGAGGATATACACAACAACTGCATGCTCACACACTCGGTTCCTTGGGCTCCCCAAGTAAAAAGGAATTCAGAGAAAAGCAGTCGGGAGAAAAAGTAATCCACAGTGTAGAGATCCAAGAGCAACCAGACCAATTGGGAGACCCAAAATGAGAAGAGAACATTTCTGGAAACTGCTCTTTACCAAACTTGTTATGCAAAGAGGAACTTGGTAGCCTTGGAGTCTGTGTGGGGTGTCGTGTGTCTGTATATAGAATGAATACTTGCTTTAATCTTGTTCAAGCACTTCATTCCCAAGGTTGGTGAGTCAGGGTCACCAATCAGTAGGGGAAATGTATCCCCCCCACCCACACGCAGTTTAAAGAACGGAAAGGACAAAACCATGAAGCATCTACTGGGTACATTAATATAAGCAGACACGCAATACAAAGCCTCTGCTTAGGTGTTTCAGGTTATACCCATCCTAAAGAACCACGGGAAATGCCCAGAGTTCGAACCTTGAGAACACAGCCTCTTCTTCACTGATACATCCAGGAGTCCAGAGGGGCGAGTCCCCAGACCAGTGCGGTCAGAACTCCCAGGAAAGGTCAAGGAGCACTGTCACTGGTCTATCTCACTCGGGACCTCAGAACAAGCAGGCATTTCCTCACATACCGGTCTCAGCCCTCGATGACCAGGAAAGGAGGGAGTGAGAAGATTTAGGAGAGTGACAGTCACAGCTCCCCTGGGACCAGTAACCCTTACCCACAAGGCTCTGCCCCATCCCTCCAAAGTGGGAGGGCGATGGGTGGGCCACCTATAGGAGGGAAAGCTCTGAGGACACACTTTATTTTAATATAAGTCACAAGTTGGATCTGATGCTTTTCCTTTATTAACTGAACATTTAAAATAGAGACAAAGATGTGGAGTTTTGAAGTCCCAAGATAAAGGCACAAACCAAAGTCATACCATGAATCTCCGAGAGCACCCATTTAAAAGAGTTTGGGGCACCTGGCTGGCTCAGTCAGAAGAGCATGGGACTCTTGATCTTGGGGTTATAAGTTCGAGCCCCATGTTGGGTGTAGAGATTACTAAAATAAATAAACTTTTAAAGTAATTTTTTTAAATAAAAAAGTTAAAAGAGTACAAACTGGCTAAAAACAACAATGAAAATGAAATAAAAGAATGTTTCTTAAATGGAAAAAGAATCCATTGCAATATCATTCACTTTTAAAATTTAAAACATTACCTGACGTCTTTTTAGACTAGATAACAGGCACTAGGTACATTATACACATGTAACTTATTAAAACTCCAAACTAATAATATTAATAATTGGACTGTCTTTTAAATAATATAATTTACACAAAACATTCACATATATTATTTCTTGCAAACCTCATATAATCCTATAAGGTATCCTAATCTTATACGCACGTGGAGTTTATAGCTGTCTTCTCCAAGTGAGCACATCCCAACCAGACAGCCCACAGCTCCGCTCTCCTCCAACAACTAAGTTTGCCAAGGGATAGAGTATAACCCAAAAGGGAGTTCCTTCTCTTTTAAAAATATTGAGGTAGGAGGTATACTTTGTTCTTTTCAAGAGAAAGCAGGTAAATTTGGTGTTTAGAGTCACCTGGACCATCAGGCATTTGCTGAAACTGCAGGGTTATATCACTAAACTCACAAATTTCCCTATGTAGGGGAGACAGGAAAAAGACCTCCAAATACCTTGCCACAATCAATAAGAGATTGACAGCTTGGCAAAGCAAAGAGGTTAGTAGGAGGAGACATCCCTAAGAATCTGGCAACCAGCCCAAACCAGGTAACAACCACAGGCATCAAATGCCGACAAAAGCCCAGAAAAATTCCTGAATACGTTCTCAGCTCCACAGGCATTTCCCTTTTAGACACAACGAGAGGATAGAAACTGAACTCGGAGCCCCTTCTGCCACAAGAGGGCAGACATCAGCACAAATGAATTTTTCCTGTCCAAAAATTCCCTGAAAAAGGCCCGGATCAAAACAAAGGTCTTTAATCCCAAATGAATAAATTGTGGTTTCCAAATACACTCTTGACACATAAAAGAGTGACCCTCTGCCCCCTAAAGTGGATAGGCCGTGATCTTTAAGATACAACGCCTTCTAACCTCCAACAGTCTTCTCTCCCACCCTTACCTACAAACACCACAAATATCAGTTATACTTGGATATCTTTAACACGGTTCCCAAACCTGAAGGCCAAATAAAAACAGAAATCAAAATCGAGACCACTGAGAAAGAACAGGGTCGCCGTCTGGAAGAAAGGCGACCGAGGGGTCGTCCCCTTCCTGCCTGAGCACACACTCACCTCCGTCGCAGGCAGTAAGTAAAGAGGGGTTAAGGCAGGAACGTGTCTGATGTCACAGTTTAGGCCGAGCGTTGTCAGGATCTCCCTAAGGACTTCGTATCTTCTAATATTGCTTGATTTGAGCAGATCAAAATCTTCTTGGGCTTGCACCACTGAAGAACTGGGAGGTAGTTCTAAGTGCACCTGCGGGAAAAAGACACTGCTTCGTAAATCGTGAATCGTGAATCCGGGCACTTGCCGACCTTAGGAGAAACAATGTCTTTACCAGCATTTCTGAAAACCTCAACAGAAATCCTTCTGATCATCAACAGTATGTAAACGTTGAACTTGACCATATGGAGAGTCACAACAAAGTAATAAAAAAATTCACAGGAGCCAACTGAAATTTGGGCAGTTGGGTGGAAAGGTGGTGCTGGACACAAGCCTGGATTGTATTCAGACTCTGCCCGGGTCCCAACTTGTATCACTAACCAGTTGGGGGACCTCGGCAAGTTGCTCAACTTGATTACTCTACCAGAACACTTAGAAATAGGATTGTACCGAGAAGCCAGCTAAGGTTGCTACTGAACCCCGGGAGGCGTGATGGGTCGTGTGCAAACTCTCACTCCACCTATAGTCATAACCACCAGGAAACAAACCACGAAGGACAGTAGCCTCATTCACCAATGTAAGAGTGTGTGCAGGCATCCAAAAATAGAAGATGTGGGGTTTGGGGGACCCCAGAAAGGCCTGCCCCACCACCCTCCTTCACCTGGATTGAATTTAAGATTCCGGAATTCTATCTAGTTCAGGCTTTGTTGTGCGCTTAAAATTAAAACCCCACCTAGGGGCACCTGGGTGGCTCAGTCGGTTAAACGTCTGCCTTTGGCTCAGGTCATGGTCTCAGGGTTTCTGGGATCGAGCCCCGCATCGGGCTCCCTGCTCAGCGGTAGTGTGCTTCTCCCTCTGCTACTCCCCCTGCTCATGCTCGCTCTCTCTAATAAATAAATAAAATCTTTTTAAAAAATAAATAAATAAATAAATAAAACAGCCCCACCAATCAACAAACGGTCTGTGTCTTGGTCTGAAGGAACATGCTAGAACTTCTAGCTCCTTCAGCTAGAACTTTCCAATCATTGGTGTGCGCTTTGGTGTAAAGGAACAGACTAGAACTTCTGGTCCTCTTGAGATCAGATTTTTTTTTTTTTAAAGATTTTATTTATTTATTTATTTGACAGAGAGACACAGAGAGAGAGGGAACACAAGCAGGGGGAGTGGGAGAGGGAGAAGCAGGCTCCCCGCGGAGCAGGGAGCCCGATGTGGGACTCGATCCCCAGACCCTGGGATCATGACCTGAGCCAAAGGCAGTCGCTCAACCGACTGAGCCACCCAGGCGCCCTTGAGATCAGATTTTAACTGGCCATAGAGCCGTGGAGGGTGCCAGAATATGGAGCAACCTAAGCATGTTTGCTTTATTTTGCCTTTGCCAGGAATCAGCTGTGGATTTCTGTTGTATGCAGAGCTCCTGACCTGATACTATTAGGAGCATGATGAAAATAAAAGGCAAGGTGCCCACAGCCTTCAGGCAATGTAGTATCTCTCAATTCCCACCTAAGACTTAACCAAGTCAAAAATACTGTCCAAATATCCTGTCCAAAGTGGTCCAACTGTGCAAAGTTGATGCCAGTCTTAAAGGTTTGGAGAGACAGACCAGCACGGCCCCAGGCGAGGGTGGGCCAGCCGAGGGCTGCTCCTGCCGGCCAGGAGGAGTGAGTCCATCCTCTAAACAGCCGCGGAGAGCGGCGGAGGCAGAGAAGTGAAATCCTTCAAGGTATCCGAATCCGAGTCTCCTTCCCTGCGTTCTCTCCCTAAATATGGCCTCTCCTCTCTGGTGGACAAAACCAGTGGCTCTCCTGGAGGTGACCCCTTACAGGTGGCAGAAATAAAATGAGCGACGTTCTCCCCCCACCTGGGCCCAGAGGAGAGGGCGTGAGCGTGATGCCTGAGTGAATACACAGAAGATCCAAGAAGCACCCGCAGTGGGGTGTGCTGAACTCACAGTCACACCTGAGCGAGGCCAAGGGGGAAAAGGTGGGCTCACCCCCACGAGCAGGCCTCCAGGGCTCCAGGAGGTAAGAGAGAAGATGGCCATGGACATTGTGCGAGGAGTGCTTTCGTGGGCTTTGACAGTAGCTGCTTCGACAACGGACGCGAGAAGAGAGACCTCCTCTGTCTCTGAACCTCAATTCACAGGACAGAGACCGTGTGCTTCTGGATTTGCCTCCTGGTCCTCCGTGGGACCCAACATGCGTCTCGTCCTCTGGCTGTAATAATGTTACCATACTGATGGGCCCATTTCTATACCTTGGCTTCTTCTAAAATTAAGGCTTTTTGACCTAAAAACGTCTTCAGTCACAAATGCAGGGGGTGGAGGGTGGTCTGCCACCTATGCGTCGTATCTGGTGGGTAGCGCACGGCTAACACCCTACAGAGCACGGGACGGGACGACTGCACAGCAAAGCAGGACCTGCCTGAAATGTCAACAGTGCCGGGGTTGAGAAACCCTGCTCGAAAAGCCAGACCATCCTTCCATGCGCTACGCTAAGTAAGGGAATAAAATATTTTTTTTTTTTAACATTCTTAGTTTATTGATCCTCTCATGAAAAATCTGCACAACCAGATAAAGCCACTGCAGCATCTTTACTCCTTCTGTTGTCCAATCTCCAGCTCACTTTTTGCCAGCACCAACACTGGCTTTTGCAGTCCCCCTGACTTTCTTCATTCTGTTCTTGCGTTCCTTTCGCTGTTTTCTTGATGTCTTTTTCTTCTCATACAGGCCATGTCTTGCAAGTCTGTGTTTGGGTTCATTTTTCTTTGCATAATCCAAGGAATCATATATCATGCCAAAGCCGGTTGTCTTGCCACCACCAAAATGGGTTCTGAATCCAAACACAAATATGACATCTGGTGTGGTCTTGTACATTTTGGCTAGTTTTTCCCGAATTTCTGTCTTAGGTACTGTTGCCTTTCCGGGGTGAAGAACATCAATGACCATCTGTTTCCGCTGAAGTAGTCGGTTAGTCATGAACTTCCTGGTCCGGATAGTTACTGTGTCGTTCATGATGGCGGCCTAGCTTCAAGCAGCCGGGGAGGAAAAAAGCGGGAATAAAATATTTTTAAGTCCATGTGGGCAACTTCATGCCAAAGTCCTGGTCCAGTCGATAATCCAAGGTCAGCATTAATCCGCAGCCTTAAATGTCCCCTGCAAACCTGATCGTCACAGCAAGCACACGATAATGTCCTTTCTCCTCGCGATGAGCGGTAAAGGCGTCCAAGGCAGCTCCTTGGCCGTGAGACCACCATCCACCGCGCGGCTGTGGTTTGCCCTTGAAGTGCTCTGCCCCTCTTACTGGGTTACATCATTACTCGATTTACTAGAGATGAAGACTATGAAATTGACCAGGGAAAGAGGAAACTAACCAGCCTTCGATGATAACATTTATTGGCCGCTCCTGGCGGCAAGGTATCGTAGTGACTGAGGTCTGAGCAGAGAGCAGTGACCCTGTCACACAGAGACTGGAAGTCATTTAAAACCAAAAATGACATTCTAATCCTCTGAATCTGATTTTTGAAGCTGCATCGTATTGCCTCTTTTTCCCCAGAGCAATGCATGCAATATCAAATTTTATGACAGCAACGGGGTCAATGCAAATGGGGTAGCAAGCGGAGTTGCCATGTCACTCAGAGAAATGGATCGCGGCAGTGCCGAATCAATTTTCTAGCACAAGTCTGCGCACAGGGGTAGTAAAAGTCACCATTCAAAACTGAAATACGGCTCTAGGAAGTCGGGTTTTTAAGTGGATTTTCTGAGAATGCGCAGTTGCTATAGTTACCATCTTTGCAGAGAAAAAGATAAGAGGAACATTAATGAGGCCTCCAAACTAATTCATGTGCTTTGCAGCCTACATGAAACCTGCCTGGCTTGTACGCATTCGTCTGTTCTGATGGCCAGATTTTTAAATTATATGCATCTTTGACTGAGCATTATCTTAAGAACAAACGAATGGGCTTTGGAAGAGTAAAGAAACAAATTTATGACCCCTTGAAGAAAGTTTGGTCAGAAAAGCCAAGAGATTTAGCTCCTAGGACAGCATATGAAATGAAAATAAACAATAAAAAAAAAGGAAATGATTCTCCAACTCAACAAAAAGATCCCTGTAATAAAACAAAATCTGTTACACTCATCCTGGGAACTATTCTGGGCAAAATATCTACCTCTACTTAACTTTCTCATGAGATAACAAATCCTTAGGGACAAGGGTTCATCTAACTCTAATAAAAACTTTCTGCCCTGAGGTGTTAAAAAAGTTTGCAGTCAATGATCAGGAATTTGGAAACTGTCTATCCTGCTTCCATCTGCTTAAACAAACCAAAAAGGAAAAGGAAAAAGAAAGAAACAAGAAAAAAAACAGCAGATGAGCCAAAGGATTGGGAAGGGAGCGGGAGGGAAGTAGCATGTCCCTTCTTCTCCCTTCCCACTTCTCCCTTACCTATATAGAGCTGACCCTTGAACAATGTGGGGGGCCAGGGGGCCAACCTCACCATGCAGTGGAAAATCTGCATATAACTTTCAGCTCTCCAAAAACTTAACTCTAACAGCCTAGTGTTGACCGGAAGCCTTACCGATAACATAAACAGTCAATTAACACGTATTTTGTATATTACACATATTATATACTCTATCCTTACAATAAAGTAAGCTGCAGAAAAGGAAACTATTACCAAGAAAATCATAAGGAACAGAGAACACATTTACAATACTATACTGTAGTTAGCCAAAGAATTCCACACAAGTGGACCCACGCAGTTCAAAGCCTTGTTATTCAAAGGTCAACTGTATTAATGCGCCATAAATCGAAATCGCTTCAAAATTCTATCTGAAATTTTTCTCAGCATTTAGATTTTAAGAGTGACAAAAATCATAAAAGAACTGAGGATCTGAGAAGTTTTCAACACTCACCACCCCAGCAGTTGGTGAGCATTCATGCAATCCCTGTTATCAACCACAATGTTGTAATGTGAGGGTTATGAACCCTGAAAATCACCAGCCCAAGGCACTCGACTCCCTACACAAACTGAAAGGTTCGATTATACTGACCACAGTGTGCTCTGAGACAAGAGAGTAGACTAATGTATTTTGGAAAGATGATTACCAGCATAGAGCAAAACAAGAAAGAATTTTCTGACTCATCTTCGGTCAACCAGCAGTCTTTAATCAGCATGACACCTTCTGCTTCGTTCCTCCGTCCCGAGTGTTTTGGTGAAATGCGATATTCATGCAACAGGAAAGCCCTCACCTAAACCTACTCAGCATCCGCAAAAAAGTCCCAGCCAAGGATCAGAAGTACCCCACGGAGCTCAGACTCTTGACCCTTTTGGTGCTCAGCCTTAAAGGGCATACTCTCTGAGAGATCCCCAAAGATCCCTACACGGATACCAGCTCCATACCTGGCAAAGAACAGCTTCTCCTCCACGAGTTCCAAAAGGCACCTGCACTATCAGCCTGTCCTTGTCCTCATTCTCCAGGTGACCCTGCAGCTTGCCCAGGCTGAGGCGCTCCCCGGGGCTTTCCTCATAAACGTAGCCACTGCTCAGGACGCTGAGCTTCACCTGGGTCTGGTCAGCCTTGGAGAAAACCAAGCTCTGGACTGTTTCCTCGAGCACGCTCTTGCTCGTCACCTGGAAGCCAGCAAATGTGAAGGACGAACACAGGCCTAACACTTTCCCTCCCTGAGAAAGGTAGGCCATGAACTTCTGGGAAAGGTCTTCAGGAATAGTCTCCTGGGTGGCAATGACCAACAACAGACAGTTGTCTGACCACGGGTCTCTGAGAGCACTTTCCCTTGACAGGTGGTAGAGTGTATAGCGGTCGGTGTCCACACAGTCCGCCAGAACGGACCGGACCTCCTGGAACCTGCCCAGGGATTTCTGGGGGGCAGAGCCCACGTAGAAGAGGATGTTGGGGGCCTTTCCCGTGACGATGACTCTCCTCCATTCTCCTTCCAAGCGGATATCATCAGCAACATCCTCCGAACTGCCACTGTGATCATAGGGAAGATCTGGAATGTTTTCTGCAGATGCAAACTTGACAGATTCGATGGTACTGTTCTCCAGCTCCAGACACTCATGGCAACTAGACAGATGGAGGGGACAGTGCTCGACAGAGCCTACTCCTCTGTCACCCTCCCCGGCAGGCTCGCTGCCAGAGGCACTCCCTGTCCCCAGTGTGCGTTGTGGACCAAGAACCTTGGGATCATCTCTACCAATGCACTCCATAGCGTCCGGCTCAGGCTTACTCTCAGCGGAAGGTTCAGGATTCTGTCGTAGGGTCTGGGCTTGCTTGTCTGAGGCCTGATCCTCAAGTGCCTTCAGAGTACAGTCCTGCAAGTGCACTGCTAAAATACGAACAGAAAAGACAATCATCAGCCCTTCTGGTCTGTCACGCGGCTCAGTTCAAAATCTCATGGCGCTCTCCGCACTCCGCCCGCCGGCTCCCACCTGCATCCCTACCACAAGTCTTCGGCATCTGCTGGAACCGGGCATTGCTCCCACCTGCTGGGAGGGTGCGCCCGACCTTCCCGACAGTGAAATCCCAAATCCCACATTTCCATAACACCTTTGCCTTGTGAATCGGGAAGCCCCAGATCCCCTTATTGGCTGGTGAACAAAGTGGGATTCAGAGAGGTAAATTCTGTGCCCACTTACTTACAGAATCGATTTCTTGGGTGTCAGTCTCCTATAAGAAAATGAAACTGAGAAACAAAAAGGGCACATATCTGGTGTACCCAGCATACCCCACGCAGAAGGTGCTCTCGGGACACTTCATAGGATCAATGGGGGAAAAGGGTCTTTCCAGTATCTTATCTCAGGACTGGAATAGAAATTTACAATCACTGATTCAAAAAACATTCATGGAGCACTTGCTATGCACCTAACATTGTATTGGGCACATGCACATGCCAAATGGGGAAATTAAATGATTTACAAAGATTTCCAGAGCTGGGAACACTCCTTTGCTCAAGATACAAATGAAGACTTTCATGGACACAGAAACTCAATTTTTAAAACCTAATTAAGAAAGAACATTTTGCATGTTTCCTGAAAAAAAAGATGTATCCCAAAATATTGTGATATATATTTTTTAAATAAAAAACTGTTAGAATTAGAACTTTGTAGTAATACCAGCTATGCTTTCCATCCAGTCGAACACAGTAAGTATAGTCTAGAAACTTGTTATATTTTTTAGATTATGGGAAACAAATATTATATGGGTTCTACATTTGCACGCCATCTTGTGGATAACGCAATTATGGGAAATCCTTGTTAAAGAATCTTAAAAGCACTGGGGCACCTGGGTGGCTCGGTGGGTTAAGGGTCCGACTCTTGATCTCAGTTCAGGTCTTGATCTCAGGGTCTTGAGTTCAAGCCCCATGTTGGGCCCAGCATGGAGCCCACTTAAAAAGAAATAATTTAAAAAGCACTATCGATATACTTTGGGATAAGCATCTCAAAAAAACCTAACACATGCATTTTTCTCATACTGTTACAATTACATCCACCTGTTGACTGCATTAAACTGAAGATAAGCCTTAAGCCACACCGAACAAGAGGGTTCAACAGTCCGTAAACTAATAACCAATGGTCTCCTGCTATGCCAGAAATATTTTTTTTAAGTTTTTATTTATTTAAGTAGTCTCTACACCCAACGTAGGGCTCCAACTCACGACCCAGAGATCACGAGTTGCCTGCTCTTCTGAGCCAGCCAGGTGCCCCTGATGGAAGCATTTCTAAGGTCACTTACAAACAATCTTTTGAGGTACCAATCCATCAGCCATCTGGAGTCTGTCTTCCATGAACGCCACCCCCAGCTTACTGAAGTCATCCACGCTTGCTTCAGCGATTAATTGATAAGGATCCCCAGGTCTGCAAGCTAATGGCAAACAGCAGTCGGACCACTTCACAATCTGAGAAAACATGGATGAGGGAGGAGGAAGAAAAAGACAGTGAGATTGTTCTTCTCTAAACTAAGCAGATACTTTTCCCTTCAGCTCCCACCCCTAAGTCAGAGTCAAACATAATGAGTTACTGGATATTGCATTTTCTTAATGTCAAAGTTGTTCTGGCTCTAACATTCTTGTTTCTACCTGACAACAGGGCTTCCAAAGCACTAAATACAACCCTCTATTTTTTAAAAAATTTTTATTTAAATTCAATTAGCCAACATATAGTACATCATTAGTTTTAGATGCAGTGTTCAATAATTCATCAGTTGCGTGTAACACCCAGTGCTCATCACCTCACAAGCCCTCCCTAATGCCCATCGCCCTGTTACTCCATCCCTCTCTTTTAAAAGCAAGCAATTGAAGTCTCCACCGCTTTTCAAGGAGTTGAAAGGGGAGAGGGCCATTTTCCAGACATGGAAATACATCAGTGTGCCCTGTAGTAACAGGAAATAGGAGAAAGCAACAGGTCCACAATATCCAGTGATTTATAATGTAACCCGGAGACCAGCTTTGCTTTGGTGCAGTCTGAGACCGACTGCACCAGAACTCCCCAGGTGCGTGTGAGCACCTCCCTTCCTGGGCACCATACTCTCTGGTGCTCCCGATGCCCTGCAGCCCAGGAATCAGAGAAGTTCTACACGGGGCTCCTCCTTGATTCCTACAACTGGGAAAACAACTGTCAAGGACCGTCCCGTCTGAAGACCTCCTGCCTGTCCCAGTTCAAATTCCCACCACAAGGGAAAATGAGCACAGAAAAAACTCAGTCCTTGACATGTTCTGGTTTTTCTAAGAGAAGAATGTGAACCCGGGAGGAGGAGAAGGGGAGCCCTGGGGCGGGGGGGGGGGGGGGGGTGAGGCGGGGCAGGGCATGCAGGTTAGGAGCCTGGCTCTGGAGTCGAGAACCTGGGCCTGGGTCAAACTGGGCTCATCTTCGCTTTGTGTCCTTGGGCAAGTCTCAGAACCTCTGGAGCCCCAGCTTCCTCATTCATAAAACAGGAACAATGATATGAATATCAGTCATCTTATAGGTTTATTGTATTGATGAGATTCAAGAGCACATCTGAAACCCGGAAAGCCTGGGACAGCAAAGTACTCAACTGATGAAAGCCACTAGATTATTAGCTATTATGAATCTGGCTTTAAAAGCAAGTAGAGTGGTACTTTTTTAAGAAGCCATGAAGAATTTCCCTACTTCCCAAAACAAATCGTTTCAGGGATACACTGCCCCAAATTTCATAATCGGAGATAAATAATATTGAATTCCATTTTTTATATTGATAGGTTAGGTTTTTAGAACTCTTGCTGAAAACAATGAGAAAGTGCTGGATGACATCAATATAATAACATCATCTTGAAAGCACTGAAGAAACGACTAAATAATGAAACATACTAGGCCCAACGCTGGGGTAAATCCCGAACCTACAGAGGGAAGGGGGAATTCCCACAAGCCAAGCCACCTCTGCCTTGAGGGAACTTACTCACCCAGGAAATGTGGGGTTCAAAAGTTCAAAAGTCAAGGTCCAATTGGCATAAGGACAGATCTACAGATCAATGGAATAGAACTGAGAGCACAGAAATAAACACATACACCTACAGATAACTATTTTGGACAAGGTTGCCAAGACAATTCAACAGGGAAAGAACAATTTTTTCAACAGACGGTGCTGGTACAATGGGATATCTATATGCAAAAGAATAAAAATAGACCCCCTACCTCATGCCATTTACACCAGGTACAAAAATCAACTCAAACTGGGTCAAATCCTCCATATACGAGCTAAAACTACAAAATTCTTAGAAGAAAACAGGTGTAAATTGTCATGACCTCGGACAAGGCAATCGTTTCACAGATAGGACACCAAAAGTACAAGCAACAAAAGAGAAAAACAGGTAAATGGGTCTTCATCAAAATCTTTATGCTTCAAAGAATAGCTTCAGGACAGTGGAAAGACAGGGGCGCCTGGGTGGCTCAGTCGTTAAGCTTCTGCCCTCGGCTCGGGTCATGATCCCAGGGTCCTGGGATCGAGCCCCGCATCGAGCCCCGCATCGGGCTCCCTGCTCTGAGGGGAACCTGCTTCTCCCTCTCCCCACCCCCGCCCCCCACTTGTGTTCCCTCTCCCGCTGGTCTCTCTCTGTCAAATAAATAAATAAAATCGTTAAAAAAAAAAAAAGACAGTGGAAAGACAATCCACAAAATGGGAGGAAATATTTGCAAATCACATATCTGATAAAAGACTTGTATCTACAATGTATAAAAATATAGAAAGAAAGAACTCCTACAACAATAAAGACAAAATACCCAATTTAAAAATGGACAAAGCGGGGGGCGCCTGGGTGGCTCAGTCAGTTCAGCGTCTGCCTTCAGCTCAGGTCATGATCTCAGAGTCCTAGGCTTGAGCCCTGCAGCAGGGAGCCTGCTTCTCCCTCTCTCTCTGCCTGAGCCCCCTGCTGATGCTCTCTCTCTCTCTCTCTCTCTCAAATAAATGAATAAAATCTTTTTAAAAATGGACAAAGGATCTGAATAGACATTTCTCCAAAGAAAATATACAAATGGCAATAAGCACTTGAAAAGATGCACAACATCCTTGATTAATCATTAGGGAAACACAAATCAACACCACAATAAGATACTTCACCTCTACTGGGATGGATATAATCAAAAGGATGGATTCTAACAAGTGTTGTTGAGGATGCTGATAAATCAGAACCCTACTACATTGCTGGTGGAAATATAAAATGGTGCAGCCTCTTTGGAAAAGAGTTTGATAGTTCTTCAAAAATTAAACACAGGGGCACCTGGGGGACTTGGTCGGTTGAGCATCTGACTCTTGATTTCGGCTCAAGTCATGATCTCAGGGTCATGGGATCAAGCCCCATGTTGGGCTCTGTGCTCAGCATGGAGTCTGCTGGTCCCTCTCCCTCCTACCCCACACCCGCTCACGCTCTATTTCTAAAATAAATAAATAAAAAGTTAAACACAGAATTACCAAATGACCCAGCAACTGCACTCCTAGGTATATAACTAAAGAACTGAAAATATATGTACACACACAAAAGTTATATATAGATGTTCACAGCAGCATTATTCATAATAACCAAAGAGTGGAAACAACCCAAAAGTCTATCAACAGATGACGAAATTTAAAAAATGTATATATGCATACAATGGAGTATTATTCAGCTGTGAAAAAGAATGAAATACTGATTCATGTCGCAACGTAGATGATCTTGAATACATTATGCTAAGCGAAGGAAACCAATAAAGAAAGGTCATATATTACATGATTCTACTTACATGAAATATCGAAAACAGACAAATCTAAAGAGTTAGCGAGTAGATTAGCAGTTGCCAGGCCAGGGAGTAGGGGAGTGGAAAGTGGCCACTGATGGATACGTGTTTCTTTTTGGGGCAATGAAAATGGCATTAGATAGTGGGGACTGCACAACCACTGAATTGTAACTGTATCCTTCAATAGGATGAGGTTTATGGTATATGAATTATAAGTCAATTTTAAAAAGGGAAAAGAATCAAGGCATTTTGCTTATTCCCACACTGCACCAGGACAGCCTAGACAGTGGGAGGACTCCAGAGCCCAACTCCCGTAACTGAGTCCTGGCTCCTCTGGCTAATAGCTGAGGGACCCAAGCAAGTCACTCAAATTCTCTGTGCTTGGGTTTCCTGTCTGTAACGTGGAAATGGCAAGATTACCCACCTCACAAGGTTACTGGGAGAGATAAATGGGAGTGATGCGCAAAATGCCTGATCCATAGAGGGGCACTTACTATTCTAAACATGGTGTCCTCAAAGCAGGTATTCTCAGTGGGGACCGTATCCCCCGAGTGGGCAAAAACTGGTTTGAGGGTGAGGGAGGGGCTTGGGGGGGGGTTGAAAAAAGTTCTAGGTATCACAAGGGTTTGTGGCCCTCCAAGGGTGAACCCAACCCCACAAAATCTTATTCCTTACGATCTCATTCCTCTCCTGAGACAGAATTCAAATTGAATCTAATGTTCCTCATTCGAGAAGCCATTTAAAAAGCTGAGAAACCGGGCGCCTGGGTGGCTCAGATGGTTAAGCGTCTGCCTTCGGCTCAGGTCATGATCCCAGGGTCCTGGGATCGAGTCCCACATCGGGCTCCCTGCTCCTTGGGAGCCTGCTTCTCCCTCTGCCTCTCTCTCTCTCTCTGTCTCTCATGAATAAATAAATAAAATCTTTAAAAAAAAAATTAAAAAGCTGAGAAACCCTCAATAAATTCAAGTCTTTATGGTCAAAAGGCTGAAACCCACTAATGGGTCTAGAATATTTGGAGAAAGAGAACCCTCGGAATTTTCTTTTAGCTCTACAGGGAGCCTTCCCTCCACCTGATCACCGACTTCACCTCTCGCCAGACAGGCAGCCAGAGTGAGCTGGATTCCCCTGACCAGCGTTTCAGCGCACTTCACATCCGACACCTCTAACCCAGGATGAGAACAGAGGCTGACAATTCGCACAAATATTTAGCTGATTTCCAGCTTTGAGAATGGAGGAAGGATGTCAGCTCAGGAGGATGAGAAGATAAACTCTGGCCTTGGCAGGCAAGAGCTGACTTTGCAGAGAAGGGTGAACGGGAAACGTGCAAAGGAACAGCACAACCGACCTCCCACGCAAAGCTAACAGCATCTTTGTCCTCGGGGCTATTGCTGGCAATGCACGCGTGAGGAGAAATACTCAGCCAGGGGAGACCCGGCCCCGAGTTCAGTTGTTCAAACGCTGATTTAGCACCCTGCTGGAGAGGGCACGGGTGCGCAGCAAGGCCTCAGAGTAAGCATTCAGTGTAAAAGGAGCCAATACTTAAATTCTCAGACAGCCCTGAAGGAGGAGAGATAAACGAAGCATGGGGAAGGACAGGAAGCAGCCAGGGAACAATACACACCCGCCCCTGATCAGGTTTCTCCACTCAGCCAGCTGTTCCCTCACCTAAGTGCATTTCCTCTTTGTAGAAACGGGGTCCATGAGCCACAGACCATGCAAACTCCCCAAGCTGCACTGTGTCCTTCATCAAAGCAAAGCCAGGCTGTCACCCATGCATCCAGCGGTGTTTGTCTAAAAGCAAACAGGGTGCTTCCAGTTTGCATGTCAGGGTGGAAACAAAGGGATGGAGAAAGAAAGGGGAAGTCACACCAAAGGCTTACTCCCGAAGATCAAAGCGGAGGAAGCCCTGGTCAGCCCTAAACAAAGGGACTTCCTGGCAGAAATCCCTTCCATAACCAAAGCTCATGACTTGCAGTTACCTTGATGACAGGAGGCAGTGGTGGACCTGCTCTACTCAACACAGTCCACAAGGAAGGCCCAGGGCCAAGGGGCACTACATTACATGCCCAGGGGTGGCTCTTCAGTGAACTGTCCTTCCCAGGGCTGCCTGCAGCATGGGGGGGTGGGGGGGGGGCAGTGCTGAAGTTCTCCCGCAACTCAGCTAGGCCACGGTACCCAGATCTGCCGCCAAATTTCAGTCCAGATGTGACCCTGAAGGTATTTTTTTAGATGAGATTAATTTTTTTTTTTTTTAAAGAGGGGTTCAGGCAAGGGGCAGAGGGAGAGAGAGAATTCCCTGATGCAGGGCTCCATCTCACAAGCCGGAGATCAGGACCTGAGCCAAAATCAAGAGTTGGAGGCCCAACCGACTGAGCCACCCAGGTGCCCCTACATGTGATTAATTGATTGGATGAGGCCCACCCACATTATGGCAGATAATCAAAGTCCACTGATTTATTTATTTATAAAAGATTTATTTATTTGAGAGAGAGAGCACGTGCACACATGAGCAGGGGGAGGGGCAGAGGGAGACAGAATCTCAAGCAGACTCCCCACTGAGCATGGAGCCTGATGCGGGGCTTGATCCCAGGACCCCAAGATTATGACCTGAACCAAAAATCAAGAGTTGGCCGTGCAACAGACTGAGCCACCAGGAGACACCAAAGTCCACTGATTTAAATGTTAAAGACCTTCTGAGAAAAAGACTGAGGTCCCCCAAGGAAGAAGGAATTCTGGCCCCCCTGATGACCCCCTGACTCAAGCAGCCACACCTACTCTTCCCTGGGTGCCCCACCTCTTGGCCGGCCCTGCAAATTCTGGACCTGCAGACTCCACAATCAGGTGAGCCAATTCCTTAAAATAAATGTTTCTGTCCCTCTCTCCCCGCCACCTCCCCCCCATATACGTATATATATATATATAAACATATATGTATATGGGCGTGCACGCACCATGCATACAAGCGCATGCACACACACACACACACCCCTACCCCTGCTGGCTCGGCTTCTCTGAAGAACCCAGACTGAAACAAGTTCAGTTTAAACTAAAACAATCTGTTCTGCGGAGTCAGATACTTGATGTTGCTAATGTGTCTGGCTCTTATTCCTTTCTTCCAAACCAACTTAATTACACGCTAGGTTTTTAAAATTTCTAGCGATAAACTGGATGAAGGAGGTGAGGCACGCAGACATGGGAGGAATGTGAAGCTCGGAGAGTGAAGGAAGGCGGTTATCCCTGGACCTTCAGGTTTGGAAACACAGAGGACAAAGGATGGCTACAAACTTCATTCTCACGCTCTATTATTTGAAAAGATAATATGCCCTACGGCGCTTTCAGGAGAAGGGTGTTGGAAAATCAAGTGACAGGATAAAGGACGTCAGGACTACAGAGCTAGCAAGAGCTGACACAACAAGCTTGCGGGTGAAACCACGTGGGACTGCAAACCCAGGACTGACCAGACACCCCAGGAAGAGGGGGGCCCAGGGACCTTAATTTTCTGAGTACCTGAGAGTCAGTCAGTCAGAAAATAAGAGAAATACCCTTGTTGTCACAGCCTTTTTACTTTCCTTGTGTCCTGGAGGAGTCCCATAAGCCCCTGAGCCCCCCGTCTAAGTTGTACTGCATTAGCCTCCCCAACCGCTCACTGCCCACTTCCCATGCCCATCCCACCAATGCTGGCAACCTGAGGAAGAGCAGAAGTCTTAAAAGACATCCCAAGTGTGGAG
Organism: Mirounga angustirostris; assembly: GCF_029215605.1. NCBI lineage: Eukaryota > Metazoa > Chordata > Mammalia > Carnivora > Phocidae > Mirounga > Mirounga angustirostris. The sequence continues at coordinate 9,013,412 of NW_026991709.1, read as the reverse complement.
CACCTGGGTGGCTCAGTCGGTTGGGCGTCCACCTTCGGCTCAGGTCATGATCCCAGCGTCCTGGGATCGAGCCCCGCATCAGGCTCCCTGCTTAGCACGGAGCCTGCTTCTCCCTCTCTTTCTGCCCCTCCCCCAGCTTGTGCGCACACATGCTCTCTCTCTCTCAAGTAAATAAATAAATAAATCCCCCCCCCCAAAAAAAAGACATCCCAAGTGTTCTCGTTACCCATTGCGGAGTAACAAAGCACCCCAAAATGTAGTGGCTTAAGCTACTCATTTATTTTGCTCAGTCTCAAATGTGGGCAGGGCTTGGCAGGGACAGTTCAACTCTGCTTCATGAGGCTAGGGTGCCTCAACTGGGCCCGGATGATCTACTTCCAGGATGGCTCCCTCACATAGCTGGCAAGTTAGAGCTGCCCACCAGCTGGAGTGTCCTTCCTTGGCAGCAAGGGAGTTGAGTTCCAAGAGCCCAGGCAGGAGCTGCCAAGGGTCTTAGGATCTCGCCTTGGAAGTCCCATCGCACAGGACAATCTACTATGCTGAGTTCCTGCCAGTTCCTGTCCCTCCACTCAGCGCGTGAATGGCACGTCCCCAGACTTACATGCTCGGTCAGCCCGGGCCCCTGCATGAGAAGGATGCATGGAGCAGAGCCCGGAGCAGAATCATAGCTTGAAAGAGCAACAGCGAACCTGCTGAGCCTACACATAAGCCGAGCAAGAAACCAAGATTTGTTGTTAGGAACCAGTGAGATGCTAGGATCATCTGTTACTTCAGCAGAGCTGACCAAAACAATGCACAAAACTGCATTCCTTACAGCAGCCCCTCCACCAGTTCTTCCTGCCGCATTCCCAATCTGCACGAATGATCCCCCATCCACCAAAAACTACCGTCCCTAGGATAAAGCCCCCAATTTTTTTTTTTAAAGATTTTATTTATTTATTTATTAGAGAGCAAGCGAGAGAGAAACAGCATGAGAGAGGAGAGGGTCAGAGGGAGAAGCAGGCTCCCCGCTGAGCCGGGAGCCCGATGCGGGACTCGATCCCAGGACCCTGGGATCATGACCTGAGCCGAAGGCAGTCGCTTAACCAACTGAGCCACCCAGGCGCCCAAAGCCCCAAATTCTTAATAAGTGTACTTAAACCTTCTGTGATCTGTGCATTAGGCGCATTTGTTGTACTAGTGAAGAATATTCAGCTCTGCTACATAGAGAACAGGAAAAACGAACGGCATGGACGCAACTCATACATCAAGTTAGTAACTTACAAGACACGCTGAAGATCGATGACGTCAATGGAACATACATGTAATGAACACAGATAAAAAGGAAAGAACAAAAGGGAGTATTACCCCTAGTCAGAGAGTCATGGACAGACCAAGTAAATGTTAACTATTATCAAGACACAAATCATGCCATCTCCAGATTGACAGTTCTGTCATCCCCAAGTCAGCCACCCAGGAGGGCCCCATGTGTGTAGTCTGCCTAGAAACAGATGAAAATCACAACTGGCACACAGCTCTTCCAGGCATACAGGTCCTGAGTCTCCCCAACAGAACAAGTGTCCATCTGCTGAGCCCCCTGCTTTAACCTCCTCTCTGGCCCTTGCAACTACACTCTCAGCAGGGAAGGTTGTATATACAGCAAAGAGCAGGACATGTAAACACTGCAGAGCCCAGGATCCGGAGATGCAGTCCTTCCACGCGGCAGGCACCTAATCCTAAGCGTTAGCCAATCCCAGACCTCCCCACGTGCTTCTTGTTGCATGTTTGGAAATGATTTAATGAGCTGTGTGATTCACATATCTTAACTTGGGCTGCAAGCTTCTCTACTCTGGTACTGCTGGGAGAGTCTGCCCGGTCAGGCTCTTTTTTTTTTTTTTTGAAGATTTTTATTTGTAAGTAATCTCTACACCCAGTGTGTGGCTCAAACTCACAACCTCAAGATAAAGAGTTGCATGCTCTAGCGACGTAGCCAGCCGGGCACCCCTGTTTCTTAGAAGCAACTGCCGCATCTAGATAATTTCCCACACAACAGTCCAGCCCCATCGATCCTCTGGCCTTATCTTGGGCCACTCCCCCTACTCATGTTACTGTAGATGCAACTGTACTGAACCAGTCCCCAGGTGCAAACCTCCGCGTCCTACTGCACCTGCCGTTCTGCTGGGAAGCCCTTCCCTCCTCTGCACCAAATTCCTGTTTTTCCGTTAAAACTCAGATATTACCTCCCCCGGAAAGTCCTTCCTGACCTCACCCCTATCTAGATAGGTTGCCCACCACCACCACCACCCCATCCATGCCCTCCCATTGCACTTGTCCTGAATTGTAATTGTTCATCTACTTAGCTGTCTTCCCTCCCACACTGTGAGCTCCTTAAGTTGACAGGAACCATCGTCTCTGAATGCACCTTGCATCTCCATAGGACACATAACTCCAGCCCTGGCACACAAGCTGGCATGTAATAAACACTTGATAAACCCTGGATGAATGAATGAATGTCTTGATAGCGAGTACAAGGAACATAAGTGAATTTCTGGCAACAAAAGAATTATGTATGACTTTTGGGTCATTGATTCTTACTAAACAAGACTGCTAATGTCATTACAGAAGATACTGAAAATTGAGCTGAATCTACCATGCTCCACTGGTATTTGTTATGGAACCTTAGCAAAATAATTGGAACAGAGTAGATGTTCAATAAATATGTTAATGAATGACTTAGTGAAAATACGAATATATGAATGCTACATTTTTTTTAACAGCTGAATTCCTAAGATTCATTTATTTGTTGTTGGGGTCTGTAGAATGACCACAAATGAAAGCCATTTGACGGGCACCTGGGTGGCTCAGTCAGTTAAGCGTTCAACTCTTGGTTTTGGCTCAGGTCATGATCTCAGGGTCCTGAGACTGAGCCCCATGTCGGGCTCCCTGCTCAGCAGGGTGTCTGCTTCTCCTTCACCCGCTGCCCCTCCCCCCTCTTGTGCTTTCTCTCTCTCTCAAATAAGTCAATAAAATATATTTTTTTTTTAAAAAGAAAGCCATTTGAGATATCCAAAATTCAAGAAGATATTTTAAATATCTGTAAGAGTTCCATAATCCTAGAAATATGAAAGAATGTGACATCTCATCAAGTTCAAAAGTCTTTCTTACATATATATTTTCAATTTAATATCTTAGGGTCCTGTTAAACTCAAATGACCTTTTTTTTTTTAAAAAAGATTTTATTTATTTGACAGACACAGCAAGAGAAGGAACACAAGCAGGGGGAGTGGGAGAGGGAGAAGCAGGCTTCCCGCGGAGCAGCACGGAGCCGGATGTGGGGCTCGATCCCAGGACCCCGGGATCACGACCTAAGCCGAAGGCAGCTGCTTAATGACTGAGCCACCCACGAACCCCAACTCAAATGACTTTAGAGTTAAGTGCAAAATACATAGATTCATAGAAGCCCCCCAAAATGCAAAATCCCATTAAGCAATCAACGCAAATGAGAACTGCAGAGTTAGTGAGCTATGAGATCAATTTCTTTTTTAAAGTAGGCTCCATGTCCAATGCAGGGCTTGAACTCACAACCCTGAGATCAAGAGTTGCATGCTCTACCAACTGAGCCCAGGCAGGTGCCTGAGATCAATTCCTTTATAAGTTTTAAGGCCCAACTTATAAAATGAAGTACGATGTAATAGCCAGAGTGGTCAAAAAAATAGCTCTGAATGTCTCCGGCTCCTGGTTGCAAGAGCCACCAAACCCTCTGATCATAAATAAAATGAATTATCTGGACAGTAGCTGTCTTCCTTTCTACCTCAGAAAATTAAGAAATAAGTTGTTGCCATTAAGCAAGATCTTAATTAAATCTTCATTAGAACATATGTTAAATGAAATGGTAACTGTGAGAAATGCTAATTATCTCCCAGTATCTAGTCTTTCATTCTTCCCTTCAACCCATGACTGTCCAGCTAGGACTGAAGTTCTCAGCCTGCCCTGCCAGCTAACAGAACAGGTACATTAGTGGCCTGTGAAACTTCTGGATCAGAGTTTTTAAAGAGGAAAATGGCTGGCCCCCACCCCCTCTCTTCCCCCAACCTGGGGGGCTAGAATGTGCATAAGGCCAACAACAGTGGCGGGGGTAGTACGAACCAGCCTCTACCTAGAGAGTGAATGAGGCTGGCAGAGGGGAGATGACAGAGCAACATGACAGAAGGGAACTAGGTCCCTGGATGGCCTTATAGAGCAGAACCGTCTCGCTGAGGGAGAAAGAAACTTCTAGCTTTTTGCTCTGCGGCAGTTCTGGGTCTCTGTTACAGTAGCTTAGCCTGTACCCTCCATAACACAGTAACTATGTTCCTTCAGATGCTCTATGTCTTTGAACCCCATAAAGATGTACAATTAAGGAACAACAATTTAGGAAATCAAGAACACAGCAGTCACATTTTGTGTTAAGGAGGAACCTGCACCTATTTTAGGTAATGGCAATATTTTAGAAATTTTGGCCTTGGTTTTAAGGTGAAATCTTACTAAATAAACAAGTAATATTAGCATATCTAAGAAAGCATCAAGCTTACTCTACGTTTAATAATTGATAAGAATTATGTAAGTGTTCAGAAAGATGATGTTTGTTCACCCAGATGACTTATGTATTTAAAAAGAAATTGGTTTGGGGAGGGAGAAGATAGGGGCAGGGGAGGCAGAATAGGTGGATAGACTCTGGGGGATCACATAGGTATACATGTTCCATTTCCATACTCAGTGGTGAATTCGTGGGTATTTATTATATAATTTCAAATTTGTCAGTGAGTGAGGGCCATGCATGAACCAATGATGAGAGTACATTTTGATCAAGGATTAGGATTAATCCAAGTCTGTGCAGCTAGAGTCCCAAAATAAAATACAATGTTTTAAGATATTTGAGCTTCTAAACAGGACAAATATTATTCAGAAATTCCACCAAACGTGATCACAAACTTTTGTTAAATTTCTAAGAATGGTAAATTAGGACTTAAAAGCCCAAATCAGAACAATTAGGTTACCATGAATGGACTCTTCATAGGTTAAAAAAAAAAAAAAAAAAAAGCCAAGTATTGGCCATTTCACATTTCAACCTAATTGATCATTTAATTTGTAATTTTAATACACTGAAAATCATTGTTTTAAATAAAAAGGAAGTTTCTGAATAGTCTTATCTTCTGCATATGAAAATTACGCTTGAGTTCACCAAAAAACTTCACATCACCAGTTGGCGTCTTTCTACCGAACACAGGAGAAGAGCTACGAGCATTGCTGGATTGGCCTCAGGTTAATATAAGCTTTGCTGTTAACGACTAGGAAACGGCAAAGTCTAGATCTCTTTAAAACTACTAATGCATTCCTCTGGCTACTAAAAAGGGTATGGACACTGGTTAAAACTATCTGCCACTTAGCAGCTGGTGGCTTTAGAAATGCCCTTTAAGGGGCGCCTGGGTGGCTCAGTCATTAGGCGTCTGCCTTCGGCTCGGGTCGTGGTCCCGGGGTCCTGGGATTGAGCCCCGCATCCGGCTCCCTGCTCCGCGGGAAGCCTGCTTCTCCCTCTCCTCCTGCTTGTGTTCTCTCTCTCTCTCTGTGTCTCTCTCTGTCAAACAAATAAAATCTTTAAAAAAAAAAAAAAAAGAAAGAAAGAAATGCCCTTTAAGGGGCACCTGGGTGGCTCAGTTGGTTAAGCAACTGCCTTCGGCTCAGGTCATGATCCCAGAATCCTAGGATCAAGTCCCACATCTGGGCTCCCTGCTCAGTGGGGAACCTGCTTCTCCTTATCCGAAAGAAAGAAAAGAAAGAAAGAAAGAGAAAGGAAGGAAGGAAGGAACGGAAGGAATGAAAGAAAGAGAAAGAAAAAGAAAAAGAAAGAAAGAAAGAAAGAAAGAAAGAAAGAAAGAAAGAAAGAAAGAAAGAAAGGAAGAAAGAAAGAAAGAAAAGAAAGAATTAATCCTAAGTCTATATAAGGCTCGATAAAACATCAGGAGGCTACAGGAGGAAATGGAGTGTCACAGCACAAGGGTGGCTCTCGGGCCACCTGCCAAACCGTAAGCCCCTTCGGAGTCCCAAACACAGTTTCTTTTTTTTTTTTAAGATTTTATTTACTTATTTGACAGAGAGAGACACAGTGAGAAAGGGAACACAAGCAGGGGGAGTGGGAGAGGGAGAAGCAGGCTTCCCGCTTAGCAGGGAGCCTGACGTGGGGCTCGATCCCACGACCCTGGGACCATGACCTGAGCCGAAGGCAGACGCCCAACGACTGAGCCACCCAGGCGCCCCCCAAACACAGTTTCTTGCTCTCCTTTAAATATCTTTACCCATCTTGTGGCCCTTATTTCAGTCTACCTTGAATTCTAGTCAATTTTTGTCTAGTCTTCCTCCTCTCTTCCTTTTCTCTCATCCCAATACAATGGCTTAAAGATGGTGTTTGTAAAATGGAAATCCAGTGACAATGGCTATCATCAGCAAAACCCCTGCTGGATTATCAAGTGACAGGCAGGGATCACATGGTGGCTGAGTGAAAGCAGCAAGGCAAGGACTCATCACAGATACCCGAGCGGAAGACACCCACGAGAGGGGCTTAGGTCAGACTTCCACGGGGCCTAAGGGCATGACCATGTCTGGTGAGAAGGCGCCCCCTGAAGCTTGAGCAAGAGTGTGTTTCCCTGGATTTGTGTCTAGAAAGAGAACTCTGGCCATCAAGAGAAAAACCCACGGGCACAAGACAGGACAACATTTCCATGGTTTAGACCAAAAGATCTGAAGCTGAGCACGAAACAAGGAGTGGAAATGAAGGAGGCGAGTGGAGACGGCCAGGGAAGGGGCATCAGTAGAATTTGGACCTGCATGGCAGGAAGGACGCAGAAGGTGAGAGGAAGAACAGGTTGGGGTGTTCCTCTGAGACTCTCTTTTTTTTTCCATCAGAGAAATAGAAGCAACTACTTTTAGACAGGTTATTAAGTTTGAAGTGTTTTCAGAATACTCCAGGGGAGATGTCTAGGAAGTGCATGGCGATATAAGTTAACCACTCGGGCCAAATTGAAGAAGTGGAGGGATGGGCTAGATGCCCCTCCAGCACGCTGCCCAGTGAAAACATGATGGGAGCCACAAACACAAGCCACCCAGGCAGTTTTTCTAGCAGCCACATTAAAAAAAATAGAAAGAAACAGGTGAAAATGATTTTAATAATACATTTTTCTTTAACCCAAAATGTCCACAAAAGAGGGGGTCACAAAGGCCAGGAAAGAACAGGGGAAAAAACAAATTTACTTCTGGTTAAGACATCATTTCCTTTTGGGCGCCTGGGTGGCTCAGTTGGTTAAGCGACTGCCTTCGGCTCAGGTCATGATCCTGGAGTCCCTGGATCGAGTCCCGCATCCGCCTCCCTGCTTGGCAGGGAGTCTGCTTCTCCCTCTGGCCCTCCCCCCTCTCATGTGCTCTCTCTCATTCTCTCTCTCTCAAATAAATAAATAAAATCAAAAAAAAAAAAAAAAAGACATCATTTCCTTTTGGGACACAAGTGAAGAACATGTTACTCACGGTTTCTGAAGAGGAAGCCGGTCTCTGTAAACTCTCACCTTGCACCCAAATGCTCTCTGTCACAAATGCTATGTGTTCTGCTTCAAGTATAAAAGGAGAGACAAGAAACAGGGCCCATTTGTTCAAGTCATCAATGGACTGGACAGAGGGAAAGAAACACACAAAAAGGGGATTCAATATCACTTCAAATCACAACTGTCACATATATCAACATCTGGGACCTCCCCTCCTCTGTAATTCCAGGTGGGATCTAAATAAGTTAATCGGATGCTCTCCTCCTACATACCATATTAACCCTCAGCTTCTGGTCAAACTGTGACTGTTTAAACACCTGCAGGATCCCTTCTATGATCCATGACAATTTTAACATCTCTAGATATGTGTGATCTACCATTAGTTCTGAAGCTGGACTTACCCCCACCATTCTTTACTGCTTACAACATGAGGAGCTTCCCAACTCACAACTCAGAAGCACATTTAAAGGTGAGGAGGCTCAGGAGTGCATGCCGGTCAAAAGAAACCCATTACTAATAGAAGCCTGAAGAACTCTTCTTCCATTTCCTCTAGCCATTATAGATATAGATAGCATCAGCATTGGTTATCAGATTGGATTTGTCCGTTTATCTGTGCTCTCCCTCCTGAAACCTCTCTAAGAGGACAGTAAGTGAATTTTAAAGGCTTTAAACCACTAAAAACAATGCATATCCAGAGCAGAAAAGCTGACCTCTAAGGCTGCAGGAGGTGAGCCCTCTTATCACCACCAAAAAAAAAAAAGGTCGGGCTCCACACCCTGTTTACCAATTCAAATCTGCCCTTTTGATCTCGGAGGATCAAAAGGTGTTTCCACCGGGCCTAGTAACCTGGCACATAGTAGACTATTAATAAATATCTACTGAACTAATTAATGAATGAAAATTTGGGGGAGAGAAAATCCCTCTCCATGGGTTAACATAATTATCAATATAGCAGTTAACAGGGCGCCTGGGTGGCTCAGCTGGTTAAGCGACTGCCTTCGGCTCAGGTCATGATCCTGGAGTCCCGGGATCGAGTCCCGCATCAGGCTCCCTGCTCAGCGGGGTGTCTCCTTCTCCCTTTAACCCTCCTCCCTCTCATGCTCTCTGTCTCTCATTCTCTCTCTCTCAAATAAATAAAATCTTAAAAAAAAAAAATTTTTTTTTAAAATATAGCCGTTAACAACAAAAAAGTTGTCCATCTTACTCAAACACAGAACATGTATATATTAAACAAAAAGCTTAAAATTTCCAGTGTGTATAAACTCTTTGGTTATAGTTATCAATTTCTGTGGGAACTTCAGTTATATAAACATACACATTCTATGCATCTGGTTCTAAATATATGAAGAAAGGAGACAACAAAGACATAAGATTCATTTCTGTAAAGTTACTTTAGTCCAGGTAGACGGACAAGGTAGCTAGCAAACCAAATCTGTAGCCCCACCATATTTCATAGCTTACATCAACAGTAGCTAATCACAAATAGTCCGGTTTTCCAGTCACAGGCCTTACCCATCAGAGCTGAAACCCAACAACCACGAACCACTCCTACATTCACTGAAATACTGAGTGACTATCACAAGGCAAGCTGCTAAGCTAAGCTAAAAAGACCCAATTCCTAGGGAGAAAAAGATAAAAACTAGAAATAGGAAGGGTGATTTAAAGTGTATGAGGGCACAGCGCAGGCCCATCCCATCTAGTGTGAAGAATGAGGAACATCTCCTTGAGACAATGACATCTGAGCAAAGCTCTAGGGTGAGGCAAAGTTAACTTCAAAGAGCAGGAGCATAGCATCAGTTTCCAGAATCCCTGAAAACCCAAAGCTGGCTTGGCAGGGGTGCCCCCACAGTAGGCTGGAGCAGTAGGAAAAAAGCTGAAAAGCCCTGGTTATAGTTATGGTAGTTAACAGATCAGTAAAGTCATGGAGATGTTCAAAAAAGTAAAACTGTCTTCCAAGAAAATTAAAAATATTTACATCTCAACATTTTTGAATGTCCAAAATGTTTACTCTAATTGAAATCTTTTTTTTTTAAGATTTTCTTTATTTATTTGACAGAGAGAAAGCACAAGCAGGGGGAGCAGCAGAGGGAGAGGGAGACGCAGGCTCCCCACTGAGCAAGGAGCCTGATGGGGGGGCTAGATGCCAGGACCCCAGGATCATGACCTGAGCAGAAGGCAGACCCTTAACGGACTGAGCTACCCAGGCACCCCTCTAATTGACATCTTAAAGTTTATTTTTTTAAGTAAATGAATCCAGATTGTAAACCACTGCAATAGAAAAATGTACCCCTCAATTTTTCTTTGTTATTTCTCTCAATCTTGGTTCCTTGAGAGAATTAAGCCCTATTTAGTTCATTGAGCCCTCAAGTGGAATGAGTGTCTCGCTGTCTTGCATCTAAGTGGTCCTAGCTAAGCACTCTCTCAGAACTGAGAGAACAGTTACTCATTTTCTGTGTGTTATAGTATACTAACAAGGAAGGGTATTTTTGATTTGCTAGTAGCACGATATAATTCCATACTTAAGCATACAACAAAGTAGGGCGCCTGGGTGGCTCAGTCGGTTAAGCGACTGCCTTCGGCTCAGGTCATGATCCTGGAGTCCCGGGATCGAGTCCCGCATCGGGCTCCCTGCTCGGCGGGGAGTCTGCTTCTCCCTCTGACCCTCCCCCCTCTCATGTGCTCTCTCTCATTCTCTCTCTCTCAAAAAAATAAATAAAATCTTTAAAAAAAAAAAAAAGCATACAACAAAGTATTCAAACCTGAGATAAGATTTTAATTCCCACGCGGGTGTTATGGTTTCGCACACGTAGAAAATCTTACTTTAATGGTAAAAGTGAGCCAACTTTCCGGAGGGAAGAGGAAAGGGAAACAAACCGATTAAAAGCAAACACTTTTAAATGCTAATGAAAACAGTGTTAGTTTTGTCAGTGGAAATCTGGGCAGAACTGCACCGTGAGGTCCACCTCCAACAGCTGAATGGATGGAACTGCTGTCCCCTTTTACAGAAAGGGAACATTAGTTTTGCTAAACGACCCGCAGGTGAAAGAGCCTGCTGAACTTGCAGCTATCAGGCTAAGTATTGGGTCAAAAACAAAGTCTGTGTGCAAACCGGAGCCAGAGATGCAAAGTGGGGCGCCCTGGTTGGTAAAACTCGCCACTGACAGGGCCGTTTTGTCCCCTCGGAGGTATGTGACAGAGGCTGACGATCTGCTGTCTTTCTGTGAATTCAGGTTCAACCCAAACGCAGCCACAGTGGAGGAGAGGATGTCAGAAAAGACCCTCCAGGTGGGCAGTGCTAATCGCCAGATCTGGAACGGCAGGAGCCATGCCTCCCCATACAGTCGACCCGGCACGCCGGGGACAGTGTCGCCTGGCGCAGCTCCGGGCCGCTGGTCCCCCCCCGTCCGGGGTCCCGAGGATATCGCACGCAGAGGCAACCCCGGGGCCCGGCCCCCGCACGGACCCCAAGCCCGCGGCCTCCCGGTTCGCGCAGCCCGGGCGCAGCGCGGGGCCGGCCAGCGCTTCCGGCAGACGGCGCCCCCGAGGCCGCGCCTCCCGCCGGCCCCGCCCCCCGCGCGCGCCCCCGGCCCCGCCCCGCCCCCGCCGGCCCCGCGCCCGCCCACCTGGCTCTCGCCGACGCAGAAGACGCGGCCGCCGCGGCTCAGGCACACGCGGGCACCCTGGGGCCGCGCGGCCGCGCCGCAGAAGGTGAAGGAGCAGCGCGAGGCGCGCAGCCGCTGCACCGTGGCGCGCACGAGCGCGGCCGGTCGGCGCCCCCAGCGCGCCCACAGGTAGAGGTAGCACAGCGTGATGAGCATGACCGGCCGGCCAGCGGCGGGGCGCGATCCCCGGACGCTCGCACCACCGGCTCTCCCCTCCCACCCGGCCCCGCCCCACGCCCGCCCTCCCGCGGGCCGGAAGAGGCCGCGCCACAGGGGTGAGGCCGCGCGGGCTGGGGAAGGCCGGGGGCGGGGGGGGGGGGTGGAGGGAGGGGTGAGGATGGAGGGAGGCTGAGCTGGGGCTGGGAGGGGGAGGATGGAGGGAAGCCGAGCTGGGGCTGGGAGGGGGAGGATGGAGGGAGGCCGAGCTGGGGCTGGGAGGGGGAGGATGGAGGGAGGCCGAGCTGGGGCTGGGAGGGGGAGGATGGAGGGAGGCCGAGCTGGGGCTGGGAGGGGGAGGATGGAGGGAGGCCGAGCTGGGGCTGGGAGGGGGAGGATGGAGGGAGGCCGAGCTGGGGCTGGGAGGGGGAGGATGGAGGGAGGCCGAGCTGGGGCTGGGAGGGGGAGGATGGAGGGAGGCCGAGCTGGGGCTGGGAGGGGGAGGATGGAGGGAGGCCGAGCTGGGGCTGGGAGGGGGAGGATGGAGGGAGGCCGAGCTGGGGCTGGGAGGGGGAGGATGGAGGGAGGCTGAGCTGGGGCGGGTAAGGAGGGAGGCCTGAGCTTGGGTGCCCCCCCCCGCCCCCACACTGGTGGGGGAAGGTGTGATGGAGGGAGAAAGGAGGCGTTAGGAAGAGGAGGTTGATAAGGTTGCAAACCAGGGATTAGGCCCATTTGGCTGATTTAAGCCAAAGTCTGGCCTCCCTTTCTTGGAGAGCTGGGAGGCAGATTGAAGAAGGGCCTGCGGGTATGTGTACATTAACTAGTACCATACTGGTTAGTTATTCAACTAACATACAGCCTCTACCCAGTCCAGCTGGGAAAATAAAGTGGGACTGGGTTTATTAGATTATTCTAGGCCTTCTTGCAAAAATGATTTTACAGGGGCGCCTGGGTGGCTCAGTCGTTAAGCATCTGCCTTCCGCTGGGGTCATGGTCCCAAGATCCTGGGATGGAGCCCTGCATGGGGCTTCCTGCTCAGGGGGAAGCCTGCTTGTGTTCCTTCTCTTGCTGTGTCTCTCTCTGTCAAATAAATAAATAAAATCCTTAAAAAAATGATTTTACAATAAATTACATAAATTCACAATGCAATTATATATATTATATATACAATGCAACTGTATATAATACATATATTTTATTTATTTTTTTTTTACTCTAAATATTTTAAAATAAGGACTGAAAACAAGTTGAAGACAGACCAGCACTAAAAAGGCTGCCCGGTGTTCTTGCACATGTGGGTCACCAATTTGTGACATCCTAAGACCAGAAGAAAAAGGGAACCTCATCAATTATGATTCAATGTTCTCATCCCTAAGACAAGCATAATTATTCCTGATGGTGACAGAGCTCTCACCCATGGAACCTCATTTGTTTTTTGTTTTTTTTAAAGATTTTTTTTATTTGACAGAGACAGTGAGAGGGAACAGAAGCAGGCTTCCCGCGGAGCAGGGAGCCCGATATGAGGCTCCATCCCAGGACCTTGGGATCATGACCTGAGCCAAAGGCAGACGCTTAACGACCGAGCCACCCAGGTGCCCCCTCATTTGTTTTAAAAGGCAGTTTGCAGGGCGCCTCGGTAGCTCAGTCAGTTAAGTGTGGACTCCTGATTTCGGCTCAGGTCATGATCAGGGTCATGGGATTGAGCCCCTGTCAGGGTCCACATGCAGCAGGGAGTCTGCTTGAGATCAGCTCTCCTCTCCCCTGCCCTCTCTGCCTGCCCCTCCCCCACCAGCTCATGTGCGCATTCTAATAAATAAATCTTCAAAAAAAATAATAAGGGCGCCTGGGTGGCTCAGTCATTAGGTGTCTGCCTTCAGCTCAGGTCATGATCTCAGGGTCCTGGGATCCAGCCCCACATCAGGCTCCGTGCTCTGCGGGAAGCCTGCTTCTCCCTCTCCCACTCCCTCTGCTTGTGTTCCCTCTCTCGCTGTGTCTCTGTCAAATAAATAAAGTCTTAAAAAAAAAAAAAAAAGGTCTCCCAGAACATTATAAATAAAATAAAAATAAAAAAATAATAATAGGCAGTTTGCAAGAAAACAGCGTCCCCAGCAATTCTGAAATATAGCAAAGATTTTCCCTGCGCCGCTTCCTACTCTGGCCTCTGCTGTAAGGAGAAGGCATAATGCAGTAGCAATCAGTTACACCACTCCCAGGTGTTCCTTCATCCAACGATAGACGTTTAAAGTGCCCTGACCACTTATTCATCTGCTTTAAAACACTGGTATAGAAAACCTACTTTCAGAACTTCAGATTTACAGTCATGTGACAGAGGAACTTTTTCCCAGTGCATACAGCAACGATAGATTTTATTTATTTTTTTTAAGATTTTATTTATTTATTCATGAGAGAGAGAGAGGCAGAGGGAGAAGCAGACTCCCCGCAGAGCGGGAGCCCGATGCGGGACTCGATCCCAGGACTTCAGGATCATGACCTGAGCCGAAGGCAGACACTTAACCATCTGAGCCACCCAGGCGCCCAGCAACGATAGATTTTAAAAGAGAGAATGTGAAAAGCAAAAACCAGCCTCAGAAACAAGATAAGCATCACAGTGGACCAGAAATAGAAGAAAGACAGTAAGTGATGAGCAAGGCTGAAGCCGTATCTTCCACTTTCCTGCAGGACCGTGGCACTTGGGAAGGGAGTTCCTGCATGGTCACAAGGCCTAAAATTGGGTCGTTGTGTCACTGGAGGAAGGAATGAATGAATCCCGCTGAGGAAGGCTTTAGTCCCTCCAGGATAACACAGGGCTAAGAAGTTAGGAATGAGAAAATGAAAAAGCTTTACAAAATGATAAACCCTGAAACCCTTCAGATAGCCTTCTTGGAGTTTGCTGAATTATGGTTCTAAGAACACAGCCTCTCCACTCCAGCTAGGTATGAAGAGGTCATCTCCTCTACCTGAAGGTCACAAACATCTCTAGTTCTTCCAAGTTCCTTAAGAGCTTTGTAACCCCACCTTCTCAGACACCATAACTGCATCGAGCCAGAACAGGAACTTTCCAGGTTTGCCCTAAGGTGCTTCCAGATGTCATGGTTTCAGAAGACATCATGGGGAAGGGTGGGGGCCAATTCTATGTATAGCTCTGGGTTATAAAGAATGGGGACCACAGTGGGTGAAAATGAACTGAGAAGTTGGTGAGGTCCCTTCTTGACCCTTGGACTGAGGAGCACTGTTACCATTCAGGCCCAAGAACGAGCACAGGAAGGCAGAGGAGTAAGAGAAGTTAAACAGGCACATGGCAGGCTCTGTTTATGAGGATAACAGCTCAAGGATCGAGCTTGGCTTCATCATCCCCAGATAACAAAGGAAAAGGAGAAGGATGCAAAAAATAGGACAATGGGGGACTCAACTGTGTGCATACCTGATTCACCCCTTATAGTCCCTCACCCTTCAAAGTGTGGTCCCTGGACCAGCAGCATTGACATCACCTGGGAGCTCACTAGAAATGCAGAACCCCCGGCTCCACCCCAGACCCACTGAATCAGCATCTGCACTTTCACAAAATCCGCATGTGATTCACAAACACGTTAAAATTTGAGCAGCATTGTTGAAATCCACCTCTGTCACTCCCTAGATTTGGGTTGCTCTGGACTCTTCACTAGACTATTCCAAATCGTTGTGGAGAACAGACTAGGAATAGACCACAGACGAGGAATTCAAGGAAGATGAGGCTTCCTACAGGAAAAGCCGACTCCAAGGCTCTCGTCTGCCCTGAGGAGGCATGCCCTGGAAATCATGGTTTGGGGATAAGGCAGAGTGTTAACCAACAGTATCCCTCACTTAGAGGAACCGTCCTGCCCCCCTCCACCACCATTAAATAGATCAACTGTTCCTGCCCACGAAAAGCCTATCTTGCTGACAGTGGCTCTGTCTGCATTTGCAAAGCTCTCTGACCTCAGCCAAATGGCCAGAGCTGAATAGGACAGTTCCTGAAGGGACCCCAGGCTAGTTGGAAGCGTTTAGTAGATGCTGAATTTTAAATAGCTCTCACTGTAAACGGTTCACATTTAGCAATTGAATTACCTAGTCTCTGCTTTATATAAAAGAATTTATTTCCTCCACATCAGTGTTGGAGTGCTAAAAACAAATACTCAGAAATCCCAGGGTCTCAAGAATGACCGTCTGTTTGAAAAAATGCCCTCCGTAAAAATGATTTAAATACAAATTTAATTGAAATCATGAGGTTTTTGTTGGTAAAAGCTGTACCGTGAAGACCTTTTCTTTGACTATTTGAATGTCTATGGTATGTGTGTTTATTAGCCAGAAAGCGTCAGGGGGACTATTCGTACATGCAGTTAACCGTTGAATAAATTAAACTATTTTAAGCCATTAATCCTTTTTATTATTGGTTTAAACCCAAAAAGAAAAACTCAGTTTGGACTGACAGAAACAAGCTACCAGCAAAAGAATAAATTAGAGGCTTGGGCTGTGATGAGGGCCTCAAAGGGGAAAAAAAATTGTCATTTTAAATCTTGCTGATTAGCAAATGCCAGGCCCCATGAAGGTAGGGATCAAAACAACCACCACCTCACCCTTGGTCAAAGATCAATTTTGGAATCCCAACTTTTAAAAACATTCATTCCAAATAGGAAAATTTTGTATTAAATACCTTGTACATTTCCATAAATTACTCCTTATAATTAATTATATAAGGAAGCTGAGAATGTATTATTTTAATTGCATTTTATTTTTATAAACTTTGGTTACTTTTCTAATAAT
This sequence comes from Mirounga angustirostris, assembly GCF_029215605.1. NCBI lineage: Eukaryota > Metazoa > Chordata > Mammalia > Carnivora > Phocidae > Mirounga > Mirounga angustirostris. Next base: position 8,997,268 of record NW_026991709.1, on the reverse strand, counting down.
ACTGCTTTTGGAAGCTTTATATTTATCAAAACGACTTTAAGTTCTACACAGTTTGTAATTAAGGGGCACCTGGGTGGCTCAGTCGGTTAAGCATCTAACTTCAGCTCAGGTCATGATCTCAGGGTCCTGGGATGGAGCCCTGCGTGGGGCTCCCTGCTCAGCAGGGAGCCTGCTTCTCCCTCTCCTTCTGCCCCTACCCTCCCCCCTTTGTGGGCGCACACATGCACTCTCTCTCTCTCTCTAAATAAATAAATAAAATCTGTAAAAAAAAAAAATACAGATAATAGGGGCCCCTGGCTGGCTTAGCCAAAAGCGTATGTGACTCTTGATTTTGGGGTTATGAGTTTGAACCCCAGGTTGGGTGTAGCGATTACTTTAAAAAAAATCTATATATATACCGATAATAAAGTCAAAATGTGAATTGTGACCCAAGAATTAAAAGGATGCTTTCACATAAAACCTTAACAGCCTATATTTAATGTGTCGTTATTTCTTAATTATATGGAATGCCAAAGTAATAGCAATCTCCCTGCAGTAAAAATAAACATATCGACTAGTAGTAAGTAGGTCAAGATAATGCTAACTGGTTAAAACCATTTGAATTTATTACAAATCTTGGTATAACAATATGTAACATTAAATTGTAAGAGAATGTTACGTATATATATATATTTTTAAAGATTTCATTTATTTATTTGAGAGAGAGAGAATGAGAGACAGAGAGCATGAGAGGGAAGAGGGTCAGAGGGAGAAGCAGACTCCCTGCCGAGCAGGGAGCCTGATGCAGGACTCGATCCCGGGACTCCAGGATCATGACCTGAGCCGAAGGCAGTCGCTTAACCAACTGAGCCACCCAGGCGCCCCGAATGTTACGTATATTTTAAAAGAAGATCTAAGTTTTAAGATAGGATTTATTTACCAACTGTTTAAAATGTATTGATTCTAATATTATCAGTAATTCAATAATAGGCAGAACCAGTTAGTTTGGCTAGAGATCACACACACACAGGTATCTTACAGCTATATTTTAAGTAACAGTATGTGGACGCAGTAATGAGAAAATGAAACGTATTATAGAATATGGTAGACTGAGGTGATCTCAAAGTGGAACAGCCCCTTCGCTATCTGGAGGGGGCTGGAGACCGCTTGCTAAATTCTACCACCTTTTAAGAACTTAAAACTGTCAGCTATTAGAATACCAGCACCCTTAAGCTGAAAGCAGAATGAAAACAGTGGAACCAAACTGTCCATCAGATGAATATGTAAAGAGCCACACACCAAACAAGAGATTATGAATTACTGGGATGCCTGGCTGGCTCAGTTGGTGCAACCTGTGACTCTTGATCTCAGGGCTGTAGGTTCAAGCCCCAAGTTGGGCACAGAGCCTACTTAAAAAAGAAAGAGAGAAAGGGATTATGAATTACTAAGCATCCATCCTGAGATACTAAGAACCAAAGGAACTGTACAGAAAATCTTGGTATCTATTCAGTATATGATTCAATATGAGTTTTAATGCTCATGTGAATACCTTGTTCTAAAAAGAACAAGGACAGGGGCGCCTGGGTGGCTCAGTTGGTTGGGCGACTGCCTTCGGCTCAGGTCATGATCCTGGAGTCCCGGGATCGAGTCCCACATCGGGCTCCCTGCTCAGCGGGGAGTCTGCTTCTCCCTCTGACCCTCCCCGCTCTCATGCTCTCTCTCTCATTCTCTCTCTCTAATAAATAAATAAATAAAATCTTTAAAAATAAAAAAATAAAAAAGTAAAAAAAATAAAAAGAACAAGGACATTGTTAAATGAAGCAAAAAGCAACTTTATTAATCAAAATAAAGAGAAAAGGAGATATAATTAGAGGATGGGAAGAATTTTAACTTGGAACACCTCAAACTATTGAAAATAGTACTCATGTCTTTAAGTCTTTAAGAGAAAAAGAAATACCTTTTCCAGCTTTGTTCATGAAGATGGCCTCAGAGCAACTTCACCCTGAAATGCACCCTAGTGCTCAGATCCTGGTATGCATGCTATTTTTTTCCATTAAAAGGAACCAGAGATCCTTGGAGAAATGGCTGGTGCAAGTGTTAGGGACATGCCTAATGGACCAGGACACCTCATTCCAGAAAGAAGGTAAGCTTCAAAGAAAAATAGGGTCCTATCAGAAGGATACAGGAGCCAACCCAAAGGGCCCCCCACTAGCCAGGTTAGGACAATTTGAGTATCAAATTGAAATGCATTAAATTTATGAAGAGCCATGAGATCATGATGATCCACAATAAAAGTTTATTCCAAAAGAATGTAGAATATAATCAGCACTGCTGTTGCTTGTTACTTGTGTTTGTAATACTGACTCCTTTATCCTATTGATGAAAATTAGTACATTGTAAATTCTTCCTTTAGAAGGCTATTTCTGAGCCAAGGGAGAATCATCGATACAAAGACCCCAGAAGCTGTGATGCCAAAGCAAAGCCCAGAAATCAGTCGGATCTCGTTTTAAGGCTCCTGAAGAGTGAGATGGTCCTAAAAATATAACAAAGTGCTCAATGTCTTAGGTCCAAAGATTTTAAAAATCAGATGACATTTGAGAACTGATCAGCCAGTATGGGAAGTACAAGCTTCTCTGGGGCAGAAATAAGTAATGCTTTGATCTGAATCTAGAGAGGGGCTAAGTGACTGCATTCCTTGAGATTACAGAATCATTGATGTGACCACAATAGATGGGATTTGGTGTCTCATAAAGACTGAGCAAAACTCTGTGATGATCAATGATCTCCATTAACCAGGACAGTCACTGTTTTCTCAAAAAACATCCATCTCCGGGCGCCTGGGTGGCTCAGTTGGTTGAGCGACTGCCTTCGGCTCAGGTCATGATCCCAGGGTCCTGGGATCGAGTCCCACATCGGGCTCCCAGCTCAGCAGGAAGCCTGCTTCTCCCTCTCCCACTCCCCCTGCTTGTGTTTCTGCTCTCGCTGTCTCTGTCTCTGTCAAATAAATAAATAAAATCTTTATAAAAACAAAACAAAACAAAAAAATCCATCTCCGAATCCAATAAAATTTTGAGTCAAATACAGGCTTAGAAGAAATAAAACCACAGATTTATATTTCTGGGTTAATAAGGAATCTATGTGTATGTGGTATCTGTATACCTGAAATGTGTTAGAGAATTGGCTATTTTAGGCACAGCCTTCTAAATCTAACTTGAAATGGGTATTTTTAACTTGAAATCTTACTGAGTCTTTAAACAGCATTGAAACATCTAAGAGAACATCAGGTTTGCCATACTGATAAGCTTAATTTGCTGGATTTATACAAATTGTTTAATCAGGCAACTGAAGTACATAAAAAAAGGAAATCTAATCGAGGAAGGGCTTGTGGTCTGGACGGGGACACTGAATACCCACGGCAGGAGGAACCTTGCCCACCTCTCACCGTGTCTGTCTCTCTTCTCATGAAGGAGAGCAGTTACAGTCTCTGCAAAAGCATATCTATAAATAAACAGACGTAATTGTGTGCGTGGTAAGTCTCCAGAGCAGGAGGAAGAAATCGGTCCCTCCATATAAGACAATGCTACATGTTGGGGCACCTGGGTGGCTCAGTCGTTAAGCATCTGCCTTCAGCTCAGGTCATGATCCCAGGATCCTGCGATTGAGCCTGCTTCTCCCTCTCCCACTCCCCCTGCTTGTGTTCCCTCTCTCGCCGTGTCTCTCTCTGTCAAATAAATAAATAAAAATAAAAATAAAAGACAATGCTACATGTCAGCAGTAGGAGAAAGGAAATGCTCCACAAAATGATGGCTCCTGAATGTTTTTCTGGGCAAACACTATCACCCCTTTCAGGTAGCCTTTTGAATCTTATGACCACAAGGTCTACCTTCCTTTCCCTCCCCTAGTGGGCATCACAAGCTCTCTTCTCCCTTCCCTGTGCTACCAGGCCCCCTTCCCTGCTGGCCCCCTCTACCTGCAGCACACAAAGATCTGACCATTTTCAGTTTCCATCTGTTCCATCATTCTGCAGCATTTGCTTTTCTGACTCTGGTGTCTCTACCAATCAGGTAAACAGAAACCACTCTAGATATTCTAACAGAGGGGATTTGATATCGAAAATTGGCTACAGGCATGATGAGGGTGCCAACATACCAAACATGGGACGGTGAGGCAACCCAGAGAACAGAAATAGCAGAAAGCCACTACCTACCCACAGGGAGATGGGGTGACCTCAGCCTAGAGCCAGGGTCACCTGGTGGAAGGGGGAACCTCCCAGGGATAACAGCTAATGCTGGGGACCCTGCCAGAGCTAGGGAGAAGAGGGGAATTCCCCTGGCTTCTCCAGTCCTCTGGGCTCTGCCATCGCCCTTGACATACCTCTTTGGAAGCCAAACGAAAGAGGCGCCTCCAAGAGCCTCCTTCCTTGTGAATCACTGGAGAGAGGGGAAGAGGCCAGGGGCGTGAGTGGATCTGAGCCAGCCCCTGTCCTTTCTGAAACTCTTACCTTGAGTCCTTTCAAAAGTCATTATCTATTTCTGTTTCTGTGTTATGGGCTGAATTGTGCCCCTCCCCCCACTCAAGTTCTAATGTTGAAATTCTATCCCCAGTATCTCAAGATGTGACTATTTGGAGATGGGGCCTTTAAAGTCGTGCTTAAGGTAAAATGAGGTCATATGCGTGGGCCCTGATGCAGGATAACTGGTGTCCTTAGATTAGGATAGAGATACACACAAAGGGAAGACCACGTGAAGACAAAGGGAGAAAACCTTCAGAAGAAGCTAACTTGCTGATACTTTGATCTTGGACGTCCAGCCTCCAGACCGTGAGGACATATATTTGGGCTGTTGAAAATGCCCAGTCTGCGGTACCTTGTTACGGCAGCCAGGGCTAACTGATATATCCTAGTTCTGTCTCTGACCCTTCTGTGAACCACTGGTCTGGAAGGAGTCTTTGCCCCCCACTCCGGCCTCACCTACATTCTCTTCCAGGGTGGTCCATTTGCTCTTTGGGTTTCAGTGGCCACCCTTTGGGCATGATGTCCAGATGGCTACAGGGCCACAATCATTGTTTCTCCAAACCTACTTGGACCTTCTGTTGGTATCCCAAGTGCAACATGAATAAAACCAACTATATTTCTTTCCCCACAAATTTCCTCTTTGTCCTGATTTCTCTAGCTAAGTTAATGACATCAGTCTTTTTTTCACGTGGACCTAGAACATAGTCATCTTGGAGTCCCGCCTCTGCCTCACATCCTCTGTATCAGTGGATGACATCTCCACACCGTCTCTTGAGGGTTTCGTCTTTCCACCCCACCCCTCATCCAGTCCAAGTGCCCATTCTGCTCTCATCCGCTTATCGGAACTAACACAATAGCCTCCTGATGATTCCCTGTGGGTTTCCTGCTTCCCGCCTCTCTGTAATCCAGCACATTGTGACTTTGTAAGGTCAACTCTGATCTCATCGCTCCCCTACTCAAACCCTTCAGTGTTCACCCCTGCCCACCAGGGAGTTCAGTGTCTTACCTGGCATTCGAGACTCCGTTGTACCCAGCTAGCCTAGTCTCCCCCTCGTGCCGTCCATCAACTTGTTTATTCTCTCCACATCAGCACATCATGCACTATGCTAATCACTGTGTATATTCTTACATTTAGACCTCTCGTCTCTGCAGGGAGGCTGTTGTCCCCATCCTGCAGAGGAGCAAATGAGTGACTTGCTCAAGGTACCACAACTGGGTGGGGATGCTGGAGGCTGGATTTATGTCCTTCTGACTCCAAAGTCCTTCACCATATAAACCAGGCACCTGAGAGCAAAGAATGCTCTATGCACAACAGTAATAAATAGAAATGAGACTCAAGATCCAAGAGGGAACAGAAGCAGAAGGTTCAGACTATGGTGCTGCTGGCCCCGAGGGCAGCCTTTTGTATCCAGATCAGACAGGCTGGGATTGTCCAGAACTCGGACACATCCAAAAAGCTGTAAGAGGGTTCATCAAGATCCTCCCGGCAAACAGCTGGCTCTGGAAACAGCTCCAAAACCAAAAGAGGCTTGGGATACATTTCCTGTACTACAGCTGAATGTCACTGATTCAACAACATCTTAAAGAACCTCAAGTACAGGAAAATACAAAGTTTAAAACTGCAGTCTAAATGCTAGGGTAAATTTTTTAAAAATCTAAAAAAAGTAATAAATGCTATGTGGTACCCTGGATTGGATCCTGGAACTAAGTGGACTTTAGTGGAAAAACTAGTGAAATCTGAAGTTTGTAGTTTAGTTGATATACTAGTTTTGATAAATCCATGGTTGTGTAAGATGTTAACACTGGAGGAAGCCGAGCAAAGAACTCTGTACTATTTTTGCAACTCTTGTAAGTCTGAAATTATTTCAAAATAAAAAGTCATAAAAATTAGGAGATAACCTTCTACTGAATTTCATTGGCATTTTCTCCCCTGTCCCGAACTAGCCTTACGGTCTTCAGCACATCATTTCATCTCTCTGGGTCCCAGTTTTCAACTATTTAAAAAAGGAGTGACACAAACCAGATCATCAAGCTATAAAATCCTAATACATTTACGACGTGATTCACTTTACAAGGACCTGATCTGCAGTGATGTCTTATTCACGTTCATAACCCTGGTATTTCTCACTGTTGCTCGATCAAAGTTTCTGAAACTAAACTGGCTCGTACCTCAATTTGTAAGATGAGGGAGAACTGTTTGACTCTTTTGCCTACTTGGCCACTAGAGAGCGAAGTGCTCACAAAACTCTCTCCACTGAAAGCAAATTTATCTTCATCCAACAGAGGGGAGTGGTCCTTTACGTCCTATGCACATAAAAATCCATTCCTAGTTGGGGGAAGGGAGTCACCATCTGTGAATAGTTTCCTGCCCATCAGATAAGACCTCCAGTTGGGGCGATTAGTACCATAAGCTTCCAGAGATTAGACAAACACAGCACTCAGCAGACTCAAAAGTCTAAACCACCTCAATAGATCAGAGACTGAACAGCAAACAGGTGAGCCCCACTCACCAGTTGTCTTCCTATTTCCTGAACAAAAAGGGTCGCACTTTTAAAACGCTGGTTAAAGAGATCAAATGAATGACTGGAAATTGACTAAAACCTTTACAACCAAAATGAAAAAGCCTTAGCACTGCATCCTCTTAGCAGCCCAGGGCTGAGCCTGTGTGAGCTGCAGTTTGCATGGTGAAGCAACAGAGGCATCGATCTGGAGTCAGGCATCCTGGGTTCAAATATTGCCCCAGATCCCCGGCTCCCCCCACGGGCACAGACACGGACACATACAGTGACCATGTGACTGTGGGCAGGTGCCTCTGTCCTCACAGTCCTCCTGGAGAATAACAGCATCCACATGGTCCTGGCTGAGGATTAAGAAGGAGGTGGGCGGGCGCCTGGGTGGCTCAGTTGGTTAAGCGACTGCCTTCAGCTCAGGTCATGATCCTGGAGTCCCGGGATCGAGTCCCGCATCGGGCTCCCTGCTCGGCAGGGAGTCTGCTTCTCCCTCTGACCCTCCTCCCTCTCCTGCTGTCTGTCTCTCATTCCCTCTCTCAAATAAAAAAAAAAAAAAAAAGAAGGAGGTGGGCACACAGGGCCTGGTAGTGACCTGATCCAGGAACAGCCCACCTGGATGAGTCAAAAGGAAGGGAATAGGAGAACAAGACGCTTTCATTTCATCCTCCTAACTCTTAGGGGTGAATATTATTACCTCCTTCTAACAGCACAGGAAACGGGCTGTGGTCTACCCAAAGCAGGTCTCCTTTCAAGTAGATCAAGTTGCCTTCCTCAGGCACAGAAAAGCGTGTCTGCCCCCAAATGTTCCTGAGCCGACCAGTCACAGTGCCTCACATCCCTACCATTTGAACCTTTACTTCAGGTGTTATCATTTAATGTCCCAACAGGATGAGATTTAAATTGCAGTCAGTGTCAAGTTCTGGACTGTGGCTGCTTTCAGTGTCCACCACAGTAATTTAGAAAATTCAGAGTAGACATCCTCCTCCCACCCCCCAGTGTGTAGGAAGGAGGACAGAAACATTGTAATATAATCTGCTGCCTCATGATTTGCCAAGTAAAATCCCAGACAGCCTGAGACCTGAGAAAGGGACAAGCAGAGGGGCATCAAGGGACAACTGGGAGTGACAGGACTGAGGGTCAAAAACTTCAGGGGCCCTTCAGCAGAGCACCCTGGGAATGTCACCCAGCAAAGCACAGATGATAATTTATCAAAAAGCAAACTCGGTGTAAATTACAGTCACTTCGGTAACACCCAACACCAACGGGTCCTCCCCTTGTGGCTGCAGAGGCCATGAAAAGGGGCAGATGAGGCACATAATAACTGAATTTTCTCTTCTCCCTCAGCCAACCGGGGCATTTTCTCCTAGGAACTGAGACTTCCATGCTTAGGGAAAGTGAATCCCTGCTTATTTAAAACAAACAAAAAACAAAAAAACCTCACACCTGTTATCAAATTTTGCTACTGGAAGTTTCATGGGTCTGGAAAGCAAAGTTTGGTGGAAAGACTCAGTGGGACAATGGGAGCATTACATGCAGCCCCTTACATTCCCAGGCCACCATGGCTCTGCTTTCTTGTTTTCACTGGGTTTTTGTAGAGGCACCAGCATCAAGACTCCAGGAAGGGGTCCAGAAAAGCTGCCATGCTCCTTGTTGGTGTCCCTTGCTTCGCAGGTCAACCTGTGGTTTTTTTTAAATGCAAACGTATTTTTTAAATGCTACACTTGTGAACACAGCATAATGCATAGAGTGGTCGAATCACTATGTGCCACACCCAAAGCATTGTCAACTACACTTCAATTATAAAAAAACCTAATATAGGGGCTCCTGGGTGGCTCAGTTGGTTAAGCATCTGACTCTCGATCTCAGTTCAGGTATTGATCTCAGGGTCTTGATCTACGGTTGTGAGGGGTTCCTTGCTAGGTATGGAGCCTACTTCAAAAAAAAAAAAAAAAAACCTATACTATAGCTAAACAAAAAAAATAAAATGAGTTTATGCAAATCCTGCATCTTAGCCTCAAAAGCATTGCAGGCAATTTACAATAAAATAACAGTAAATCTGGTGGAATAAAAGGAGAAATTGAGACTGTGAGAAAGGAACTCAGTAACCACAGGGCCTGTGCGTTATCGGGTTTATAAATGCTTGTAAAGCCCTAACTAGAGAAAAGGCCGTTTCCTGAAGAAGCCAAGAGCAGATGACGCAGCTGAATTGGAACTGCTTTATGCTGCCCGCTTTGAACGAGATTTCAACCCTGGAAAGATGATTGCATCCAGCCCCCGGGCATCTTGAATAAGAAAAGCAAAACCAGACGAGCAGGAGGTGATCAAACTATTCCCTTCTATAAATAACTCCCCCCTAGGGGAGTAACAGCAGGATCAAAGGCAGGAAACCGAGCCGAAGAATCCGGCCGTTTCTTGGGAGAACCCACGGAGGAGCGTGCGCCCAGGGCCCCGGGGAGCCGGGACCGGGCACTTTACCGGGCCGGACCGAGCCCCGCCATCCGCGCCGCACCTACCTGCTGCCGGAGCCCGGGGCACCCCCAGCCGGGCTCCGCGCCGCGGCCCATCGGGTGGCCGATCGCTGCCGAAATGCCCCGGAAGGTGTGCCCAGGACAGAGCAGGTGGCAGCGGGGGCGTCGGGGACAGTGCGAAAGGCCAGGTAGGGAAGCCCCTCGGTGGGGTCCCACTGCCGCTGCACAACCCCAAATCCTGACTGCTGTGGCCACCGCTGGCCACACTGGCAGGGACTTCTGGCTCAACCTGGGCACCCCTCCCCCGGCTCTCCTCCACTTGGCCGCCCAGAGCACGGCCTGGCCTGCCCCTGCGTTCTCCTACCTGTCCTTAGGCTTTGCCTTAAACGTCAAAATGCCACCTCCCCAGGGAGGTCTCGCTCCACGCTCCACGCCTAGGCTAGGTGAGCCCCCTCCCCCCTCCCCCACACACTCCAGCAACAACACTCACCCACCTTGTAATTGTTTGAACCCTGAGTCTGCCTTCTCTTTGAGGCTGGAAACTCTCCAGGGGCAAGGACGAGATCTGTCTTTATTCCTGGCACAGAGTGAAACCAAGGTGGCTGAAGGTTTTGCTAGGTGAGAAGGAAAAGTCGCCAAATCGGGCCCCTCTTGCTAGGATGTTTGGGTGAAGAAGGTGCAGATTATGGGTTTAAATTGCTTATTCAGGGGTACCTGGGTAGCTCTGTAGGTTAAGCGTCTGCCTTCCCCTCAGGTCATGATCCCAGGGTCCTGGGATGGAGCCCCTGCATGGGGCTCCCTGCTCAGTGGGGGCAGCCTGCTTCTCCCTTCCCCGCCCCCCGCTCATGCTCTCTCTTACCCTCTGTCTTTCTCTCTCTCAAATAAATAAAAATATTTAAAAAAAAAATTTTTTTTAACTGCTTGTTCAGTGGATTTCTTGTTCCGGTGCTAGGTGCTAACTGCTTTCATCACAAGAGTAACTGAGACCTGGATTTACTGTTCCTTTGCTAGGGGCACTTAGTAGATTTCCATTGATGCCTCAACAATGGATGGTCCTATTTTTGCCATCTAATTCCTGAAGCCTTCACTGTCAGCATAGCAGTTCCAAGCACGAACTTGAGCCTTCCCCATCTGTGTTTTGGGGAATAGGGAATTCATTATTCTGTGGTGGACCTCTATAGAAGGCCCCATGGTGTCCATTAGGAATACTGCCCCCCCCCCCCAAAAAAAAACCAAGGAGATAAATGCAAAGACTAAGCATCTGGGAAAAGGAATGGAGTCTGGCCTCCAGTTAGGTGGCTATGGATGGCCTCCAGGTCAGAGAAAACCTCAAGTTGAGATCTGCCATCACTGCTGAGGTTTCTAGTAAACACAGCAGAATTCAGAGTGACCAGAGTGAGCAGAATTCAGGTGACCAGAGTAAATGTCTTCAAGAACCACAATTGCTGACAACTGCAAAATATTCCACATTTGAGGGCGCCTGGGTGGCTCAGTTGGTTAAGCGACTGCCTTCGGCTCAGGTCATGATCCTGGAGTCCCGGGATCGAGTCCCGCATCGGGCTCCCTGCTCTGCAGGGAGTCTGCTTCTCCCTCTGACCCTCCTCCCTCTCATGCTCTCTGTCTCTCATTCTCTCTCTCAAATAAATAAATAAAATCTTTAAAAAAAAAAAAAAATTCCACATTTGAGTGTTCCATGATTTGTTCACTCCTCTCATGTTGTTGGGCTGTTTTCTCCCCCAAGTGATTGCTCACACAATGCTGAGAACAGTCCTGTACAAAAACTTTTTAGCCACCTTTCTGGTAATTGGTTAGGATATACTCCTGTGTTCCTATAAGTGAAATTACTGGGTCAAATGATATAAGCCTAAGACTATGGGAACCTAAGGCCAAACTTCTTGAATGTTGTATCATTTTATCTCCTAATAGAGGACAGCCTTTTAAAAAAATCTTTATTAAAATCTTTAAAAAAAGGGGGGGGGCGCCTGGGTGGCTCAGTTGGTTAAGCGACTGCCTTCAGCTCAGGTCATGATCCCAGAGTCCTGGGATCGAGTCCCACATCGGGCTCCCTGCTCTACGGGGAGCCTGCTTCTCCCTCTCCCACTCCCCCTGCTTGTGTTCCCTCTCTCGCTTTTTTAAAATCTTTAAAATAAATAAATAAATAAATAAAATAAAAAGAAAATAAAAATAAAAAAATCTTTATTACTTTTAGGGGCACCTGAGTGGCTCAGTCGATTAAGCGTCCAACTCTTGATTTTGACTCAGGTCATGATATCAGGGTTGTGAGATTGAGCCCTGAGTCTGGCTCCGTGCTGGGAGTGGAGCCTGCTTAAGATTCACTCTCTCCCTCTGTCTCTGCCCCTCCCCTGCTCTAAAAAAAATAAATCTTGGGATGCCTGGGTGGCTCAGATCGTTAAGCATCTGCCTTCAGCTCAGGTCATGATCTTGGGGTCCTGGGATCGAGCCCCACATCATCGAGCCCCGTGTCGGGCTCCCTGCTCCACAGGGAGTCTGCTTCTCTCTCTCCTTCTGCCCCTCCCTCTGCTTGTGCCCTCTAGCTCTCTCTGTCAAATAAATAAATAAATAAAATCTTTAAAAAATAAATAAAAATAAATCTTTACTACTTTGATTAATGAAAAATGGTTATTTCTCTTAAAAGAGTGGTTTTTCTTTCCTTTTGAATTACTGGAAAAACATTTTTTTTCAATGTTTTACTAGTCATTTGCATTTCTTCACCTATGAAGGACATTTACAGTGCATGTTTAAAAAAACAAAAACTAGAATATTGCCAATACCTCTATACTTCTTATCTTTCCCATCCCATACCCCTGACTCCTCATCCTTGATATTCCATTTATCACTCCCTTGCTTTAAAAAATACATCTTAAATGAGTATATCCCTACACAGTACATTGTTTTGTTTTAGCTTTATAAAAATATTATTCAATAAGTACACTTCTGAGCCTGGCACTTTTCCATGCCATGTTTCTAAGATTTACACATATAATTTTGCATAGCTGCACTTTATATTCATTTTCACTGCTACATAATATATTCTGTTGTATGACTACAACATCATTTGTTTAGCCCTTGTCCAGCTGATCGACACTGAGTTATTTCCAGTTTGTTTGCTGTGACAGACAGTCCTGCTCTGAATATCCCCTTACTTATCCCCGGAGCCAGTGGGCAAACATTTCTCTGGGTTGTGGACCCAGGAGAGGGATTACTGGGTTGAGCTAATTAACATTCGTTTTTAAAGGTAATGCTAAACTGTTTTCCAAAGTAGTTATAACAATATATCTCCCATTACCAGTGGTTTTTATTTGTTCTCAACTGAATATCTTTTAGGCCAAATACCTGTTCTTTTCAATTTGCAGTTTATACTGATTTTTACAACTGCCTTGGAGAATTGTGAGGTTCCCAAACACAAAACTTCACATTGTGGTTCTTAAGAGAATCCTCTAGAGGCAACGAGCCAGCTAATCACAAACCCTTATTGTCCAAAATCTAGGTGTAGGCCATGGTGGCTTGGAGTAGACCCATGGTTCGCAGGACAATGGCAGGGGTGTTACTAGCCTAAAAGGTCTGCTGTGAGCTTGGTGTGGGGGGCTTTCCCTAGTGACACAAGAGTCTTGTGCACGGTAGCCCCAGCAGCTGCTTTCAGAATCTCCTGCTATTTGTAGCTCTATGCTGTCACACACCCCCCCACCCCCGTACATACAACCTTCTATTTAAATCAGCCACTCTTGGCATCTCAAGCTACCACTCTTCTTAAAGGCCAAAAAACATCTACACTCTTTGATTTGGGATTCACAGTTGTGGGCATTCTAAAAATGCTAATAGGGCGCCTGGGTGGCTCAGTTGGTTAAGCGACTGCCTTCGGCTCAGGTCACGATCCTGGAGTCCCTGGATTGAGTCCCGCATCCGGCTCCCTGTTCGGCAGGGAGTCTGCTTCTCCCTCTCCCACTCCCCGTTTGTGTTCCCTCTCTCGCTGTGTCTTTCTCTGTCAAATAAATAAATAAAATCTTTAAAATAAATAAATAAATAAAATAAAAAAAAATAAAAATGCTAATAAAAGAAGAAATTAGATTCTTAAAGATACTGATAGCCACATGGTTTATGAGTGATTTTAATTGGCAAAACATTTTTTATTTTTTAATTATATATTTTTTATATTTTATTATTATTTAAAATTATTATTTAAATTATTTTTTTAAAATTATTATTAAATTCTCTTTTAATTTTTATTTTAAAGATTATTATTTTTTGAATTATTATTTTTTTAATTATTATTTTAGAGTAATCTCTACACCCAACATGGGGCTCGGATGCTCTACAGACTGCCCCAGCCAGGTGCCCCTTAATTGGAAAATTTTAAATGTTCCATAGTAGGGAACATATTAGGCAAATTGGGGTGTATCCACTAAGTGGTACAAAGTGTCGCACCGACTTTTCTTCTTTTTTTTTTTTTTAAAGATTTTATTTATTTATTTGAGAGAGAGAATGAGAGACAGAGAGCACGAGAGGGAAGAGGGTCAGAGGGAGAAGCAGACCCCCCGCCGAGCAGGGAGCCCGATGCGGGACTCGATCCCGGGACTCCAGGATCATGACCCGAGCGGAAGGCAGTCGCTTAACCAACTGAGCCACCCAGGCGCCCACCGACTTTTCTTCTTTCCCCTGAACCATTTGAGATTAAGTTGCAGAAATCATGACTCTTCAGTCCTAAGTATTTCAGGGTAAACTTCCTAAAAACAAGAAGGTTCTCTTATGTAACCACGTTGCAATGTTCAAATTTGAACACCGATCCAACGCCAGTATCTCGTGTTCAGTCCATGCTCACATTTTGACAATTGTCCCAATAACACCCTTTATGGTAATATTATCTTTGCCAAAGTCACACATTTCATGCAGTTGTCGTCTCTTTATTCCCCTTTAATCTGGACAGTTCCTTAGTCTTTGTCTTTTGTGGTCTTGACATTGTTTGAGAGTCAGGCCCATATTATTATCCCTCATTAAGAGTTTGTCTGTTTCTTTATGATCCAATTCAGGGGATGCTTTTTTGGCATATGATGTCAGGTCACCCTTATTGATGATGCTGACTTTGATCACATGGCTAAGGTGGTATCACCAAATTTTCCCACTATAAAGGTTCCTGTGGAGTTGACTGTGTAATATCCCCCAACAAGCTTTCACCCAGGGGTTTTAGCATCTATTAATGATTCCCGCCTGAGTCAGTTATTGCTATAATAGTTGCACGACAGTTACTTTTCTAACTCTGCTGTCCCTTTAGCATTTATTAGTTGGTACTCTACTGTAAAGAAGAGCCATTCCTCTATTTGTTTGTTTGCAAGATTGTTTTTTTGGTATCATTCTGGACTCACGGATCGTTTTTTTCCAATGTCATAATTCACTACTGTCATTATTCATTTTGATTTCAAATGGCTCTAAATTTGGCCATTGGAAGCCCTATCAAGCTGGCCCTGTGTCCCTCCTGACCTGTCTCCATCATTCTTTCTGCACCTCCTTGCTTTCAGCTGGCACAAGCTGTTCCTGAGTATCTTTCACTTGCCCTGCCTCTCCCGGAGTGAGCCATTACTCCAAGGAGCTCTGGACAATGGTGTTTAGAAACTAAGATATGGACACAAGGAATGCTCATGGCTCTTGGAGTGCCCCTATTGCCCAGGCTTTCTCAGCAGGCAGATCTAGGAAGTAGATTCCAATTGACAGAGCTCTGATTCCAATCCACAGAGTTCTGCCTTGCCGCCCCTCCCTCCATGTTTGTAACACCCTACTCCAAAGGAGAATGAATATACCATAGTATATTCATCAATTTACTTGATCCTACAATACACACACAATATTTTCAGAATTGCTACCCCGGACCACTGGCAACTAAGTGAAGTTCAAAATTTCTTTGTAGTTTTGTTCGCTTGTTTACACACAGAAGGTGTACAAAGATTTGTGTTCAAAAGTAATCTGGGTTTACTTCTCCTGCAGTTAATTTACTATAGCATTTAGTTCATTAGTTTACTTCTGTTTGTATTCAATTTTAGTTTTCTCTTCCCCCTTCTTTGTTGATTTAATTTTACTTTACTTTACTTTACTGAATATTAAAACATCCATGTTTCTACAAGTCAAAACTACCCCAAAAAAGTACGCTTGAATACATGTCATTCCCCCAGTTTCTCCCCATTCCCACCCATCCACTCTAAGTAACCAATTTATTAGTTTCTAGTTGATTCTTCCTGAGTTTTCTTTTTTAGCAAAAATAAGCAGATCCTTGAATATTTTATTTCTCCTCATTTTACACAAACAGTAGCATAATATATGTATTTTGTATTTAACTTTTTTCACTTATTAATATATCCTAGAAATCACTCCATATCAGCTCATAGATATCTTCCTCACGCTCTTTAACAACCACATAGTATTTCATTGTATGAACGTGCCAGTTTATTCAACCCCTTGTCTATGTATTGGCACAAAAATTGTCTCCAAGATTTTGTCATTGCAAGTAATGCTGCAATAGGTAACTTTGTACATATATATACTTTCATGTTGGCGTGTTTCTCGAGGGAGAGTTTCTAGCTGTGAAACTGCTGGGTCAAAGGATAAATACACACCAACTTTTGTTAGATGTTGCCAAATTCCCCTGTGCGGGAGTTGTACCGTCTTGCATTCCCACCAGCAATGTATGAGTGCCTGCGTCCCCACAGCCTGTCCTCTCGCTTTTGACTTTTGCAAACTGGATCAAGTTAGAAATCGTATCTCAGAATAATGTGCTTTTCTCTTACTATAAGAACCTAACTAACATCTTTTCGTTTAAGGACCAGTTTCATACTTTTTTTTTTTTTTTTGCAGATTATCCATTCATGTCTCTCGCCTTCTTTAAAATTGGAATTCTGATCTTTGGTCCCCTCAGTCTTATTTACTTATGTGGGATATTAACCTTGTGTCCGTGATATACGTTGCAGATCTATTTTCCCCATCTTTTACTTTCTTTATGGTAGGTTTTTGTTTGCCTCCGAACCGATTTTTGTTTTTCAAGGTGGGTACACCTATCAATCCTTTCCCCCTTGCCCCTGGACTTGGGTCACTAGCAAGCCGCGGGCGCACCGACGCTGCGGAGAATTCACGCGTATCTTCCGGCCGCGCGTGGGCCCGTCCTGCTTGCTCCCGCTCCCGCTCGCACCTGGCACACACGTGCGTCTGGGACGGCGCCCGGGGGCGGGGGGGGCGGGGGGGGGGGGAGGAACCCAAGAATGTGGTTGGCCAGGCTGCGGAAGGCGGGCCGCGCCTGCGCACTGACAAGCGGGCCGAGCCGGCGGGGTCCCCGCGGGGAGGAGCGCGAGTGCGGTGGCGCTGACATGCGCGAGGTTTCCTCGCGGCCCTTCCGGAAGCGCCGCCCCGCCCCCTCCGTGGTGGGCCCGGGAGGGTCTCCCGCCTTCCCCAGCGGAGGCCTGCGGCCCGGCCTGCGACCCCGCCCTCCCCCGGCGGCGGCCGGCCTGCCCGCCCCGCCTCGCTGCGTCCCCCACCGCCTCCGGAGGGGACGCGCGCCGCGGGGTTTGGGGCCGCGGGAGGGCGTGCGAGCGCCGGGGATGTGGCGGCGGCGCCTGGCGCTTCTCTAACGCTAGTCGCGGGAAACGAAACCGTTCGATGCTTCCCTTCCAGCCTTCTCTCCCCCGCGTTGTCCGCTGCTGACCTTGTTTTTTTTAACCCTCCTTTATGCAGTCCTCCAGTCTGTCACCCCCTTATAACTGCCTTATAGATCCTATCTCAAGGCGCCCAGCAAAAAGAGGGGCTCTCCGCTGGCCTCCTCCGGTCATCCCCTTTACTAAGATGTATCCGGGTCCCAAACACGGGGTGTCTTTTCCAACACCCAAACAAGCGGGTCTCGGGTTCTCTGCCCCCACTTCAGACGCCACCCACATTTCTGCCACGCAGACTACAAATTCGTGGGTGGGTTCCCACCTGCACGCCTCCAGTTTGATGATTCCTGGAACACCCAGAACTCAGGAAGGGGCTTTCCTTACCCGTATTCGGTGAAGGGTACAACTCACCAGGAGCGGGACGATGGAAGAGAAGCACCGAAGGGAGGTCCAGAGCGTCTGTGCCTTTTGCCCGGCCCCACCCTGGCAGCGCCCAGCCCTGAGCCCTTCTCTCTGATGGTTTTTATGATTTCACTGGGTAGGTGGAGGCTGAGTTAACAAGTGAAGTTTACAACCTTCTCATCGCTTGGTTGTTTCCCCAGCTCCCAGCCATGTGGGAGCCCACAGTTACCACCTCATTACCTTAACCTCAGCTGTGGTTGCCCTTACCAGGAGCTTCCAAGGGTTTGGGAGCTATGTGCCAGGCCCTGGGGACAAAGACCAAATATGTTTTTTACTGTGCCACGCTCCCCCAAACCCGTAACTGCATGTAATCATGAGAAAAACATCTGACAAATTCCAACAGAGGATCATTCTACAAAATACTTGACCTGACCTTAGAACTGTCTAGGTCATGAAAGACAAGGAGAAGCGGAAAGGTTTTTCACAACCATAAAGAGCCTAAATTGATGGTTAAATGTAATGTGGTATGCGGATGGGTTCCTGGGACAGAGAAAGAACATTAGGGAAAAACAGAAAATCTGAATAAAGTACAGACAACAGATAATATCTATATAGGTTTATTAACTGTAAGAAATATACTGTAGTAATGTGATATAGTAACAGGAAACTGGTTTATGGGAACTCCACTGTCTTGCAAATTTTCTGTAAAATTATTCTAAAAATAAAGTTTATTAAAAAAAACTTCTGAGGGCGCCTGAGTGGCTCAGTCGTTAAGCGTCTGCCTTCAGCTCAGATCATGATCCCAGGACCCTGGGATCAAGCCCTGCATTGGGCTCCCTGCTCAGCGGGAAGCCTGTTTCTCCCTCTCCCACTCCCCCTGCTTGTGTTTCCTCTCTCGTTGTATCTCTCTCTGTCAAATAAATAAAATCTTTAAAAAAAAAAAAAAAAGAAAATCATTTTAGGGGCGCCTTGGTGACTCAGTCGTTAAGCGTCTGCCTTCGGCTCAGGTCGTGATCCCAGGGTCTTGGGATCGAGCCCCGCATCGGGCTCCCTGCTTGGCGGGAAGCCTGCTTCTCCCTCTCCTACTCCCCCTGCTTGAGTTCCCTCTCTCACTGTGTCTCTCTCAGTCAAATAAATAAATAAAATCTTTTTAAAAATTTTTTTTAAAGATTAAAAAAAACCTTTTGAAACACCCTTCAGTTTTCAGGACACACGTTCTTTAAAAGACAGGGAAAAAATTTGTAAATCACTCTCTTGTCGTATTTATGGTCAGTATGCTGGCAGGTAGGAAGAGAATACTAGAACGGGATCTTCTTTGAGACACCGTGATGCCTGTGTATCAGACACAAAGAGAGGGTGAGGAAGACCCCCACCGGCCAGAGCTGCAAAGGAAGCGATGCTTCCCTGGTCCCCCAGTGCCTCAACCTAAACAAGGAAATACAAGGGGTCAGAGAGGAGGAGTGGGGTGAGAGCCCTGGGCCTGCTGTGAGGTGTCTTCTCCTGGCCCTTCCTTCTACCAGGAATAGCCCAGAGTGTGTTAGTCTGTGTCCCTGCATTTGGAGGACCCGGTGGACATGTGTCTGACATCCCCTAGGAAATCCAGTTGGACTGACCAACTGCTTTGGTGGCAAGGCTGGGAGCATGCAGCTGTCTGCAATTCTTATAGGGGTCCTTGAATCACATGTGGGCCATGGGAGAAAGTAGGGGGCTGGCAATGAATCACTGAGGGTCCTGCCCCTAAAGGGCTGCCTAGGAGCAGAGGGAGGAATGCTGGATTTCTAGGGCTGAAAAAGAAGTTGCAAGTTAATTCCCCAAATCAAGGTGGATGTGCCAGAATTCTCCAAGTTGGAAATCTCCGAAGAAATTCCAAAAATACCCATGAGAGGAAAAGGAGCTGAAGAACAGCCCCTGAGAGTATGGAGCCTCCCAGTGGGTGAAACCTGTCTCATCCTCCCACTTCTCCCATCCTGGCTGGAGACTGAGCCCATGGGTGGTGGGGAGCTAATGGGCAGGGCACCAAGGAAGTCAAAAGAAAGCGGTAACGTCCAACCACACCCCCTCCTGCAGGCAGGCAGTTGCCAACCCCTGACCTGCAGCTGGCCTTGGAATGGATCTTGAAGGACTGATCGATAGCTAGTACTGGAAATACTAGTTTCTGAATTGAGAATGAACTTGTGGCTTAAAGTATCCCCTAACATTGTGTCCTACCTGAAATGAGCAGAAAAGTTTTGGGCCTACATTAGGGGTTGAATTATGCCCTCCCGCGCGAAGATATGTTGAAGTCCTACCCTCCAATACCTTAGAATGTGACCTTATTTGGAAATGCGGTCACTGCAGATGTCATTAGTTAAGACAAGGTCATACTGACAGGAAGGATGGGCATGATGACCAAGGCAGAGACTGGAGGGACCCAGCTAGCCACCAAAGCGGGGAAGTGGCAAGAAGGATTGGGGGGCATGGCCCTGCCAAGACCTGGATTTTGGACTTTTAGCTTTCAGAATTGAAAGACAATAAAATTATTGTTTTCAGCCATCCAGTTTGTGGTACTTTGTTACAAAAGCCTGGGAAACTAATACAGCCTCCTAGAGTTTTCATCTGGGGCGGGCAAGATCATTTCCACTGGATGCATTAAAGAGATGGTAAAAGGTAAAAGGTTGCGCTCATCATGTTCCATGAGTCATGCATACGGTATACCCGTTCCTCCAACTGTCCTGCGGAATAAATCTCTCCCAGGGCCCAAGAGAGTGTGGCGGGCTGCTGGCACAGAGCCAAGGCCCATAGGAGGTACCAAAGGAAAGAGGACCTGGTTTAGTGGTGATCAACTCAGGCACCTCTAACAAGAACGTAGCCTTTGAAAGAGTCACGAATGTCAATAATGGCGTGCATCTGTGTGAGGTTAGTTGTGAGGCATTGCTTTGTAACAGCAGAAGGTTGGAAACCACCTAAATGTCCATCAGGTAGGGATAGTTAAATAAATGTTGGTACTCCACACACTGGCACACTGTACAACTCTTAAACAAAAGATGAGGCAGCTCTCTGTGCATTGATATGGAAATAGAAATATCTGGAATATGGTAATCTACCTTTTATGTAAAGGCAGAGGGGCTGATAAACTGTAAGTGTATTTTGCTTATATTTGCATAAAGAACCCTAAAGCCTTCACAAGAAGCTATGAAAAGTGGGGGACAGGGGAATGGAGTGGAAAGGCGCAGGGGTGGGAAGGAGACTTTCTTACTCTGCCACTTTTTATGCTGGGTTGTTTTTGAGCCATGTGAACACAAGATCTGCTAATGAAATGAAATGAAAAATGAATAGGGAGAACGTCAAGAAAACTGGTTTTCTAGAGTGAGGAGTAAATTGGATATGCAGTTGACCTTTGATAAACACAGGTTCAAACTGCATAGGGGCCCACTTACACACAGATTTTTGTGGATTTTTCTCCATAAATACAGTACAACACTGAACTATATTTTTTCATACAATTTTCCTTTTTTTTTCTTTTAAGATTTTATTTATTTATTTGAGAGAGAGGGAGAGCAGAAGCAGGGGCGTATGCAGAGGGAGAAGGAGAAGCAGACTTCCCACTGATCGGGAGCCCGAAGTAGGGCTCGATCCCAGGACCCTGAGATCACGACCTGAGCCGAAGGCAGACGCTTAACTGACTGAGTCACCCAGGTGCCCCTCTTACTATTTTTTTAGTAACATTTTCCTTTCTCTAGCTTACTTAACTGTAAGAATACAATGTATAATATATAACACAAAATATGTGTTAACCAACTGCTTACGTTCTCAGTAAGGCTTCTGGTCAACAGTAGGCTATTAGTAGTTAAGTTTGGGGGGAATCAAAAGTTATATGCAGATTTTTGACTGGATGGGGCTATGGCACCCCTAACCCCCAAGTTGTTCAATGGTCAACTTGTATTGAATATCAAATAACTATGGAGATTCAGAATATTCAGTCAAAAGTTTAGGAATAACCAGAGAATCATAAAATGTTTGAACCAGTACTTAGCATCAGGAAATTCCCTCAAGGCAGTGTATAGTCTAGATCAAAGGGAGGAGGGACCCACATGGGGAAGGTGTAAAATAATGACCAGGGCCAGTAGGGGCAAAAGGACGGGAGATAGAGGTTTTTTCAGGAAAGATCTAGAAAGATAAATTCCAGCTGAACTTCTTACATAGCAAACACTGCTTGAAATAAATGGGTCATAGTCATAGAAGTTATTTCTGCCATGTGAGTATATTTATGCTAATTTTTCTGGCGTACAAAATACTGCTTAAGTCTGCCTATGCATTAGACCTTTATTTTGAACTAGATTTGGAATATATATTGACACCATCATGTAAATTTCAACTTCCTAAGCTATATGCTAGTTAGTTTGAGGGTTTTTTTCTTTACACCCTTATGTTTAGGTACGCTTTTTTTGAGTTGTTTCCTCAGGTTACAGAATCTGACAATATTTAATGTTGTGTTCAGTGAAAATCTCTGGCTCTCTATGTGGTAAATATTCCAACTTACATTAATCAGAACTTACCTCGTTCTGGTGCATTTTTTTAAAGATTTATTTATTTTAGAGAGAGAGAAAGACGGGGAGGGGTGCGTGTGGAGTGAGAGAGAGTCTTAAGCAGACTCCACACTGAGTGTGGAGCCCGATACAGGGCTCGATCTCACAACCCTGAGATCACGACCTGAGCCAAAACCAAGAGTCAGACACTTAACCAACTGAGCCACCCAGGCACCCCGGTTCTGGTGTATTTTTAAAATTAAAGATCCTCATTGCCCCCTGGAGCATTATTATCACATCCATATATTCTTTTTTTTTTTTTAGGTGAGTTTTATTTTATTTATTTATTTATTTATTTATTTATTTATTTATTTATTTATGATGTAGTGTTCCATGATTCATTGTTTGTGTATAACACCCAGTGCTCCATTCAATATGTGCCCTCTTTAATACCCATCACCAGGCTAATCCCTCCCCCCAACTCCCTCCCCTCTAGAACCCTCATTTTGTTTCTCAGAATCCATAGTCTTTCATTGTTCGTCTCCCCCTCCAATTTCCCCCCTTCATTTTTCCCTTCCTACATCTTTTTTTTTTTTAACATATAATGTATTATTTGTTTCAGAGGTACAGGTCTGTGATTCATCAGCCTTACACAATTCACAGTGCTCACCATAGCACATACCCTTTTCAATGTCTATCACCCAGCCACCTCATCCCTCCCACCCCCCATCACTCCAGCAATAATATTTCATTAATTCAAATATTTATTGAGCATCTATTATGAGACACGGTATAGCAAAGATTTCCAGTTGTCTCTTAGTACCTATTTTCTTCTTCCTCCACAATAACAGAATTTTCAGCTGGATGCCTGGTAGTCCGGAATAATTACTATACTTCCCAGCCTCTCTTGCATTTAGTGGGGCCCTGTGGCCAGGTTCACAATAGGATGTGAGTAGAAGCAATGTGTGCACCATTTGGGTGTTATCCTGAGAGAGAGGAGCAATGCCCTTCCCTGCTCTCTCCATCCTGCTACTCTGAACATGGACGGAGTGACAAGCCCTCTTGGATGGTGAGGATGCTGGCAGCACCTGGGGAAGGTGGAGTAACAAGACAGAAGGAGCCTGGACCCTGCACAAGCTAATGAAGCTGGGCTCCCTCCTAGATCCGGCCCACCTCTGTCCAGACTCTTATGTGAGAAACAGACTTCTATCTTGTGGAAGTCATTATTACTTGGGGTCTCTAAAGCACAGCCAAATATATCCATGCTAATACACGGAGACTGTTCCGGGTTTGCGGAATACAGAGTGAAGAATACAGTCCCACTCTACCTGGGAAGATAGATGCTTTAAAAAGTAATACAATTTGTTCATTTAAAAGTCATGTATTGAGTGTCAGTAATGGACCATGCACCTGTTCCAGCTAAAGGTAAAATAAGGCTGTGAGCAGGAAATGAGACAAAATCAAGAGTCTGCTGCTTAACCGACTGAGCCACCCAGGCACCCCCTAATCTCCTCTTCTTATAAGAACACTGGTCATGGCGCCTGGCTGGCTCAGTTGGAAGAGCATGTGAATCTTGATCTCGGGGTTGCGAGTTCGAGCCCCACATTGGGTGTAGAGATTAAAAAATAAAAAATAAAAACATATTTAAAAAAAAGAGGGGGTGACTGAGTGGCTCAGTTAGTTAAGCCTCTGCCTTCAGCTCAGGTCATGATCTCGGGGTCCTGGGATTGAGCCCCATGTCAGGCTTCCTGCTCAGTGGGGAGTCTGCTTCTCCCCCTCTTTCTGCCCCTCCCCCCATTAGTGCTCTCTCTCTCTTTCAAATAAATAAATAAAATCTTTAAAAAAGGAGAGAGAGAGAGAACAGTCATATTAGAGTGGGGCCCACCCATATGACCTCATTTGGCCTTAATAACTTCTTTAAAAACCCTATCTCCAGGAAAGGAGAACCCCCTTACACTGTTGATGGGAATGCAAACTGGTGCAGCTACTCTGGAAAACAGTATGGAGTTTCTTCAAAAAGTTAAAAATAAAACTCCCCTATGGCTCAGCAATTGCACTACTAGGTATTTACCCAAAGGATACAAAAATACTGATTCAGCGGGGCACATGCACCCCAATGTTTATAGCAGCATTATCAACAATAGCCAAATTATGGAAAGAGCCCACATTTCCATTGACTGATGAATGGAGAAAGAAGATGTGGTATAAGGGTGCCTGGGTGGCTCAGTCAATTAAGCATCTGACTTCAGCTCAGGTCATGATCTTGGGGTCCTGGGATCGAGCCCCACATTGGGCTCTGCACTCATCAGGGAATCTGCTTGTCCCTCTCCCTCTCTCTCTTCCCCTCATCCTGCTTGTGCTCTCTCTCTCTCAAATAAAAAATAAAATAAAAAAGATGTGATATATATATGATGGAATATGATGGATGTGTGTGTGTGTGTGTGTGATGGAATATTACTCAGTCATCAAAAAGAATGAAATCTTGCCATTTGCAATGACATGGGTCGAGCTAAAGGGTATTATGCTAAGCGAAATAAGTCAGTCAAAGAAAGACAAATACCATATGACTTCACTCATGTGGAATTTAAGAAACAAAACAGGTGAACATTGGAGAAGAGAAAAAAGAGGGAGAGAGAGAGGCAAACCATAAGAGACTCTTAACTATAGAGAACAAACAAACTGAGGGTTAAAGGAGGGAGGTGGGGGGGATAGGCTAGATGGGTGATGGGGATTAAGGAGGGCACTTGCTGTGATGAGCACTGAGTGTTATATGTAAGTGATGAATCACTAAATTCTACTCCTGAAACTAACATTACACTATATGTTAAGTAACTAGAATTTTTTTTTCAATTTATTTATTTGAGAGAGAGAGAGAGCTCGCAAATGTGCGCTGGGGGAGGGGCAGAGGGAGAGAATCCCCAAGCAGACTACCTGCTGAGCACAGAGTCCAACGTGGGGCCTGATCTCAGGACCACGAGATCATGACCCTAGCTGAAACCAAGAGTCAGATGCTGAACTGACTGAGTCACTCAGGGGCCCACTAACTAGAATTTAAATAAAAACTTAAAAAAAAAATCAAAACCCTATCTCCAAAAGCAGTTATGTTATGAGGTACTGGGGGGTTAGGTCTTCGACATATGAATTTGGAGGAGGCATGATTCAGCCCCAAACAGACTCCTTTTTATGGGGTCCTGGTTGCAAAGCACAGGGCCATGCCTGTCACCCCATGCAGACCGGACAAGAAGAGATCATCGAAGTGGGCTCTGGTGAGCTATGAAGGCTCTCAGGCGTTGTGTATTCATTCTGCCTCCTGGAGAGCCCAGTGACATGTCGCTGGTTTCACTGTGGAATTCCAGTGGCTGGAGACAGGTGGATGAGCAGGTCCTGGAGCCCCTGGATGGCAATTGAGCCCTGGGGTGAATGTACGACAGTGTTCATAGGAAAGAGCAAAAGAGCAAAGCCAAGGTGCCAAATCAGTCAGATCAGAGGGGCAGGGCTGAAGTTGAGGGCAAGGACAGGAGCAGCAGACGCAATGGGGACATCAGAAAGGACTGGGGCCGGGAGCGGGAGTATTCATCCAGGTTGTAGCCACACCAACAGAAACACGAGCTTTCACGTATAATCAGCTCATATCATGGAGTTGTACGACAATCTCAGGGTCATGTCCTGTGGGACAGAGCCCCCATCTTCATGAGCCCCTATAGACATGCTACACCCGTTCTTGGAGAGACGATCTCCCTGACCATGTGCTTGAGCTTTGGCCAGCCTGGGAAAATAATGGACTGGTGCCTGGTCTAGGTGTGAGCCCCAACCCACCTAACTGAGAGGACCAAGGAGACCACTCAGAAGGTGGCAAGCTCTTTGTTCAAAAGGCTAGCCCATTCTCTGGGAGGTCTTCCCCCGCTCTTCATCAGACAGAATGGGCAATGAGCTGAGTAAGTTTACTTGTCTTTTTTCAAAGGTTAGACAAAAAATTATTGTATATTTCTGGGAGCCATAGATGTCTAAGATTGCCCTGCTTTTTCCTCCTCGTGTTTTCCATACCTCTCTGAGCTCCATCCACAGAAAAGTGTCTTCACTTTTAACACCATAAAAACCCAGAGAGGCGGAGTAGGTCTGAATTTCAACTTCTCAGAATAGTAACAGAGTTTCAGCGTGACCCTGAATGGTTTCGTTTGAGAATGAGCTCGTTGCCATCATCCGCTCAACTCCCCAACACAATTTATCTGTCATATCGCTAGCCCCCCTAGAAGCCAGTGTGACTGCAAGTGGGACACCAATTCTGGCAGATGACAGAGGGAATCCTGTCCTCCCCAGAGCATGCTTGCCAAGCCTCAGACTTGAGTGAGTCTGCCTGGGTTCATGTGCCAGCTCTGATTTTCTGGGTGATCTTGAAGTAATGATTTAACTTCTCCATGCTTTGGTTTCCTTGCCTGCAAAATTTAGATAATGCTCTCTTCCTGGGGCACCTGGCTGGCTTGGTAGGTACAACATGTGATTCTCGATCTCAGGGTTGTGAATTCGAGCCCCAGGTTGGATGTAGAGATTACTTAAAAATGAAATCTTAAAAAAAAAAAGTACTCTCTCCCTTATATGTTTGTGAGGACTGAGTGAATTGATATCCATAAACCATAGTGCCCGACACATAACAAATGCTCAATAAATGTTAGCCAAAGTTAATGTTACTACATTAGCTATTATTAATGTGGTAAGCAGTCATTTCCTGAGCTTCTGTTACTTCATCTGTGAAATGGACAGGAGCCAGGAATGACACCCATGTCACTTCCTGTTCTGGCATCTTGAGTTCTGGCTCTCCTATCTTGCTGGGTCCTTTGGGTTTTTTTAATTGTTGTTGTTTGGTTTTGGTTTTGGTTTTGGTCAGGCAGCACTGCGAACAACCAGGCAAGCTGTGAGTAATAGGAGTTTCTTTGGTCTCCTCTAGATGCAATTGGAAGAGTGAATCTCGTTACAGTCATCAACTCGGGGGCCAGTTTGGAGACGACTCTGGAGGAGGTATTAATGTCTTAGAGCCACTGTAACAAATGACCACAAACTAGGTGGCTTAAAATAACAGAAAGTTATTCTTTTTTTTTTTTAAAGATTTTATTTATTTATTTGAGAGAGAGAATGAGAGACAGAGAGCACGAGAGGGAAGAGGGCAGAGGGAGAAGCAGACCCCCTGCCGAGCAGGGAGCCCGATGCGGGACTCGATCCCGGGACTCCAAGATCATGACCTGAGCCGAAGGCAGTCGCTTAACCAACTGAGCCACCCAGGCGCCCCAACAGAAAGTTATTCTCTCACAATTCTAGAGACCAGAAGCCTGAGATCAAGGTCCTGCAGGGGGTTTCCCCTGGAGGTTCTCTGGGAGAATCCACTGCATGCCTCTCTCCTAGCTTCTGGAGGCTGCCTGCCCTCATCAGCATCCCTTGTCTTGCGGATGTATTATTCTAATCCCTGCCTCTGTCTTCACACCTCCTTCGTCTCCATGTCTTTGTGTTTCAAATCTCCCTTTGCCTTTCACTCATGATTTCTCTGATAAAGATACCTGTCATTGAATTTGGGGTTCACTCTAAATCCAGGATGAGCTCCTCTAGAGATCGTTAATTACATCTGGAAAAAAAAAAAACTTTTTTAAGTAAGGTCATTCATAAGTTCTAGATCAGGACTTGGACATATATTTTTGGGGGACACTATTCAACTCACTATAGGTGAATAGCATCCTGCTTACTTTGGGCCCAGTATGAAGTGAGATCCTGCTACTTATCATGTGCCATAGATGGATAAACGAGGCTGCTTTCGAGATTCTCTCGTTGGGGTGTTAAGTCAAAGTACATAACTAGACAGCTCCAAAGTACTTCTTCCTTTTCATCCAAAGCAAACCACGGGCACAGCCACATACTTGGCAACACCTTCCGGACATCTGCTATGTCAGATGCTGTTCGAGGTAGCGGGATACAGTAGTGAACAAAAGCAGACAAGAGCCC
The DNA here is from genome assembly GCF_029215605.1 of Mirounga angustirostris. Lineage (NCBI taxonomy): Eukaryota > Metazoa > Chordata > Mammalia > Carnivora > Phocidae > Mirounga > Mirounga angustirostris. The sequence continues at coordinate 8,969,260 of NW_026991709.1, read as the reverse complement.
CATCCCCGTGGAGCTGACAGCCTAGTGAGAGAAGCAGAAAATAAATGAAATAAATACATATTAAAATATGACATGTTAGGGGCGCCTGGGCGGCTCAGTCGTTTAGGCGTCTGCCTTTGGCTCAGGTGATGATCCCAGAGTCCTGGGATCGAGCCCCACATCAGGCTCCCTGCTTGGTGGGAAGCCTGCTTCTCCCTCCCTCTGCTGCTCCCCCTGCTTGTGCTCTCTCTCTGTCAAATAAATAAATAAATAATCTTTAAAAAGAATATAATGTGTTAAATGTGATAGGTACTATTGAGAAAAATAAAGCAGAAAAAGAAGGGGGATAGGCAATACCAAGGGGCATGCATCTGTATGTATGTGAGTGTGTGTGCATGAGAGAGAGAGAGATGTTTTAAACAGGTGTCCAGGAATGCCTTCATCCTCAGGGGACACTTGAGTAAAGACCTGAAGAAGGTGACAGACAAGCTGTGTGAGTATATGGAAGAATGCTGTTTTGGGCAGAGGCCCTGAGAGGTGCGTGTGTCTGGGGTATTTCTGGTCCACAAACAGCCCAGAGGCCTAGGGCTCTAGGGGGTGGGCTGGAGGGGGGAGCGGTAGGGGGGATCTGAGAGGTAAAGGGGGTGGGGAGGAGGTCAGGGAGCCCTTGCGATGGTCCTGGCTTAAGCAGGGAGTATCTGGACACGGTTCCAGCACCCAGACATCCGTGATCACGCAGTTAAGCTACGGACATCTGCAGTCACAGGGAGAAGCTTGGTTACTCATGTTTATAGCATCCTCCTCTTTCACGCCTTGAAAACAAATTCCATGTTAAATTTTTTTTTTTCAAAAGCAAACTCAAGGGGCGCCTGGGTGTCTCAGTCGTTAAGTGTCTGCCTTCGGCTCAGGTCATGATCCCAGGAGTCTGGGATCGAGCCCCGCATCGGGCTCCCTGCTCCGCCAGGAAGCCTGCTTCTCCCTCTCCCACTCCCCCTGCTTGTGTTCCCCCTCTCGCTGTCTTTCTCTCTCTGCCAAATAAATAAATAAAAATCTTAAAAAAAAAAAAGCAAACTCAAGCTTTAAGAATTCAAAACCCAATAGATCTCATCTAGCAATTCTACTTCTGAATATATACCAAAAGAATTGAAGGCAGGGACTCATATGAATGCTGTTCTTAGTAGTAGTATTCATAATCACCAAAAGGCTGAAACAACCCGTGTCCAATGAGGGATGAATGGACAAACAAAAGTGATCTATACATACAATGGAATATTATTCAGCCTTGAAAGGGAAGGAAATTCTGACATTCGCTACAAGTAGATGAATGAACACTGAGGACATTGTGCTAAGTGAAACAAAAGGGCAAATACTGCATGATTCCACTTATATGATGTATCTAGATAAACATTCATAGAACAGAAGGTAGACTAGAGGTTATCCGGGCAGAGGGAGAGGACAATGGGAATTACTATTTAATGGATACAAAGTTTCAATTCGGGATGATGAAAAAGTTCCGGAGATGGATGGTGGTGATGGTTGCACAACAACGGGAATGTATTTAATGCCACTTAAAAAAGATTTAAAAATCCAGTTATGGAATAAAAAGCACAGCACAGGGAAAAGAGTCAATGGCATCGTAATAGTGATGTATGGGGACAGATGGTAGCTACACTTCTGGTGAGCACAGCATAATTTACAGAGTTGTTGGATCGCTGTGTTGTACACCTGAAGCTAATGTAACATTGTGTCAACTACACTTCAAGAACAATTACTTGAAGTGTTTAAAATGGTAGATTTTGTTATTTGTATCTTACCATGATTTTAAAAAAATAAAAATCAATTTTTAAAAACAAAAATACCCCAATGCATCTTATTCCCCATGGGAAAACATACTTTTTTTTTTGTCTCCAAAACAATCTCTTAGAAAATAATATCAACCGCAATAATATCTTGTAGCTTCTAAATCAGCTTTGGAAGTTGCGGGGTACTTTGTGGAACAGAGAACAGGAAACAGGGTCTGTCTAAACACAAGGGAAGGAAACAGTCATTTCCCTGCTTGTCTTCAGCACTGTTTATGTAAAAATATTCTGCCCTCTGAGATGTTTTGACTTTTGGTATCCTCCTCCTAGGCAAGCCGGAAACCCTGAGGGTTGACATCTTTACTCTTTGTTTCTAAGCAACGACTGAAAGTCAGCATACGAAAAAGAATTTTTAATTAAAGAGAACAGAGCAAGAAATAGAATCTCAATTTTATCTCTTTCCCACATCACCTCCCAGGCAGGAATTCAGGCACTTGAAGCTATGCAATTTTTCCCAGTTTATAAACCAAGGACTTAATTACATTTCTTAAGATTTCTATACCCTTTGGCAAATTATTTCCTCTGTCATAAACATCTTCCTTGGATCCCAAAAAAGTTTAAGAAATAATTATAACATACTTGATAACACAAAAGTCCTTTGAATTGAAAGCCCTTGAATCAACAGCAGTTTATTTCTGTTACTGTATTTTAATTCTTCTACTTGCAGAAAGAACTCAAATTTAAAACAAACAAACATACACACACTTTTATTCTGTATCACCAATGAATTTTTTTTTTTAAGATTTTATTTATTTATTTTGACACAGAGAGAGAGACAGTGAGAGAGGGAACACAAGCAGGGGGAGTGGGAGAGGGAGAAGCAGGCTTCCCGCTGAGCAGGGAGCCCAATGTGGGCTCAATCCCAGGACCCTGGGAGCATGACCTGAGCCAAAGGCAGACTCTTAACGAGTGAGCGACCCAGGCGCCCCACCAATGAATTTATTTTTCATTAAATATATTTTCAGCAAAAACATGCATAGCTATTAATTTTCATTACAGTTTGTGGGGTTCTACTCCACCTCCTTGAGGGTAGAGTATTTACATAAATCTCTTGGAACTCTTCTGTTAAGGAGAGTTGCTTATGCTCCTCATTCAATAGTTATTGATATCGGTATGAACTCATTGATGTTTATTATATACCTTGGGTTATGATCCAGAACTACTTGATATTGTCGCTCAAATTGTCACTGCTCTGCCAGGCCATGTGTTCTTACATATGCTTGGCAGAAGGAAGAACAAAAGAAAACAAAAAGACAAAACTGAGTGTTTACTGTGTGCAGGCTCTGTCTTGGGTCCTTCTTGTCTTTGAAACTTACTTTAGCAGCATTCAGCGTCTGAATTCCTTGTACCCGCAGGAGCACAAGTTCTAGTTTTCTAACCAGATGGTTACTTTACACCAGTTACCTAACTTCTCCGAGCCCCAGTTTCTTAATCTGTAGGATAAGGATGATGCCTATTTGCAGGGTTGGGATGAGGATTAAATCGATAGTTTATGAAATTATTTGCTCCACAAAAGGAGGAAATGAGTCTAATTATATGAGGTGCCTGGAATAGGCAGCCATAGAAAGGAGAATGGTGGTACCAGGAGCTGCAGGAGAGGGGAATGGGGAGTTTGTGTTTAATGGGACGGAGTTTCACTTTGGGACGATGAAAATGTTCTGGGGGTGGGTAATGGGGATGGATTCACAACAGTGTGAATGTACTTAAGGCTGCTGATTTGTATGTGAAAATGGTTAAAACGGTAAATGTTGTTATGTATATTTTACCACACAGAAATATATGCTCATTGTTGAAAATTTAGAAAACGTTTTTTAAGTGTTTTAAATCCTTACTGGGGCACCTGGCTGGCTCTGTCAGTAGGGCGTGGGACTCTTGATCTCGGGGTTGTAAGTTCGAGCCCCATGGTTGTAGAGATAAAAATAATTTTTTAAAAAATTTATTTACTTGACAGAGAGAGAGAGACAGCGAGAGAGGGAACACAAGAAGGGGGAGTGGGAGAGGGAGAAGCAGGCTTCCCTCTGAGCAGGGAGCCCAATGCGGGACTCGATCCCAGGACCCCGGGATCATGACCCGAGCCGAAGGCAGACGCTTAACAACTGAGCCACCCAGGCGCCTGAGATAAAAATTATTTAAAAAATCTTTTAAAAAAATCCTTGGTCATCCCAGTACTCAAGGGGCCACTTCTGTTTTGTCATTTTTAGCCCAACCTACTCAACCAATTTTGTTCTTTTAACATTATATGTATGTATTTCCCCAGGCTGCTCAAAATTCAACAACCATTTTTATTAGCTGTATGATATTCCACCATCACTGATTAGTCGTTGCCATGTTTTGGCATATTTTTCAGCATTATAAGTAACACTGTAATGAACATCTCTCTGTGAATTAATACATCTTTAATATAGACCCAGAAGGAGAATTACTTAGCCAAGAGGTGATCGTTTTTAAGGCGCGGGGTAACCTGACTACATTGTCACAGGTTACCTTGAAAGACACTCGTTTTAAGGCACTCAAGGGGTTGTCCAACGTTAAATATAGTCCTGTACTGTTGTAATGTTGTCTGCTAATGTTGTTCTTTGACCTGCCCTCCCCCTCTGTTATACTCAGTGTCTTCTTTAATCATTTGTATTAAATTGTATATAGTAAGGTCATTAATTTTCCCTCTCTGCCTTTAACTAGGTTTAATTATTGTCAAACATCTGTTGCTTTTAAGAAAACAAAATGTGGAAATATTTTTATTTCTGAAGTTCGTTGATTTTTTTTTCCCCATAGAGCACATGCAAATTCCCATAAATCACAAACAGCAAGCTCCAGTTCTCAAACGCAGCGTCAGTGGGGCGCGAAGGAACAGATGCTACTTAAGCAAGTCGTCCCCGCCCCCCGGTCCAGGCCCAGGTCTGTCGCCGGGGCAACTGATAAACCAGCATTCCTTCCCCGGACCCTGGGCTGGCTATGGTGGCAGCTGCGCTCGCGCGCCCCCTCGAGCCCTGCAGCCTGGGGACGTGTCCTCGGGGCCGGGCATCGGCGGCTCCCCGCTCATCCAGGCGCTTTCTAAGCGCGGCTCCACGCTAACCGGAGGCAAATCCCTCGCACCCCCACGGGGAGTCATGTTCTTTCCCAAGCCTCGCGACGCGCTCTCCTCTCCGCGGCCTTCCACTGCCTGGAAGCGCAGCCGCGTCTCCACCCTACCCGGTTCGCGCAGCGCCGTCGGGGCGTCCCGGGAGCCCGCGCTCCGGCACCGCAGGCAGAGCAGGGTCCAGAGGGTCCCGAGACGTCTGTAGCCGCGCCCCCAAACCGCGCGGCCGCTTAAAAGGGGTGGACGTGAGAGCCTCCGGAAATCTGGGCACCTAGACGCCCCCGCAGGAACCAGAACGCCTAGGGGCCGCGGGGAGCCCCAGAGGGGCGGGAAGAAGCCAGGGACTCCTTCGCACCCGCGCCAGGCGGGGGAGGCCCCTGGGCAAGCGCCCCGCCACCCCCGGCCCCAGAGGGAGAGTGCCCTACAGAAACACCCCCCGTCCCCGCACGTGTCCTCCTCCCCGCGTTTCCCGAGTCACTTCCCGCCGCCCATTCCCCAAGCTTCCTCGCCCCCGCCCCTGGCGACCCTCCCTGGGTTTCCTTTGTCCCCTCCACACCCTCGCCCCGAGCTTCCTGAGTCCTGTCCACGGATATGTGCCCCCCTCCCCATCTCACCCCCCGCGCTGCGCCCCTTCTGGAGCTTTTCCCGTCCCCTCCCCCTCCCCGGCTTCCCCGTCCCTTCCCGGAGCCTCGCCAGCGCCCTCCCCGCCCCCTCCTCGGTTTCCCTTGTCCCCTCCCGCCCCGCCCCTGTTTTTAAACCTGGCGCCGAGCGCACTGGTAGGTGAGCGCCCTCGCCCGAGCGGTTAGAGGCGCGGCCGTGTCGCTGGCGCCGCCGGAGAGGCGCTGGCTGCGCGGGCACCATGAGACCCGAGGCGGCGGCCGGAGCCCGGGAGGCGCGGGGGCGCGTCTGTCACTGCCCCGCGGACGGTCTCCGGAGGCCACCGCCGCCGCGCGGGCCCGAGAGGTGAGGGTGTCCCCGCGGCCCCCTGGACGCGTCGAGAGGCGCGCGGCGCGTCGGTGCGGCGAGCGCAGAGCCGGACGCTCCAGCGCCGCGGAGCCCCCCGAACCCGGGCGGAGCCCCGGAGCCCGACGGCGACGCCGCGCAAGTTCCTTAGCCTTAGACGGGCATGCACAGTCCTCTCCATTTTCCGCGCACGGTGCCGAAGTGTGGAGGCCCAGGAAGCGCCCCGCGAGCAAATGGGCCAACGCTTCCATTCATAGATCTGAAATTCACTGGGCTGGGAACGTTGGAGTCTCGGGGCCTCTCAGCTAGCCTTGTTTCAGGGGATCCCCTCAGCACGCGGACTGTCACACTCTCGATGACAGTCTTTGTTTGCCCTGCGCTGGGGGCTCAGCCCTTTCAAGGTAGTACAGTTAAAGTGTGGAAGGGGCTGGGTGGCTAGGCAGCCAGAGAGGAGAAACCCATCCCCAACCCCACCCCGCTTTCGCATCGTAGAACCCTGTGGAATCATCTCTGCAGGGTCAAGATCCTTCAACAGCAGAGGGGGTGCGGTTGAAATTAATGAGCAAAAAAGTCGCCAGCTACAGTGGGGAATCAATCGAATAATCCAGTCAGGTTGGGAAAGAAATCTCTCAACTAATGTGTCCCCTGATAATTGCATCAGATTTGGGACTTCTCAAAGCCAGTGAAGGCAGAGAACTGAGAATGTGGCAGGAGGAAAAAAACCCACAAAAAAACAACAAAAAAACAAGCCGCAAATGAACTTGAGAGAACTTTCTGCGGTATCCAGTGACTCTTTCTCAGGCAAACATTGGAATTGATAAGAATGATAACTCTTATGATATACTTTTAAAAGACAGCAGAAAATTCTGGGGTTCACCTCTGGTCCCTGCCTTTCCAGCCCCACACCGTGGAGACCTTGGATCCTCACACCCCAAGAAGCTGAGCTGACCAGAACTGGAAGCCGGGTAAGGTTAAGGTGGGCATTGTGGTATCGAAGGGTTCAGCCAGAAAGTGGCACAACTAAAAAATGACCATGAAAGGCCTCCTCAGCTTGTCCCTCCCTTGGTCCTCTTAATGCAGAAGTGCCTGTGGGCCTGGGAGACGGAACCTGGGTGAGCCTGCTGTTGATCAGACCTGATCACGTGTATAGATTGGGCTCCTGCTTGCTTCTTTCTTGAAAAGCAAAACCACTATGGCGTAGCTCTTTCAAGGGCATTTTGAGAGTTCTAGAAAAGAGCAATTGAGAGCGATTTCTTTATGTTGAGTACCACCCCCCACCCCCCCACCCCCCCGGAAACCAGCAGGTAGAGAGAGGAGGGGAGAAGGCTGCCCCAGTCTCCCTTCTGTGTGCACCATTACTGGTGGGCTCACACCACAGTGCAAATAAGGGCAGAGACCAGTCTGGGGTGCCCAGAAGGTGTGGTTTGAAACCAGCCCCCCCCCCCCCCCCATCTGGCCCTTTCTGAAGCACTTTTGCCCAGTCTGCAAGCGCTCCTGGGGTAATTCATGTTGTCTGAGCAAATACTCTCCAGCCGAGGGCTTTGTGGGTAAAGATTAATCTCCACCACAATTCTTTTGTTTCCTGCACTGGTAACTAAATTGCTTTATACTTTTGAAGTAATGGCTTGCTTTCATAGAATTTACCTTTCCTTTTTTAAAAAATCTTAAATTGTAAGTTGATGTCTTTTATAATGCTGAAGAGCTAATCAGGCTGGGAAGGATCATGCATTTAATTTACCAAACATGTGGTATATGTTATGTGGGCAGTTATTTGTAATATGATAAGAAACTCAGGTGCACGAAAGCTGACCTTTGACTGTATTTTGATATTCAGACTACTTTATATTAAATTAGCCCAGATGACGGAAGTTTTAATTGTTGCTGTTATTTTAAAAACGAAACAATCTATATCAAATTAACAAGGGATATGATTGTGTAGCCCAAGTTACTCTTAAATACGTGCAATATCTAAATAATGGAAAATAATCAACACCTTTTGCATTCAAACTTAAGTTCTTTTTTTTTTTTTTTAAGATTTTATTTATTTATTTGAGAGAGAGAATGAGAGAGAGCACATGAGAGGGGGGAGGGTCAGAGGGAGAAGCAGACTCCCTGCCGAGCAGGGAGCCCTATGCGGGACTCGATCCAGGGACTCCAGGATCATGACCTGAGCCGAAGGCAGTCGCTTAACCAACTGAGCCACCCAGGCGCCCCCAAACTTAAGTTCTTAAACATAAGCCCTTTAAAAGGTGCTTGGGAGAGGGAGAAATGATAGAAGTTCACAATTATCCAATTTTTTGTTAAATGAAATGTATATGGAGCCTATCAGTTGTTGCAAGAATAAAAATACAATAGCACAGTGTAGTATGCAAGGCAGATGGGTTTTTTCCTCTTATGATGAGAAGGATATTTGTGAGAAAAATGATTACTTGCAGAAAAGTGTTCAGCTGTAGGAAGTTGCTAGTTGATCGTCAGCATGGCACAGTTGTGTCCGTGGATTTTGGGAGTGGGGGGTGCTCTGAGGGGGCTGTAGCGCACGCTGCCCCGCTTGCCCGGCTAGCTCTTTGGAGAGCCCAGCGGGCCAGGCGGAAAGGACAGCACCCGGCGACCGCAGGTTCTAGGTACCGCGCACTGTTCCGGGAGCCCGGGCAGGCGGAGCGCAGCCTGGCGCGGGGAGGGAACGCTTCTTGCTCAACAGCGCCCTCTCCCGACAACGCGGGAGAATGCCTTGGCTCTAGAGCCGGGTTGTGTATTTCCCCCGGAAAAATTCGAGGGCTGCGTTCGAGGCCCTGTGCCCTGAGCACTGGGGTCATCCTCACCCATTTGGTACCCCTACCTCCCCTTGGGACCTGTCTCCCTCTCCTGCCTGGGGGAAATGAAGGACAGCCTAAGCCTTTGTTGACCTCTGTTACATTTCGCTCCTGGCCACTTGCCCACCTTGCAAGGGAGGGGATTTCCTAAAAAGAGGTGTCTGCTGGGCTCATCCTCCCATTTTATAGGCTTCCCACACCGTCGCTTTATCGGGGTCAGAAGCTGCATGGGGAGGGGAACGGGCGACTCTAATGATTAAAGTCTGCTTGTATCTCTTCTCTTACTCCTAAGGACACATACACACACACACACCTTTCCTTGTATACATTGCTGATCCCCTTGAATTATCCAAGTGTGAATGTGTAGACATTTCTGTCATCAGAAAATGATCTTTAATTGGAAGACATTTGTGGCATGCCTTTTTTTTTTTTTTAAGATTTTATTTATTTATTTGACAGAGAGAGAGAGAGCGAGAGCAGGAACACAGGCAGGGGGAGTGGGAGAGGGAGAAGCAGGCTTCCCGCTGAGCAGGGAGCCCGATGCGGGCTCGATCCCAGGACCCTGGGACCATGACCTGAGCTGAAGGCAGACGCTTAACCGACTGAGCCACCCAGGCGCCCCGTGGCATACTTTTTTAAAGCTATGTATGTTGGGGGTAAAGTTGTACAGTTTTTAAAGGCATATTGTATGTTTCACAGTGTCTGGTCAGAATTACTCACTTAAAGGAAGCTGTCTTTCTGTGCTAACACTGTCTTTTGGTGTCCACCAAAGTTTGCACCGTGGCATTAGATGCGCTCCCCTCACAGGATATAAAGTCACTCTGACAGCCCAGGATGGCTTACTGTGGTAGTGAGCAATTAGGGGTATTTCATAATTACAAACAGAACCTAACACGGACATGAGTCTCTGGAGTCCTCAAAAAGCGAACTTCATTTTGGAAGAGATTTTGTTCCAAGAGCCTCATTTTCCTTCCCTAACTTCACTCACGCAGGCATATTGTAAAAAATACGGTTGGTAAAATATAATGACATTTACTCACGAAGGCCACACACCTATCACTGCGGGATAGAATGGGTGTGATGATCGTTGGTGACAAACCATCCTCACAGTCCTTCCTTGTCCTGCTCTAGCAGATTTTGTCTCACTCCCGATCTGCTTTCTGCTAGACTCCATGCAAACCCAAGGGCTGGGGTTTCTGATCCATTGCCCCAGGCCATTTCAGCTCGCTTTCAAGCTGTTCCCGGATGGTCTGTCCCAAGACGCCCCACTTTCCGCTTTCCATAATAACTAAAATTTTCAGAGCTCTGAGATCAAATGACAATTACCAGCTTTGCAGCCTCTCAGATCATCTGACCACAGTTCAGGCCAAGTTCACTGAGATTCAGGATCTCACGAATTTGGGTAGAATGGGGTCAGTCCTGGACAGGCAGGTGTGACTGTCCCTTCACCTCCCTAGCGCCGATGCTGGTCACAGCATGGACAAGCCTGGCTCGCTCTCTCTCTCTTTCTGCTTGTATCTTATCTCCATCATTGTTGCCCTTAGTGGCTCGGACTGGCTTCCCTTTCCTCCACTCGTGATATTCAAGTGGTCAAGTGGTTTTTTTAATACTACAGAAGAGCCCTTGGGATCCATCTTTCCTTGCCTTCCTGTCAGTGTTCAGACCTTTATCCCTTCTTGCCCCGTTCCTCTGAGCCCTTACCTCCCCGATCTAGGCTGTGCACTGCTCCCCGGGGCCACCATTATCCTTAAAATACAGATCTGACTGTTGAACTCCTGGCTCAAAAACCAGCAATGGTCTCTAGTGCTGTCTCCAGAATGAAACCCAGGCTCAAAAGTAGGTATTCAAGGTATCCTGTAATCGGGACTCAGCTTCCTGCTGGAGCCCATTAAATAACACAGCTTCTCCTTCATTCCACACTGGGCTCCTCACCTCTCCCCACCTATGCTCTCTGTTTTCTGGCCCCTCAGAATTTGATGTTCCCCTCCACCAGGAATGGTCTCAGACTTGCACACCCAAATGCTGCTGACGTCTCCGCTAGGCCCTCCGTGAAACTTTTCTTCCTCCCTGCCTAGAATCATTGGCATCTTGCTGTACGAGGCTTTGTAGTGTAGTCATTTGCCTACGTGTGTCTTTTCCCGTTAGATTGAAAAAACCTGAACTGCAGGACTGTGTCAGACTCATCTTTCCATCTTTGAATCCCTCACAGTGCCCAGGACATTGCTGACAACAGGAAGAGAAAGAGGGGCTTATCAAATACCGTGAGGGTGTTTAAACTGTCTCTAAAATTGATATTGATACTAAGAAGTACAGACTACTTGGACTTTCTTTTTTAGAATTTCAGGATGCTAAGGTTGTTGACTACGAGGTTCTTGACCATGTCTGTTATTGTACATGTCTGTCTTTACAGCTTGAACCTGAAGGTGACCAACAAACTCCGGGATCAAAGGGGGCCTTTGGGTTTCAGCATCCTGTAAGGTAACATGACCTCACAGTAAGAAATAGATTATTTCCTTTTAATAGAGGCATAAATACACTTTAATGTCTTCAACTGTGCACATTCTCAACAAAGTGGAAAATAATTCAGTATATTCTCTAATATTTAGTTATTATTACCCCAAGAAACTTCAAGGATCTTTTGTTGGATTTCTGGAATCCATTCTGGAATCATTCATTCATTCATTCAGTGTTCTAGTTGCAAATTGGATTGACCGCTTTCCTTTGTCTTTTTTTTTTTTAAAGATTTTATTTATTTGAGAGAGAGAATGAGAGAGAGAGAGAGAGCACATGAGGGAGGAGGGTCAGAGGGAGAAGCAGACTCCCCGCTGAGCAGGGAGCCCGATGCGGGACTCGATCCCGGGACTCCAGGATCATGACCTGAGCCGAAGGCAGTCGCTTAACCAACTGAGCCACCCAGGCGCCCCCTTTGTCTTTTTTTTAAACATTTTTTTAATTTTAATTTTTTTTAAAGATTTTGTTTATTTGACAGAGAGAGAGACAGCCAGAGAGGGAACACAAGCAGGGGGAGTGGGAGAGGGAGAAGCAGGCCTCCCGCTGAGCAGGGAGGCTGATGCGGGGCTCTATCCCAGGACCCTGGGATCATGACCTGAGCTGAAAGCAGATGCTTAACAACTGAGCCACCCAGGCACCCTTTCCTTTGTCTTTTGTTTTTACCTCTCATTACATATTATGTCTTGAGTTAAATTCAACGGAATATGAATTGTATATGTGTGTCTGCTGATCTACTTAAATATTTAAGCCCATTCCGATTTCTCTCCCAGGACATCAGTTAGTCTATCGTCCAGAGCAAAGTAAACCTTCAAAACATGTGTGTGACTGAATGAGGGGCCGGGTGGATGGCTCCACCGCGGTTGGCTCCTCCAGGCTTTCTGAGCTCCCACAGTCCTGGGGGACTGTGTCCTGCTGTGTCCCTCTTACATTTCATCCACTTTGGGCAGGTGGCTCACGCTCAGGATTTGTATCTGTTTCTCGGTCTCTTTCTCTCCCCATCCTGGAAGAGTATTTTTACCCTGGTTATCCTGGAAGACCGAAAGCTTCAGTAAAATCCAAAGATCCTAATTGCTAGAGATAAAATTGAAAGCCCTTCAGACTGGTCAAAGAGTGATTTTTGGAAAAGGGAAACTTTCCTCATGCCCCTGACACCAGTGGTCTTTATTCCCCACAGGATCACTCGGGAAGCTTTAAAAATACAGACTCTGGGCGGCTCCCTGGGGGGTGCTGACGCACTCAGTCTGGGCAAGGCCTACGTGTCTGGATTTTCACAGGCTCCCCGGCTGATCCCAACGTGCATCGGGGTTGAGGGCCACCACCCTCCTTCATGCCCCGTGAGCACCACCTGCCCCGCGCACCCAGGCACCTGCTTACCACAGACACTCTGCTGCCCCCCAATGTTTGGTTCCCTGAAAATGCAGGGACTGGTGAAGCGTGCATTACAAACCAAGGACACAAGTTTATTCTATCTTTTTTTTTTTTTAAAGATTTTATTTATTTATTTGAGAGAGAGAGAATGAGAGAGAGCATGAGAGGGAGGAGGGTCAGAGGGAGAAGCAGACTCCCCGCCGAGCAGGGAGCCCGATGTGGGACTCGATCCTGGGACTCCAGGATCATGACCTGAGCCGAAGGCAGTCGCTTAACCAACTGAGCCACCCAGGCACCCCTTATTCTATCTTTTTATTACAAAAAATTTCAAACTTACACACAAGGGGAGAGAATAGTCACTGACCTCCACATGCCCATCTCCAGCCTCAATAATTATCAACAGACTTCAGATCTGATCGTGTGTATCACCCTCTCCCAATTATGTTTTTATTATTGTTAGAATATTTTATTTTTTTTTTAAAGATTTTATTTATTTATTTGAGAGCGAATGAGAGAGAGAGAGAGAGAGCATGAGAGGGGGAGGGTCAGAGGGAGAAGCAGACTCCCTGCTGAGCAAGGAGCCCGATGCGGGACTCGATCCTGGGACTCCAAGATCATGACCTGAGCCGAAGGCAGTCGCTTAACTAACTGAGCCACCCAGTTGCCGCAGAATATTTTATTTAAGATTTATTTATTTGAGAGAGAGAGAGCACAAGTGGGAGGGGCAGAGGGAGAGGGAGAGAGAGAATCCCAAGCAGACTCCCCACTGAGCACAGAGCCCGACCCTGGGCTCAATCTCACGACCCTGAGATCCTGAACTGAGGTGAAACCAAGAGTTGGATGCTTAACCGACTGTGCGCCCCCAGGCGCCCCTGTTGTTAGAATTTTAGAGCACTTCCAGACAGCCTACAAATTCAAATTCCCCTGTAAATACTTCAGCATTACAGCTAATTTTTAATATGGCCAAACCTAAACTATGTTTATGTTTCTGTCATTACGTGTATTTTATATAATATTCTCTCTATATAATATATATTATATATAATATATAATTATATCATATTCTGTCGTTATTTGTATTTTATATAATATAGAAATATATATAAATTAATATATTTAATATATTTATATATAATAATATATATCCTATATGTAGAAATTATATATATGTATATATAATGGTTTTCTTTTTCTCTGTTTGTTGCAGAGTTCCTCAACCCGAGCACTATTGACACTTGGAGCTGGATAGTTCTTTGTTGTAAGGGGCTGTGGTGGGCATTATGGGATGTTTACCAGCATCCCTGGCCTCTGCGCACTACATGCTAGTGGATTCTTCTCAGTTGAGGCAACCAGAAATGTCTCCAGACATTGCCAAGTGTGCTCTGGAGGTTGAGAATCCCTGGCTTATCAGAAATCCTAGGAAGTTCAGAATTGTCATGCATTATTTATAGTAGGGCATTCTCTCTCCCTCTCTCTCTTTTCTTTTCTATCCAAAGAGAGAGAAGTTGCAATCAGCTTTGCAGGGGTGCACGGCTGGCTCAGTTGGTAGAGTGTGTGACTCTGGATCTCCGGGTTGTAGGTTTAAGCCCCATGTTGGGCATAGAGATTACTTAAAAATAAAAAAGAAATCAGCTTTGCAAATAAGTAGTGGTCAAATGATAATCCCTCTCAGTTCCTCAGAAGACCTCAGGAAAAAATGCAATAAATTAGTGAAAGGCATAAGAATAAGGGGTTATGGGGAGAGTGAAGGGTATTTTAAATACTTTCCATGTATAACTGTAATCCTAAATTCTACAAAACCTGAATTTAGAGTTCCAAGTTTATATATTTAGGTTATTTCCCTTCCTTTCTTCCTCCCTCCCTCCCTTCCTCCCTCCTTTCCTCCCTCCTTTCCTTCCTTCTTTCCTTCTTTCCTTCCTTCCTTCCTTCCTTCCTCCTATTCTTTAGACACATAGTCAGGGTTACCGTTTTCTGTTCTGGCAAAGCTAGGAACCTATCCCTACAGCTTCTCTGTAGCAATGTCCAGAAAAATTAGCTGCTTCTCTAGACTGTGGTTCCAGAGTCATATTTCCTCCAAAGCCCAAAGGTCACAACATTCCCTATCCTTGGGGGTACTAGGGGGAGTGGGGCCTAACCTAAATAGGACATATATTCTCCAGGATAAGTGACATTCTCTGTTTGATCAGAATGAGACTCTTCATCATGAAACTCAGGGTTTTAATTTCCTTTTACCTTCATGGAAGCACATCCTTTTTCCCGTGGTGGTCTAAATCGATCTGCTCACTCCGATTATAGCTTGTTTCTGAACTGGTGTGTAGGGTTCCTTTTGCCAGGTCTCTCCACCTGCCCACGTTTTTGTGTTCTGAGGATTTAGAAAACACTCTGCACAGTGAAGGCAAGATCAGAGAGGGAGATTGGGAGTTAGATGCCTCTAGGGAAGAGGACCCGCTAGATGGAGGTTAGCCTGTTTCAGGGTGATTAATGGTGTATTTGTTTCTTAAATATTAGACTTTATTTACCCATTTCAAAGCGCCAAGAGTATCTGCAGAGTTCTGGGGAAAAAGTGCTGGCCAGTTTCCCAGTGCAAGCCACAATTCACTTCTACAATGACGAATCTGGTTCAGACGATGAAGAACAAGAGGAAGAAACCCAGTCTTCCAACCTTCAGAGTCAGGCGGAGAATGGCCCAGGATGGAAGGACAGAGGTCAGCTGACAGACCCAGGATGGAGTTCTGTAGGACAGAGTGGCCTCGGTGGTAAGGGTCCGCTCCCTCATGGTGACTCTCTGGGGGGCACAGAGCGTGCCTCGCCCAAATAAATGGGGTCTCTCTCCCACACCAGACTTGGCTCACATGCGCTCTTGGGGACAGCTGTGCATTTCCCCTGGTGTACAGGGTTCGGGGACTATCTCTGGCCAACAAGAACTTAGCTTGTAACTTTTCCTGCTCCTGGTGATTCTCTTCAGGGCACTCATGCATACCATTGGGAAAGGAACCAGGAGGTTTGTGTTGACGTGGGTTGTTATCAGATGGTACCAACTTTCAAGGCACATTCACATTTTTACTCTGCCATCCAATGACAGATTATTCCAATATAGATTAATAACCCACCGATGTCTCTCACTTTACCTCAGACTCATTATGTAGCTATTTCTACTTTTGTAAACAAAAGGATTTAGACATTGTCCAAGGGTGGATGTGTTTGCTTAGTGGCATTTCGAAAATATTTATGAAAAATAAACAAAACTGAATAATTTCCATAAGAGTAACAGAAACTTTAAATATGGATTTCTAGGGGGATAATTCCAGTTTAAAATTTATGATCCTTGTCTAAGGGCTGAGTGTATGAAGATATAGAGAAAAGAGCTTTAACTCTTAGTTGGGAACTGGTTCGGGCTTGTTACTTGAATAAAATAACACTGTTTTCAATCAAATTATCTAATATAAAATTATTTTCTTTTTTTATATTTCGATGATCAAATGATTGTGTTCCACAAGTTTGTTACTTAACTATCTTATATGTGATTGTCTTCCTATATATAGTACTTTAATAAGTTTATACTTGAAATAAATATTTTGAAAGACAAAATGTTTGATAATCACCTTTTTTGTTTAAGACAATTTTATTTATTTATTTATTTAGATTTTATTTTTTTAAGTAACCTCCACACCCAACGTGGGGCTCGAACTCACAACCCCGAGATGAAGAGTCACACATGCTCTACCTGAGCCAGCCAGGCGCCCCATGTTTAAGGCAATTTTAGAATTAATTAGTGCCTGCTTTAAAGTTTTTATAAGTTTGTTTGGATGTTTTCATATTTAACTCTTTAAATGATATTTTTTTAAAATAAAAAAATGTATAAAAAGAAAGCAAAAGGGATTATAACCTCAATGCCCAAAAAGTCCATTAATAGTAAAAAAAATTGGAGTAATACATGCAAATATTTTAACAATCCAAACAGCATAGAAAAGTATACATTTGCAAAGTAAAAGTCACCTTCTCCTGTTTTCCTCTTTCTCTGTGCAAAGGTGCCTAACATCAATTGTTTCTGATTGCTCTGCCCCTTTAAAAATTACTATTTATGGGGCATCTGGGTGGCTCAGTCGTTAAGCGTCTGCCTTCAGCTCAGGTCATGATCCCAGGGTCCTGGGATCGAGCCCCGCATCGGGCTCCCTGCTCCGCGGGAAGCCTGTTTCTCCCTCTCCCACTCCCCCTGCTTCTGTTCCCTCTCTCGCTGTGTCTCTTTCTCTTTCTGTCAAATAAATAAATAAGATCTTTAAAAAAAATTTAAAAATTAAAAAAATAAAAATTACTATTTGTTTTTTTCTTTCTTTTTTTTTTTTAAATAACTGGAAATTTGTACCTCTTTATCCCCTTTATCTGTCTCACCCACCCCCCACCTTCCTACCATCTGGGGACCACCATTTTATTCTCTGTATTTAAGAGTCTGTTTTGTTTGTTTGTTCATTTGTTTTGTTTTTGAGATTCCGCATGTGAGTGAAATCATATGGTATTTGTCTTTCTCTGACTTACTTCACTTAGCTTAATGCCCTCTAGTTCTTTTTTTTTTTTAAGATTTTATTTATTTATTTGAGAGAGAGACTGAGATAGAGAGAGCATGAGAGGGGGGAGGGTCAGAGGGAGAAGCAGACTCCCCGCCGAGCAGGGAGCCCGATGTGGGACTCGATCCCGGGACTCGATCCCGGGACTCCAGGATCATGACCTGAGCCGAAGGCAGTCGCTTAACCAACTGAGCCACCCAGGCGCCCTTAATGCCCTCTAGTTCTGTCCATGTTGTTGTAAATGGCAAGATCGCATTCTTTTTTTTATGGCCGAGTAATATTCCATTGTGCGTGTGTGCGTGTGTGCTCACATACACACACCTAGACCACATCTTTATCCATTTATCTATCAATGGACACTTGCATTGCTTCCATAGCTTGGCTGTTGTAAATAATCCTGCAATAAATATAGAAGCGTGCAAGTCTTTTCGAATTAGCGTTTTTGCTCTCTTTGGGTAAATACCCAGTTGTGCCATTACTGGATCATATGGTAATTCTACTTTCAATTTTTTGAGGATCTTCCATAATGGTTTTCCATGGTGGCTCACCAGTTTACATTCGCACCAACAGTGCACAAGGGTTCCTTTTTCTCCACATCCTCACCCATACTTCTTATTTCTTGTCTTTTTTTTTAAGGTGTTATTTTTATTTTTATTTTATTTTATTTTATTTTTTTATTCTTATGTTAATCCCCATACATTACATCATTAATTTTAGATGAAGTGTTCCATGATTCATTGTTTGTGCATAACACCCAGTGCTCCATGCAGAACGTGCCCTCCTCAATACCCACCACCAGGCTAACCCATCCTCCCACCCCACTCCCCTCTAGAACCCTGTTTGTTTTTCAGAGTCCATCGTCTCTCATGGTTCGTCTACCCCTCCGATTTCCCCTATTTTTTTTATTTTGAAGGAGAGAGAGAGTGTGGGACAGGGGCAGAGGGAGAGGGAGAGAGAGAATCTTAAGCAGGCTCCATGCCCAGCACGGAGCCCCACATGGGGCTCGATCTCACAACCCTGAGATCATGACCTGAGCCTAAATCAAGAGTCAGACGCTTCACCAACTGAGTCATCCAGGTGCCCTGTTTTGAGATTCTTTTTAAGTAAATCTCTACACCCAACGTGGGGCTCAGACTTAGAACGCTGAGATCAGGTCTCATGCTCTACCAACTAGGCCAGCAGGCGCCCCTATTTCTTGTCTTTTTGATACTAGCCATTCTTACAGGTGTAAGTTGATATCTCATTGTAGTTTTGATTTGTGTTTCCCTGATGATGAGGGATGCTGAGCATCTTTTCATGTGCCTGCTGGCCATCTCCAAGTCTTCTTTGGAAAAATGTCTATTCAGATCCTCTGCTCATGTTTTAATTGGATTGGTTTTTTTTGTTTTGTTTTCAGATTTTTTCCTAAAAATTTTTTTTTTTAAAGATTTTATTTATTTATTTGAGAGAGAGAGAATGAGAGACAGAGAGCACAAGCGGGAAGAGGGTCAGAGGGAGAAGCAGGCTCCCTGCAGAGCAGGGAGCCCCATGCGGGACTCGATCCCGGGACTCCAGGATCATGACCTGAGCCGAAGGCAGTCGCTTAACCAACTGAGCCACCCAGGCGCCCCTAAAAATTTTTTTAATCGGTTAATTTTATCGTTTCATTTACTTGTTTAAAGTACCTTTTTTCAGACTTAAAAACAATTCTACCTGGGCTTATTTCAGAAAGGATTTAAGATGGCCTTCTGTTTTGCTGGGTCTTAACAGAAAAATATTAGAAGTCTCATCCTTACTGTCCCTCCATGTGATGCTTCAGGTGAAGCTTCAGTCATCACATTTAGCTTTGTTTAGTGTTTCTTTTTTTTTTTTTTTAAGATTTTATTTATTTATTTGAGACAGAGAGAATGAGAGAGAGAGAGCATGAGAGGGAGGAGGATCAGGGGGAGAAGCAGACTTCCTGCCGAGCAGGGAGCCTGATGCGGGACTCGATCCCGGGACTCCAGGATCATGACCTGAGCCGAAGGCAGTCGCTTAACCAACTGAGCCACCCAGGCGCCCTGTTTAGTGTTTCTTGATAAATCACTTTTTCTGAGAAAAAAGAAAAA
Source organism: Mirounga angustirostris (assembly GCF_029215605.1). Taxonomy (NCBI): domain Eukaryota; kingdom Metazoa; phylum Chordata; class Mammalia; order Carnivora; family Phocidae; genus Mirounga; species Mirounga angustirostris. The sequence goes on along the minus strand of NW_026991709.1, from coordinate 8,950,045 downwards.
AGATTTGGTCCAATCTCCAAGTTCCCGTCAAGAAAGCAAACTTGGTCCATCGTATATTCACTTATAAACTGTACATTATATGGAACCATTTGAAGTTGCTGATGTTTGGCTAGTTTGATGTCCATTTCCAGTCATTTACAAAAAGAAAAAAAATCACCTTGGTGGTATTTTCTTTCTTTCTTTCTTTTTTTTTTTTTTTTTAAGATTTTATTTATTTATTTGACAGAGAGAGAGAGAACACAAGCAGGAGGAGCTGCAGATAGAGGGAGAGGGAGAAGCAGGCTCTCCGCTGAGCAGGGAGCCTGATGTGGGGCTCGATCCCAGGACCCTGGAATCATGACCCAAGCTGAAGGCAGCTGCTTAACTGATTGAGCCACCCAGGCACCTCTTGATGGTATTTTCTACAACCTGCATTTCTCCTTCATTTTCTGCAGTAGCTTGCCTAAGAATGATGCAGAAAGTGGATTTCACATGTGGTGCCATCTACATACCTTTTCTCTGAAATCTTTTACAAATTTGAATCAAATCAGCCACTCCAACAAAGGGTATAATTAGCCAGGATTCCATTAAATATATTATTTCGAATAAGTAATGTGTGGTTCAGGCTGACTTCTGTGAGCCATCTTTTAGGGATTCACAAAAAATAGCTCCTAATGAATGTGATTATTGAAACAGAATCTTGCAAATACTACAAGCTGAAGCATGTTAGGAACATTTGTACTTTCATCCAGCTGCATGGCAAACCTCCCACACTGGGTAATTTGTTGTAATATTTGTTTCTGCACATCTCCAGCTTTTCATGGAGTCTTCCAGCTGATGTGCTAACAAAAGCAGTTCAATGTGTTGACCAAATTGCTTCCTGTTCGCTATTTTAACCACTTTCACTGTGGTAGGAAGAGAAAGTGTTTTCCCAGTGCTGTTTCTTTGTGAACTTCTGTATTAAACAAGAAATTGCAAAATAATCTGCCAAACAACATTAAGTTTGGTGACATTTTGTAGAATACTAGATTGAGGATCACATGGTTTTAAACGAATCAGTAATATCTGAGGTATCATCTATGCTTTGCTTGAGGTTCAATGATAATGTGTTAATAATTATTTTTCTTGAGAATTTCAATTATTTTTTGCTCACTTCCTATTGGATCTTTTCACTTATTATGTGGCTAAAGATGAGCTTGTAAGCAAAGCAGAGGTTCAGCCTTACCATTTTTTTGTGGTTCACTTGTACTCGGATGACCTGTATTATTTTCAACCCAATTTCTTGGGCAGGAATTGTTTTGTTTTTTTTTTTAAAGATTTTATTTTATTTATTTATTTGAGACAGAGAGAATGAGAGACAGAGAGCATGAGAGGGAGGAGGGTCAGAGGGAGAAGCAGACTCCCCGCTGAGCAGGGAGCCCGATGCGGGACTCGATCCCGGGACTCCAGGATCATGACCTGAGCCAAAGGCAGTCGCTTAACCAACTGAGCCACCCAGGCGCCCCAGAAATTGTTTTTTAAGTTATAATTCACGTACTATAAAATTCACACTTAAAGAGTATACAATTCAGGACATCTGGGTGGCTCAGTTGGTTAAGCAACTGCCTTCCGTTCAGGTCATGATCCTGGAATCCCGGGATGGAGTCCTGTGACGGGTTCCCTGCTCAGCAGGGAGTCTGCTTCTTCCTCTGACTCTCCCCCCTCTCATCCTCTCTCTCTCTCTCATTCTCTCAAGTAAATAAATAAAATCTTAAAAAAAAAAAAAGAGTATACAATTCAGGAGTTTTGTGCATATTCACAGAGTTGCATAACCATCCCCACTACCTAGTTCCAGAATTTTTTTTTTTAATGTAGGCTCCACACCCAGCATGGAGCCCAACACGAAGCTTGAACTCACGACCCTGAGATCAAGACCCAAGCTGAGATCAAGAGTCGGATGCTCAACTGACTGAGTCATCCAGGTGTTCCCAGAATATTTTCATCACTCCGAAAAACCCACCACACACATTATTCCTTAATAGTCACTCTCATTGCTCCCTCCCCCCAGTCCCTGTCAACAACTGATCTACTTTCTGTCCATCTGGATTTCCTATCATGGACATTTCATATAAATAGAATCATACAACATGTGGCCTTTTGTGTCTGCCTTCTTCCACTCGGCGTGTTTCCAAGGTTCATCCATGGTGTAGTTTATGTCAGAGCTTCATCCCATGTAAATTAACAGAGCTTAAATTAAATTATCTCTTAAAATTTTTAGGTTTTCAGAAGTTCCAATATTCCCTATGAATCCCTTTGTACCGTCCCCTGGGCTGTGTGCACCCATTGAGCAGACCCCCCACCCCCGGCACCTTGGTGAGAGCACAGAGCTAATGCCGTCACCAATTCAGTCTTGATTTCTGAATGATTCAGTTACACTGGCTCAGAAAATTTCATTCTGAATAAGGAAATAAGCAAGTCCTTGTTTTGCAAATTCCTGTTATTGGCGGGCCTTGCAGCACCTGACCCACTGCTCCCCAGTGGAATATCCTGCTGTGTGGCTTAGAGTGCATTTTCATTAGCATTGTCTTCCTTCAGAGGAAATAGAACATTTGTGGTCAAAGAAGACTACAAAGAAATAAAATATGTACCACCCACAAGCCAATAGGCACCCGTACTTTAGGTGATTTTAAAGTAAGGCATGGGGTGGCTGGGTGGCTCAGTCAGTTAAGCATCCGACTCTTGATTTCAACTCAGGTCATGGTCTCAGGGTCGTGAGATGGAGCCCCAGCAAGCCTTGAGATTCTCTCTCCTGCCTCCGCTCATGCTCGCTCGCTCTCTCAAATAAATAAATAAATCTTAAAAATAAATAAAGTAAGGCATAAAACTGCTCTCTGAAATTTATATGAAAGGTTATCATTTCTTTTTATATTCCAGAGCTCGATTTGAAGAATATATTGGAATACCTATTTTTAGAGGCAATTTCTTAGCAATTTTATTATAAATACTAACATAAAGAAAATAAAACCATCCTTTCTTCCCTCTAGGTTAATTTTTCATTGGAAACTTTATTCTTTATTTTATTATTTTTTAAAGATCTTATTTATTTATTTGACACAGCGAGAGAGGGAACACAAGCAGGGGGAGTGGGAGAGGGAGAAGAAGGCTTCCCGCCGAGCAGGGAGCCAGATGCGGGGCTCGATCCCAGGACCCTGGGATCATGACCTGAGCTGAAGGCAGACGCTTAACTGACTGAGCCACCCAGGCGCCCCCACTGTAAACTTTTTATTGAAGAATAACACACCTATGAAAACATACAGTATAAGCATGTTATATATTTGTAAGGTTAATACACTCATGCAAACAGCACTGCAGATCGGGCGCCTGGGTGGCTCAGTTGGCTAAGCGACTGCCTTTGGCTCAAGTCATGATCCTGGAGTCCCGGGATCGAGTCCCGCATCGGGCTCCCTGCTCACCGGGGGGTCTGCTTCTCCCTCTGACCCTCCCCCCTCTCATGTGCTCTCTCTCTCTCATTCTCTCTGTCTCAAATAAATAAATAAAAAATCTTGAAGAAAAAAAAAAACAGCACTGCAGATCAAAAAGAAAACACAAATAGCCCCCTACAATAACCCCATGTGCTCCCTTCCAGTCACTACCCCTTCCTACACTACAGATTCCATCTGACTGGTTTTGAACTTGGGGTCAGTAGGATCACAGGACATGTGCTCTTTCGTGTGTGTCTTCTTTCCTTAACATTCGTTTGTGAGATTCTTTCATATTGTGTGGGCAGTTGTAGGTGGCTCATTCTCTGCCGGATAGACCCCCACTGTGTGACTACACAGCCATTTATTCATCCTTTCTCCTGGTGAGTATTTGGTTAGTTTCCAGCTTGGGGCAATGAGGAATAATACTGTTTTGACCATACCTTGTCCTATAGGTGGACTTGGGCCCCTGTATATGTCTGGTCTCCTCCAAGCAGAAACGAAGGACTGGGGAGAGGGGGTATGGGCCAGAAAGTTCTGGAAGAAAAGAATGAGGTTACGAGCAAGGCCATTCTTTTCTTTGAGATCTTTATAAATGGGCGAGAGCTCAGAAGTGTCACGGCGTCCAGTGAGTGAACATGGGCAGTGGGCTCTTGGTTCTTTCTGAGTTGGGATTTTTGTAACAGGGTTTAGGAGCTTACTTCATTAGGATTGTGAAATGGAAATACGAAAGGGGACCTGGGACATTTGATCCCTTAAGATCCTGGAGAAGAAAGTCTAAGAACTCTTCTCTGTAGGTTCCAAGAAGTTTCCAGGAAATTAGTAAGGTTTCCACCAAGCGCTTGAACTCGTCTGATGCTTTGACCTACAGAGAAAATCCAGTTACAGGAAGAGTCAAATCTGAGAATAGAATCCATATGCTCTAGGGGAGCCTGGGTGGCTCAGTCGGTTAAGCGTCTGCCTTTGGCTTAGGTCATGATCCCAGGGTCTTGGGATCAAGTCCCACACCGGGCTCCTTGCTCAGTGGGGAGCCTGCTTCTCCCTCTGCCCCTTCCCCCTGCTTGTGCTCTCTATCTCTCTCTATGACATAATAAATAAATAAAATCTTTAAAAAAAAAAGTATCCAGGGTGCCTGGGTGGCTCAGTTGGTAAAGCGACTGCCTTCAGCTCAGGTCATGATCCTGGAGTCCTGGGATCAAGTCCCACATCAGGCTCCCTGCTCAGCAGGGAGTCTGCTTCTCCCTCTGACCCTCTTCCCTCTCGTGCTCTCTATCTTTCATTCCCTCTCAAATAAATAAATAAAATCTTAAAAAAAAAAAAAAGTATCCGTATGCCCCAAAATGCCCCCTTCCCAGCAATGAGCCCAGGCCCCTTCCCCACCTCCCTGTCCCGGTGACTGGGCTGCTTCGCTCAATGGGAATTATTTACACTGACCACGGGCCACATGACACTATTCTTACCTGTTTCTTAGCACGTCCTGCCATGCTAATTATATAGACTCTACTAAGATATTTCCATTACTTTATTTTGGACCCTGCATAATTAACTGAAATCAGAGGGATTTTTTTGTTTGTTTGGGCAACTTAGTTTTAATCACCTTTTCCTCCTTGTAATAGCTCATTAAAGAGGAAAACTACCTGTTTTTCTGTGTCTGCATGAGTCATTTTTGTAGAATTACTGGTGAAAATCTAATGCATAAATAGGTAATTTTTTATGATGCTTATGAAAACGATGGATATTTATATTTTGGTTTTTTTTGTTTGTTTTTTTTTAAAGATTTTATTTATTTATTTATTTGAGAGAGAGAAACAGCATGAGAGGGGATAAGGTCAGAGGGAGAAGCAGGCTCCCCGCTGAGCCGGGAGCCCGATGTGGGACTCGATCCCAGGACCCCGGGATCATGACCTGAGCCGAAGGCAGTCGCTTAACCAACTGAGCCACCCAGGCGCCCGAAAATGATGGATATTTATAAAAACAACTTCAACTCCCTTGGAATTTGCTGGGCAAATCTAAAATATGATATCATTATAATATTCCATTATACCATTACATGGCAACTTTTACAAGCAGATTTTATTTTTATTTTATAGTTTGAAACATCTCAAAAAGATGCTCAGCATCATTAGCTGTTACAGAAATGAAAAATTAGAACCATAGATATTGTCAAACACCTACTAGAATGATTATAATTTTTTTTTTAAAGATTTTATTTATTTGACAGAGAGAGACAGCGAGAGCAGGAACACAAGCAGGGGGAGTGGGAGAGGGAGAAGCAGGCCTCCTGCCGAGCAGGGAGCCCGATGTGGGACTCGATCCTGGGACTCCAGGATCATGACCTGAGCCGAAGGCAGACGCCCAACGACTGAGCCACCCTAGAATGATTATAATTTTTAAAAGACAGACAATGTGGAATAACTAGAAGCCTCATACATCACTGGTGGGAATGTAAAATGGTTAAGAGTTTGGAAAACATTTTGTTAATTTCATTAAAAAGTTAAATACAGGGGCGCCTGGGTGGCTTAGATGGCTAAGTGTCTGCCTTCGGCTCAGGTCATGGTCCCAGGGTCCTGGGATCGAGCCCCACATCAGGCTCTTGGCTCGGTGGGAAGCCTGCTTCTCCCTCTCCCTCTGCCTCTCTCCCTGCTAATGCTCTCTCTCTCTCTGTCTCTCTGTATCTCTGAGTCTCAAATGAATAAATAAAAATCTTTACAACACAGCCAGCAATTCCATTTGTAGGAGTCTACCCAGGAGAAATGAAAACATCTGTCCACAGAAAAACATGTACACCAATGTTCATAGCACCTTTATTTGTAATAATCCCAAACTGAAAACAATCCAAATGCACATCAGCTGGTGAATGGATAAATAAAATGTGGTCTATCCGTTCGATGGCATAAAATTCAGTAATAAGAAGGGATGAAATGTAATATTAGTGCATGCTAAAACATGAGTGGACCATGAAAACATGATGCTAAGTGAAAGAATCCAGATGCCACAGACTACACTGCATGATTCCTTTGTATGAAATGTCAAGAAAAGGCTTGCAGTACGCTTGGAAAGAGAGTCGTTGTCCAGGAACCAGGTTGTGGGGTCTTGTGTGGCAAGCTCGGGGCACCTGCCTATCTAGGGGACAGCGGAGAAGAGCATGACGGAGTTTTGAACAGGAGAGTGATATGATCAGGTATGTGTTCTGAGCAGTCTTTCCATACTGAGGCAGGTCTGGGTACAAGAAAACCAGACAGGAAGCTGTCACAGTGATGAGAGATGCTGACTTGAACCCCGGGAGGAAGGCAAGAGAGGAGGACACCTACTTGAGGATGTACATTTCTGTATGTCCATTTCTGAGCACTCTTTGTTGGGGTTGCTGAACTGCAGAAGACGCACCTGCTCACTAGATAACTAACTGCCCGTTGCTCTCCAAATTCATGCTGGCCATTCATGCAGGCGATGTTCTTTAGAACACCCCAGCTAACTCCCTATTCTCTCTGTCTTCCTATAGTGCAATTTCCTATCACCTGCTCCATGAAGGAGATCTATTCTCTGATTGTGGATAAAGAAAATCAAAAGCTTCATGTTAAGCATGTGATTTCCCCTCTCCTCTCCCACTGTGCCCGAGCTCCTCAGCAGATTGGAAGGCATGCTGCTTCCTTCTTAATAGTCCTAGACCATAAATCTAAGTATGCAAGAAAAAACAAAGGGAACAAAAAGAGACAAAAGGCAAATCTATAACAACAATTATATATAAAAATGCATTATATATAATTATATCATATATAGTTATATATTGTATATAATTATAATTGTAATATATATTACCTAATGCATTATATATAGTATGTATATGCATATAATGCATAATGGTGGCTTAGCACTGGGACTGGGTGCCCTTCCATGACAGGGATTGACTGCTGATGGGTGCAGAGAAGCTTCTTGGGGTGATGGGAATGTTCTAAAACTGGATTATGGTGATGGTTGCACAGTTCTAGAAATTTACCAAAATTATTTTTTTTTAAATAAATATTTTATTTATTTATTTGACAGAGAAAGACACAGCGAGAGAGGGAACACAAGTGGGGGAGTGGGAGAGGGAGAAGCAGGCTTCCCACCGAGCAGGGAGCCCAATGCGGGACTCGATCCAGGGACTCCAGGATCATGACCTGAGCCGAAGGCAGTCGCTTAACCAACTGAGCCACCCAGGCGCCCCGTACCAAAATTATTGAATCGTGCCGTGCCGTGAATGGGTAAGTATATAGTACATAAGCTACACCCCCAATAAAGCTGTTTAAAAAAAGCTTAGACTTTTCTACTAAAATAATATTTGAATTTTTTTTAGTCACTGAACCAATAAACGAACAATGCAATCTTTTTTTGTCATGAAAAAAATTTATATTTAAAAAAAATTATTTTATTTTATTTTATTTATTTATTTGACAGAGAGAGACACAGCGAGAGAGGAAACACAAGCAGGGGGAGTGGGAGAGGGAGAAGCAGGCCTCCTGTTGAGCAGGGAGCCCGATGCGGGGCTCGATCCCAGGACCCTGGGGTCACGAGCTGAGCCGAAGGCAGACGCTTAATGACTGAGCCACCCAGGAGCCCCTATTTTTTTTTAAAAAGTAATCCAAAGGAGAAAGCTCTAAGTAAATTGTTTGGTTTCTTAGTTTTTGACTCTCTGGGTTTCTCAAGGCCCTGTCTTCTGCACACTTGCAGTGACCTCTGAGCCATCCGTCACAAAAAGGTGAAGAGGTCTTAGGTGTATGTTCGAGATGATGGCTTCAGTTCCAAAGGAAGACACTATGGGAGACCGTTTGCTGAGACCCAGGTCATCATAAAGCTAGATCTTTCTGTGAGCATCTTAAATTACTTTAAACTCCAAGATTGCATTGTTGATCAATGTGGAAGGACTCTGACCCAGATTTAAGTTAGGTGTAAGACTTGGGGCTCATTACCAACAATACCAAACAATAATGGTCACCAGCTGTTGTAATTTGGGGTATCTCCAAGTACATCAACTACACCTGCAAATGCAGAAGTTTTACAGAGTTTTCTATGATATACTGATCCTAGCAACATTTAAAGCTACAATCTAGCTCATTAAAAGGTATTTTTAAAAAAATTTATTTAAAAATATATTTCTTGGGGTGCCTGGGTGGCTCAGTCGGTTGGGCGTCTGACTCTTTATCTCAGCTCAGGTCTTGATCTCAGGGTCATGAGTTCAGGCCCCACGTTAGGCTCCATGCTAGGTGTGGAGCCTACTTAAAAAAAGAAAAACATTTATCAACATACAATAGATACAGAAAAGTGAGCAAATCATAAGTGCTTGATGTATTTTATGTTATTAAAGATTTTATTTTTAAATAATCTCTCCACCCGATGTGGGGCTCAAGCTCATAACCCCTAGATCAAGAGTCACATTCTCTGCCAACTGAGCCACCCAGGCACTCCAATATTTGAGGAATTTAAAAATAGAACACACAAGACAAGTTAAGAAATAGATTACCATCACCCCAGAAGCTCTTCTTATGCACCCTCCCAGCTAACACACTCACTCTCTTCCCCAAGGATAGCCACTATTCTGACTTCTTTTTTTTTTTAGGAGAAAGAGAGAGAGCGGGGTTGGGGCATGGGGCAGAGGGAGAGGGAGAGAGAGAGAATCCTAAGCAGGCTCCATGCCCAGTGTGGAGCCCAATGTAGGGCTCCATCTCACAACCCTGGGATCGTGACCTGAGCCGAAATCAAGAGTCAGAGTTTTTTAACCGACTGAGCCACACAAACGCCCCATGACTTCTAATACCATTGATTTTTGTTGCCCACTTTTGAAATTTATACAAATGGAATCATACTAGTATGTGCTTATTTGTGTCCGGTTTCTTTTAGTCAACATTGTGTACCTAAGAGTCACTCATTGTTCTATGGTATTCTATTGTAGGAATATATCACTATTTATCCATTCTATTGCCAATGGGCATTTGGATTACTTCCAGGTTTTTGGCTATCATGAACAATTCTGCTAAGAACTCTTTTGAATATGCCTTTTGTGCATATATGTATGCATTTCTGTTGAGTAGGTACCTAGGAGTGGTTGCTGGGTCATAGGGAATGTGTACGGCCAGCTTTAGTATAAATCATTTTATTTTGCTAAAATCTAGAAAGCCACTTGAAGTGATTTAAGAGTAAACACACCCAAATGCAGAAATTATCTAAATATAAACACACGTTCATTCTTCTTCAGAGTTGACCTGAGCAAACACTGTCATAGGCAGGACAATCGAATATCCGTCACGAAGTTACTGGAGTGTGATGTCTCACAAACATGACTTCTGAAGACACCATCTCCTGTGAGTTTCAGCCCTCAGGAAATGAGGTCGACGTGAGCTTTCTGGCATTCCTGCCTGCTCCTGGGTTGGAATCTGGATGAGCACGGCTTGTATCCCTGCTTTGGCTTTGATCCCAGAGAAAAGCACTACGCTTGTTCAATTTCCCCCCACAATCTGGAAATAAATTTATTTTGGGGTTAGCAAAAAAAAAGTCCAAGGTGGTTATTAGCACAGGATACCAGGCTGAGTCTCTCGGTTCCTAGACAACACTTCTGTGTTTTTTCCTGGGGCTCTGTGATTGTTTCCCAGGAGGGACTATAGGCTTTGCCTCCAACCAGTTCTTCTGGGGTGGCCTTGGGCTCATAAATGACCCCTGTCATAGCCCATCCCTGACGTGCCACCTTGAAATTTGAATTCAAGCCAAGGGAACCCTGATTCAACCCACAGTCCGTCCAGTCGGATGTTCTCATGGCACAGAAATCCAGAAGATCTGCCCCCAATAAAGAAAACCTCCCAGGGAGCATCCACATCAGTTTCATTTCCTGGTCTCTGGACCGGTTGTCCTACCGGGGTTTGGAGAAAACTTTCTCTCAAAACAAGAGACCTTCTTGCTTCCTGCCTGCCCTTAGGAATTTGAGGGGCTCACCAGAATTTCCGGGCCTCGGGGTCTTTATGCGCTAATGGACCAGGCTGTCGGGAGGTCTCCGTTTTATTTTCTTTCTATCTGGATTCCTTCTGTTGCTGCCTGATCTTTCCCAGATCTCTGAAGTACGTCGTACATAGAAGGAGCAGCTTTTGGAATAGTGTCGGCTTTGTCTTTGTGTTTAGATGGCAAGCGGTGACCACATCTTTTATTTCTTTTCTACAACACGCTAGTGCCCCAAAGAGACCAGCTTCAGCATAAAGAGAATTTACCGTATGCTCTTCACTGTGTGCTTTGGTTTGCTTTAAAAATTGCCACAATTTTTGACTTTCTCATTTGTCAGTGGCAGAACAGAAATTATATTCTCTAAGTCAGATGGGCTTCCTGAATTCCGTCATACTTTTCGTGTTTTTGATAAACTGTGGCCATGTTCTAAAAAGCTCTACCCAGAACATGTTTTGTGGAAAACCTGTTATTTGTAAAATGGCAAATATTTAATACAATGAGATACAGGACAACTAATGATCTACTTGCTTAGGTTTATGAAATGGAAAGTAACTGTTTGGGATCCCATATTTTGGGGTAACTTAACATTTTAAAATAATTATTTACTGCCTAAGAATATATATTCTTATATTCTAATAACATATAAGAATGGAGTGAATATAAATTCACTCACCGTTAGAAAGATGGTTCAGCAAGACAAGAGGAAAAGTCTGTATCAAAAGACCAAGTTAGTCAACCAGCCCTTCTCAGTTTCCCATATTTGGGATGATCTAAATGTGGATGACTTAGTTTTTTTTTTTAAACCAGTTTTCATCCATCTATCCAACAATCCATTAATTTTTTTAGCAGCTTTATTGAGATGGAATTCACACACACTGTAATTCAACCATTTCAAGGGTACAATTCAATGGTTTTTAGCATATTCATAAATATGTACAACCTTCGGGCGCCTGGCTGGCTCAGTCACTTAAGCATCTGCCTTCAGCTCAGGTCATGATCTCAGGGTCCTGGGATCGAGGCCCGCATTGGGCTCCCTGCTCAGTGGGGAGTCTGCTTCTCCCTCTGCTGCTCCCACTTCCCCTGCTCGTGCTCTCTCTCTCAAACAAATAAATAAAATCTTTAAAAAAAAAAATACGTACAACCATCACCATAGTCAATTCTAGAACATTTCATCAAAGAAACCCCATACTCTTTAGCTATCAGCTCCCTACTGTCCCACCCCAGCCCTAAGCAACCACAAATCTGCTTTTGGTTTCTATAGATTTTCCTTTTTTCTTTTTCCAAGTTTTTATCTAAATTCCAGCTAGTTAACATACAATGCAGTATTAGTTTCTGTTTCCATAGATTTTCCTATTTTAAAGTTTCATACGGATGGAATCATAAAGTATGTGGATTTTTGTGACTAGCTTCTTTCACTTAGCATCATGTTTCAAGGTTCATCATATGTTCTAGCAGGTGAAGTGCTGCCTTCCTTTTTATGGCTGAAACATATTCCATTGTAGGGACAGACCATATTTGTTTATTGTGGATATTTGGGTTGGTCCTCTGCATAGCTTCTTAAAGTTCATCCTAGCCTTGTAATCCTATTATTCTTAGACATGAGACCATCGTTTTCAAGAGTGGCATAGATTCAGGAGAATTGTGAACAGGGTCTGTGATTGTATGTTTATCTGATGTTTGCCAAAGACAAGCATTCTGGCCCAACATTAGCTGCTCCGTGTGTATTCCTCTGTTCCTTGTTGAATCCTAAATGGAAAAAAAGGGCACCTGTTCCCGGGTTTAAATGAATTGCTAAAACCATTACTCTTTCTCCCTCTTCCATTTTCTCCTCAGCTAGCTTTTTCAAATAAAACTAAAATAGGAGATGCATGGAGGATTTCCTTAATCCACCAGGAAAATGAGCACAATTATTCTTCTGTGCACAAGGGAAGTCACAAGGCTCACCCGAATAGCTGTTTCACTTGTCAGTTATCTTGATCACCCTGAATACTTTTCAGTATGGTTTGACCTTCTCCGGCCATGTCACTTCAGAAAAGCTATCATGATGGTCGTTCTCATCTTCACCCCCTACATTCAACGGAATATTTAAGATGTGAGAGGAAGGTAACAGTAGATCAGTAAAATAACATAAGAAATTTCAAAATAGTTTCCAAATATACAGGTCCCAGGGATCAGGGCTGTGCTTTTTCTTTTTTTCTTTTTTAAGATTTTATTTATTTGAGAGAGAGAGAGAAAGAGCACACAGCTGGGGGGAGGGCCAGAGGCAGAGGGAGAAGCAGACTCCCCACTGAGCAGGGAGCCCGATGTGGGGCTTGATCCCAGGACCTTGGGATCATGAGCTGAGCCGAAGGCAGATGCGTAACCGACTGAGCCACCCAGGCGCCCCATTTCCCTCTTCTTTGGGGACCTTCCCTCAGTTCACCGAGGAAGCCAACTTCGGAACAAGGCTGAGCCTGCACCATGAGCATTTCGGAGCTGCGAGCGGACGTGTCTGGCCCTGTGGACTGGTGAGTGGAGAAGGCTGGGCTGTAGAGTGATAAGAAATGGAACAGATGTGCTTGGAGGAGCGGAGATGAGCAGCTGCTGGTTAGGAGAGGCCTGCTGGTTAGGTAGTTCTTGGTTCTGCTACATTCCTGACACCCAGCTGCATTCCTGCCCCGAGTTGCATGAAAAAGTCTTGTGCTGTCTCAACAATAGTAATACTTACATAATCACGTAACACTGATAGAATCCTTACCACGTGCCAGGTGCTGTTCTATGTACTTCTGTTATGATAGTCTCACAAGACTTATGAGGTCATGACCGTTATTATCCCCACTTGTCAGCTGAGGGAACTGAAGGGCAAGTAAATAATCACCTATTCAATCCTCATAGGGGACACTTGGGGGCAGTATCCAAGTCCCCGGGGCTTTGCTGGTGGCATGCGGTTGGGGGGGGGGGGCTCCCAGAGGATGCTGAGGGAGGAGCCAGGAACCCACAGCCCCAGATTGGCCTGAGGAAGGACCCCAAGCGTGGAACAAGAGAGTGTCCTTCCGTCTCCAGGTGAATGAGCAATTCCCCAAGGAAGCCTTAGTGACCCTGTTCTCTACCTCTGCCACCTGCCATCCTGACGTCAGTGGGGGAGAAAGGGAAGATCTGGAGCTCGCGAGGCATGTGAGGTTACAGCCTCTCCCCCCTCAGGGAGGGTGAGGGCTCCTGGCATAGGGAATGGGGGCCGAGGGTGCTGTCCCTCCGAGAGCTGGCACTCTCCCACCGGGCACTTCCAGTGCCAAGTCTCAGCAGACGGAGCAGCAGCTGAGGGTCTGGTGACTGCCCTGTTGCCTCAGGGGGTGCTGGCGTGGCGACCCTGGGCAGTCCTTCCTCTGGTGGTGCTGAGTGTCGTTGATTCTATTTTGCACAGTGGCCGGAGCAGGGCATCCCCAACACACCGGGGTGGACTTAGCATAGGGCTGCCCGGGGACACAGAGTTCAGAGCATTCGAGACTTACACTCGGGCCATTGTGGACAGAGCATGGGGGCGAAGGTTACAGCGCTGTGTTCACCATCCAGCCGCATGGGCCATTGTGACACCCGAGCACCTGGATTCTCAGCCCGGAAGGACCTGGCCCGGGGTGCAGACCGCCGGGAGCCCACCCTCTTGCCAAAGAAGACCCTGTCCTATTTGCCAGCTCCCCTTGTCCTGTCGCTTCTTCCCTCTGCTCTGGGCAAAGCAGCCGCGTTCCCTCTTCTTCTTTTTTTTTTTTTTAAAGATTTTATTTATTTATTTGACAGAGAGAGACACAGCGAGAGAGGGAACACAAGCAGGGGGAGCGGGAGAGGGAGAAGCAGGCTTCCTGCGGAGCAGGGAGCCCGATACGGGGCTCGATCCCAGGACCCTGTGATCATGACCTGAGCCGAAGGCAGACGCTTAACGACTGAGCCACCCAGGCGCCCCCCCAGGCGTTCCCTCTTCTTAGCTGCGTGGCTTGTGTGGCCTCTGAGGCATGGCTGGACCCAGTGAGGACACAGTCTGTCTCCCCAGCTCCCCACCGCTTTCTGTCCTGGACTCACATACCTTAGGCGGAATCATATGAAATGGGTGGTTTTGACCCACTTTGACCTACAGAAATTTGATGTTCTCACAGGTCAACCTAAATGTAGGCCTTTGATATTTGAAACATCTTGCTGCTCGTCGTGGTAGGGAAATAAACAGAAAGAAACACAACAGGAACTATTGGGCACATAACAGACTCCCTAGAGATGGGGCAGGATAGTTTTCCCGGCCTGTCTGCCTTTCCCAGGGGCCTTCTTGACAAGTGAGCTGTGAGGCTGTCTCCCGAGGTGACCGCGTGGCCTGATTCGAATGTCAGACCAGACAGCTCAGCTCAGACGGTAGGGGGGCCAAGCCCCGCCTCATAGATTCCCCAGTGCCTTCCCATCCTCACCCTCACATCTCTGCTCCCCCTCTTCTCTCCTTCCTGCTGCCTTTCATTCTGCAGCCGCCTCTTGGTCCTGCCCTGGCTCCCCAACCCCCGTGAGAAAGAGTCCTGGCAGCTCAGGCTTCTTCTTAGCTCCTCCTCCTGTCCTAGAGGCCCCTGGGTCCAGCCCCCTGCTCCTTCCCCATTTCTCTCTGTACTGGGTGTTCTGCCCGCAACATTTCTCCCGCCAGGCTGAGAAGTCCAGAGAAGTTCAGTTTCCTTATCTCCACTGTGGGTTTATATCTGAGCGGGCTCTCTCCTCAAGTCATGTGTCCCTGAACATCAGGGGCCAACCTCTGGAAGCCCACCAGCTGCCTCTAGTCTCCCTGCTCCTCCCCAGGCCCTGCAGATTCTGTCTGTCTTTCAGGCCTGAGTCCCTGCTGGCCTCCCTTTGGGATCCTGTGTTGAGGCTGCATGGTGTTTAGATACCCACTGCCTAGGAGAGGGCCGATGACCACCAGCTGACTCTACCTAAACCTGACTCCCCAGACTCTCTCTGCATCTCCCGTCAGGGAGCCCGTTGCCCCCACCCAGTTCATGTCTATGCACCTGGAATGGACTTTCCACTCAGGGTCCTCAGAGGGAGTCTGATCAGAGATCAGAGGGTTGCCAGTCAGAGCATGGGGGCCAGGCTGAGCTGAGCTGCTCTGGATAAAACATGGCCACTGCATTGGCAAAGGCCTTGCCCAAGGCTTCCCATGGGCCTGGGTGGTGAGAGTGCCACTGAGTCATCTCTGGGCCCCTGCTGGTCCGCCATGATGTTTGCAGACTTCAGCACCTGCGTCCAGCCACTTCGCCAACAGTGACCAACCCAGCCAAAGTGCCCAGCGGCGCCCTCTTTTCTACACACCCTCTTTTATAGCGACTGGTGGCTCATTCCACCACTCACATCATTCAATAGAAACGTCTTGAACACCTACCACCTGCCAGGTACTATTCTAGGCCTTGGAGACATGAGGTGAATAAGATGAGGTACCTTCCCCCATGGAGCTCAGAGTCTATTGGGGACAAACCACTGATCGTCACAGTTGGGTCTGTGGACTAGAGCTGGGCCACAGATCTGTGTTGCCAGGTTGGGATGAGTTAACACTGAAGTTGAGAGAAGGGTTTAGAAACTTCTATAGCAATTTGACAGAATAACTTGTTTGTTGAGTCTAGTTAAAAAAATCCAGCTTCTAAAATGACATAAAATATTCTTTTTTATCATATTTTATAAAAATATAGATCTCCAATGGTCTGGAAATTTAGAAAAATTAATTCTATACTCCAGAAACATTGAGAAGCCTTGCCCTAAACTACACATTGCAATTCGTGCCATGAAAAACAGGATGGAGAAAAATGGGAAAAACTTGGTCTAAGGAGGGTGGTATTTGATATGACCTGAAGGGTGGGGAGGAACCAGCCAGGCAAAGAGCTGGGGAAGGAGCTTTGCAGACAAAGGAACAGCATATGCAAAGGCCCTGAGGTGAGTGAGAACCTGGAAGGCTAAAATAGAAAGGAAGCCAGTGGAAGCAGAAGGAGCAAGGGGAGAGAGAGTGGGGGGCAGGCAGGGTGCACAGGCAGAGGCCCGATCATGTGAGTGCATTCTAAAGGCAAGGAGAAGCTAGTAAAGTGCTTGAAGTGGGCACGTGGCCTTCAGCACTTCTACCTGCCCCTTTCCAGTAACACATGCAAAGCAGAAAAGGGACAGCTTCATCCTGGACTCATTGGGAGGCCTATGTGTCAGATCCAGAAGGACATCATCATAGCAATATCTCTCCTGAAGTCTAATCCTGAGACAGGGGTTTTCAGAACACCTTTCTTGCAAAGGTCTGCAAACCTTTTTAAAGATTTTTATTTATTTATTTGAGAGAGAGAGAGAGCACGAGCAGGGGGAGGGATAGAGGGAGAAGCAGACTCCCCGCTGAGCAAGGAGCCCGATGTGGGGCTAAATCCCAGGACTCCAGGATCATGACCCGAGCAGAAGACAGATGCTTAACCGACTGAGCCACCCAGGTGCCCTAGGTGAGTTTAAAGTTTGAACCAGCCCCATAACCATTTCTCTCTCTAGCTCTTTTTTTTTTTTTTTTTTAAGATTTTATTTACTTGAGAGGGAGAGAGAGAGAGCAAGCAAGAGCACAAGAGCAGGGGGAGGGAAAAGCAGACTTCTTGCTGGGCAGGGAGCGCGATGACAGACGGGTGGCTCCATCCCAGGACGCTGAGCCAACGGCAGACACTTAACAGACTGAGCCACTCAGGTGCCCCCATAATCATTTTCCTTATTGCAAAATAATTACTTTGTATGTGAAGAGGATTTTCTACATGAGTTTGAAATTTTAAGTTATGCTATACAGATAAGTCATTTCTACCTCCTAGACCTGCCGGGAAGCTCTTAGTTCTGGCTTACAAGTTAAATAAGTCTTGACAAATTCCTAAGAAATCACGCCTTGAAATTTCTTTGAACTTACTTCATTATTCTGAAAATGATCATGGAAGACCCACTGTTGTTTTCTTGAATAAAGCTTAAAATGCATATTAAATAAATAAATAAATACATAAATAAATAGGTTATCAATACATGATGTTGATGAGTGAACAGTCATGCTTTGCCGGTGCGAGTGGAAAGTGGAGGTCACCTTCCTGGCAATTTGGCCATAGGTAGTCAGAGCTCTTAGAAGTTTTATATCCCCCACCCTTCTGTAAATATTTCCTAGGGATATGAGCAGAGATAAAAACAAAGATTTTTATATAGGGATATTTGTTATGGTGACATTTAAAAAATAAAACTCAGGACCATCCTCAAAGTCCAATATTAGAGAATTTGTGAAATTATGGTGTATCCATATGTCACAATATTATGCAATTGTTAACCACTCATAGTGTTATTTGAAAAATGAGGCACACAAAGTTATATTTACAGTGTTTTTGATTTTTTGTTAAACACACACATCCTTAGAAGGGCTTACATGACTATTAAGAATAATTATCTTTGAGTCACGGCTTATGGCCATGATTTTAATTCTTTTTTTTTTCTATAGTTTAAAAGTTCTCTATGATGCATGCATATTACTTTTTTAAAAATAATTGATACTGATTAAAAAACAATGAAAATATTTAAAGCATCAGTCATTATAATGATACCATCCCATATCCGTTACTTACGTAGATTTAAAATTCTATAATCATGAAGCGACCTTAGCCAAAATCTTACAGACTTTAATCAAGGGTATTTCCGATGTAGTCTGTTCATCCATAGACTGTGTGGCTGATGGGCTCTTCAGCACCTTTCAATCACATCAGTTATTTGGTTCATGGCATTTTCATGATGAAAAATCTGATTTAGCCCAATGCACTACCACTAATCTTATTGGTGACAAGCAGCTTCTGATAAGGATGGGTTAGAGAGGTGAGAATGAGGGCAAGTTTGGGGATTTGACTTCACTGAAACCATTTTCTTTGAGGGATTGGATATCTGATCTGATGTCGTTTACCTCAGATCTTTGAACAAATCATTACACAGGTATTTTGGGTGGGAAGGAGTTAAGTCGAGGAGCAGTGCTCGATTTAACATTGTTTTGAAACTGCTTACCTATTGGGTTGCTGACAGCAATAAACATTTTCTGAATACCTCAAGGAATGAAAGTAGACTGTCTTCCCCTAAGAAGAGTGGCAGATGAAAGTTGGTTATTTCTCTATATTCATTCTGATGAATGTTTGAGTAAAAACAAAACAAAACAAAACACACACACACAAAAACCCCGAAACCAAAACAAAACAGATGAAAGTGACCTCTTAAATTTGTCAGACATCTGTCCGAGGTGTGTGGCCCTCTCTAACTTCCAAGATGGCCTAGGACAGATATTTATTTTGTAAAATAAAGTTCAGAAAGGCAAGGATATCATCCATTTAGGCCAAACATTCGATAGCTCCTGCAAATGGATTGTCAATAGGGCCTTGACATACATTCCTTATTCTGGCCGGGAAGGGGTAGAGTTATTCTCAAGGTTAAGTAAAGGTCATCTCTCTCTGCCAACTGCCACTCAGCAGTGATGGAAAGCACTGGCCACAGCTAGGTGCCTGGAAATTTCACGTAAGAAACAAATGGCCCCGGTCTGTCTGTTCACTCAGGTCATTTCTGTTAGTTTTCCCATAATTGTACTGGATCCGTAGTCAAGTAAAGCGACAGATCCGTCACTGATAGAATCTCTGTCTTGGGTTGACAATTCTTTAATTTGTGGACCTTCGTGGTCAGAGGCCATTATTTCTAATTGCCTTTTCGTCCTGCAGCAGTTCATCTATCTTTCACACACAGTAACTTTAATCTTCTCGTTCAAGGAGGACAGCGAATTTGGTCTTTCAGACTGGTTTCCTTAACTTTAGTAAATTCAAGGGGGAAACAATCTTAGAAGACACAAAAATGTGAAAGTAGAATACAAATAATGATGGCTTTGTGGTACTTTAGGGCTGTTACCAAGATCTCCACGTCGATAATTCTAAATATTTAGGGACTTAAATGATTTGAGTCCTTAAAACATGAAAAAAGTTTACAGCTCCCTCATTGCACCGTCAAAACTATTTAATTGTACTGCTTCTGATGATTCCAGAGAGGGGCCTCTGAACTTCTCCTTTTCCACTCAACGACTATATACTTTGCTCCTCCATGGTAGGAACTGGGGACCCAAGATGAATCAGACAGGTTCCCAGGAAGAAAAGTAAAATCAAAGTGTGTGTGTGTGTGTGTGTGTGTGTGTGTAGCATAGAGGACATTCAGAGAGAGATGGACATGCTCTGGGGTATTGGGGTATGGATGGGGAGCAGCAGGGACAACCCTCACGACCTCATCACCTCCCAAAGGCCCCACCTCCGTATTGGTGGTCAGGGGTTGGGATTTCAACAGACGAGTTTTGGGGGGACATAAACATTCAGTCCACAGCACTGTGTGCACCACCGAGGCAGAGATCGGAGTAATAGGGCTGCAAACCAAGGAAGGCTATGGCAGTCACCACAGTGCAGATGAGTCAAGGGAAGGATTCTCCCGCGGAGCCTCAGGACAGAGCTCAACCCTGACGACCCCTTGACTCCGGCCCAGGAAAACTGCTTTCAGACTCCTGACCTCCAGAACAGCGAGACAATACATGGCTGTTGATTTAAGCCGCTATGTTTCAGGCGATCTGTAATGGCGGCCCCAGGAAAGTAAGAGAGTGATCAGAATTGGTGGAAAAGCAGCACAGATTCGAGGCAGTGGTCCCCATGAAGACTAGTGTGAGATACAATGATGATTACCATAACCTGTTTCCCTATATCCTATCAACTGGGTGTTGTTTGACAGATGAAGCAACTGAAGGTCAGAGTGGTCAAGTAACCTGCCCAAGGTCATGCTGGCAGGAAGTGGTAGAGCTGGGACTGGGACTCAGGAGGCGTTGATGCCAAAGCCCTCCTCTTTTTACTGTGCTTCTTGGAAGTTAGCCGCTGTAACGTATATGTATTCACTATTTGTATAAAATATTGAACCCTATTGGTATTCAAAAGTACAGATTAAAACTGCATGCCATTCCTTTACTTACTGTTTTAGCAAAAGTGGGACAAGCGTGGCTTAGGGAGCCACATTGTGGCCGCTTGCTCATTTTTTGCAGCTATAGAAAAACAACAAAAACAACCAATGTCTTCCCTTCCCACACAAGCAAGGACAGACTGACAGAGGGTTCAGGTTTCTTTTAGGGGGTGACATGTGTGTGTTGTCTGGAGGAAGAACAGTGAGTAGAACTTTCTGTGCAGATCAAGGAGACTTTGCCGAGGCTTGTGGTTTCCAAGGCCCACTATCAACCTGTGGTCTGTGGCCTATTTCCTGCAGAGTCTTCAAGGAGGCCTGTTAAAAGTGCAGATTCCAGGGCCTTCCAAGCTGGAAACCTGCATTTTAACAGCTCCCCAGGTGGTTCTTGGCCACTTCAAAGTTGAAAATAGACACCCAAGGCCATTCTGGCAATCAGCAGGACGAAGACGATGGCTTTGTGCCTGAACACTGAAGGGAACTGTATTGTTGGGCTTAGGTTTGGCTGGGATTGGAAAACCCCCAAATTACAGTGGCTGAAACAAGATAGAAGGACAGTTCTCTGTCCAAGTCCAGAGGTAAGCCATTCAGGTCTGGTACAATGTCAGGATTTATAATGTCAGGATTTGGGCTCGCTCTTTTATTTTCTTTCTTTCTTACTTTCTTCTTTCTTTCTCTCTCTCTCTTTTTTTTTTAAAGATTTTATTTATTTGACAGAGAGATACAGCGAGAGAGGGAACACAGGCAGGGGGAGTGGGAGAGGGAGAAGCAGACTTCCCGCGGAGCAGGGAGCCCGATGAGGGGCTCGATCCCAGGGCCCTGGGATCACGACCTGAGCTGAAGGCAGACGCTTAACAACTGAGCCACCCAGGCGCCCCTCTCTTTCTTTCTTGGAGAGCATAGAGTGAGAGGGAGAAGCAGACTCCCCACTGAGCAGAGAGCCCAATGTGGGGCTCGATCCCAGGACCCCGAGACGATGACCCGAGCTGAAGGCAGACGCTGAACTGATTGAACCATCCAGGTGCCCCATCGGGCACTTGCAATCCTTTTGCTCTGCTACTGTGTGGCTTGTATTCCTAAGGTTACTGCATGGCCTAAGGGACACCTGGACTTCCAGTCATTAAATCCACATGCCAGGCAGCAGAAATGAGAAGGGCTGAAGCAGGGCGTGATCTTTCCTTGAAAGGCACTTTACAAAACTGTCCCCCCCCATCCAATGTACTGCCCAGAAGGAACTGAGGTCGCACTGTCCTGCTGTGAGGGAGAGAGAGCTTTATTCCAGGTCACCGCGTACCTCACTGAAAGTGGGGAACCACTTCAGGGGAGGCTGAGAGATGGAACACTAGGAGGCTGAGAGATGGAACACTTCTCAGGCAGAAGCTTCTGCCTCCCCTAGTGTTCCATCTCTCAGCCTCCCCTGAAGTGGTTCCCCACTTTCAATGAGGTACGCAGTGACCTGGAATATACACACACACACACACACACAATGGAATATTATGCAGCCATCAAAAAGAATGAAATCTTGCCATTTGCAACGCTGTGGATGGAACTGGAGGTTATTATGCTGAGCGAAATAAGTCATTCAGAGAAAGACATGTATCATATGACCTCACTGATATGAGGAATTCTTAATCTCAGGAAACAAACTGAGGATTGCTGGAGTGGTGGGCAGTGGGAGGGATGGGGTGGCTGGGTGATAGACATTGGGGAGGGTAGGTACTATGGTGAGCACTGTGAATTGTGTAAGACTGTTGAATCACAGACCTGTAACCTCTGAAACAAATAATACATTATATGTTTAAAAAAAAGAGAGAGAGAAGAAGAAGATAGCAGGAGGAGAAGAATGAAGGGGGGAAATCGGAGGGGGAGACGAACCATGAGAGACTATGGACTCTAGAAACAAACTGAGGGTTCTAGAGGGGAGGAGGTGAGGGGTTGGGTTAGCCTGGTGATGGGTATTAAAGAGGGCACGTTCTGCATGGAAAAAAAAAGTTGAAAAGAGAGCTACCCTATTGACCCAGCAATTGCACTACTGGGTATTTACCCCAAAGATACAAATGTAGTGATCCGAAGGGGCACATGCACCTCAATGTTTATAGCAGGAAGGTCCACAATAGCCAAACTATGGAAAGAGCCTAGATGTCCATCAACAGATGAATGGATAAAGAAGATTTGTGATGTATATACAATGTAATATTATGCAGCCATCAAAAAATGAAATCTTGCCATTTGCAACAATGTGGATGGAACTAGAGCATATTATGCTAAGCCAACCAAATAAGTCAATCAGAGAACGACAATTATCGTACGATCTCACTGATATGAGGAATTTGAGAAACAAGACAGAGGATCATAGGGGAAGGGAGGGAAAAATGAAACAAGATGAAACCAGAGAGGGAGACAAACCAAAAGAGACTCTTAATCTCAGGAAACAAACTGAGGGTTGCTGGAGTGGAGGGGGGTGGGAGGGATGGGGCGGCTGGGTGATGGACATTGGGGAGGGTATGTGCTATGGTGAACACTGTGAATCGTGTAAGACTGATGAACCACAGACCTGTACCCCTGAAACAAATAATACATTATATGTTAATTTAAAAAAAGAATGCTGGATCCTATAGTAACAGTATGTTTAGTGTTATAAAAACAAAATGAACAACAACAAAAAAACACCACCAACTGTCTTCCAGAGTGGCTATATCATTTCGCATTCCCACCCCAAAGAGTGAGAGTTCCTCTTGCTCCACATCCTCAACAGCATTTGGTGTTGACAGCGTTCTGGGTTTTTGACATTCTAATAAGCATATAGTGGTATCTCACTATTGTCTTTTTTTAAAGATTCTATTTATTTTTTGAGAGAGAGAGGGCATGAGTGAGGGGAGGGGGAAGAAGGGGTACAGGGACAAGCAGACTCCCTGCTGAGTGGGAAGCCCAATGTGGGGCTCCATCCCAGGACCCCAAGATCATGACTTGAGCCGAAGTCACTCACTCAATTGACTGAGCCACGCAGGTGCCCCCTATTGTCTTAACTTCCATTTCCCTGAAGGCATATGACGTGGAGCATCTTTTCATATACATATTTGCTATCTGCAGATTTACTTTGGTGAAATATCTGTTAAGATCTTTGGCCCCATTTTTTAATCAAGTCATTTGTTTTCTTATTGTTGAACTTTAAAATTTTTTCATTGTTGAAATATACATGTGTGTGTGTATATATATATATATATATACACACACACATATATATGTACATAAAAGAGAGCAAGATGTCATTTTTTTTCCAGAAAAGAATGTCATTTTTTTATTTTAAAAAGTTTTTTAATCGAAGTACAGTGTTATATTAGTCTCAGGTGTACAATATATTGATTCAACAATTCTGTACATTGTTCAGTGCTCCTCACAGTAAGTGTGCTATTAATCCCGTTTATCTATTTTGCCCATCGCCCCCACAAGCACACAAACCTCCCGTCTGGCAACCATCAGTTTATTCTTTGTATTTAAGAGTCTGGTTTTCGTTTGTTTGTTTGTTTGTCTCTTTTTTCTGTTTGTTTTGTTTCTTAAATCAAAATACACATGAATAAAATCATATGGTATTTGTCTTTGTCTGACTTATTTCACTTAGCAAATACCCTCTAGGTCCATCCATGTTGTGTAAGTGACAAGATCTCATTCTTTTTTATGGCTGAGTAATATTCCATTGTATATATGCACCACATCTTCTTTATCCTTTCATCTATTGGGTTGTTTCCATATCTTGGTTATTGTAAACAATGCTGCAGTAAACACAGGGGTACATATATCTTTTTGAATTAGTGTTTTAATTTTCTTTGGGTAAATACCGAGTAGTGGAATTTATGGCAAAAAATTTTGATCATATGACAATTCTATTTTTAATTTTTTGAGGAGCTTTCATACTGTTCTGCACTGTGGCTGCACCAGCTTGCTTTCCCACCAGCAGTGCACGAGGGTTCCTTTTTCTCCCTATCCTTGCCAACACTCGTTATTTCTTGTCTTTTTTACTCAAAGGGTTCTTTGTATATTTTGGATAACAGTCAGAGATGTCTTTGCAAATGTTTTCTCCCCAGTCTGTGGCTTGTCTTCTAACCTGATACTATCTTTCACAGACCGAAGTTCTCAATTTAATAAAGTCCAGCTTATTGATTCTTTATTAAATGGATCACACCTTTGGTGGTATATCTAAAAAGTCATCACCGTGACCAGGCCAGTGCTTTCTAGAGTGTAGTTTGTAGACAACTCAGGTGTGGACCTTGCCAAATGCACATTCTGATTGAGAAGATCACATACAAGGACCGAGATTTAGCATTTCTAACAGGCTCCCAGATGATGCTGATGCTGCTGAAAGCCACAGATGACACTTTACTGCTCAGGTTCAAGGAAGAAGACAAGTCCCACCAATACTATTAACCATAAGTTGTTACGTACTTGCCGTTCTTCAGATACTGTGCTAATTAAGCACTTAACAAATACAGCAATTAATTTAATGCTCACAACTCTATAAAGCAGATATTTTATCTAGCCAGGACTTTTTTTAGTTCTAGTTTCCAGTGCTAGAAACCCAACCAAAACTAATACCAACAAAAAAGAAAATTTGAAGAAACACATTAAGAGGGAAGTCTGGAGGTAACTGTGGCCTTGGGGATGATGACAAGGGAGAGGGTCTCTCCTGGAGTGATATGACCCTGGTACCCCTCCCCCTCTCTTCCCTCTCCTCCCCCCACTTACGTTTGGCTCTCTTTGGTTTATTCTCTCCTACTCCAGGCAGGCTTTGCCCTATGTAATAGGAAACATGGCTTCAGCAGCTCCCTTTAGTTCTTGATGCAAGGAGAAAGACAGGGTTGGCCTCTGTCGTTAGAATAAATAAGATCCCAGAGAAGGATTCCAATTGACCTCACTCAAGTCATTTTCCCAGCTTTGGGCTGCTCTCTGTGGTCAAGAGAGTGGGTCACTATTGTTGGCCAGGCCTGAGTTCCATGTCCAGCCCTGTGGACAGAGATGTGGGGCTGGTGAATGGCAGCCCCTCCAGCACCAGATGGTGTTGGACCATTCCCCAGAGAAAGAGACACCTAGCAGACAAAACAACAGAAACCAACAATACAGTCAGCATCTCTACTTCATCAGTGAGAAAACTGAGATTGGCAAAGTTTCATCAACCTGCTCAAGTTACACATCTAGTAAGAGAATGAGCCAGGTTTTCCCAAAAGTGCTATTCAGACATGCACTGGAGGGCCTGAAACCAAGCCCACCTCTCACTTACGAGATTAGGCTAACATGGCAGAGTCAGCTGGTCACTGCTGCATGAATCTGACTCTGGCTCTGTTGGAAGAATGTTCCTCTCACCTGCAATCAAAGGGCCTCACTATTATACCACATATTTTATTGAAGAAGCTTATCTTAGCCTCCTGCAAGTGGTAATGAGAGCAGAAAACCCCTCTCCTCTCCCCTGTTGAAAAAGGACCTGACACTGGAGCTATGTCTAAAAGAAAAGAATGCATAATAGGACAGAGATTCAGGGGCACATGAACAGGGAGTCTGGACCGCACAGTGAAGAAGGCTTGGAGCCCGACTCATGGATCTCAAGGCTCCTCCCTCAATAAAGAGGAGTAAAGGGAGCAGGAGAGAGAGAAGGGGGCTTTCTAACTCTACTGAGACTGTAGCAAGGTCGGTGACACAGCACCTGAGGTGTGAAGGTAAGTGGGAGATTACCACTGTCTTGACCAGCTCGCTGTCCCACAACATTCCCTTCCTCACAGGGAACCTCTTTGACCCTCCCAATTACACCAGCCTCTTATCATACCCTCTGTGCTTCCTGCACATAATGATCACAGTTTGTAACAACATATGGCATGGTCCTTCATGAATGACTATCTCCTCCACTAAACTAAGTTTGGGGAGAGCACATCTGTCCCCCATTCTGTGCCCAGTATCTCACATGCTGAGTACATAATAGGTGCTCGGTTGATAAATATGGAATTATTAATTATTTTAAAAAGACTGTCCTATGATATTTTCATCAGTATCTCACATGCTGAGTACATAATAGGTGCTCGGTTGATAAATATGGAATTATTAATTATTTTAAAAAGACTGTCCTATGATATTTTCATCAGTGAACTAAACAGATTAAAAAGTGCAGAATGTGATCCTATTTTAACTAATCGTATAGAAATAGAAACCAAATAACTTATAATGGTCATTGATGAGTGGTAGAATTGGGGCATGTTATTTTGATACTTTAATGTTTTCTAATTTCTCTACAGTGAAAACTTCATTACACAATGTCTACTGTAATAAAAATGACAAAGAAAAAAACTGTCATGTTCTAAGTCATTGTGTTTGAAAATAATCAGAAGTTCCCAGACCTGGGGCAGTTAAGCCTCCAGCTCCTGATTTCAGCTCAGGTCATGATCTCAGGGTCATGAGACTGAACCCTGCAGGGCTCTGAGCTCAGTGTGGAGTCTGCATGGGATTCTCTCTCCCTCTCCCTCAGCACCCCCTCCCCACTCTATCTCAATAAATAAATAAAATCTTAAAAAAAAGAAGTTCCCAGACCTTTCCCCAACACAGTTACCAGCATTCCATCTTCAACAATATCCATTATATTCCCAGAGATGGATGCTTCTTTGGGGGAACGCAGATGGTCAAGGACTCCCTCATCCTGATGCTCGTATTTGTGTGCATCCTTTGCACTTGCGCATGGAAAGCATAAGTTTTCTAAAATGTTCCTATAATTTCAGCAAAATCTAAATTGGCCCTGGAGTCACCCCACCAAGTGGAAGGAGTCAGACCAAATTCCTCCCAGGTTTGCACTTCCTAAGAGGCTGGGTTCCAACTGCAACATGTCATTAAAAAGAGATCACTCTGGCCTGTGCCATCCGCCACCTCGTGTGAAGCAAGGGGGCCTCCAGGGTCCCCGAGCGTCTTCCCCGGGTCTGCCTCGACCGCCCCGTGATCACAGACCTGTCTCGGGACCCGCGGCGGCCTCCGCGACTTCGCTCCCCGCCACCCGGCGCGGGCCTCAATCAGAAGCGCGGACCCGTGGGTCCCGGCCCGGGCCAGGGTGGCCCCGCGCCCCCGATCCCGCCGCCGCCCCAGGCCTCGCCCAAGCCCGTCGTTCCTCGGCCCCGGCCCGGCGGCCGGAGTGGGCAGCGCCCCGCCGGCCTCGGGCTCCGCACCGCCTGCTACTCCTCCGACCTCGGGCGCCCCGACGGGGCCTGGCCCCACCCCGCCCCCGCCGCCCGCTGTCACCTGGGCGCCGCCGAGCAGCGGGGTCCCCAGCACCCCGCCTCAGGCCGGGGGCCCGCCACCTCCCCCCGCAGGGGGCCCGGGCCCCGAGGCCCGAAAGGCGGCAGAATGCCAGGCGCCCGAAGCCGGGCGGCGGGCCGAAGCCGGGCGGCGGGCCGGGCCGCAGCGCTCCTGGCGGCGGGGAGCCCCGCGGAGGCCGGCAGCGCCACCCGCCCGCCCCCCGGCAGCACCAGCGGGGCCCCCAGCCGGCGGGCCGGCGGCCGCAGCGACAGACGAGAAGCTCAGCGACTCCGGGGGGTTGGACGCCACCTCGTCTCTCTCGGGGAGGCCTGGAGAGAAAACCTCCACGCAGCGCGGGCGGCTGTTTGTTGGGAATCCACCTGCTGGCACCACAGAGGAGGGATTCAAAAGACTGTCTGCGAAATATGAGAACCAGGAGCAGCTTTTATCGACCAAGGCCAAGGATTTGGGCTCATTAAACTTGAATCTGGGCATTGGCTGAAACTGCCAAAGCTGCACTTGCTGATACACCCAGGAGAGGTAGGCAGCTTCGGGCTCGCTTTGCCACACAAGCCGCTGCCCTCTCCCTTCGAAATCTTTCACCTTGTGTTTCCAGTGAACCGTTGGAAGAAGCCTTTCGCCAACTGGGTCCTATTGAAAGGGCTGCTGTGATTGTGGATGATCGGGGCAGATCTACAGGGAAAAGCATTGTGGATCTACAGGGAAAGGCATTGTGGATCTACAGGGAAAGGCATTGTGGAATTGGCTTCTAAACCAGCAGCAAGAAAAGCCTTTGAAAGATGCAGCGAAGGTGTTTCTTCCTGACAACAACTCCTCGTCCAGTCATTGTGGAACCACTTGAACAACTAGATGATGAAGATGGCCTTCCTGAAAAACTTGCACAGAAGAATCCAATGTATCAAAAGGAGAGAGAAACGCCTCCTCGTTTTGCCCAGCATGGCACATTTGAGTACAAATATTCTCAGCGATGGAAATCCCTGGATGAAATGGAAAAACAGCAAAGGGAACAAGTTGAAAAAAACATGAAAGATAGGGGTGCCTGGGTGGCTCAGTTGGTTGAGCGACTGCCTTCAGCTCAGGTCATGATCCTGGAGTCCCTGGATCGAGTCCCGCATCGGGCTCCCTGCTCGGCAGGGAGTCTGCTTCTCCCTCTGACCCTCCCCCGTCTCCTGTGCTCTCCTCTCTCATTCTCTCTCTAAAATAAATAAATAAAATCTTAAAAAAAAAAAAAAACATGAAAGATGCAAAAGACAAATTGGAAAGTGAAATGGAAGATGCCTATCATGAGCATCAGGCAAATCTTTTGCGTCAAGATCTGATGAGACGCCAGGAAGAATGAAGACGCATGGAAGAACTTCACAATCAAGAAATGCAGAAACGTAAAGAGATGCAACCAAGGCAAGAAGAAGAACGACGTAGAAGGGAAGAAGAGATGATGATTCGTCAGCGTGAAATGGAAGAGCAAATGAGACGCCAAAGAGAGGAAAGTTATAGCCGGATGGGCTGCATGGATCCAAGAGAAAGAGACATGAGAATGGGTGGTGGAGGAGCAATGAACATGGGAGATCCCTATGGCTCAGGAGGCCAGAAATTTCCAGCTCTGGGTGGTGGTGGTGGGCATAGGTTATGAAGCTAATCCTGGAGTCCCACCAGCAACCATGAGTGGTTCCATGATGGGAAGCGACATGCATACTGAGCGCTTTGGGCAGGGAGGTGCGGGACCTGTGGGTGGACAGGGTCCTAGAGGAATGGGGCCTGGAACTCCAGCAGGATATGGGAGAGGGAGAGAAGAGTATGAAGGCCCAAACAAAAAGCCCCGATTTTAGATGTGATGTCTAGGTTTTCATTCCAGTTTGTTTTTGTCTTTTCTTGTTTAGATACCAATCTTTTAAATTCTTGCATTTTATTAAGAAAGCTACCTTTTTATGGATGTTAGCAGTTTATTGACCTAATATTTGTAAATGGTCTGTTTGGGCAGGTAAAGTTATGTAATGCAGTGTTTCAAACAGGGGAATTTTTTTCCTTTTTATTTCCTTTTTTTTTTTTTAACTGTATAATGTCCCTCAAGTTATGGCAGAGTACCTTGTGCCACTGAATTTCCAAAGTGTGCCAATTTTTTTTTCCTGTGCTGCAAATAAATAGAAAAAATAGTTATAATATTGATCTTCAACTTCGCCATTCCTGCTTCTATGCACATTAGGCTAGGAATTCCACTTTGAAAGCCTGAGCGTGTCTAGGCCTTCGAATGGCACATGCCATTTCTGGGAAATGGATCTGTAGGCTAAGTATTGCTTTCTGCAAATAAGTACCCCCTTGTTTTGAAAAGAAGAAATGCATATTGAAGGAGTTTCATGATTTGATTTGTTTGGCATTAGAGGAAGCAAGCTGGTGCTAAGTATTTTTAAATGGTTATGTAAGCAAGCTGAACTGTAAATCTTCCTTCAGGAATGTGTATTAAGATTATGGAATGGGTGAAAGACTATTGGTAGGGGGAGAAAGTGGGTATGACTAAATGGCTCTTTATGGCCCTATGATCTATCCTTTCCTTGAAAGTTTCTGAAGAAAAAGTGGAAAACTCATTCTGTTGCATTCCTCCATTCTTGTTTTTAAAAGAATAAGTCCCAAGCCCTACAAATGGCTTGTACTGAACTTTCACATTTGAATTAAAGATTGTTAAACATGAAAAAAAAAAAAAGAGAGATCACTCTGTCTTCAGTAATGTCTGCCCACCTTAAACTTTAATTAAGCTTGCAAGACAAAACAAATGAAGGTGTTGAGAATAAAGGTAAAAATCAGTCCAGCAGAAAATGGGAATAATGGAGTTGGGAGAGGACATTTTTCATGGGAGCTGGCAGATAAGGATGGAGGCATACAAAATGAGCTACTCACTCCCAGCTCAGTCATGCAATCCTGATCATACTGTGGGTCTTGCCTAGTTACCATCTTCAGAAAACCTTTTACTGAGACAAATAGCACAGTCCACCAACTCTCCAAAGCTCTTTCTACACTGCATCATCATATAAACACATTTCTCATCATATAAACACAAAACTTGAACTGATTGACAACAGATGGAGGAAAGCCAAGAAGCCCTGGGTAGTGAGAAATCTAAGAAGATGTGGGTAACCTACCTCCACAACATATTTTGAATCCACACCCTGGTTTCCTTTCTTACTTCTTCATTGCCTGAGACCTGAATCATTCTGGAAGGTCACCAACTCATGTTCAACTTCCAGCTTTTCTTAATCTGGATTTCTGTAAACTCTTAATAAAAAGACTTTCTTTTAGGAGCCCCTGAGTGGCTCAGTTGGTTAAGCATCCCACCCGTGATTTCGGCTCAGGTCATGAGATCAAGCCCCGGGTCAGGCTCTATGTTCAGTGAGGAGTCTGCTTGAGATTCTCTCTCTCCCTTTCCCTCTGCCCCTCCCCCTGCTCACACTTTCTAAATAAATAAATAAATAAATAAATAAATAAATAAATAAATAACTCTTAAATAAATAAAGATCCACACTACCATGACTTACCCACCAAGTTCAAGGAGGAAAGATGTGTGTATGAGGGAATCCTGTACACTGATTTGGACCAGGATGAGCTGATGCAGAGCCTGTTTGTAATGAGGAAACTGACTCCATGTTTCCCGTCTGAATATTGATGGCTCTCAGTCCTCACCCTCCTCTTCCCCCTGTACCCTTGTGTGAACATGCTCCTAGAAAGGCTGGGGACCTCCTCTGCTGGTGGGAACACTTGCCCCCATGTTAAAAGCCCTGGTTGGTCTCCTTCCCTTACTCTCTCAAGCCACTTGGGGCTACTCAAGAGGCCTGCCCTGCTGCCCAAAGACCTCCATTATGTGAGCTCTACACCTTTCCATACTCTCTCAGTATGTGTGTGGCACCATCAGTGTGAACATTTTAAAACAAACTTCAGGTAGGGTCCATCTGCCTCTGCAGAAGACCATGATGCTGTTTGGTTGGGATGCCTTGGCAAACTGCCATTGGCAGAGGGAGATCACAGGAACTTAGGGCTCCTGGGGTCTACGGGAAGAGTCAGTGATGAGCCCTAAGAAGGAATGGACCGCACCTGCACCAAGGGAATTGCTCCACAAGAAGCAATCTCTGAACAAAGCAGCTTGCTAGAGAAAGGCACTAGCTTTGCACAAATTGCACAGGCCCAGAGGGCAGGCATGTTGCCAGCCTCCAGCAGCACCTGGTGAGGATGATTATTCCTACCTCCTTAATCACTCTTCTCTCCTCACTCTCCATGGTCCGGGGGGGGCCATGCCAAATGTTTCAGAAATGAGGAAGGAGAATCCTAGAGAAGAGAATCCATCCAACCCCCTCGCCTCCCAGTTTGAAAATTTCTTGCTCACTAAGACCCCCTACATAAAAACCTGAACCTTGAATGGAGGGTGGACACAGAGACTCTTACATGGGACTCATCCTTCTAAGTACAAAATTGAGACTGGACTAAAAATGACTGTAGGGTTTTTTAATACCTCAGATTGACCAGAAATATGCAGTGGCCTGAGTTTTCTTCCAAGGGCAAGGGGAAACAAGCAAAGTTTAAGAGGTACAGGGAAAACCAGTGAAATTGTTCCTTGTGCCTTCAACATTCTGATTACAGTAACAAACACCCACTGCTATCACCATTCCCCAAAGTGAAAAAGGAGAGAGTTCATGGCAGTTCCACTGGCTGGCTTGACTCTGACATCAGCAGACCACAGAAATTGATCTAGAAAGTGTACAGTCTTCTCAGAAGGCTCTGGAAGTAAGGGCCAGTGACTTTCCAGTCTAATTATAGTCTGTGAAGAGATTCTAGAGAAACACTTACAGGTCATCACAGGCCACTCAAGGCCTGCAGTTACCTGGCTTCACCTATCAACTTAGGACATACCTTGGAGATATCTAAGATTATATTACAAGAGTTTACTTGTCTAAAAATATATAAGAATGTGTCTTTTGAGTTAGGGATTGAGATTTCATCGATGAATCAGCAAAGCTTCAGATAAACTAGTTAATTGGGTGGGTTTGCCCAATAGCCAACAAAGGCTCTAAGTTTGGCAGTGGACTTCAAGGGTCTATGTGCCATCACCCTCAGCCACCCTCTGCCACTTACTCATCCAGCCTATGGCTGAACATTGTGCCTCTCATACTGCCCTTTCTGACTAGGGCAAGGCCAGGCTCTTCATTCCCCCTTCTGTGGAGCAAAATCCACCTCCATCCTGCACCCATTAACTCTGGCTCTAACTCTGCGGTCACGGGTAACAGCCTGATTTTCTTTCCTTGAGGAAGCTCTAGCTGTGTGAAAGCAGATATCAGCCTCAGTGAGTCTTTTATTCTTCTTCATATGATCTGGGTTTAGTTTCCTCACTAATCCAAAGACCCTCTTATAATATGTTCCACTTCCTCTAAGCCTGAGCAAGTAGGCTGTGAGTTCCATGCTCCAAACACATGGTGTGGACTCTAGCCAAGAACCAGGAGAATTGCCCCAAATTCCTCCTCCCTCTAAGAATATCTATCACTGGAGCAGGCATGTACAGGAATACCTTGGAGATATTGCGGATTCAGTTCTAGACCACCCCAATAAAGCATATACCACAGTAAAGCATATACTACAACAGAGCAAGTCAAATAAAATTTTTTTTGTTACCTAGTGTATATACAAGCTATGTTTACACTACACTGTACCCTATTAAGGGCAATAGCTTTATGTCTAAAAATAACATACATACCTTAATTTAAAAACGCTTTATTGCTAAAAAATCCCAACCATCATCTGAGCTTTCAGGAAGTCATAATCTTTTTGCTGGTGGAGGGTCTGGCTCCAATGTTGACAGCTGCTGATTGCTCATGGTGGTGGTTGATGAAAGCTGGGGTGGCCGTGGCAATTTCTTAAAACAACACAACAATGAAGTTTGCCCATCAATTGACTCTTCCTTTCACAAATGATTTCTCTGTAGCACACACAGTTTGATAGCATTTTACCCACAGAATTTCTTTGACAATTGGAGTCCATCCTCTCGATCCCTACAGCTGCTTTATCAACTAATTTTATGTAATATTCTAAATCCTTCATTGTCATTTCAACAATCTTCACAGCACCTCCACCAACGGTAGATTCCATCTCAGGAAACCACTTTCTTTGCTCATCCATAAGAAGTGACTCCTCATCTGGTCAAGTTTTATAATGAGAGGGCAGCAATTCAGTCCCCAATCTTCAGACTCCACTGCTGATTCTAGTTCTCTTGCTGGTTCTACCATATCTGCAGTGACTTCCCCTACTGAAATCTTGAACCCCTCAAAGTCATCCATGAGGGTGGGAATCAATTTTCTCCAAATTCCTGTGAATTTTGATATTTGACCTCTTCCCAAGAATCATGTATGTTCATAATGGCATCTAGAATGTAAATCTTTTCCAGAAGTTTTTCAGTCTACTTTGCCCAGATCCATCAGAAGAATCTATGGCAGCTATTGCCTTATGGAAGGTATTTCTTAAATAATAAGACTTGAAAGTAGAAATTACCCCTTGATCCATGGGCTGCAGAATGGATGTTGCATTAGCTGATGTGAAAACAACATTCATCTCGTTGTCGATCTCCATCAGAGCTCTTGGGTGACCAGGGGCATTACCAGTGAGTAGTAGGTCTCAACAGTGGGCTTAAAATATTCAGTAAACCATGTTGCAAACAGTTGAGCTCTAACCTAGGCTTTGTTGTTCCATTTATAGTGCACAGGCAGAGTAGATTTTGCATAAATTTTTAAGGGCCCTAGGATTTTTGGAATGATCAATATGCATTGGCTTCAACTTAATGTCACCAGTTGCATTAGCCCCTAACCAGAGAGTCAGCCTGTGTTTTGAGGCTTTGAACCCAGGCCTTGACTTCTCCTCTCCAGCTATGAAACTCCTAGATGACTCTTCCAATAGAAGGCTGTTTTGTCTACACTGAAAATCTGTTGTTCGGTGTAGCCATCTTCATGAACTATCTTAGCTAGATCTCTGGATAACTTGTTTTGCAGCTTCTACATCAGCACTGGCTGCTTCACCTTGCACTTTTATGTTTTGGACACAGCTGTCTTCCTTACACCTCATGAACCTACCTCTGCTAGCTTTAGACTTTGATTCTGCAGCTTCCTCACCTCACTCAGACTTCATGAAATTGAAAGAGATCGAGCCCTGCTCTGGATTGAGCTCTGCCTTAAGGGAATGTAGTAGGTTTGATCTTCTATCCAGACCACGCAAACTTTCTCCATATCAGCAATCAGGCTATTTTTCTTTCTTGTTATTTGTGTGTTCACTTTTCATTTCCTTCAAGAATTTCTCCTTTATATTCACAACTTGGCTTAACCCTATAGAAGCAAAAAGACCTAGCTTTAGGCTTCAGCTTTCAACATGCTTTCCTCACTGAGTTTAATTATTTTTAGCTATTGATTAGAAGTAAGAGATGTGTGATTCTTCCTTTCACTTGAACACTAGTGGCCATTGTAGGGTCTTTAATTGGCCCAATTTCAATATTGTTGTGTCTTAGGGAATAAGAAGGCTGAAGGAGAGGGAGAGAGATGGGGGAGTGGCTAGTTGGAGGAGTCAGGACACACACAACATTAAATATTAAGTTCACCACTTTATACGGGTGTGGTCTGTGGTGCCCCAAAACAATTACCATAGTAACATCAGTAATTACCATAATGAATATAATAATGATGAAAAAGTTTGAAATAGTACAAGAATTACCAAAATGTGACACAGAGACACAAAGTGAGCAAATGCTTTTGGAAAAATAGCACCAACAGACTTGGCTCAATGCAGGGTTGCCACAAACCTTCAAACTATACAAAACACAATATCTGCAGTGAAATGAAGCTTGACAAAATGAGATCTGCCTGTACACATATGATGTTGTGTAGTGATTTGTGATTTACAAAACACTTCCCATAGACCATTTCTAGGTTTTATAGCAGAATCAATATCGACAATGCAACATGTATGTAAACATAACATTGTGCAGTGATTTATAGTTTACAAAACACTTTCCCATATGCTGTCTAGCATATATAGCAGCCAATTTATAGTAGACTCACTTGAAAAATGCTAATCATTTCAACCTCTCATCTTTTTTGTAGCTGTTGATACTGAAAATCTTCTCCTCTTTCCATATTTGCATAGGGACTGCTCTGATCATTTGGGATTGTCAGGATTCTCACAGATGTCCCATCTTCCAATCCTGCATGAATATGAATCACTGCAAGATAGCAGAGTCCTATAGTTAAGACGAGCCAATGAAATCAGAAAAATGGGGTTCAAATTTTGGCTCCCCCTTTGTGATCTTGGGCATATTTCATTTCTTTGCCGGTTTCCTTATATAATAATGGGTTATTATAAGACCTATCTCTTGTGGGAATCAATTGAGATCATCCTCTGCAATGCTTAGCACAAAGCCTGGCAGATGGCTAGCCCGCTTGTTAGTTGTACTTATTGTTGTTGCTGGTGACGATATTTTGGATGTCATTGATTTCTGTGCCCAGAGGGTTGGTTGACAATGTCGAAGACAAGCACTGCAGGACACCGAGAGAAAAGTTCCCTATGGAGACATTGATTCATTTACCAGTCATTACACATATAAACTAACTTCCCTAATTTATTTGTAAATGACCTATCTTTTTATATTTCTCTCATCTACAAGGCTAGTATAATGTATACCATTGATATACTAATATATATAGTATAGTGGTAATTGGCTAAGAGGTAGTAGCAACAACAGCGCCCACCTTCTGGGCAGCTTCTTTCTTTCATGACAACGAGTGTTGGCAAAGATGTGGGAAAACTGAACCCCTCGTGAACTGTTGGCAGGAATGTGAAATGGTGCAGCCACTATGCAAAAGAGTATGGCAGTTCCTCAAAAAATTAAAAATAGAAATACCATGTGACCAAGCAATTCCTTTTCTGGGTCTATACTTAAGAGAATTGAAAATAGTGTCTCAGATATTTGTACACCCATATTTTTAGGAGAATTTTTCACAATAGCAAAAATGTGGAAGCATCCCAAGTGTCCATCAACAGATGAATGGATAAGCAAAATGTGGTCTATACATACAACGGAATATTATTCTGCCTTTAAAGAGAAGGAGGTTCTGACATCTGCTACAACGTGGATGAGCCCCAAGGACG
Organism: Mirounga angustirostris; assembly: GCF_029215605.1. Taxonomy (NCBI): domain Eukaryota; kingdom Metazoa; phylum Chordata; class Mammalia; order Carnivora; family Phocidae; genus Mirounga; species Mirounga angustirostris. Next base: position 8,913,221 of record NW_026991709.1, on the reverse strand, counting down.
TTATGTTAAGTGACATCAGCCAGGCCCAAAAAGACAAATACTGATGATCCCATTCATATGAGGTCCCTAGAGTAGTCAAAACCATAAAGACAGGAATTATAATAGTGGTTGCCAGGGGTCTGGGAGAGGGGACATAGGGGCATGAGTGCTTCGTAGGTATGGAGTTTTAATTTCACAAGAGGAGAAAAGCTCTGGAAATGGATGGTGATGACAGTTGCACAATGGTGTGGATGTATTCAACACTATTGAACAGTAACCGAAAAGTTGTTAAGATGGTAAATTTCATGTTATGTGTATTTTACCACAGAAAAGGAAGTCTAACTTGGTCTTTCCTATTCACACTGATATCCCTTCACCTTATGGTCTACTGTCTGTTAGTAGGCCCTTGGAGTGAACTCAATAAATATGGTAAACACATAAAAGCTGCTGGAGATCCTGGGTGAATTCACAAATTATCCATGACAGGCAAGCACAGGACCCCGTGTGCCCATGACAGTGAGCTGGGCCCCCGAGGATCAGACGAAGCAGTTGTTTTCATGATTTGCTTTTCTCCTTCACGGTCTTTCAAATGTATTCCCCTCTAGTGGATATTCTTCCCCTCATTTCCCAGCTTTCGTTTCTTGGGGAATTAAATTGCACTCGGGTCCTTGAATTGACCACCTGTCAGGTCATAAGCGTTTTTGATTTCTCAGCCAGGTAGACTAGTGCTGAGAGCCTCTTTTAAACATCCAGTCTGGGTCTGAGCAAGAGGTTGGTGGTGGTTGCCATGGAGCTGGCTGTGCTCCAGACCCCAGAGGACACAAGAGCCATTCTGTTTTACACTCTGTCAAGTCCCTCAACAGAAAGTAAGGAGGCCCTTCACTGCCCCTAAGAAGTGGTCCTGTGTCCCCAAGTGCAGAGCAGAGTATGTATGCAAAGGAGCAGAAGTCAAGCAGAAAGGGAACCCACTACAGCCTTATTTGAAGGAGTGATTTCCCAAGTGGAAGTTCATGTTACCATAGCTGCAACGTATTACCCAGAAAATCCGTGGTCCCATCACTCAAGCAAATAAACTGCATCCTGCTGGTGAGTTTTGACATCAGTTCATACATTATGCAATAAAGATTGGAGTTGCCTGTTTTTGTCACCTCTCTGGGGAGATCTTTGGGTGAGAAGCATTTTCGAACTATAGTTCTACTGTTTCCGAATCAGGAGTATAAGCATTGTTAAGGAAGAAAAAGGCTCACTGGTTTTAAACTGCATCTTGAAGACTGGCTCGTGATGCAGGAGCATTTCTTTGAACCTACCAAGCGTTCCCAAGCTGGCTGTTTGAGGACCTCCTAGGCCACTTGCCTCTCAGCCAGCGCATCTCGGTAAGAAGGCTTTCTCCCGTCTACAAACTGTAATTCTCTCTCTTCCTCTCTCTCTCTCTGCTCTGCCTGCCAGTAAATTGCCTATTGTATTCAGCTAAATTGCCATTGTATTCGGCTTGTATTGATAACAACTTGTCCTTGATGTTAGGTTCTCTCCCTGACACACTGAGCACCAACAAGTGTAAATACAACACAACCACTGAGTCCCAGCCATGGCTTGTCCCCAGATGGGATATTTCAGACCACAGAACTAATGGTTTCACCATATCTGAATTTGGTCTGTGTGCTCTCTAAGAGGCAAAATTCAAAACTTTTGGTACAGTTGCAAAAGCAATTAAATGGGGGGAAGGATGGTCTTTTCAACAAATGGTGCTGAAGCAACTCAGGTATCTGTGGGCAAAGGAAAATTAACCCCAACTAAAGCTCACACCGTATGCAAAAACTAACTCAAAATGGACCACCGGTTTAAAGGTAAAACATGAAATGATAAAACTTTTAGAGAATAAGAGTAAAAAACCTTCATGACCTACTCATACACAAAGAGTTCTAGACCTGATGTCTAGAGGACAAATCAATAAATTTAATCTCATTAAAATTCAAACTTTTTACTCTGTGAAAGGCCCCATTAAAATGACAGCAAGACAAGCTGCGGTCTGTGAGAAAAAAATTGCAAACCACATACCTGACAAAGGAATATATAAAGAACTCTCAAAACTCAGCATTAAAAAGGGGGAACAATCTAATTAGAAAATAGGCAAAAGACATGAAAAGACATTTCACCAAAGATACTGTGCAGATGGCAAATAAGCACATGACAAAAATGTTCTATATCACTAGCTCTCAGAGAAATTCAAAGTAGACCATGATGAGATATCACCACACACCTGCCAGAAGAGCCAAAAGAAAAAGCAGTGACAATACCAGGTGCTGGTGAGGATATGGAGAAACTGGATCTGTCATACACTGCAGGTGAGTGTATAGAATGGTATGACCATTCTGGGAAATAATTTGGCAGTTTATTAAAGAATCTCAACCTAGACTTCCCCTACAACCCAGCAGTAGAACCTCTGGGCATTTATGCCAGAGAAATGAAGAGTTATGTCCACACAAAAGGCTGTACTTGAATTTTCATAACAGTTTTATTTGTTATAGCCCAAAACTGGAAACCACTCAAATGTCCCCGAATAGATGAATGGTTAAATAGACTGTGGTATGACCACCGCATGGAACACTCCTGAGCAATTAAAAGTAGTACAATACAGATACATGTAGCAACTTGGATGGATCTCAAGGGCAGGATGCTGAGTGAACAAAGCCAATCTCAAAAGGTCATATTCTGTATGATTTCACTTGCATAACATTCTTGAAATGACAAGATCACAGAGGTGAAGAATAGACTAGTGTTCAGAGGGGTTAGAGACAGGGGAAGGGAATGAGGCATACCAATAAAGGGATAGCATGAGGGAGGTTTCTGTGTGGATGGAATGGTTCTGTACCTTGACTGTGATGGTGGTTACAGGAACCTACACATATGAAAGATGACAAAAAACTTCACCCAGAGTACCGATGTCAGTTTCCTGGATTTGATATTGAACAGCAGTTACCTAAAATGTAAGCATTGAGGGAACCTGGATGAGTGGTACGTGGAATCTCTCACACTATCTTCACAACTTCCTGTGGATCTATAATTATTTAAAAAATACAAACTTAAAAGCAAGTAAATCCAACTTTAGTATTTAGTAAATCTGGAAGCAAAAACACTTATGAAAAAAAAAAGGCAGGAGCATATGAGGAATATGTCAAGACTTCTATTGCCTTAATAGAGATTTGGGATGTCAAAATGTAGAAACTCTTCTGCTTGGAGTCACACAAATTCTGAAAACACAGTTCTGCCCCATTAAAGAATGACGGAGAATGTAAAGTTTTGATTTATGGTGTTCCTAAATCCAGCTTTTATTTTAAGAGCTGTGAGCTCCAGGCTCACGTAGGGTTCCTGCTGTCTTCCATGGCGCTGCCTGTTTCCAGCAGCTGTATGACCTTTGAGGGGATATAACCTGGCCAGGTGAGCTGCGTCCTCCACGGGGCCATGTGAGGTGCTGGGCCAGCTGGGGAGCCATGTGCACCTCCCATCCCTGAGGGCATTGGAGGCAAAACTCTCTGGAAAGAAGAGAAATGAAGACAAGTGAATTTATCAGAACTCTTCTCAAAATGAGTAACGTGCATAGCTGAAAGGAGTGGAGGGGTATGGGGATGGATGTGAGACCCCAAGTACAAGTAAGCGAAACCCGCCAAGTGGCCTAAATCTCTTCATCCACGGGGTTTCCTGGTACAGATTTGGGGGTGTTTGTAAGCAGGATGGAATCCCTCAAGACCACTGAGGGCAGCTCATGGCTGCAGCAGATAACCCTCCTTCTCCCTTCCCCAGCACTGCTCTGAGGCTCCCCAAAGACAGACTCACTGATCAGAGATCACTGACTAAGCCCAACACAGGCCTTAAGGAGGATGAGGGCAGAATCCCAAGGTACCCAGTGAGTCTGGCTTTTGCTTTGCATTGTTTACAGAGCAGGAATGGGTTTGCAACAATGACCAAGGGGAGAACAACAGGCAGTTAAAACCTAGAGCCAGGTATTACTCCCAAAACACATCCTTGTCATCTTTTTCTTAAGATTTTATTTATTTATTTGACAGAGAGCACAAGTAGGCAGAGTGCCAGGCAAAGGGAGAGGGAGAGGCAGGCTACCCACTGAGCAGAGAGCCCAACGTGGGGCTCCATCCCAGGACCCTGGGATCATGACCTGAGCCAAAGGCAGATGCTTAACCAACTGAGCCACCCAGGCACCCCTCATCCTTGTCATCTTTATCTTCCCTCAAATACTTATACTTTTGTATTGCCTTGAATGTGTAAGTGAGAATCCGGTATATTATATAATATGGCAGAAAAGTCATTGCAGAAAGAAAAATAATTATTTGATGAACTAGTTTAGAATAAGTAATTAAGTATTTAGAGGAAAAATAAATGTACAGTCCCAACCTCACACTATACTCCAAAAGAAATTCCTGGTCATGAAAAGTCAAAATTGACTAGCCTGGGGGAAAAAAATGTATCTGATCTTAAAATAAAAAAGTAAACTTCTGAGCTTGAAATAAAATGAGGAGAAGGGTGCCTCAGTGGCTCAGTCTGTTAAGTGTCTGACTCGATTTCGGCTCAGGTCATGATCTCAGGGCCATGGGATTGAGCCCCGTGTTGGGCTCCATGCTTAGCGGGGAGTCTGCTTAGGATTCTCTTTCCTTCCCCCTCAGCCCGTTCCCCCCCCACTCTCTCTCTCTCTCAAATAAAATAAATAAATCTTTAAAAAATGAGAGAATTCAAATTAGAAAAAAAAATTATCTCATAAGAGTTTGAATTGTCCATATGTCCAAAAATAAACAAAATGTTAAAAGAACAAGATGTATATCAGAAATATCACAGATAAAATGGTGATACCTTGAATCCATGAAGTGGTTACTACTCAGTGAAAATCAGACAAGAACAGGATCAGAACTGGAAACATAAATGAATAACTAGCCTAAAATATTTTCAGCCTCACTCAAATTGAAATACCATTTTTTATCTACCAACTAACAAAGTTTCTTTCAATAATAATTCTGACTTAGTGATGTTATGGTAAAATAGACACCCTTTTACTGAGAAGCTTCTCCCCTCCTAGGAGCCAAAACAGATGCATTGACCACTAGAATTACTTCAAAAATATTTTTTATGCTCTTACACTTGGAAGAAGCTTTGTAACCGATGAAGAACATTTTTCTACACTGTGTGGCATGTGGTGAGGCAGCCTCCAGTTGGGGATGTTGAGACAGGTTCATCTCATGATAAAGACAGCATGGCCGGAACCCGAACAGACAATGTTTCCTTGGGTGCTAAGATGATTTGGGGGTAATTACATCAATAAGTTCACTGTTCTGGATTTAGTTATCAAAAATCTGGAAGTGTTCTTTGCCTGGAACAGAGCAGATCCTGGGCATGCTGGGGAAATGATCTTCCATCCGACGCATACACTTTCATTTTAATGAACCTTCAAGATTAAGTAGAACAATTTAAACCTCAAAGCAAAAGCTCATCAATTTGCTCCCGCTGAAAGACTTTATTAACAAATGTTCAGAGCAGTAACAGTCCTGGTTATCAAAGCAATTTTTAATTTATAATCTGTTTGCTGGGTTTCCATTCTTATTCTTAGTGCCTTAAGAACATCATGAACTCCGACATGTCAGATAAATACAAAAGCAAAAACAGGGTCGAAAATGTTAGAATGCAGAGGCATAAGGTTATGATTGAGGAATTAGAACTGGTTTAAAACAGGAAAAGTGAGGAGTAAATAACACATTTTTCTTTGGATGGAATAGTAGGCAGACTTTCTAAATGGGTCCCTCCAATGATGTCTTCTCCTACTCCCCAGAATCTGTGAATATGATGAGATGATCACGTCATAACATCATGTCATATTACCAGGCACAGTGGAGCTTAAAATTGGATGATCACCCTGGATTACCCAGGGGTGGCCCAGTGTAACCCCACAAGCCCTTAAAGCAGTGAGTGTTCTCCAGCTGGTAGTAGAAGTTGGAAGGGCTCAATAATCATGACTGTTTTGAAGATGGAGAGGGGGCTGCCTGAGAAGGAATGCAGGTAGCCTACAGGAGTTAAGGACAGTCTCCATCTGGCAACCAGCAGCGGAATGGTGACCCCAGCCCCAAAGTCCCAAGAAATCAAGTCTGACAGCAACCTGAAGGAGCTTGAAAGCAAATTCCTGTCCAGATCCTCCAGTTAGGAGCCCAGCCCTGCCAGCACCTTGATTTTGACCTTGTGAGACTCTGAACAAAAGTCTATCCACAGTGTACTGAACTCTGACCTACAGAGTGCAAGCTAATAAATGGATGTTGTTTTAAACTGATAAGTTTGTGATCATTTGTTATGCATCAGTAGAAAACTAATATCGTGGGGACTTACAAACAGAAGGATTCATAGTCAGTTTCTAGAAGCTTTTCAGTTGCCAGGTAGAGGAGATCTTAATATTGAAGGTGGGACCACAATGTACACATCCTTTATCAGAAGCATTTAACAATAAGTTTTAAGAGTCTTGACCTACCAATTCAATATCCAGGAAATTAGGAAAATATTTAAATTCAAGGCTCATCAGAGAATTATTTTAAAAAGTAAAAAAAAAATTTTAATTGACGTACCTATCAGTAAGTGATTGTTTACATTAATTATGTAGTGTTTATAGTCTTGCTTCTCAAAGTGTGGTCCATGGACCAGCATCACAATCACATGCAGAATCTGAGGTACCAGACCAAAACTAGTGAGTTGGCAAGTCTGTGTTAATAAGATCCAGAGGGTTTGTAGGCACACACAAATTTGAGAAGCGCTAATCTATAGACAGGAATGTTATTCAACAATGGAAATCTTGCTAATTTTTTTTAACACATCATGAACAAATTGGTTTATTTGAGGAATGACAGTTTGGTTTAACAATAGAATATCAACTAATATAATCAATCACATTAATAGTTTAAAAAGTACAGCCATCTCGGCAGATGCAGAAAAAAAAATCAATGAATGTAGTACCAGGTCATTTAACAAAAAACTCACAGGAAATTAGGAAAAGAGGAAAGCATCTTTTTTTCTGATAAGTGTATCTATGAAACACTTAATGTCACTTCATTGAAAACCTTGCTTTGGGATCCAGAAAAAAAAAAAAAACACAAGTATGCACAATTTCTGTTTAGCAATTTCTGTCACAATTTCTATTCAGCAATGGGATATGATACATTATATCAAAGGAATACAAAGAAATGAAACTTTAAGAAAGGTACAGTAAAAAGCAAAACCCTCATTAATCACAGATAATAAAATAATACAAGTAAAAATCCAAATAAGTCTATAGACAATTTAATAGAATTAGTAATACTTTAAAAATTTATTAGAAATATATATGTGAGTGTATTTTTTGTGTCTGTGTGCTTCTATTTTTATTTTTTTATTATGTTATGTCACCATACAGTACTTCGTTAGTTTTTGATGTAGTGTTCCATGATTCATTGTTTGCGTATAACACTCAATGCTCCATGCATACATGCTCTCCTTCATACCCATCACCAGGCTAACCCATCCCTCCACCCCTCACCCCGCTAAAACCCTCGATTTGTTTCACAGAGTCCATAGTCTCCCAAGATCCATCTCCCCCTGTGATTCGCCCCCCCCTTCATTTTTCCCTTCTCTCTCCTAATCACCCTGGATTCCTCTATCCTGTTCCTTATGTTCCACAAATAAGTGAAACCATATGATAATTGTCTTCCTATGCTTCATTTATTTAAATCAGCATAATCCCCTCCAGTTCCATCCATGTCAATGCAAACGGTGGGTATTCACCCTTTCTGATGGCTGAGTAATATTCCATTGTCTATATGGACCACATCTTCTTTATCCATTCATCTGTTGAAGGGCATCTCGGCTCTTTCCACAGTTTGGCTATTGCGGACATTGCTGCTATGAACATTGGGGTGCATATGGCCCTTCTTTTCACTACATCTGTGTCTTTAGGGTAAATACCCAGTAGTGCAATTGCTGGGTCCTAGGGTAGCTGTATTTTTAACTTTTTGAGGAACCTCCACACTGTTTTCCAAAGTGGCTGTACCAACTTGTATTCCCACCAACAGTGTAAGAGGGTTCCCCTTTCACCACATCCTCTCCAACATTTGTTGTTTCTTGCCTTGTCAATTCTTGCCATTCTAACTGGTGTAAGGTGGTATCTCAATGTGGTATTGACTTGAATTTCCCTGATGGCTAATGATGTTGAACATTTTTTCATGTGTCGGTTAGCCATTCCTATGTCTTCTTTGGATATATTTCTATATATAGTGTAGATATAGAGATACATATGGTATTTCTGTATACCAGTGACAAAGAGTTTCAAAATGAAATTTAAATAAATTATCACTAACATTTACATCAACGTGGACGCAACTAGAGGGTATTATGCTGAATGAAATAAGTCAGTCAGAGAAAGACAATTATCATATGGTTTCACTCATAGGTGGAATATAAGAAACAGTGCAGACGATCATAAAAGGGAGGGAATACTGAAAGGAAAGAAATCAGAGAGGGAGACAAACCAAGAGATGCTTAACTATAGGAAACAAACTGAGGGATCCTGGAGGGGATGTGGGGTTGGGGGTTAGATAAATGGGTGATGGGCATTAAGGAGGGCACCTGATGTGATGAGCACTGGGTGTTATATGCAACTAATGATAGCTGAACTCTACATCTGAAACTAATGATGTACTATATGTTTGCTAATTGAATTAAAATTAAAAAAAATTTTAAAAGAACCTGGCTGGCCTCCCCTCCCCCGGCCCAACTGCTCTGCCCTGGTTGCCGGGCACCGTTGACCTCATAGGTGGAACTCTCCACAGGGTTCTGAGTGGTCAGTTGTGGCCACAGGACTCTGGCACTTGGAGACAGAGCTGGGGAGCCCGACGCAGCCATGGAGGGCCCCCCCTCGGCCGCCGGATCCACTTGCCAGGTGTTGGTGCAGCTGTGGGGGGCGCTGCTGCTGATTTCGGGAAGCTGGGGACACAGCCTGAGTCTCCCCGTGTTTCCCTTGGCGGTGCTCCTATGGACTGTGTTGCTGGTTCTCCTAGTGAAGAGACAACTCACTCGAAGAGGCGCGAAGGCGCTGGGCCACAGGGGCTCTGCCCGCCACGGAGTGTGTGGAGCCCGCCCTGAGGAGAGTGGCCCAACCACACAAGCCGAGGCCGCCCTCAGGCCGCCCGTGGTGGTGGCCAGTCCTCCCTCGTTACAAGCCCTGTGCTTGTCGGCAATGAACACAGACCTGGGCAGGCTGGTGCTTAGGGACACTGTCAACTTTCTGAGGAAGGCACTGAAGCAACTGGGCCAGCCTCCCAACCTGCCCCAGGTCCCTGGGGAAAAACCCATCCTCACAACATCGGAGAAGGACGGAGAACAGCTTCTGACGAAAAGAACGAAGGATCAGAGTGAAAACACTCCTTTTCCAGAAGGACCCGAACCGCTCAACCAAGAAGTTTCGAGATGGAGGCAGAAAGGGCAGGAGAAGGAGGGGGAAGAAAGGCTGGAGCCGTCGAAGGCATGCGTGGAGCCGGTCCCGAAAGATCAAGCCAGCCAGTCCCCGTCCAGGGCCGGACCCGGGCTGCAGGCCGTCCCCCCGCCTGACCTCCCTGCAGAGCACGCCGGTGCCAGGACCCGGGGAGTCCAGCCAAAGAGGGGAGCAGGGAATGGCGATCAGCCCGCCCATCGGGCAGCAGTGGATCTGAAGGGCGTCCCTGAGGATGCTGGCTGCCCTGGGTCCCCTCCAAGTCCCGAAGGGGATCAGCAACACAGAGCCCGACGACTGTGGGCAGAAAGGCGAGAGATCGCGGCGGAGCTGACACGACAAATCCACAGCCTGCAAACCCAGGAAGCCTCTTTGCAGAAGGAAACTTCACAGCTGGACAGGGAGATTCAGCTGCTGAAGCTGAAACTTCAGAACCCCCTGGATGAACAGGACCAATACATCCTGCAACTTCACCGAAAAGTCTTTCAAGCGGAAGCTCAGTGCTTGGAAATGAAGAAGAAACTGGCCAACGCGTACAGAGAGATGAACTTCACGTGCCAGATTCGCAACCTCTACAAGAAGATGGCCCGAGACCTGGGCAAGGAGCTGGAGAGAACCACCTCCTACTATCGCAAGCTGGTCCTCTTCCATCAGGACAGAGCCCCAAAGAGCTGGGTGGGAGCGGCGCCCAGAGAGAGGGAGTTCCAGGGGCTAAGGAAAGAGAATGAGCGCTTGAGGCGGATGCTAGCCGGTGTGGAGTCCAGCTGCCGGCCTGTCCTGAGGGACCCTCTTGGTCCTGCTGCTCCGCCCACAGCCCACGCAGGCTGGGAAGTGTCAGGGGGTCCCTGGGGTCATCGGGCCCCCAGGGGGGATGGAAGGCCCACCGTGAGGGCCCCGGGACCCGGAGTCGCCTGCAAGGGTGACCGGGCTCAGGGCAGCTGGGCTCTGGGCAGCCAAAGCCCGGCCCAGCATCTGCGCGGAGCTCCGTGAAGAACGTCTGATGGCTCTCTCTCTAGGGAAACGGCTCCTCTTTCGGAACTGACGCCACAGTGACTCTCCGCAGGATAGCGGTGGAAGCCCATCGCGGACTGTGTAGCTAGAGCTTCGTCCACATTGTCATGAATACACAGCTTCCCCGCCGGACGCTTTAGAACTCTCTGCTGTCGGTATGGTGGTCGGATTTAAATTAATGCCACTGGGACTGAAGACATCTCTATCGTGGACATAGATAGAGACTTTCAAACAAGACCATTTCTGTGCTCTAGGACTAGGGTTACAGTTCCGCAGAAATAACTCAGTATTTATGTGAATAAAATGTGATTGCCTTAAAAAGAGAGAGAGAGAGAGAAACTTAAACAAAACAACATCCCACTAAACTGTTAAAATGGTTAGTGTAGTCCTAAATTAAATTTTAGTCCTAAACATATTTTAGTCCTAACTCATATTTTAGTCCTAAATTCAAATTTTAGTCATAAATCCAAATTTTAGTTCTAAATTCATTTTAGTCCTGAATACATATTTTATTCCTTAATTCTTATTTTAGTCCTAAATTCATGGGATTAGTTTAATCTTAAACTTATAGATAGGAAAGCTTAAGAATCTGCAACCATTTCTTCTTTGTTCCATGATTTTTTCTTAATCTTTGTTGTTTTGTTTAAGATACTATTTATTGTTTAACACTTATGTATTCTAAGCAGTCAAAATACAAAATTTTCTTCCGATGACAAGCATACACTCCCATGCACGTGGATGCGTGCACATGCACACGCCCCAGGATGCAGAATCTAGACTATTGTAGTTGTTTTATGAATTCATATTTTAGTCCTTAATTCTTATTTTAGTCCTAAATTCATGGGATTAGTTTAATCTTAAACTTATAGATAGGAAAGCTTAAGAATCTGCAACCATTTCTTCTTTGTTCCATGATTTTTTCTTAATCTTTGTTGTTTTGTTTAAGATACTATTTATTGTTTAACACTTATGTATTCTAAGCAGTCAAAATACAAAATTTTCTTCCGATGACAAGCATACACTCCCATGCACGTGGATGCGTGCACATGCACACGCCCCAGGATGCAGAATCTAGACTATTGTAGTTGTTTTATGAATTCATATTTTAGTCCTTAATTCTTATTTTAGTCCTAAATTCATGGGATTAGTTTAATCTTAAACTTATAGATAGGAAAGCTTAAGAATCTGCAACCATTTCTTCCTTGTTCCACGATTTTTTCTTAATCTTTGTTGTTTTGTTTAAGATACTATTTATTGTTTAACACTTATGTATTCTAAGCAGTCAAAAGACAAAGTGTTCTTCCAATGACAAGCATACACTCCCATGCACGTGGACGCGTGCACACGCACACGCCCCAGGATGCAGAATCTAGACTATTGTAGTTGTTTTATGAATTCATATTTTAGTCCTTAATTCTTATTTTAGACCTAAATTCATGGGATTAGTTTAATCTTAAACTTATAGATAGGAAAGCTTAAGAATCTGCAACCATTCCTTCCTTGTTCCATGATTTTTTCTTAATCTTTGTTGTTTTGTTTAAGATACTATTTATTGTTTAACACTTATGTATTCTAAGCAGTCAAAATACAAAGTTTTCTCCTGATAACAAGCATACACTCCCATGCACGTGGACACGTGCACACGCACATGCCCCAGGATGCACAATCTAGACTATTGTAGTTGTTTTATGAATTCATATTTTAGTCCTTAATTCTTATTTTAGTCCTAAATTCATGGGATTAGTTTAATCTTAAACTTATAGATAGGAAAGCTTAAGAATCTGCAACGATTTCTTCCTTGTTCCATGATTTTTTCTTAATCTTTGTTGTTTTGTTTAAGATACTATTTATTGTTTAACACTTATGTATTCTAAGCAGTCAAAATACAAAGTTTTCTCCTGATAACAAGCATACACTCCCATGCACGTGGACGCGTGCACACGCACACGCCCCAGGATGCAGAATCTAGACTATTGTAGTTGTTTTATGAATTCATATTTTAGTCCTTAATTCTTATTTTAGTCCTAAATTCATGGGATTAGTTTAATCTTAAACTTATAGATAGGAAAGCTTAAGAATCTGCAACCATTTCTTCCTTGTTCCATGATTTTTTCTTAATCTTTGTTGTTTTGTTTAAGATACTATTTATTGTTTAACACTTATGTATTCTAAGCACTCAAAATACAAAGTTTTCTCCCGATGACAAGCATACACTCCCATGCACGTGGACACCTGCACACGCACACGCCCCAGGATGCAGAATCTAGACTCTTGTACTTTTTTGTGAGTACCTGAAAATGTAAAAATAGAATTGATAATTTCATTAATTGCTTGTAGATAAATAAATTACTGAAAGGAAAAAAACGTGTGTGTGTAATGTGTAAAGAGAGGAAAGTCTCCTTGATCTTCTGCACAGAGAGCAGAGTGTCCCGATGGACCAGGGAAGATCCCAGGCAGGAGCGCTTCTCCCACACGGTCCGGAGGAAGAGGCCCGGGGACAGTCCCCAGCTGCAGCAGGGAGGAGGGCAGGACCAAGGAGGGGGCTCCCAGCCTCCAGCCACAGGGGGAGGCGGCCCCACCCCTGGGCCTGGAGGGAGGACAGGGCGGTGGCATCTGCTGAGCCCAGTGGGGGGCTGTCCCAGGAATGGGGCAAAGTACCCCCCTCTGCCCTCCAGGCCTCAATGGACTGCTGGTGCAGGGCCGCCCCCAGAGGGCCTGGAGAGCAGACAGGAGTCAGCCTCGGGCACAGGGCAGACAGAAGAGGGTCCAGGAGCAATTTGGAGAAGGACCCGCACTTATGACTCTATTTGACCCAAAGTGTGCCTGTGTGTGTTATGCCTGCATTCGCGCCCACAAATGTAGTGAGAATCTCTGCAGCTTCTACAATGTCTTTGGCACTGGGCCGCCATGGCTCTCTAACTGTCCCTGCTACAGGCTGGGGTGGGGTGGCAGGGCAGGGGGGCTCTCTGGAGGAGGCGGCCTCTGAGCTGAACACTGATGGATAAGCAGCGGTTATCAGTGGTGCTTTCACACTTGAAAGAGCGTGTGAAAATCTTGGAGACCTTGTCACAGAAAGATTTTGATTTCAGGTTGTGGAGCTGAGAGCCTGCACGGCCCCCACGTGAGCTCTATGCTGGGACCAGACATGGAGTAGGAAGGATCCTTAGATGATGATGGGCTAGGAGTGGGGGCAGGTGGATGGCGCAAAGGCATTTCTGGCAGAAGGCACACACAGGCAAAAACCCGGGACACAAAACAGCCTAGTCTGGTGAGCAAGGCAAGGTTGTGTAGTTAGCTTTCTGGAGCCCAGAAACTCAACGCTGGGAGGGTGGGGACAGGAGTCGGAATAGATGCACACCCTGTGCACATGGACTGTTCCCAATTACGCTGTCCAGGGCTCCTGTCCTCACGGGCAATCTTGTCCCGCTAGAGAACCTCTCTCCTGACTCACAAGCACCTAGAATACTCTAATCTTGGGGTGCCAACGGCCATCATGTTGCTTTTGGAAATCCTCTGAGAACATAAACTATCACAGGGAAAGCAGTAGAGCCAAAAGACAGCAAGAAACAAAATCCTGATACCTGGACCCTTGATCCAGCTGTTCCTGAAGCTTCTTTCCAAGTCTCAGAAAGGACCTAACCTGAGTCCCCTTTGAGGCTTAAGCAGGTTGAGATAAGTTCTACCACCTGCATATGAAAGCATCCTGTTGGTTATATTTTGTAATAGTTCTGCTGATAGCAAACCCTGTCTTCAGGAGAAGGCACTGTCCAAAGTCACAGAGTCCATCAGAACAGACAAGGTGAGACAGCTTACAGGTTCAGTTGGCCACACTCAGGCTCGTACCGTACAAGTATAAGGACAGTGACAAGCTTCCCTGTTTCTGGCATTGCAGGGCATTCTCCCTCTGGGGTCCCCCACGGCCCATGACAGTTGTCCTCTCCCTGGGTGAGCATGGGGACATTGTTGTGCTCAGCTCCCAGGCATGGTTCTCAAAGCCAAACCCCACCCTGTCCTGAGGTTCATGACATCGTAGTGAGGACACTAAATCCCCAGGCTCTGCCATCCCCTGACATAAAACCCCACCAGAATTCTTGCCTAACCACCAAAGGTTGACCCCCTGGGAAGCTGTGTGAGTGACTGTGCCCTGAGTTAGGCTTAGAAGGGTCCTCCATCCATTGCTAGGGCGACAAATCGAGGGTGCGCCCTCATCCAGGACTCACGGGCAGCGCACCCTCCTGGAAGGGCAGGCCGTTCCTACCCCTCCCAGAGCGACAAGCCTACTACCGGGCTTCTGATGGACCCCAAACTATCGGGTGAGGAGGAAAGGCTGCTGGCCACCCACAGGCCCTGTGTGTAAGATGCTTTGACGTGAATAACCCAGACCCATGGAGGGAGGGACAGGACCCCGTGGGAGCTGGGGGACCATGATGGACATGAAACACAATCACCATGGCAACGTGCTCTCTAGCCCTGGCCTCCTCACCTAGTCCTGGGCCCTGTCCTTTCCAACGTATGGCCTGAGGTTCTCTCTAGGGTGTGGTCACCGGAGGTCTTTCTGCCACATGCAGAACGAGGTGACAGATGCACCCATTTGGTGCTTGGTGCCCGTACGGGCTTGAATAACATCCCCTCAGATTCATGTCTGCCTGGAGCCTCAGAAAGTGAGCTTATTTGGAAATAGGGTCTCTGGAGACATAATTGTTGAGATGAGGTCACACTGGGCTATGGCACAGCCCTGATCCAACACGACTGGTGTCCTTACAAGCGGAGCGAGCGGACTCAGACTGGCAGGAGGGAAGCCGGGTCAGCCAGGGGCAGGGGCTTCGGTGAAGCAGCTTCGAGCCCAGGAATGCCCCGCTTGGCCCCAGCACCCAGAAGCTGGGACAAAAGCATCGAAAGGATGTCCCTTTGGGCCTCCAGAAGGGACGGACCCTGACGGGCCCTGATTTCAGACCTGTGGCCTCCAGAACAGCGAGAGAATACAGTTCTGGCGTTTCAAGCCGCCTGGTTTGGGGTGTTTAGTAAGAGCAGTCACTGCAAACGAATGCGGTGCCACAGAGCCCTCAAAATGCAGGCCTTGCAAATGCTCAGAGCTGGAATCCAAGGAGCCCGAAGCTGCGGGGAAAGGAAAGGCGTGTGTCTGTCTGACGTGCACCCCTCGTGCTTCTACGGGACAGACGTCGCCAAACGGCCCCGAACCATTGAGCCCCTCCTCTTGGATACTGATGTGAGAAGTCCCCCCCTAGGGAGCCCATCATGACCTGGACCCATGACCCTGGGTGCAGAGTTAGCCTCCGGGAGTGACCCCGCAGCTGCGGGCTGGAGACCACCCCAGCGGTTGCTCTGCAGACTGAGCAAGAGTGACGGGCAGGAAGGCACGCGGGAATGCTCGCCTGCCGCCCCACAACCTCTGTCTTATTCTTCCAGAGGTTGCTTTGCTTGGGGTGTGTTCCCAGGAGGGGGTTGGAGACTCTGTCCCATGGCTTCCACTTCTGGGCAGCCCCCGCTGTCGGTGCGGAGTGCACTAAGTCAGCCCCTCGTGGGAAAGGCGTTTGTGGACCTGCCATTCCAGCAGGACACCATCCAGCACTTGGGGCACCAGCGCCCCCCACGCAGTGGTGGGGGAGGGACAGGGACACTTCTGATGGGACTCCAGCCCTCCACGACCACATGAGCCACGAGCTCAGCACGTGTGAAGCCGTCAGACCGTAACTGAGTGTTGCGGGGACGGAGTGTGGCCGACGACCCGAATCACCCGCTAGCAATCTTTCGCCCTGCTCCAGACCAGAGGGGGCTGCATTCACTGTCCTTCCTTCACGTCTGTGGTCCTGCATCCACCAGCACCCTGTACATCACAGGGTGGGGGTCCTTTCCTGTCTGGGGCATGTCAGGGTTCCTGGTGTTTGCTCTGCAGGGTCAGGCTTGGGTTCACCTCGAAAGGTCTTGGCCCTGTGTCTTTGTCTGCCTGGATGCTCCTGGGACAAGTGACACTGTGGAGACCCTTCCCCCACTACATTCACCTTTGAGTGAAGGAGAAGGCTCTTGATGGCCACCAGTGCATGGAGCAGCATCAGCCTGGGCCAGGGGTTCCTTCACTGTCTTAAGACATGTCCCCATCATAGATCAGGCTGGAGAGTCAGGTGAACCGCCAGTTAGTCCCCTCAGCTTTGAAGAAAGGGGACAGGAAGGCAACGGAGAGGTGAGGATATGAGGAGGGTATAAGAAGGGGAGAGAGTGGGTTACTATGGAGGATTTTAGCACAGATGCACAATTACATTCTAAAAATTTGCTTTTTCTGATGGCAAAGCCTAAAAGATGTCCTAGGTAAAACTTTACTCTGCAAAAGAGAAATTAAGAACCGGTCCCATTTACAATTGCACCAAAAAGAAGAAAAACCTCAGAATAAACTTAACTAAGGAGATGAAACACTTTACTCTGAAAACAATAAAACACTGATGAAAGAAATTGAAGAGGACACAGACAAATAAAGATATTCCATGCTCATGGATTGGGAGAAAAAATATTATTAAAATGTCCGTACTACCCAAAGCAATCTACAAATTCAATGCAATCCCTATCAAAATGTCAACAGCATTTTCACAAAACTAGAACAAATAGTCCTAAAAATGTGTATGGAACTGAAAAAAAAACAAAAAAAACCCATCACCACAGCAAAAAAAGCCCTGAATAGCCAAAGTAGTCTTAAAGAAGAACAAAGCTGGAGGTATGACAATCCCAGATTTCAAGATATACTATAAAGCAATAGTAATCAAAATAGCATGGTACTGGTACAAAAATAGACACGTAGATCAATGGAACAGAATGGAGAGCCCAGAAATAAACCCACATTTATATGGTCAATGAATCTTCGACAAAGCAGGAAAGAATATCCAGTGGGGAAAAAAGTCTCTTCAACAAATAGTGTTGGAAAAACTGGACAGCAATGTGCAAAAGAATGAAACTGGACCTCTTTCTTACACCAGACACAAAAATAAATTCAAAATGAGTTAAAGACCTAAATGTGAGACCTAAAACCATAAGAATCCTAGAGAAGGGCACAGGCAGTAATGTCTCTGACATCAGGGGTAGCAACATTTTCTAGGTGTGTCCCCTGAGGCAAGAGAAACAAAAGCAAAAATACACTATTGGGACTACATCAAAATAAAAGCTTCTGCACAGCAAAGGAAACAACCAACAAAACTAAAAGACAATCTACTGAATGGGAGAATGTATTTGTGAATGACACATCCAACAAAGGGTTAGTATCCAAAATATATAAAAACCAGATACAACTCAAAAAACACCCAAAAAATAAATAATCCAATTAAAAATGGACAGAAGACATAAACAGACATTTTTCCAAAGAGGGCATACAGATGGCCAACAGACACATGACAAGCTGCTCGATATCACTCACCATCAGGGAAATGCAAATCAAAACCACAAGGAAATATCAGCTCACACTGTGAGAATGGCTAAAATCAAAAAGGCAAGAAACAACAAATGTTGGTGAGGATGTGGAGAAAAAGGAACCCTCGTGCACTATCGGTGGGAATGCAAAGTGGTGCAGCCTCTGTGGAAAACAAGATGGAGGGTCCTCAAAAAATTAAAAATAGAATTACCATATGATCCAATAATGCCAATACGGGGTAATTACCCAATGAATACGAAAAAACTAATTTGAAAAGATACACGCACCTCTATGTTTACTTCAGCATTATTTATAATAACCAAATATGGATGGATGGATAAAGAAGATGTGTTATGTATGTATCTACACACACACACACAAATGTAAATGGAATATTATTCAGCCATAAAAAGGAAATGAATCTTGCCATTTGCAACAACACGGTTGGATCTAGACAGTATAATCCTATGTGAAATAAGTGGGTCAGAAAAAGACATATGATTTCACTCATATGGAAAATTTAAGAAACAAAACAAACCAAGAGAAAAGGAGAAAAACAACAACAACAAAAAACCAGACTCTTAACTATAGAGAACAAACGGAGGGTTACCAGAGGGGAGGAAGTTGGGGGAAGGGGGAAATAGAGGATGGCGATTAGGGAGTACACTTGTCCAGATGAGCACTACATTGTACACCTGAAATTAATATAGCACTCGACGTTCACTAACTAGAATTTAAAAAAAAAAATATTGGCATAAGGTTCAAAGCCAAATGGATTCCCAGTATCTTTTCTTTAATAGTTTTACTTTTTATTGAGATATACACCATTTCTACTGTAGGTGCTCAAATCTTAGGGGCACTTAACTGTTCAGTGACCTTTTACACACGTCTACAGCCATGTAAGCAACTCCAAGAGCAAGATGCAGAACATTTTCAGGCCAGAAAGCCCCTCCTCAATAACTAACCGCCCAACCCTAGAGGTAACTGCTGCTCTGACCTTTGGCACATGTCACTACACTGAAAATTTAGAGATGGAATCATACACTCTGCATTCTAGGACCTGCTTTCTTGAGCTCAATATTGAGACTATGACATGTCCTTGCGTATAGCAATAGTTTGGGGTTTTGTATTGTTGCATACTGTCCCATTACGTGACTATAGCACAATTAGTTTAATTTCTTCTGCAGCTGGTGACCACTTGGGTTGTTTTGTGTTTGGGGCTATTAGAAACAAAGGTGCTATGACCATCCTGGTGGCCAGAGCCCTCACTTGCCCTGAGTACACACCCAGGGAGGCCGGCCACGGACATCTGCATGCTCAGCTGTACTAGACACGTCGTGGAGGTACCACAGTTTGTGTCCTTCACAGGTGCTCTAATCACAAAGAGATACATCAAAATACGGGAACTTGTCTCATCCAACCTGGCCTTAGATGGCCAACTACTCTTACTTTCAGTTTTACCTGATTCCAAATATACAGCTCCTTAGGAATGTAGGAAAGCTGTTTCCAGTCCCTAACTGTGGGATTTATCAGTCATGCATTGTTTATTCCTGCTTAATTTGGGACATCATTTCTGGGAAAGGACTTTCAGGACTGAATAAATCTGTGTCATTTTCCTAGCAGTAATTCTTCTTTGGGCATGCCCTCCTTTCATACCAAAGTGGGGTTATGGGAAGTTTGGGTCAACAAAACTCTTGTGAGTAATTAGTACCCAATTAGGCCAAGGTTTCATGTCTGTGGGAGTCAAGGCCTCTTTCTCCAACCTCTGGGAAGAATGAAGTAGGTCAGGCCTCTGTTTAAAATCAAGGCCCATGCTGACTGCCCACCCATTTTACTAGTTGCTTTTAGGGGCTGGACATCTACAGAAAGCAACTCAGTACTTTTGTTGGCCCTCACTGCCAGTGGAAGGTCAAGACTGGCCCCCAGTGACCTAAGTCCTTCCTCTCTATGTCCGTCTTGTAGGAGGTTCCAGCATCACCGAGAAGCTTCATCCTGGCCCAGAGGGAAGGACATGACACTGCTCTCTGGATGAAAGACCATGATGTCCTTCCCATCATCAGCCTGTTTCAAATGATGAATCTGGAGTGAGAGCCTCTCTACTGACAAGAGTTTGTGCCTCATTTACCTTTCCCAGCTTTGTATTATGAAAATGTTCAAATATACAAAAAAGGTAAAAGAAGAACACAACGAACATTTGTATACCTACCCTTAGATTCACCAATTGTCCAAATTGTGCTGCACCATTGGAAAGTAAGTTACACCTCAAATACTTCTGCATGATTTCCTAAGAATAAGTACATCCTTTAATACAACCAAAGTAACATTATTTATCTAGACAAAGAATTTATCTATTTCTTTTAAGTTATTGAATTAATTGGAGTGAAATTGCTCATAATGTTTCCTTCTTATCCTTTTAAAGTCTATAGGATCTGTACTGATGCTTCTATTTCATTCCTGAGGTGGTAAATTGTGTCTTCTCTCTCTTTTTCTGAAAATCTGGTTAGATCAATCAATTTCATAGATTTTTTCTCAAAGGAACTGCTTATGGGATTCTTTTTCTCTTTTTTAAATTTTGCATTTCATTGATTTCTCCTTTTATGTTTATTATTCCATCTTTTTGGGGAGGGTTAGTTGGTGTTTTTTTTTTTTTTTTTTTTTGTCATTTCTAACAGCTTAAGGTAGAAGTTCAGATTTTTTAAAACTGTATCCTAATCTTATCTTTTGCTTAGTTCTAAATATTCTTCATCCCCTTGTGATTTCTTCTCTGACACATGGATTCTCTAGAGGTATGTTTTTTAACTCTCAAATATTCAGGAGTTTGGAACTATTTCACCATATCCTTGTTCAACATTTGTCATTGTCTATCTTTTCTCCTTTTATGTTTGCCATTCTAGTGCAGGTGAAGTACTATCTCGTGGTGGTTTTGATTTGCATCTCCTGAAAGACTAATGAGGCTTAGCGTGTTTTCATTCCCCATTTGTGTATCTTTTTATAGAAATGTCTATTTACTGGAGTGCCTGGGTGGCTCAGTTGGTTAAGTGTCTGCTTTTGGCTCAGGTCATGATCTCAGGGTCCTGGGATCGAGCCCCACATTGGGCTCCTTGCTCAGTGGGAAGGCTGCTTTTCCCTCTCCCACTCCCCCTGCTTGTGTTCCCTCTCTCGCTGTGTCTCTCTCTGTCAAATAAATAAATAAAATCTTTAAAAATAAAAAAAGAGGCTGGGGTGGTAGGGGGATGGCACTGGGAGGAAAGCCATGGGATGGAAAAGCACTGCATGACTCTCAAGTTCTCTGAGGGTAAAGGTTTTCCTGCTAGGTCACATGACCCACACCACACATACCACACATCCACACGCAGGCATGCACCCTTGGTTCCAGCACATTCCTAGCCAAGTTGCGCAACCTCTCCAAGTCTCATTTTCTTGACTAGCATGGAGTGACCAGCATAGAGCCTAGAACATAGTAAGCTCTCATTAAACAGCATTATTATTCTTTTTATTATTATTATCTTACTTTGAGGAGTCAGAGGTACTGATGCTCACATGATGAGACTCAAAATTTGTTTACACAAGCGTGGAAGCAGGTGGTTAATGCATGTTGCACAGATATGCCCAGACACTTGGTCTAACTGTGAAGAAAGGAACGCCAAGACCACATCAAGGGAAGGTCCTTTGCAGGCATCTGCAACAGTAAAAGCAGCATCTTTTCCCTCTCCAGGAGGCTGCTAGTGTGATACAGTGTCCGTTTATCCAGATCAGCACAAAATCCAATCCCCATTGATCTCTTCATAACAGTCTTTGGGGGAAGGCAGTGGTTGCTGCTGTTTCTACTGTCAGAAGACAAGACTTTCCATCTCTACCATTAGGGATTATACATGGAGCTATCAGTCTGAGAGTGAACACTTAGTAAGCTCTGAGAACAAGAAACAGTGCCATAGAAATGCCAAAGATGGCATTCCACTTCCCCATCAACACTCCTGTCATTGTATTAGCCAATTAAAAGGCAATTCCTGGCTTAAAGTGTGATTCTTGTCATCACTTTTCAAATTTTAAACTATTTCACAGAAAATCTTCCTCAAAGTAACTTTTTAAGTTTTAAGACTTTCAGAAAATTCTTAAGTTATGCTGTAGAGGGATAAATAACACTATATACCCTTCAGACAATGGAAAGAAAATTATT
This sequence comes from Mirounga angustirostris, assembly GCF_029215605.1. Lineage (NCBI taxonomy): Eukaryota > Metazoa > Chordata > Mammalia > Carnivora > Phocidae > Mirounga > Mirounga angustirostris. The sequence continues at coordinate 8,891,144 of NW_026991709.1, read as the reverse complement.
GCTCACATTTTCATTTTCTAATGGCATTTTGCTTTACTATTTCATTGTTGTTTGTGATCAGAAAAAATTGTCCTTACTTAAAATTTAAGACATCTTCTTTGTCTATACAGAGATCCAAGGATGGATTCAAAACAACTTAGTTTTCTAATGGTTTCCTTGATTCAGCCATCTGTCAGAGGAGATTATAATTTTTAATTAAGGGGCCATGCAGTCCTTGTGTTAAAGTCTAAGATTGGTCATAATTGTTTGGTCATTTTATTTGGTATTATTAACTTAATAAATATAAATATTGATTAGTATTTCCTGGTTTATTTATTAATGATATCACAAATGGTTACTTTTTAAAAAGAAAACATAACATTATTTGAATGAATTCCTGCCATTAATCTGTAAATTCTAATTGAGTGAAAACACAGAAGTCCTTGCCAGATTATATCATGTGAGGGAAATAACAGTGTTAATAGTTAATATTTATGAACATATATCATACTTTTCACACAGTGCTATATACTTTGTATTTATTTGTTTGTTTTTTATTTATTCCTCATAGCAACCCTATTAGATGGGTAGTGTACATACTTATTAGCATTTTATAGAGAAGAGAAGTGAGAGGTAAAATGTTTAAGGAACTTAACAAAACTTACAGATAAAATAAATGAAGTGTACTGAGTACCTATGTAATGTGCTAGTCATTGTGTCAGGCATTTAAACTTCCTCCTGCCTCCCTCCCTCCATGCCTTCCTGCCTCATGCCTCATCCTTCCTTCCTTCTCGCCTTCCTTCTAACAAATATGTACTTAGTAACTGTTATGTGCTGGACATGTTTTCAAGCACTGGTTGTTAGAGTGATGCCTTGCTCTCATGGCATTTATTCCTTTACAGAAGACGTCAGATGTATGTTTATTTAAATGAATATGAACAAAGAAAATGGTAACAGATGCTGTAAGTCAAGCAATATAACATTCATTAGTGGCTACTTTATGCTAATTAGTCAAGGCGAGGCTTTCTAAAATCGTGACAGTCGAAAGATAGGAAGAAACCTCTGCAAGACAGGCAGGAGGGAAAAGAGTTTCAGACGGGAAAGCCATGTTTAAACCCCTTAGTAACTGGGTACCTGGGTGGCTAGTTGGTTAAGCGACTGCCTTTGGCTCAGGTCTTTCCCATCATTAACCTGCCTCACCAGCATGATACCCTTGTTCCACTTGATGAATCTATGGAGACATCATTATCACCCGAAGTTGACAGTTTACATTAGAATGCACTCTTGGTGTTGGATGTTTTATGAGTTTTGGCAAAATGTATAATGACATGTATCCATCATTTCAGTATCATACAGAATAGTTTCACTGCCCTGAAAATCCTCTGCCCACCACCTATTTATCCTTCCCCCCACCCTTGGCCCCTGTGCAGGTTTTTGGGTAGACATGAAATTTTCACCAATTTGTTTTAAAATATGGGTTTTATTATTATTCAGGGGCCAAAACATCAGGAAATGACAGCTTTTGCAAAGATTGTTATTTAAAGTTCCCAAGAAGGTAGGGCATGCCACACCATGCAGGGTCAAATGCAGAAGCTCTGGGGTCTGAAAGGAGGCAGAAAGAATGAGGGGAAAACATGGGCAGAAGACTTTATTATGTCAAGGTAAACAGACTACGCAGGTTTAGGATTGGCTAGTTTGGATAACTTCAATGGGCTCTGGAGTATAGGGACTATCTCTAGTTGTCTGGTCTCTGGCCCTGGGATGATTATGGTAGAGGAATATTGCCTTCTGAAATACAAGAACCATATAGAGCAGGTGTTTGGAGTATGGGCTCTGCTCTGGATTGGTTAATTTGCATATGAAAGGCACACTCCCAGGCAAACTCTTTGTCATCTTTAAGAATTACCTAACCCTGGGAGGGGGCAGTCTTTTCCCAATCAACAAGGTGCCATATGCCAGAACATCAAGAATACAGAAAATAAGAGCATATAACACATACTTCAGCAATAAAATAAAATGAAAGTGTATTTGTTGTCTATTGTTATATAACAAATGACCATAGACTCAGTGACTTAAAACAACAAGAGTCATCATTTCACATGGTCATGTTTAGGAGTGTAGATGCAGAGTAGCTGGGTCCTCTGATCAGAGTAGCTGAGGTCCTCTGCTCAGAGTCCCATTAGGCTAAAATCAGTCAGGCAGGGCTGTGATCTCATCTGAGGCTTGGGGTCCTCTTCCAAATTCACTGGTCGTTCACAGAATTTAGTTCCTTGCACTTGTAAAACTGAGGTCCCCATTTTCTTGCTGGTTGTTGGCCTAAGGTTGCTCACAGCATCCACAGGTCACCCTTGGGTCCTAGCCATATGGACCTCTTGGCAGGACAGGCAGCTCAAACATGTCTGCTTGCTTCATCCAGACCAGCAGGAGCATGTCTCTCTTTGACTTCTTTCTCAGACCTTATGACCCGAAGAACTCACCTGTTTTGGCAAAGCCTACCCAAGAGAATAGCTTTTTCATTAACTCAACTGTTTAGGGACCTTAACTACATCTGCAAAGATCCTTTCTGCCATGTATTATCACACAATCACTGAAGTGATATCCTCTTATATCCACAGGTTTTACCCTTGCTCAAATTCAAGGATGTGGGTCATTGTGGGTCATCTTAGAATTCTGCCTGCTACAGAAGAAAATTACTCCTTTGGAGGCAAAATTTAAAATGAACTCAGATTTTCTCCTTTCCATTTGGGATGTATTCTGCATTTGAAATGAATTTGTCTACGGAAAATATAATATACGGTCTCCCAGCAGACAGAATAAGCATTCCCTTTGAAAGGTCACCTACATCCCATGACTCATCTTTGGGTCTAGCCTTAGGACCACCAAAAATGCAAATATCTCAGAGGGTTGGTGACAGCCCTCGGGAAAGTTTACCCAATGGCGTCTGAACATCAGTATCTAAGCAGCAGATTAAATGTTTCTCCCTTAAGAGAGTTGGGTGTTGCTATGAACTGAATGTTTGTGTCTCTGTCAAATTCATATGTTGAAGCCTAAGCCCCTCAATATGATGGCGTCAGGAGGTGGGGCCTTTGGGCAGTGATTAGGTCATGAGATTCCTCTCTGCCATATGAAAGAGCACAGACCAAGAAGCAGACCCTCACCACACCCTGGACCTGCTGGCGCCTTAATCTTGGACTTCCAGCCTCCGGAACTGTGAGAAATAAGTGTTTGTTGTTTAACCCCCCCACCCCACCCCAGCTGCAGTATTCTGCTGTAGCAGCCTAAGCTGACTAAGATAGGTGTGAAGGGTGGACTTAATGGGACAGACAGTGGATGGCACGGGAATGATGTGGTCTGAGCAAGGCAGCTCTTCTCCCTCTCTCTGGGGTTCCCAGACATGCATTCTCAGATGCCCTAAATAATCCAAACTCGGGGATATTTCGATGGCCAATCACTAGGGTGACTGCTGCTAAGAAGACTCTAAAGGTGGTAAGAAAAAAAAAATACAGAAAGAATGAGGAGAAGTGGCAGTCCATGTCCACATCGGTTGTGCAGGAGATTTAGATTTTTTCTTTCTCAGCTTTGCTCCCAAAATTCCAGGGCCTCGCGGTGATAGCTGCATTCAAAGTGTGGAATGCTACTGTAGGCTGTTTCTGGAACGTCCTATAAAGAACACTGGATGAGGTAGAGAAAAGCTGCGTTCACTTTACGGGCATGTCTGAATGGCATTGTTCCCCTCCCTCCATCCTTGAGCCAATCTGAGAGGCCATTCCGTGACCGGTCTCAAATAATTTGGAGAAATTAGGTCAATGCTGGGTCCAATCCAGAAGTCTAGGAGGGTTGAGTCCAATTTCAGACATTTTTATTGGTTCTGGAGTTATCAGACTAAACCAGTGGTTCTTAACAGGGGGTAGTTTTGTCCTCAAGGGGCCATTGGCCAATGTCTGGAGACATTCTGGAGTGTCCCAGCTAGGGAAGTGCTCCTGGCATTAGTGATGGAAGTCAGGGCTGTTAACATCCTACAGTGCGTAAGATGGCCCTAGAGACCAAGAATTATCTAGTCCAAAATGTCAGTAGTGCCGAGGTTGGGAAACCTTGGGCTAAACTCAACCCAGGAGCCTGCCCAGCGCTCTGTTACGCACACCAATGCAAAGTACATCCTGTGTGCAAGGACACAGGGAAGCTGAGCACCCAGAGCTGTGGATGCTTCTGCCCCTCCTCATGCCCCCTCCCCAAGGAGGTGCAAATGCTCCCTGCTCCCCAGTGTTGGCTGCCTCGTGGCCTGCCCCGTAGAAAGCTCAAGACCCTAGATCTAGAACCCAGCCTGCCAGAGGAGCTCCAGGCAGGACACAGACGAGGTTGAGCAGGGGACACCAGCGCTACTTTCACTCCTGGGTCTGCTGACTTCTAGGGGCGGGTGGGAAGGAAGCAACAGCTCAGAAGTTGAGCTGATGATCATCTTTTTCAGGACTGCATTTCCTCTCTCTTGGCAAATCCTGAATAAACGTAGCATCTCTTCCTGATTTGTACTTTCAAGAGAAAAAGGTACAGATCAGTCAAATGAACTGATAGAAGAGATTCTATAAAAGGAAAGAAAATGTACTTCTAGGTTATGACAGAGCTGAGTCAATGCAGGAGGCCTAAGCTTGAATCCAACACGCCTTACAAACAACCCTATTCTGTACATTTGTGTTAGGCAAGTTACAGGAAAAAAAGAAAAGATATAGATAATATTTAACTGTTGGCGGGGAGAATGTGGGGAGGTTGTGGACTGTGAAAGCGCAGACCCTGAGTGTTTGCATTCATGCACGTCTCTGGGTAGGGGCAAGGCTCCCAGCTCTGACCTTGGGTGTCCTCTAGTGCCTTGCATGATTCCTTATCAGCTGTGTGTCCTTGAACATGTTGCTTAACCTTTCTGTTGTCTGTTTCCTTGTCTGTCAATTGGAGATCATGATAGTGCATATACATAGGGTCACTGAGGGAATGAAGGGAAGAAATATTTATCAAGTGCTTAGAACAGAGCCTGGCCTCTAGCTAATGCTGCGTCAATGTCTGTTTTTTTTTTTTTTTTTCCAACTGTAACACCCTGTGTGTCAATGATCCTTTTCCGTTGCTGCCTATAATATTATGTCATAAAAATTCTGGTCCCAAATGCTGACCCCGTTGGCAGTGCCTCATTCAGAACCAGCAGACACGGCGCTGATATCTCCCCTTTGCTGGGCTTTCTAAGCAGCCTGCACCTATAAGGTTTTTCATCAACAAGGGTGAAGCGCAGAGGCCTTTGATTAGGCTGAGCTTTGCCAGAAATTCAATTCACTGGACTCTGGTCCACTGGACTTCATCAAGATAAAAAGCTTCTGCACAGCAGAGGAGACAATCAACAAAACTAAAAGGCAGCCTACAGAATGGGAGAAGATATTTGCAAATGATGTAACCGATAAAGGGCTAGTATCTAAATCTATAAAGAACTTACCAAACTCAACACCGCAAAAAAAAAACAAATAGCCCAGTTAAGAAATGTGAAGAGGACATGAATAGACACTTTTCCAAAGAAGACATCCAGATGGCCAACAGACACATGAAAAGATGCTCAACATCACTCATCAACAAGGAAATACAAATCAAAACCATGATGAGATACAACCTCACACCTGTCAGAATGGCTAAAATTAACAACACAGGAAACAACAGGTGTTGGTGAGGATGCAGAGAAAGGGGACCCTCCAGCAGCAGCATTTTGGATGAGATTTTCCTTCAAGATTTTCATGGTTCCCAATAGACGGCATGTCACTTTCTTTACTTGTGTTTCGGCTTCTTCTTGTTATTTCTCTTGGGTATAGGTTAATGCTCTTGTTTTATTTGGGGGGTAAGCTGGGGCTGGAGAAGGTTCTAGAAGGAGTGTGGAGATAGTGAAATCCAAAGCCCCACTTGGCCCTGGGGAGGTGAGGCACTCATCTAAGGACTGGCCAGCCTTGGAGTGGTGCAAGCAGGGCCCTCCGCTCACAGGCCGATTAAACTCGCGACCACACAGAAATGACAGGTTGATGGTGACCAGCCATCCGTCCTGCTCCCTTCTTGGTGAGAAGAAAAGCGGCCCCATGACAACTGCAGAGGACTCTATGGCAGTGGGAAGAAAGCTCATTCTGCAGGGTGGGTGCTGCCAGGACTGAGGACTGCCGGCTTCGGCTCTCCCAGCCACATAAAACCAGGTTCCAATCTGCCTGCCTTCAAAATAGTTGGTGCCTGCCCCCTTTCTTCTATGTCTTGTGGTCTCACAGCCTCCTCTGCTGGTGGGAGGTGACAGAAGTTTGTCCAACAAGGAAGATGACGTACGTCCAGTTTCCACCTGTTGGCCTGGCACAGTTATTAACAACACCTCTTTACTCTCAAAGTGCCCCAGTTTGGAAGATGTTATAGGATTCGTCATACACTTAGCATCTCCTGAAATTCTGCAGCTGGGAGGCATATTCATGCATCTTGGGAGTATGGGTTTTGGGGGTGTCAGGTGTGGCCATGGGTGGGGTGTGCTGAGCCTCAGGATGTCTCTTCTTGAGTAAGATGGCAGAACCAGTCTGTGCTCAGAAAGCCCCATGTGAGCCTGACTGTGGAACAGCACCTGACACCCCCTACCTTTCTTTCCCCACCCAGCATTCGTCCAGTGGTATAGCTGCAGGGGGGCCCACACATGGCAGGTACAGTGGGTTTTCACCAGGCTGGCATCACAGTGAGGGAAGGAGGGCAGGCAGGGCTGGGCACTAGGTGTTGCTCAGAATATGAGGAACCAAGGGGCGCCTGGGGGGCTCAGTCAGCTAAGCACCTGCCTTCAGCTCAGGTCATGATCCCGGAGTCCTGGGATCGAGTCCCGCATCGGGCTCCTTGCTCAGCAGGGGAGCCTGCTTCTCCCTCCGCCTCTGCCTGCCGCTCCCCCTGCTTGTGCTTGTGTGCAGTCTCAAATAAATAAATAAAATCTTAAAAAAAAAAGAATATGATGACCAAAATTCCAAGAGAAAAAGAAAAGAATGGGATCTCTGCCTCCGGGCAGATGTGGTGATGAGGGGGAATCCTGAGAGATCTCTGCAGTGTTTGGGGGAAGACTGAGGGTGAGGTACGTATATCATGCCTTGCAGATCTGAGAGACCAGATCGTGCCTTGTATCTGAGAGCTGCAGATACCTTAGTGGATTTACTGCGAGGCACTAATATCCTTGCATGGCTGAAAATGGGCTCTCAATCTCTGAGATTTTGGTGGGACTTGAGGGGCTCCTACATGGGAGCAGCATAAACCAGCTCCTGCAGCAGCCAGCTCTCTGTCCAGAGAAAGAGGAGCTTAAATGGGCATTAGAGCGGTCTCTACCCAAACGGGCCCTCTAATTGCCTGTGTATAAGGCAGGCACTTCCTCCCAAATGCCCTCTTCCATTACGTACTTTCCTGGGGCTGATGAGGCTCCACGGAATGAAAGGCTTTGAACACCTTTTACCTTTCGGATTCACGGCAACCTGTCTGAGGGGTGTGGGCAATGTCCACAAACACATGCTGTAGGAGAGACAGACACGAGTAAAGGCAGGGGCTGAGACAGAACAGTCCAGGAAGGAGAGGGGAGTCAGGCAAGCTTCCCCAAAGCCACTGCAAAGCCTTGAGAACTGGAAACAAAAGATTTCTCCCCCAGCTAGATATAAGGCAGCACTGCCCTTGATTGTTAGTCGTTAGTGGGTATTTTGGTTACAGTCCTACCTCTACCCAGACAGGGACCCTGTCTTCTCTATCATACACTCTCCCTCACCTAGTTAAGGGCCTGGTGCTTGGTACCTGGTAGGCAGGGAAAGCACTGTGGGATGGCAGGGTGGGCCCTGCACATGGGCAGGAACGGACACCTGTCACCTGCCTCCCTGGCCAGGCGTGTGGCCTCCAAGGGAGCGGCTGTGGGGAGGGATTCCGGGGCCCAGGGGCCCACTGGGTGCACAGCACAAAGGAATGTCTGGGGAGACCACACCACCAATCCCGGATGGTCCCAGGGTAGGACCTGCCCTGTAGGGAACTGTCAGCAATTTGTGCAACCAGGTTTGTCTAGCTGCAGGTGACAAGTAGCACCGGAGAAGACCAGGAATATTAGAACAGTGGGCTCTGAAAAGGATGAGGTTTCCTCTAGGATTAGTGTGACCCGTAATGTGATAATCATGTAATATATAGTGTTACTAATGTAATATGTAATGTGTGCTGATGTGATATATTATCCATGTAATGCTTCATGCAATCATGTGATGGGTTATTAACATAATATATAATGTGTATAAATGGAATGTAGAGTGCTAGTCATGTAGTGTAGAGGGTGTTAGTATAATACGCAATGTGCTTTATTAAGATATGTAATGGGTATTAGTATAACGGGTAATGTGCTATTAATGTAATATGAAATGTATTAATAATGTTATATGTAACGTGTTAATGTAAGATGTCATGTGTGTTAACAGAATGTGCACTGTGTGTTAAGGTAATATGCAATGCATATTAATGTAATGTGTAATATGTAAGTACTGGAATGTGTAACATGTCCAATATGGAATGTGTAATAATATAATGCATAACATGTTTGGGTGTGATATGCAATGTGGTTATTAACAGGATGGGTAACGTCCACTGGACGTAGTTAGAATGACTGAGGACATGGCACATCCCAGATGACCCATCCTGGCCTGGGTCTTTTCTCAAAGGCTGAGTGGGGACAAAGTCAGAGCTGTGATGTCTCAAGAGAAGACCTGGATTTTCCAGGAAAAAGTCCACAGGAACGGAAATGGGAGCCAATCACACGCCCACACAAACACCACTGTATTTTCAAGGAGTAATAGCTTGTCACTTACTTTGTTCTCTTTGATCAAAATTATTTTCCAAGCTTTCAAAATAATGCATACTTTATTTTTAATTTAAAAAATTTTTTAAATTTAAATTCAATTAGCCAACACATAGTACATTAGTTTTTGATGTAATGCTCAAAGATTCATCAGTTGTGTGTAACACCCAGTGCTCAATTAATACTTTAAAAGCCCTTTGAAAAGACTAGACTTTCTAGTTGTCTTCTAAAAGCAAAGGGAGGACATAGCCAGATGACTGAGGGACAGATGGATAGATAGATAGGCAGATGATAGATAAATAATAGATAGATACCCTATTTACGTGTCTGCGACGTGTGTGTCCTGTGATTTCTCTTTATTGGTGTTCTCAACATCAGTATTACTGGCATTTCGGGGCAGGTGACTCTTTCCTGTGGGGGCCTCCTGTGCACTGCAGGGGAGTTACCAGCATTTCTAACTACCCCCCGATGTCAGTAGTGACAAGCATAAAGGTCTCCAGACAGTGCCAAGTGTCCCCTGTCAAATACAAAATCGTGACCAGCTGAGAACCCCCGCTCCGCCTTCTCAGGGAGAGCATAGCAACAACACATTTAGGAGTACAGACTCCAGAGCTAGCTGACTCTCTCGTTCAAATCTGGACGCCCTCTGGGGCAGCTTGCCCCCTTGGGCAAATTAACCATTCTGTGCCTCGATGTCCGCATCTGTGAAATGGGGCTGATGAGAGCAGCTCCAACACCACGCCCTTGCTCTCTGCGCTCAGTGAGTTACAATGTATAAAGCATGTGCTACAGATCCCAGCACAGACTGAGAACTAGCTCTTGTTCTTCTAAATCCCCAAAGAAACAGAATGGAGAGGGAAGTTAAGTGTGTTGTGCATCCATAAACAACCAAGAATAAGGAACATGGGAACAAGAAGATCCAGGCATGTACTTTGATTCTTAGCCAGAAACCCCTTGTGCCTGCAATCTGATGGAGTTCATGTGAAATGACATCTTCCTTCAATTAGAACGGGATTTATGAAAACAGGAGTATTTCAGTAACAAGAGAGTGCCTAGCAGGCAAGAGAGATACAGTGCTTGGCAAATAGCTGATTCCATGCATGTTGAGTCTTTTGATCATTTTTTATAATTACTGGCATGGTATTTATTGCAGGGTCTGTCTTTACCCAGACCGTCCTCCACCCCCTCTGGCCAAGGGTCTCCCCCGCCCTCCCCCGATAACTGTTAGCAGAGTCGGACACTGAGAGGAACCATACTCGGCCACGGGATGGCTTCACAGCTTCATTTTTTTTTTTTTAATGTTTTTTAAAGATTTTATTTATTTGACAGAGAGAGACACAGTGAGAGAGGGAACACAAGCAGGGGGAGTGGGAGAGGGAGAAGCAGGCTTCCAGCTGAGCAGGGAGCCCGATGCGGGGCTCGATCCCAGGACCCCGGGATCATGACCTGAACCGAAGGCAGACGCTTAATGACTGAGCCACCCAGGCACCCCTTCACAGCTTCATTTTCACTGGAAAATTGGAGAAGTCTGATAAGGTAAGAATGTGGGTTCCATGTCAAGGTCACGGCTGTCTTTCTCTAACGGTTGTACCCTCATGACTTTGCAAGGGAAAAGCCAGCAGTTGGTGGCTCCTGAGTGACAAAGAGAATATCCCCAAGCCTGTGAGGTGGCTGGTAAGTCACAGAATCCAGGCTTCCATGAGATGTTGAGGTCCCCTCAGTGCTGGCGCCCCCAGCATCGGAGCCCGAAGAGGAGCAAGGGCACTATGCATGCCTTCCTTCTGGGGAGGCTGAGTGACAGAAGCCTAAAGGATTGCCTTCCTATGCAGAGGTTTTACTTTTCTTTAGGTACAAAATTACAATCATCATTATTATCATTAGATGAGACCAAACAAGATGTTGCAGGCGCTGTGTGTGTGTGTGTGTGTGTGTGAGTGATTTAAAAAAATACCCAATTCCCTCCATTATAGGTAAGAGGCTTGACTTTTCCTAGAATATACAATTCCTAGGAAGACTGAGGAGCTCATCAAAGGTCAATGTCACCGTCTGGCCTCTGACTGACTTGTCAAGTGAAACATAAAGAACGCTGGTCTTTAATACAATCAATCGCTTTGGCATGTAGGTGAAAATTAATTAAAAGGGTGCAAAATGTATAATTGTTGGCAAATCTGCTGGTGATCAACTTTGAAACTTTTGTGGCTCCGTTCTTTCCATTTATCACCACTTGTCATATTCAGTTTCCCATGTTTTTGGAAAGATGACCAGATGGAAAGCAGGCTGCAGCCATCAGGCAGGTGAGAAATAGCTGGCCCGGGAGGGGCAGAAACCAGAAAGCCTGTGGGTGGGGAGCCTGCCTAGTTCAGGCGCCAAGGCCCACGTGGCTCCCAAGGACTGTCCCTATGCTGGCGGGAGCTCCACTTTGTCCCTGTCACATTATCAAGGACGGGCCACACGTCACCTTTAGCTAGGGAGAAGCTTGCCAGAGCCTTCGGAAAGGGAGGGCTGCGAAGTAGGGCAGGCCTTTCAGCTTCTGGCAGAGCCTCCAGGTGAGTCAAGGTGAACGCACCCGTCCTTCTCAGGCCTTTGAACCCTATGTGCTCCTTTTCCATCTAGTTGTCTACCTGTTGTCTTTTGTCCATTGTAGAAAGAGAAATGAGGTCCCGTGTGTCCCCACCTCTTTCCCAAGTGCCTCGATGGTGAATATAGACGTGCCCGGGGAGTCATAGCAAGGCAAGCACCGCAGGTGTCCCTGGCACTTCTCAGGACTGGAAGCCCCCCGTGATGCTCCTCCAAAGGAGAGCCCATGGGTATAGCACGGGGCAGTTCGCCTCACTCTTGATGGGTCCTCGGCAAAGTCTCCTGGGTTTGATGTCATTACGTATCGATATCCCATCAGGAAGAATTGGTTCTGATGAGATGAAATTAGGGCATTGTCTCTCAGGAAAAATATTTCTGAAATGCAAAACCGAAACTCAATTCCTCCCACGGGGCAAGGTTTCTTCCTTCTTTACCCAGGGGCCAGATGCTCATGTAATAGCTCAGAAACAGTCTCATCTCTCACAGTAAGTGTTTTTCTTCGTGTCATTTCCTTCCTTCGGGTGGAGCAAGAGGTGCTTTCAGGTTCTCAGTCACCAAGGGATTTGGGGCTGGGAGAGACTGTTGGCGGGGAACAAGGCGGGGACAAGAGACAAGCCAGAGGGGACATAGCCGATCAAAGACAGAAGGGGCGGGCAGACGACGTGGACAGTGGGGGTGCTAGAGGTGGCTGTGGGGTCACAGGGGGTTGCCCCCCATGCCTTCTATTTGCAGGGCAGCCTTGGACTCTGAAAACCTCTGTCCAAACACCAGCTCTGTCCTTCTTAATTGTGGGCTCTTTGGTGAGTTACTTAGTCTCCTAAACCCCAGGTTTTGGCGCTGGGCTTTCCCAGGGCGAGAGGAGCGTTGTGTCATGATTACCAGTGTGAACTGACCCCTAAACCCTGGGGCTGAAAGAAATTGGAATTGGCTCATGCTAGCTAATTGGCTAATAATCCCCTTTCACTTGGAAACAAATCTACTTTAACAAATTTGAAGAGCGGTATTTTCAACCTTAGGTATGTGTCTCATTTACAATTTGTAAATTGTGGTCAGGGTGAGCAATGGCATTGTTCTGAAAGGATAGATCTTCAAATTGTTAAGTAAAAATTGGGGGGAGGGGGGAAGAAGGAGGAGAGAGAAGAGGAAAAAAGGGAGGAAGAAGAGGAAGGAGGAGATGAAGACAAAGAAGAAGAAAGAATAAAAGGAAGAAAAATAGCTACAGCACTCAATCTGGGGTCAATTACTTTGCCTTTAGATTCATTAAATCTGGAGAGAACTGTGTAGAGATGCCCAAAGGAAGATGGCCATTCCATGGAGAGCCAGATAAGAACCAGATGGTCAGCTTCCTCAGCTCTTCTCCCTGCTGCTCATCTGGGGATCCCTGTGTGCGTGCCCAGGTAGAGAGGCCATAGCAGATGGGTAAACATGAGCGCTATGCCCAATCAGCCAGCTCAGGTCTACACGAGCACCCAGTGCATCCAGTGCATGCCCTGTAAGGCACTGGGATCCTTCAAGGGGTTCTATGGAAAAAGTTTCTGGACAGCTGTGTTTGGGAAATGCGGCACACTGTGTTCTCCTCTTGCAGTTTCGATGTTTATTAGCACATTAAAGGCTCTGATAAGTCCTGAGGTTAGAAGATACCAAGGAATCTCTCAGTACCCCTGAAGAACTGGGATTCCCTGGTCACACTTTGGGGATCACTGGCTGAACATCAATGCAGAAGGGTATCTTGCATTCATATACCACTTTAGAGTGTACAAAAAGGTTTCACCTGGTATGAGCTTCTTTAGACTTCCATCCCATCCCACGAGGGATGCTTTATGACCCCTATACCTCCTGTTTTACAAAAGAAGAAACCAAAGTTCAGGTGGTTAGGTAACTGGTCAAGATCACTAGTGAGTAAGAAAGCCAGCAAAGGGCTCTCTCTCCTAACCCTTTTTGCTGTTAGAACACATACAGGAGTACCTGGCTGGCTCAGTCAGTAGAGCATGCAATTCTTGATCTTAGGGTCGTGAGTTAAGCCCCGTGTTAGCCATGGAGACTACTTATAAAATAAAATAAAATAAAATAAAATAAAATAAAATAAAATAAAATAAAATAGAAGAATACATACAGGCTAATACAAAGTTCCAGAAATGCCTCTGTTCCCAAGGGGTCCATCTGCTCTCCTGCTCACTTACCTAAGATACATTGCTCTTGGTTGTTAGGAGACAGGGCCAGGCTCTGAGCCTCCAGAAACTATAAAAGGGGATCCAGTTTCTCAATGAGAAATGTCTAGCAGGTGTAAGTTGAATTTGATTCTTCTTTTAAAATCTTAATTGGCTCCCTCAGAATTACCACTGAGCAAAGATAATGTTTGTAAACATGACTTTTGGGTAGCACATATAAGAGTCACTCAAGAAACATATTTTCTCTTTTCTTAAATTACATATAGCATATATTTCAGGAACTGGGTGCAATTTACTCACATTAATTGTGGCGCAAGTTATTTGTGTCGACTGAGCTGGTGCCAGGACCAAGGCCAAGTACATATGCTAGATGAATTCCCTCGGTCTCTACAACAATCCTACCAAGAAAGTCTAGTAATTCTGTTTTGTAGATGGAAGAACTCAGGCTGAGAGGATATTAGCGTTTGTCCAAGATAACACAGTCACAAATCAGAATTGGATCCAGATATGCCTGGTTTCTGCCTTAACTTTTCATACCTGCCATGCAGTCATCCTATAAGGACTGGCGATGGAACTGGGTGGGGCCAAGTGTAAAATGAAAATGCAGTTTAGAGTCCTTCAGCACACAAATGGGAGGGTCACAAGTCAAAGGCATCCACTCTAGCAGAGTGTGACAGACATGGTGTAGGATGCTGGGGGCTTAAGGAGTCTTAGGATAAACAGTTCTGATCACTTGGGGCTTTGCTGTGGGATAAGACCTTTCAAAGATTCTTCTAGAAGGTGGCAACTTATTGAGGCAAAGGTCCTAGGGAGACATCTTTAAATGTATTCTTAATGTCAGTGGAGGTAGAAGTATTATCTTCTCGAGCCGTGATTCTTAAATTTTAGGAATGCAAAACCACCTATGAATTTGTTGCATATTCTGCACATCATCTGTTGCATATTCTGTACATCAAGAGAGTCTGATTCATTAGCTCTGAGCTAGGGTCCAGAACCTGGAGTCTTGACAGACACCTGGAGAATTCTGAAGCAGAGGATGCCAGGCCATATTGAAGAGGTTTGATCAGTGCCCAACAAAGCCTACAGACTCCTTTCCCCACCAGTGGTGGAGAGCACCAATTTATCCCCCTCTGGGAAATAGGCTTTTATACCCTGGACACTTTGTGTGTCCTGTGCTAAGCAGATGAATTTGCCATACTTTTCCCTGTTCTCCATTTCTTTCCTGCCTACTGTGGATTCGGGAAGCCCATTGCATCTCATGCTTCCCAGGATTTAGTTATAAATGTCTTCAGATTGCAAGGTCTCATATAAATTTGGTTGGCTCAAAAAGTCTGAAATACTTTAAAGTAAAGACCCTTCTTTCTTCCACACACTAAGATTGCTGTCTCTTTCAACTGGAGCATACATATAGAGAAAAGGGACAAAGTAAAAGGGGCATATTATTTTTAAGCGTGCATTTACAACAGCTGGTGAGTCACACAGGAGCAATCTAAGAAAACTTCTTCAAATGACGTGGAAGTGTAACCACCTTCTCCAGCAGAAGTACTCTACTCGGCACCTTCCTACATCAAGCATCCCCAAACTTTGCTCCAAGAAACTAAATTGGTTAAATGATAGGTATTGCAGGACAAAGGACTGAGCCTGCTAAATCCAGCCCTTTCTTTTCCATGTCATTGGTGCCCCCTAGTGGCCGAGAGGATTTTCCCTCATCCTCGAGGCGGATGGTCTCAGAAGCAGATCCAATCTATGAACTCTGTCCCTTGAATCCATGTTTTCCAGGTGTGCCCCCAATTACTTGTGAGACCACAGGGGACTGAGGACTGAGATCAGAGGTGGAAAACACCGCTCCCCTGTGGACACACTATGCGCTAAGCATTTCCCACCAACTGTCTCATTAAATCGTTCAAATCAGCAAGAGGTCTAAAGTCACTCTACCGGTAATTGGCAAAGCCAGGGTTTGAAGTAAGGTTGGCCTGACTCCCAAGCTTCGGCCTTTTGCCAGCACATTGTAGAAGAAGCCAGAAGGGAAGGGATGAGATGGGCCTGCTGCCATTAGTACATCGTGGGGAGGGAGAGAACCTGCAGAAGCTGCACCACCTGGACCTCTGCAGGTGACTTTTGGCCAAATCAAACCTCAGTGCAGGGTGTTTCCCTTTGCAAGGCTCCTGATGCTTTCCCCAACCCCTTCCTGAAATGAGCTGCAGACTGCGCTAGAGAACCTGTGAGTGGAGAACCCTCAGGACTCAGTTTCCCCTGAATTAAATACTCTTGGCAGCATTTTGTTTTCAGCACCTGCTGACTTCACATGGGTATTTTTCCCTCCTTCTAGAAAAAAAAAAAATTCCACCCATGGAGAGATTTCCGCCCCCCCCCCCTTATTTTTCTTCCCATACTGCTGGTAACACACAATGAGTTATTCCTCAAATCCTACAGTAACCCCTTTGATGGTCTATCTCTGCAGGGAAATTGATTTCACATTGAAACATATGCCCAGCCTCCTGTGGATGCCGGAGGCCACGTGTTATTGGACTTAAATTGTTGAATTGTAATTGGAACAGATTGGGAATCTGATAAAACACTTTACTCAACCCATCCTGATAAAAGGGGTAAGGACCAAGACATTTCATTCAGTAATGTAGAAACTGGAGAATAAGTCACGTGAGAGTCTTAAACAATAGGAACAAAGTCCAAAGCTAAATGGCCTCTGTAAAACCCTGGGCTTTGTTTGAAAGTCTTCATAAATCTACTTCCATGAGTAAATTTAGTCTCGGGGGGAAATGAGGGAAAGTGAGCCAGCATCACTGTATTTTGATGAGGCCGGCATATTGAGGCTGAGGACATCTTGGTACTTGTTGTGCTAGGTTCTGCCTTGGAGGGTGCCAAGGGAAGCTGACTGAGTCTCTCTGCTCCAAGACGGGCGGAAGTCACGGAGGCTGAGAACACATAGGTGCCCCCTTCCCGAGCCCCAGAGCAGCTGCTGGATACAGGGTCCTGCCTCGGGAACCTACGGTGAAATCACACACATCCATGGAGCTGTTGTTCCTTTCAACAGCACAAAACATAGCTTGGCTGTAGGTAGAATTGTCTCTAGAAAGATGCTATGCCGGCTTCTCGACACTGACAGACCTACTTGGAAAACCACACCTTTCTTCAAAGGAGGCCAGAGCCAACCAAGGGTTTAATTCTAAGGAGGCATTGAGAGGGGTTTTCTGCTATGTGTGTCAGAGCAGGAAAATCTGCACATGAAAGATCTGTCTTTTGTTCAGTTATATTTGTTGAAAGCCCGTGGCTGTTGGGTGTTTAGAGGCGGCAAAGCTCATCCCACATGCAGAATGAGGGTGTGCAATGCAAGCCAGACTAAGAACTCCAGACAGAGGAGATCTCACTGATTGACCAAATGCCAAACCAAATTCCATACACAGTCCTAAACCATAAGTAGAACCAGTATGAAGGACAAGACAAATTATCAACAGCAATGATAAATTTAAAAAGATCCACCACAACCACCGGTGCATTCATTAGCTAGGACCAAAACTCAAAACTCTGTATTTTCTGAATCACTGGACATGGAATAAAATGACCACATTAAAACATCCCTAGAACTGAGCAGGCAGCAGTGTGAGTTCATTTGGAACCAGTGCTCAGCATACAGAAGCTCAGAATACTTTTCCCTAAAGATCCTCAAGTTCGGTAAGACATTATTTGGGCGCACCAGCTGAATATCCACAAGAATCTGAACTGCATTCATTACGGAAGACTAGCCTTTCCCTTTAAGATAACAAAATCACCCTTGTAGGGTCCTATGTGCTGGGGATTTACAGACTCCAGCTTGCTTTAATGCTTTTAAACAAAATGTGTGTGTATGTGTTCATTGTCTGTATGGGATTCTCCAACCTTCCCCTGAAGCATTTTTTATTTCTGTTCCCTGAGCTTGCATCTGTAGTTCTCTGCATTGCCAGCCACCCACCACCCCTCCAAAATAAGTTTCCGGGAATCCTCATCTTCCAAGAAGCCTAAAGAATTATGTTTATTTCACAACACAAAATGCCACAGCATAGAGGAGTCATTGTCTACCACGGGCACACCTCGAAAATATTGGGGTTCTGTTCAACCACCCCAATAAAGTATCACAATAAAACAAGTCAAATGAGTTTTTTGGTATGCAAGTGCATATATAGGTTATATTTGCATCATACTGTAGTCTATTAGGTGTGTATTATGTCTAAAATGTCTAAAATGTCTAACATTATGTCTAAAAAAGTAATGTACACACCTTAATTAAAATATATTTTGTTGCTAAATAATGCTAACAACTATGTGAGCTTTCAGTGAGTCATAATCTTTTTGCTGGTGGAGGGTCCTGCCCTGATGTTAACAGCTGCTCACAAATCAGGGTGGTAGTTGCTGAAGGTTGGGGTGAGCATGGTCATTTCTTAAAATAAGACAATGAAGTTGCCATATAGGATGACTCTTCCTTTCATGAATGATTTCTCTGTAGCATGTGATGCTGTTTGATAGCATTTTACCCACAGGAGAACTTCTTTGAACATTGGAGTTGATCCTCTCAAACCCCACGGTTGTTTCATCAACTAAGTTTATGTAATATTCTAAATCCTTTGTTGTCATTTCAACAATCTTCACATCATCTCCACCAACAGTAGATTTCATCTCAGGAAACTACTTTCTTTGCTCATCCATAAGAAGCAACTCCTCATCTGGTCAAGTTTATCATGAGATGGCAGCAATTCAGTCCCCAATCTTCAAGCTCCACTGCTGATTCTTGTTCTCCTGCTGTTTCCTCCACATCTGCAGTGACTTCCCCCACTGAAATCTTGAACCCCTCAAAGTCATCCATGAGAGTGGGAATCAACTTCCTCCAAACTCCCATGAATGTTGCTCTTTTGATCTCTTCCCAGGATCACGTATGTTCTTAATGGCATCTAGAATGGTGAATCCTTTCCAGAAGGCTTTAAATCTACTTCGCCCAGACCCATCAGAAGAATCATTGCCTATGGCAGCTCTTGCCTTATGAAATGTATTTCTTAAATAAGAGACTTGAAAGTCGAAATTACCCCTCGATCCATGGGCTGCAGAATGGAAGTTGCATTAGCTGATGTGAAAACAACATTCATCTCATTGTCCATCTCCATCAGAGCTCTTGAGTGACCAGGTGCATTGCCAATGAGTAGTAGGTCTCAACAGTGAGCTTAAAATATTCAGTAAACCATGTTTCAAACAGTTGAGCTGTCATCTAGGCTTTGTTACTCCATTTATAGAGCACAGGCAGAGAAGATTTAGTATAAATTTTTAAGGGTCCTAGGATTTTGGGGGTGGTCAATGTATATTAGCCTCAACTTGAAGTCACCAGTTGCATTAACCCCTAATGAGAGTCAGCCTGGCTTTGAAGCTTTAAAGCCAAGCCTTGAGTTCTCATCTCCAGCTATGAAACTCCTAGATGGCTCTTCCAATAGAAGCCTGCTTTGTCTACACTGGAAATCTGTTGTTCAGTGTAGCCATGAATTGTCTTAGCTAGATCTTCTGGATAGCTTGCTTTGCAGCTTCTATATCAGCACTGGCTGCTTCACCTTGCACTTCTATGTTTTGGACACAGCTGCTTTCCTCAAACTTCATGGACCCACCTCTGCTAGCTTCAGACTTTTCTTCTGCAGCTTCCTCACCTCACTCGGACTTCATTCAATTGAAGAGTTAGGGCCTTGCTCTGGATTAAGCTCTGGCTTAAGGCAATGTTATGGCTGGTTTGATCTTCCACCCAGATCTCCAAAACTTTCTCCATATCAGCAGTAAGGCTGTTTTGCTTTCTTATCATTTGTGTGTTCACTGGCGTAGCACTTTTATTTCCTTCAGGAACTTTTCCTTTGAATTCATGAGTTGGATAACTATTTGGTGCAAGAGGCCTAGCTTTCAGCCTCTCTCAGCTTCTAAGATGCTTTCCTCAGTAAGCTCAATCATTTCTAGCTCTTGATTTAAAGTGAGAGATGTGTGACTCTTCCTTTCATTTGAACACTTTGAGGCCCTTGTAGGCTTATTAACTGGTATAATTTCAATATTGCTGAAATTCTCAGGGAAGAGAGAAGCCCAAGGAGAGGGAGAGGGGTGAGGCAATGGCAGTAAGAGAGCACTCAGAACACTCACAACATTTATCGGTTAAGTTCACTGTCGTATATGGACACAGTTTGGGGCACCCAAAAACAATTATGATAACATCAAAGATCACTGATCATCATAACAAATACAATAAAAATGAAAAAGTTAGAACTATTACAAGAATTACTAAATGTGATACAGAGACACAAAGTGAGCAAATGCTTTGGAAAAATGGCACCTGCCGACTTGCACAACACAGGGTTAACACAAATCTTCATTTTGTAAAAAAAAAAAAATCTACAGTAAAGAGAAGCACAATAAAATGAGATACACTTGTATTTCACAAAAAAAGAAAACAAGAAAGAGCAAGCAGCAGTTACCTTCTTGTTGAGCCCTTCAACATGCTATACACCTTCCTTTCTCTAAAGTCACTGCTTGTTCACTAACTCACACAGAGTGATATTTCCTTATGAAATGGTCTGATGAATCAGGGGCATGAGTCTGTTGGGGGTTCCCAGGATGATAGGAAATGGGTTCTGTACCGTAGGGGTGAAGATTCACCAGAGAATGTGGTCATTACAGTGCCAGTATCTACAAAGCTCTGACTGGAATACTCAAGTCATTGCTTTATGCTTTCCTCAAGTCTCAGTTTTCAACCTTCTCAATCCTAGAGGTATTTCCCACCCCCACCTCCCCACCCCAATGCCCCAGTTTTCTTCAGAGAACAGAGAGCAGAACTGTTTCTGGAAACTCACTACATAGCTGCAAAAATTATTGCAATCTCTCGAAGTCTGTGTTGGGAGGCAGTATGGTCAATACTCTCTTTATTTAAATAAGATAATGCAAATCAGATGCAAAATTTTTAAGCTTTTGAAAATGTCTAGCATGTACAAGAGATATTTATGAAATGAGGCACTGTAAGAATTTTTATTGATGGCAGCTTTGCAATTAAGTGTGTGTTCGCTAAATATGGAAGCAGATAAAAACCAACGATAAAAATTGTTCCAAGGGAATTGCCACAGCACAAACTGAGTGGATCATACTGGGCTGGTGCTTTAGATTTTGGCATGGGCAGCAGCTTTATTATTCCAGAAAAACTTCCTTGACTTGCAAGGTTTGCCTGAAAAAACAACATTTCTTTCGATCAAATGATTTATGGATCCCCTGATATGGGCAAAATATGTCATTAGAACACCTCTTTTGAGGACCCAGTGTCTATCACCATTAAGTGGATTTTTACTGTCCACCCAGTGAAAGCCAAGACCCTCACTCAGGTCCCCCAACTGAAGCCCCTCTGCTCCAGCTATCCCAATTTTTTTGATGTTTCCAACATGCTTTGCTGATGCCTCGTTCTGCATTGTTATTAAGTCATACTTCCCTCTCCCTGAAGAATACTCACCTGCCAATTCTCCACAAACTCATTTTTTAATTTTCTTTAAGATCAGATAGAAAGGAAGTTTCAAAAAGTGTTCCTCTGTCTTCCACATCATAATTTAGCAATTCATTCTTTATCTACTTCCTTTAGAACTTACAGAAATAATTTATAAACTAAAATATTGATCTTATTTACATTTTATTGGAAATTGCTCCTCAGTTTTTGCATACGTGTATATTTCAACTGTCTAGTACTTTCTTTGGAAGCGAAGTCTGTGTCTTCCTTAAAAAAAAATCCATGTCAGGTATAATCTGGAATAAGAATAGAGATCCCTATCATGTTGGACATGACCTACCAATTAATTTGAGTCTTGTTCGCCCCACTCTCACATTGACTTCCAAGATCATGCATCATTCTCAACAACACACAAACATACTTTCAAATCACCTTTCTTTAAAAACCCCTTCCCTAGACTCTACATCATCTCCAACTGCTGCTCTATTCCTCTGACATCACAACTACTCTGAAGAGTTGTGTAAATTCACTCTTTGCTTTCTCACTACATATGCTCCCTCCAAACTGCTCCATTCAGGATTTTAGAAACTAACTCTGATTAAGGTCACCTACAACTTCCATCTCACCAAGTCTAATGTTGAATTCTCATACTGCACCTCATTAAAACTCTTCTCGGTATTGGACACAATAATCACTCCCTCCTCTTTCACCTGACTATCAGAGGACGACACTCTCCAGATTGTTTTCCCACAATCTCAGTTCATTGGCTGGTACTTGCTCTTCATCCAGACCTCTGAGCACTCGCATAGTCTTGACTGCTTTACTTAGGCTGTTCCTTTGAACTTACATCAGGTCCTGACTTTAATCCTCTTAATCCTAGAAGCAATTCTCAATTACCCTAATATCCCAGTTTTCCTAAGAGCATATAGGGCTTTATTCCTGGACCTTGCCTCCAACTACACTTATACTCCAGGTAATATTTTCCAGTTGCATTCCTTCAGTTACCATCTATATGTTGATGGCTCCCCAATTTACATTCCCATCCTCAACCTTTCCCCTGAATTCTAGACTTGTATAGCCAAACGCCTACTTGACCCTGCCAACTTGGATGTGTTTGCATACACAGGCCAAACTCATGACAAAACAATCCAAAAAAGTTTCCTTATCTCCTCTTTAGCTTGCAAAGTTCTATTTCTCCCCCTCTTTCGTGTCCTTCTTCTTGGCAAGCAAAAAAGCTGAAAGTCTGGGAACTTTATCTACCAGTCTCATCTACCTTTCAGTTTCGGGTTGCATCCGTGTTCTGCTAATAAAGAGCCCTAGTGTGAAATTTTGAAGGTCGAAGAGAAATAGAATATATTCTGCTTCCCCATGTGTCAACATTCGATATGAAAGCTTTGGCAGGTGTGAGTCTTTGCAGTAGCCTCTGGGTGGTCCACTGTGATAACTCCTCTCAGTACTATGGGCCAGCTGTGACCATCACCACCAATATCCTGTACTTTATTAATCTCTGGGTGGAAGCAACAACTTCTATATTCACTGGACCAGCAGTGATGGCAGAACTGAATGTCACTGGCACTTCCCCTAACTTGTGTTTCCTGAGCTCTTTCAACATTTTTGTAAGCACTCAATTCCCTATATGAAATCTCTTCCTGCTTAAAAGACCTAGAGCAGTTTCTTTTTCCCTGTTTGAATGCTCACAGATATAGTTCCCCATCTTCTCAATGAACAACACCAACATTTACCCACTTGCAAAGAGCAAAAATTTAGGAGTCATCCTTGACTCTTTGTTTTTCTCTTTACATCTTGCAATCAATCCAGGAAAAAGTCAGCCTGGATAGTCCTCCCAAATATATGCTGAATCCCACTCCCTCACACCTCAAGTATAAGATCCAAACCCCTTACTTCAGCCTACAAGGGCTTGAAACACTAACCTTCACCCACTTTAATGAACTCAGCCCCTCAGCTATCTCCTTGCTCCAGCTGTAATGATCTCCTTAATTTTTTTTTTTAAGATTTTATTTATTTATTTGACAGAGAGAGACACAGCGAGAGAGGGAACACAAGCAGGGGAGTGGGAGAGGGAGACACAGGCTTCCCGCCACGCAAGGAGCCTGATGCAGGGCTCGATCCCAGGACCCTGGGATCACGACCTGAGCCGAAGGCAGACGCTTAACGACTGAGCCACCCAGGCGCCCCAATGATCTCCTTAATTTTTAATGAACACGCCAAGTTAATCCGCACCCAGTGTGTATTTAATATTTTCTGTGCCTAGATTCCTTTATCTCTATACCTTCCTGTGGCTTGTTCTTCCAGTTCATTTAGGTCTCTGTTCAAAAACTTCCTCCTCAGATAAGACTTTCCAAATTACCCATCTAAAATTGCCCCTCAAACACCCTTTCTATGCTCCTTTAACCTGTTTATCACTATCTGAAATTGCATTGTCTATTTACAAAATATCTTTGGGGCTATCTATGCCCTCCACTAGAAAGTTTGCTCTAAGAGGGCTTGGTCAGCTAGTTCACCACTGTACCCATTGCTTATATTTGTGCCTAGCACTTGGTGGACATTCTATAAAAAGTGGTTGAATGCATAATTGGATGGCCTTGCTCCTCTGTTCAGAGAACTTGAGCTTTCCAAGAGGCACAGTTAGCTGATTTCCTCAGGGTATTCTCTCCTTTAGCTAGTCACAATCATAAGACCCTGGTGAAATCAAAAAGAAACTTGCAAAACTACAAAGTTATTGAAGACACAGACCACTTTCCTGACATATACCTAAACTCTTAATAGGGATTCAGCTGAAAATGAAGAAAATCCATTTAAATGTTCCTCATAAGCATTTTCTCTATGCATGGGTTTTAAAAGTTATTTATAATAGCATATAGGACATCAATACATAACATCTTTTTTTTTTTTAAGATTTTATTTATTTATTTGAGAGAGAGAGAGAGAAAGCACATGGGGGGGGGGTCAGAGGGAGAAGCAGACTCCCTGCCTAGCAGGGAGCCCGATGCGGGACTCGATCCCGGGACTCCGGGATCATGACCTGAGCCGAAGGCAGTCGCCTAACCAACTGAGCCATCCAGGTGCCCCAATACATAACATCTTTAAATTGAAAGACATGGCCCACATTTCCTTGGCAGGAGTCCACCTAATGGATCAACCTTTGATAAGCAAATGCATATCATGTGTCAAGATCAATGCTACATGCTATATGTGTGAAGTGATGGGCAATGGAAATTCAGCAAAGAACAGAGAGCAAAGGAAAAATACAAGTTAAGAAATAAAATGATCTAAAGGCCAATGAAACTTATTTGACTGCCAATTTTCTGCCTTGGCAGAATTATTTCCGAGAAGCCAAAAATAGCAGGGGAGATTTGAGAGGCATTAAGCAAGAAGTTCAGAATGAAATGCAAGAGGCATGACTTCCAAGAGCTAGTAAATAATGATATATTTGCATTTTTAACTATTCCCCACCACCACCAAGGGTGTAATTGCTTCCATATAAAATCTCCTTGATATCAGCCCAAGATGCTAAACTGTGTCTATTTACATGGATACTGATGATCTCACTGCTCAAGGCTGTAACTATTGGAGGAGCTGTACCATGTTATCTCCGCTAAGCAAGGCAGGGAAGATGTTTCCTACAGAAAGAATTGTTGAAAAAAGTCCTTAAACAAAGAAGCAAAGTGAAGTGGGCCACATAATACATAGTATTAATTAAATATGTATATACATAATTATATATAAATACATAATATGAATAACCGTGGAAGTTATTAATTCTGTTCTCCAAGTATTATTCCCCCCCCCCAGGCACATCATCAATTTTTTTTCCTGCTTCCTTAAGGCTCTACTTGACTACTTAAGAATTTCCAGCCAATAATGTCTAAGCATAAACAATATAGTCATCACTGCAGTATAACTAGATCTACCCTATCTGAGTGCCAGATACCTTGTTAAGCATTTTACATTTATTAACTCATTAATTCTCACAATAACCCTATGAGGGAGATATTTTATTATCTCCCCTTTACAGATGAGGAAACTGAGGCCTAGAGTAGTTAAGTAGTTTTCCCATGGTCAAAATCCACCAAGTGGCAGAGCTTAGATTTGAACCCATGGAGTCAGGGCTCAGCATCTATGCTCTCAATCACACAAATGATGAGAAGGCCTTTAGTTTGTGCAAGGAAGCAAAGTGAAGTCATCTGTTTGGGGATGAACATATTTATATATGACAGCCAACCCAGGGGTCCATGGGGTCCTCTTATCATAGAGTTATCAGGGACTGTACTAAAGTCTTATTTTATGAATGGAACTGTATTACTCAGTCTTTCTCTCTCTCTCTGAGAAAGAAAAGAAAGAAAGAAAGAAAGAAAGAAGAAAGAAAGAAAGAAAGAAAGAAAGAAGAAAGAAAGAAAGAAAGAAAGAAAGAAAGAAAGAAAGAAAGAAGGAAGAAAGAAAGAAAGAAGAAAGAAAGAAAGAAAGAGAAAAAGAAAGAAGAAAGAAAGAAAGAAAGAAAAAGAAAAAGAAAGAAAGAAAGAAGAAAGAAAGAAAAGGAAAGAAAAGAAAGAAAAGAAAGAAAGAAAGGAAAAGAAAAGGAAAGAAAAGAAAGAAAAAGAAAAAGAAAGAAAAGAAAGAAAGAAAGAAAGAAAGAAAGAAAGAAAGAAAGAAAGAAAGAAGGAAAGAAAAGAAATTGAGAAAGAAAAAAAAAGAGAGAGAGAAAGGTCTATTGGAAGGAATTGCCTCACCCAGTTATGGAGGCTGACAAGTCTAAAACTGCAGTGTGCAGACCCAGGAGAGACAATCATGCAGATGAAGTCCAAAAGCAGCCTTCTGTGGAATTTTCTCTTGCTCAGAAAAGCTGCTCTTTTTGTTCTAGTCAGGCCCTCAACTGTTTGGATAAGGCCCACCCACATTATGGACGTCAGTCTGCTTTAGCCTAAGTTCATCAATTTAAATGTTAGTCTCATACAAAAGAGCCTTCTAAGCTGACACATAAAATGAACCATCACAGGAATATAGGACCTAGAGGGGTTGAGTCAATAGTGCAAGTTTACATGACAAAGCCAAAATCAGAGCTCAGGCCTTCTGGTTCCCCAGTCGGTATGATCCTAACACACTGTCTCCCTGTGAAACCGTGAGACCCATGTGCCACACTTGAGGAGAGAGGTAAGGAGGGAGTGAAGGTGCCCTGTTCTTTAGCTCTGCTGTCTAATGGCAAGAACACAAAGGAGCTTTAATTCCTTCTTATCAATTCTTTTGTAGTTGATGCATCAAATGGAAGTTTTTATAAATAGCAATGGTCTGTTACTTACTGCTTCGAGAAATGGAAACACAGGAACCACAAAATGTGGCTTAAAGTTAGGTAAGGCATATGATTTTTTCCAAGCTGTAGCATTTTTGTTTATGAGAACTGATGTTTGACCCCCTCAACTAAGAAAGACCGGATCCAGCCCACAATAAGGAGTAGGAGACAGACTGCATTTGAGCTCATCTGAAAATTGCATTTTAATTGCTTCTTTCATCTTAGACTCTCCTGACTTCTTCATTCTTTTCTAAAAGATATTTCTTGTCCCCCTGCCACATGCCACACTTTATGACATTACCAAAGCAGGTGTCAAACATTGTGCTTGGTGTAACACTGGCCAACAACTCAGATGCTCAGAAACATATCATCTCGCTCAAGGTTAAAGGCATTGTTCCCTCTCCTCTACATGCAAGATACGTGTATGGACATGAGCTGGATAAACCTCAAAGCATAGACTCTGTTTGTATAGACATGATGCAACCAGGAAGTCTGAGAACTGAAAGTTTCAAGAGGTTTATCCAAAGTCAACCAATTTTTCCTTAAGATCCCCATTGCCAGATTATTTGCATGCCAATAACTACTAAATGGTGCACTTTCTGGGTACAAAACACTGCTGAGCACTTTCCAAGTATTGATTCCTTTCTCTCATACATCCCTGAGGTCGTAACGATTATGCCCAGTTTATACATGTGGCAACTGAGATGCAAAGAGATTAAGTGACTAGCTCAGTGTCACCCCAACTAGCAAATGTTGGAGCCAGAAACCTATCCTCTCATCATCTAGACTGGGGGTCAGCAAACATTCCCTGTGAAGGGCCAGATAGTAAATATTTCAGGCTTTGTGGACCAAAGCAAATTGCAACTTCTCTATTCTGCTCTCTATTCTCTATTGAGAATTTCTCTATTGCAACTTCTCAGCTCTGCTATTATAGCAAGAAAGCCACAGAAAACACGTGAATGAATGAGCATGGATGTGTTCCGGTAAGTCTTTTATGGACACTTGTGAGTCACACAAAACCAGCAGCTGCCTGGATCTGGCCCATGGGCGATGGTTTGCCAAACCTTCATCGACACCATCACAGGTTCTGACTTGACAAAGAACTGCAGAAGGAATCTAGGAATTCGGAGTGAAACATGTCATTTCTCGAACCATGAGAGACTATGGACTCTGAAAAACAAACTGAGGGTTCTAGAGGGGAGGGGGGTGGGAGGATGGGTTAGCCCGGTGATGGGTATTAAAGAGGGCACGTTCTGCATGGAGCACTGGGTGTTATACGCAGGCAATGAATCATGGAACACTACTTCAAAAACTACTGATGTTATGTATGGTGATTAGCATGACATAATAATAAAAAAAAGAAACATGTCATTTCTAACAGCCAATCATAAAGCTGTAATTATCAAGTAAAATATTGGAAAGAAAGACCTTATCTCCACTTAAAAGTGGATTTAAGTACCAGAGAACAGGCAGCTGAGATGTTAGGGTGTGTGTGTGGAGCAAGGTGAGTTTGACTTTGGGCCTAAAGTTCTACTCACAGATGTGTGTGCTGGGAAGAGAAAGCAGAGGGGTTGGGTGGGAAATGGCAGCACCATTCAGAAGGCAAGTGCAAGATAATGCCCTCTGGTTTTTCTCTTTCTTCCTCAGTTCTAGCAAGACTAATACAAGAATGTCCCCTTGCCTTCCCTACAGTGACTAAAGTAAATGAGACATTGAAGAAGTTCAAGAGGGGGGATGGAGGTGCCTATGGGTAGGCAGAGGCCAGCTCTACTTTCTGGGCAAAGGAGTCCAGTCAGTCTTTGGGTTTTAAAGCCCTGGGCTCCCAGAGAGCAGCTGGGGTGCCACCATAGGAGAGAGGGGTAACAGGAAACTTATTATCCCAGTGGGTTAAGCACTAAAGGCTGAAACCCTCTGGGTCAAATCATGGTGTCCCATTAGCAGAGCTTAGCTCTGAGGCACATTATCCACCCTGGAAGATACACAATGGTCTGGTCAGTGGTTGCCCCGCAGAGACTTTCAGGTGGATGGAACCAGCGGTGAAGCCAAGCCATGTGACTGCTGGCACCAATCCAAGCCCAGCTTCGTGTGTGGGGTTTGATTAAGTTTGGCCCATTTGGATCAGGTCAGCCCCACCAGGCTCCTGAGCAATTTGCAGAGGAAACAGCCTCAAGAGGGAGATGTTGGACTTTCAGACAAGATGGCCCTTTGAAGGGCGAATCCATTTTTAGTCAGGAAAGAAAATGAATAGATGGGAAGTGTTTGCACCCAAGCTCTGGGAAGCCTTCACTGGGTTATCTGAGGACTAAGTGAGATCCTGTATTTGGAGACTTCCTCATGTGGCCTGATGTGCCCCGGGGTATAAAAACTGTTCACTTCCATGCTCCCCACTTGGACATTCTCCACCCATTAAGGAAGAGAGAACCCCATACAGGCTCTGCAGATTCACTCCTTGAGTCTCTGGGTTTTGAGACTGGCCCTCGCTTACTGGGCCTCCTGCAGGGGCAGACCTACGCTGCCAGTTGGCAAGTCTATCTCCTCTTTGCCTTCTGCCTTCAGTGCTAGCCCTCAGCACCCCTTCTTGGAACACCGAACTCCTCCCGTCTGCACCCAGACATCTCCGTGCCCTTACATCCTCGAGCCCCAGGACTCCCAGATTCCCAGCTGGGATAGGAGGGCAGTTGGAAGTCCAGCTGAGGGACTAGTTACCCAAAAGCAGGTGGACAGGGTGGGGCACCGGTGGAGTGAGACCCTGGACGTGGGGCCCGAGGGACTGCACCTGGTGCCGTGTGCAGCGGGGGAAAGGTAGCACGCTGTTCTGCGGGCACTGCCCTCTCTGTTCTTGTTGACTATCTGGAGGGCTGGGGAGAAGGGGCTGGTCTAAGGTCTATCTCATCATTCTGGTTATCAACAGTAGGAAACTTAACAGCATGAGTAGAGGAAATCAAAAGTAATATGCATTTGAAACTTTTTGAAATTGCTTATCATCTCTCATTACCAAGAAGCATAATCATGATTACTTACAGCCACTAAGTGTCACAATTGCTTCTTTTCCCAGTGTCCTGTATTCCCCAATCAACATCTCAAGACTTGCGGTTGCAGCTCTGATCAACGGGGCCGTCTCTACAAGCTGCACACGCACTTTTGCATTATCTCCAGATGACCGTTCTTGAAGGACCTACTGTCTTCTCTTGATGAAGGACAGGACACTGCTCCCAAGACGTGACTCTGCAGACCAGGAAGCAGCTCCTGGATCTCTTCTCAGCCTGGATCTTCCAGGTCGCCCTCTTAGCATTTCTTTGTATTCTGACGCTCTGACTCCTGGGGCCTTGCCAACCTGGAGACACTGTCCCTCACAGGGCTGGCCAATTCCTAGAGATAGTAGATGATTCACCTGCAAGCACACTTTCCATATGTAAGCCAACCAATACAGAGCCCATTCCCAACCACCTCTTTTACTGGGCTCTCACACTCTGGGCCACTATCCCCTTACACAGATGCCCCTGGGGTCAAGAACCAGACAACTAGAGACAGCCCCTACACCCCAGAGCCCACCAAAATCATTCAAGCCAGCCAATCCTATGCCTGCTTACTCTGCTTCACCTGTTCCTTCCCATGGAAACCACAATAAGGCTCTTGCCCACATCCTTGTCTGACGTTCTGCCTCCTGAGGGACCCCATTGCTTCCCATATGGCCCTGCATGGCGTGGCCTGGCCTCTCTTCTTGGGAACTGTGAGTGACACACATCTTTTCAATGGCAGTCATCTGATCTGCTGGCTTCACCGTATTTGAATAATAATAAAATCTACATTTTAAAATAGTCAAGTCCCCAACAAATGCCACAGATCTTCCTGCTCCTGTAAAAACTGAAAATGACCCAAACCCTCACGCATTAAAGATGTTCTAGCACAAATATGCAAAGAAATGGCCCGGAGGGGGAGACATGGGCTTTTTTTTTTTTTTTTTATGTTATGTTAGTCACCATACAGTACATCATTAGTTTTTGATGTAGTGACCCATGATTCATTGTTTTCGTATAACCCCCAGTGCTCCATGCAATACGTGCCCTCCTTAATACACATCACCGGGCTAACCCACTTTAGAGTCAGATTCTGGGGGAGCCTGAGGTTGTCTCCTGCCCCTTCTGCTTTGGAGCTGGGTGGTTACTGCACCTCTCTGTGCTTCAGGCCCCTCGTTGGCAAATAGGAGGCTCAACTGGATTTCAACTAAAAAACCTGATACTTCAAAAGTTTGTATCATGCAATAAATACTCAAGATGATTATTTTTGCTGGCAACATTACTCTTCTTCAATAATTAGTTACCCCTATTTTTTTAACCAATAGGCCAAATCTTA
Organism: Mirounga angustirostris; assembly: GCF_029215605.1. Classification (NCBI taxonomy): domain Eukaryota; kingdom Metazoa; phylum Chordata; class Mammalia; order Carnivora; family Phocidae; genus Mirounga; species Mirounga angustirostris. The sequence continues at coordinate 8,860,425 of NW_026991709.1, read as the reverse complement.
TCTGAATGAAGATTGTCATTTTCCCCTTTTCTTCAACTATTCTCTTAACATTTGATTTGCATATGGTCATTAGAAAGGGTATAGACCTCATTAATCATTAAGGCTTCAGAACCTTTGGGGTAGAATTTGACTGGAGCCTCAAGCAGTGTTTTCCTAACTTGAAAGTTAAGGCAGCCAAGAACACCTCTGCGGACAGACCCCAGCTTGAGAAGCACAGCATTAAAAATTAAATACTGTCCATAGGGGTGATTTCTGCATGCCGACAGAATCATAAAGCCAACAAATGGGGGCCAAACACAAATGGGGGCCCTGAAATATCACAGGAATGCATGAGGCTGTTACCCAAATAATCCATGTTATGAACATAAATATGTAGAGCTAGATGGAATCTAAAGGAAGAAAAAAAAAACCTCTCAAAGAGAGAGTCCCCAGGGATAGTTATAAAGTAGTTTTAAAGTAATTCAAATCATCTTGAAGATGAAAAAAAAAACAGAACAAGGTGAAGCCTCTGCAAATAGACCTTTTTCTTCTGGACGCACAACTTTTCTTTTTTTTTTTTTAATTGAATTTAATTTTATTATATTATGTTAGTCACCATACAATACATCATTAGTTTTTTTTTTTTTAATTGCACTTTGTTTTATTGCACTTCACAGATACTGTGCTTTTTACAAATTAAGGTTTGTGGCAAAACTCTATGGAGAAAATCTATCGGTGCCATTTTCCCAATAGCAATTGCTTACTTCCTGTCTCTGTGTCACATTTTGGTTATTCTCATAATACTTCAAACTTTTTTAAATTTTATTATGTTAATCACCGTACATTACATCATTAGTTTTTGATGTAGTGATCCATGACTCATTGTTTTTGTATAACAGCCAGTGCTCCATGCAGTACGTGCCTTCCTTAATACCCATCACCGGGCTAACCCATCCCCCCACCCCCTCCCCTCTAAAACCCTCAGTTTGTTTCTCAGAGTCCATAGTCTCTCATGGTTCATCTTTCCCTCCGATTTCCCCCCTTCAATTTTCCCTTCCTTCTCCTAATGTCCTCCATGCTATTCCTTATGTTCCACAAATAAGTGAAACCATATGATAATCGACTTTCTCTGCCTGACTTATTTCACTTAGCATAATCTCCTCCAGTCCCATCCATGTTGATGCAAAAGTTGGGTATTCATCCTTCCTGATGGCTGAGTAATATTCCATTGTAGATATGGACCACATCTTCTTTATCCATTCGTCTGTTGAAGGGCATCTCGGCTCTTTCCACAGTTTGGCTATTGCGGACATTGCTGCTATGAACATTGCATATGGGGTGCATATGGCCCTTCGATTCACTACATCTGTGTCTTTGGGGTAAATACTCAGTAGTGGACGCACAACTTTTCTTAAATCAGCTTTCTGGACTAAAGAATTTATCCAGCCTCCATATTATAAACGTCAAGTCTTGGGCATGACAAGTGACTAAATCAACAGCGAGAAAAGATTTGCTCCTCCCCCACTGACACCTATAGTCTCAGCGTCATGGGCATGTGACTTGTGTGCTCACCCAGGGCGTGTGCTCAAAGGCCTCCACACTTGATTTAATTCCCTGCTGTCTTGAAAGTCTTACACTTTTTGAACAGTGTGCCTGCATTTTCATTTTGCGTTGGGCCCCTCAAACTATGCAACCAATCCTGTTCATCCCCACTTACTGCCCAAGGGGTAAAGGGTACAGCCCAGGCAGGGAGCCATCCTGGGAGGCTGCCTTGGGAAATGTGGAGGGCCATCAAGGCACCCTGACAGGAGGCTGGCTCTTCAGAGAACCACCTTCTGGTAGAAATATAATGAGCAAATTTAAAATCATTAAAAATTTAGCAGATACCAGCTTAGAAAAGATGAGGCACCCTACCAGCTGCCTGTTCTCTCTTGTTTATCTTGGCATTTGATTCTTTATTTGGTAGCAAGTTAATCTGGGTAGTGATCCCTATCGTAAGTCTTCTGTGTGGTTGAAAGGGCTGATTTTATTACAAGAGATGAATTCTTGGATGCCTGCGGCCTGTTGGAAGATACAAAGCATGCAGAGCAAATACCTTCTGTTCTTTACAAGGTCAGTGGTCCAGAGAACTATTGTCTTGTATCTAAACAAACAACATAGGTGATTCCAGCTCCAAGCCCCTTCTCTTTGTCTTTGGCATTGGAAACAGCAACTGGGATCACGCTGGTAATCACTGATCAGACAGGGAACAGACACAGAGACAAAGTTTGCTCTTAGCACCTCCCCAGCTCTTTCCAGGGTCCCTGTTTCCTTGTTGTAAGATGCCTCTAATCCTCATATAGTGCTGTTGGCTCTCTGATGCTCCCTTCCTCCGTCGGTTGCCTGAGTGCCCTTCCACCTCCCACTTGCCAAGCCCTGCAACCTGTAACCTCAGGACTCCACCCTCAGCCCCTCGTCCCTGGAAAACACTAAGCAAACAGGACAGCTGATGACTGATGACGTGGCAATGGCAATCGAGGAATGCTTACATTTCACAAGAGGAGATCCCGGATACAGAATCCGCAGGCACTGTTCCAGACGTGGGGGGTTCTAGGGGTACTTCCTTCCACACGTGACAAGGACATGATCCGGAGTAAGATGGGCTGGGAGAAAGGCTGTCGAGATCTACTTAAAATAATATTATATTTTGTTTAAATGTTTGAAAACTTACATTATCGGAGGGAAAAAATGATGGTTTCTTCCACTGAGACTGTCTCAATACATCTCCTTGCACAAGTTTTGCTAGCAACTGAGAGAAACTGGTGGGTCTCCAGGGGTATGGCCTAGCTTCCCAAAGACGTATCTCAGTGGCATTGGTGTATTTGCTTCACTGGTTTCTTATTTAAAATAAAAACAAGAAAATTAACTGTTGGTGGGAATGCAAGCTGGTGCAGCCACTCTGGAAAACAGTATGGAAGTTCCTCAAAAAGTTGAAAATAGAGCTACCATACGATCCAGTAATTGCACTACTGGGTATTTATCCCAAAGATACAAATGTAGTGATCTGAAGGGGCACCTACACCCCAATGTTCATAGCAGCAATGTCCACAATAGCCAAACTGTGGAAAGAGCCAAGATGTCCATCAACAGATGAATGGATAAAGAAGATGTGGTGTATATATATATATACGATGGAATATTATGCAGCCATCAAAAAGAATGAAATCTTGCCATTTGTAATGACATGGATGGAACTAGAGGGTGTTATGCTGAGCGAAATAAGTCAATCAGAGAAAGACATGTATCATATGACCTCACTGATATGAGGACTTATTAATCTCAGGAAACAAATTGAGGGTTGCTGGAGTGGTGGGGGGTGGGAGGGATGGGGTGACTGGGTGATGGACATTGGGGAGGGTATGTGCTATGGTGAGTGCTGTGAATTGTGCAAGACTGTTGAATCACAGATCTGTACCTCTGAAATAAATAATACAATATATGTTTTAAAAAAAGAAGAAGAAGAAGAAAGGAGGAAGGGAAGAATGAAGGGGGGGAGATTGGAGGGAGAGACAAACCATGAGAGACGATGGACTCTGAGAAACAAACTGAGGGTTCTAGAGGGGAGGGGGGGTGGGAGGATGGGTTAATCTGGTGATGGATATTAAAGAGGGCACGTTCTGCGTGGAGCACCGGGTGTTATGCACAAACAATGAATCATGGAACACTACACCAAAAACTAATGATGTAATGTATGGTGATTAACATAACAATAAAAAATTGTAAATAATAAACTCTTTAGGAAGCTAGGCTGTCAGAAACACCAAGGCATAAAGGTTATTCCCAATCAAGTATTAAAGGAGGTCAGCATTAAACTAGAGTTTAGACAGCCTGGACAAACTGAGAGACTTGGAAATGGGTAGAAGGATGGCTTAGTGTCCTGTCCAGTGAGCCCATCTGGACTGTCCCCACCTTTCATTGCCCTTGAGCTCCCTTACAGCTCCCTAAGTGATAGAATGCTGCCTGTCATGCAGTTGATTTCACCCATAAAACGCCAATGAACTGTGTCCAGTGGAAATGCAGTTAATCTTTGCTCTGGGAATATTAACCCATTTTGCTTTTATTTGTAAATTCATGTTAGGGTCTCTGATTTCCTGTGTGTGTGTGTTGAATTCTTGTTTGAACCGATGGTGGTTCCCTCATTAGTTCATGAGTTAAATCTTTAACATGCGTTCATTTTAAAATTACATGAGCATCTTTATTTTCTCTTTTTAAAAAATTCTTCTTGTAACCAGGTTCCTACTCAGTAATCTGAGATGGTCATGAAAAAGGCTCCATTTCTTTTAAAGCTGGTATGGAATTGTTCAGATTTGTCTGGACCATCTGTCCTTCGAGTTCAAAGTCCTTCCAAAGGAGAAGTTATTTCCAGGTGTGCATCAGAAGCCAAAGACCCTAAACGTCTGCATTTACAGCCAAAGAGTGAGAGTTTCACAGTGGTTGTTATGTGTTTGTTGGTTTTATGTTTGTCTTTATTTTTGTTTTTGGAGAATAACCTCCATTGGATGGGAAAAAACCCATGTGTTTTCAGTTAAACACATGGGTTCCAGCTTTTATGAGGAATGATACTGAATTTTATTGCCTTTTCAGCCTTTGTGGTAATATGGTGTTTCTACATGACTTTTTTATTGTAGTGAGTTGCATTAATAGAATTTTCTGGGGTCAACGCAGGCCTCATTCCTGGTTACAATTGATTTTTAATATTCAATTTACTACTGTTTTATTTAGGATTTTCACATATGTTTATAAGGAGAGATTAATCTTTTTTTTTTTTCTTTTTTTCATCTGTGAGTCTTTGGTATCTAGGTTATACTAACCTCACAGAATGAGTTGAGGACTTCCAGTTTTTTTCTAGGCTTGGAATGAGTTTGTACATAAAATTTTAACAATAAGTGGCTTATTCAGATCTTCTACTTCTTCTTGAGTCAATTTTCATAAATTACAAATGTTAGAAAATTATCTAAGATTCAAAATTATTGGCATTGTATTCTCTAGTGATATTAAAAAATATTGACTCTATCTTATATGTTCTTTTTCATTCTTAATATTGTTTCTTTATGTCCTCTCTATTTTTTTTTCCAGGATAATCTCACTCAGAGTTTGAGCTTTTTCACTTTTCAGAAAACCAGCTTTCAGCTCTCTTGATCTTCCATCCTCTTTATTTTTGTCTTCTTTCATTAATCTGAGCTCTTGTTCATGATATAGAATATACGAGAACAGCTCTGTGCTCCTTAAAATGTTTTCTACTTGAGGGGTGCCTGGGTGGCTCAGTCATTAAGCGTCTGTCTTCAGCTCAGGTCATGATCCCTGGGTCCTGGGATCGAGCCCCGCATTGGGCTCCCTACTCAGCAGGGAGCCTGCTTCTCCTTCTCCCTCTGTCTACCACTCTGCCTACTTGTGCTCTCTCTCTGTCAAATAAATAAATAAAATCTTTAATTAAAAAAAATGTTTTCTACTTGAAAAGCTTCATTATGCAAACACAACACAAGCTCAAGGTCAACAGATATTTGAAAAAGGATTCTTGCCATTTTGATTGATGTTCAAGTACAGTTTGATAGAAGTTATACATTCAGCCAAGGGGGGTTTCAACAGGGCATGGATTGCATTGGAAATGTCACCTGTAACAAGATAAATAGTAAACGCAGGAGCACTAGATGAAACCATGAACACATATTCACTCTGACAATATAAACACTTGCTTCCAAATTCATTTATTCAACATTCATACCAGAGGTATTTATGGAGTACTGTCAGGATACTGATGGTTCCCTGGTAGATAATACCAAGGATTCCCTGCCCTCCTCAAGTTTGCACTGGAAACAGGTAAGAAATAAGAAAATAAAAAAAATGTGTAATGCAATATCAGATAGAGTTGGGTGTTCTGAAGAAAATAAATCAGGATCAAAAGATAGGGGATAAGTTGTTTTACATTCTCTCCTGATGTTGAAGGATATCTAGTAATGAATTTACTTTTGTATGTTTTATGGACTTTGTAAGTCATGTCTAGGCAGAATCAATGAATATGGTGGTGGAGAAGGCAGTTGGAATCATTATAAGTTCTATGAATTTTTGTCGACATCAATACCACCGTGAATGCTTCTATGAATTTTTATAGACTAGGTTAACTGTATGAAACCGGTAGACTTCTCCACTTGATTTTAGTGCAAGAACACAAAATAAACATTAAAGAGCAGACTACTTTATCTACTTTGTGAAATATGTTGGGAGTTTCAGCTAAACATCAGAAGACCTGAAAAGATTTTATTTGCTAAAAGCACCGTAAATTGAGTAATGCCTAATCACTCTACTTGCATCTTCATTTGGAGGCCCCAAAGGAAGGGCAGCATCTTTTGGCTACAGTGACTTCTGCTAAAATTAGTCTTGGAGGCCCTAGCCCACATTTACCAGGCATAGCCTAGGTTTATCCACCTAACCCATCTCCTCCTTACCCCCTTTTTTTCTGTGCTCTCTTCTGATTCTGTCACAAAGATATTTTCTGTGGGCAGTGGTAGGGTTGATATATGTACAAATTAAATAAATAATACACAAAATACACCCTTCTACTTAAATCTTCTCCTTTTGAATATGAATACATGGATATGTGTTCATGGTTTCAACATACATTTTGCCTAAATTCTCCAATTTTCCTTGAGGGATATTAAGCCAGATCTCCACTGACAAAATGAAGCTGGGGACATAAGATATTACTGGTTAATTTAGTTAAAAAAATGAAACCAGATTTTCTAAAATTATGTAGGGAATTTAAGAAAAGTTTCCTCCCATTGTGACTGGATTGTTCAGGTAGTGGTCCCAATTATTTCAGAAACTGTGATTGCAAATGTCTAGTCCTTTTGAGCTATAGTCACTTCTTTGTGATCTCATCTCAAATTTAGTATCAGGAAAACCAAACTGACGTCCATATTGGAAGTAAAGAAAGAGAGACACAGTTTCAGGAATCATGTATTTTTATTTGAGTTACAAATTTAAGCAACTATGTTGAACTCAAATAATTACAGGAATTCCTCCTCTAAAGCACTTAAGCAGATGAAATGCAAAGAAGAAAAGGACTAAAAATTAAGAGAGAGAGACCTAACCTTACCAATAAAACATTCTTCCATGAGTCTTTTGATATCTGTATCTCTCAGTTTAAAAGAATAAGTAGATGGATGGATGGAGAGATGGATGGATGATGGTTGGATGGATGGATAGATGATGGACTAAAAATAGATAAATGGATGAGTCCATCATTTAGAATGACTGATTTGGGATCACTGGAGAATGAATGAATGATTTTTGTCAGTTTCTCTATCCGGTACACCCCTAAAGTTGTGAATGTATTTTCTGAGTATCAACCTGAACCATGATTTTGAACAATGCATATAAAATAATCTAAATATTCTCTATCTTATGAGAATCTATATCCAAACAGAGAGGCATGTTAAACCACATATACCAAACCATGAAAATGAGAATCAAGTGAAAAATTATTGGACATAGACTTTGGGAGCTGAAGGCATTCAAAGATTGGTGAAGTCTGTTCTCTAATTCAATATCCTTGTTACATTACTCCTGATCCAGAGGAGAAGGAGAAGGTAGAGCAGATCAAAAATGGAATAAGTGGGTCAGACCCTAGAACAGAGGGAAAGTCAACATCAGAGTAGAATTGATAGGGAGGCTCAGGCCTTTGAGACCTTCTGGCTGTGAATCCACTGTCAACTGTCTTAACAGTCTCGTGTGATGCCTGTCATGGTTAGTTTTACGTGTCAACTTGACAAAGTTATAGTACATAGCTATTTAATCAACTACTAATCTAAGTGTTGCTATGAAGGTATTTTTTTAGATGTACTTACATTTACAATTGCTTGACTTTAAGTAAAGGAACTTATCCTCAAAAATATGAATGGACCTCACCCAGTTGACGGCCTTAAGAGCAAAAACTGAGGTTTCTCAGAGAAGAAATTCTGCCTCAAGACTGCAGCATTAACTTGGCAGAGTTTCCAGTCTGCCAGGCTGACCTACAGACTTTGGACTTGCTAGTCTTGACATCGCGTGAACCAATTCCTAAAAATAAATCTTTAAAAAAAATGTTTTTAAATAAAATTTCAAAAATGTTGATCAGTGCTCTCCTATTGGTTTTGTTTCTCTGGAGAATCCTGATGATAGGGTGCCTTATTTCAATATAAACAAATATCCCACTGGTATGGGACACAGGTGCAAGCCTAGATGTCTGTTGTAGCTTGATTTTTATGACCATTTTTATGGACATTTTCAGGACAATATGGGATGCTTGGTGATGATTTGATGGGGTTCTGAAATTAGGCAAGGCAGGTAAAATGATTGGAAAGGAGGCTACATGCATGGTCCTTTAGTGATGTTTTCCACCTAACCTGCCTTGAGTTTTCAGTGTGATGATGTTTATGAGAGAAGAAAAAGCACATTCCTTGCCAACTCTTTCCGCTCTGCTCCTTCTGTAATGTAATTAAAGCTTTCTAATATCAGGGACTTAAACACTTGAAAGATTTTCTTAAGGGAAGACAGGAAATGTAAAACATTTCAATTTTAATTAAAAAGGAGAAACTCATTATGTAAGTGAATAAACTCTGGTGCTGATAATTATCAATACAAAAGAGCAAAAATGGTAATTTCTAGTTGGGAAATAAGTACTGGTTCACCCCCTTATTTAATCCATCAAATTTTAATTTTCTTCTTATTTATCTAATTGAGGCACAGCTGCCAGCTTTAGGAATGCAGAACTCCATCCTTCTGCTTTGAAATGAGGGGGCTTTCGTCTCAACTGTCACATAAGCAACTAAAGCCTCTGAACTGGGTGCTCTCAGATAGATTTTTCTCCTTTCCACTTACTCATCCGGCCAAAAATAAGGAGGTTCATTAACCTCACACTATTAGGAAACAGAGCTTATCACTGAGGAGTCTGGGCCGTGTTCCTTCTGTGTGCTGTGAATGAAGGATTGCTTTTCCAAAGGAAAGTGCTAGTCCAGGAGCCTCCACACCAGGTACCCGGTGACTTCTTCCTTCTGTGGTCATCCCATGGCTCAGTTTCCCCACCCAGTATGGTTAACGAAGCCACACAGAGTCTCTAAATAATATTGTCCAATGGCGTAGCGATCAAATGTTGCCAAATAATGGGCATGGCGTTGGATTTCTTTTACTACAGAGTGGTACTGGAGACGCTGGGGCTCTTTCCTAGCGGAGAGTGGGGCCAGAGGGGAAGCAGCTGTGAGATCCAACAGCATCTCTCCAGCTTATTACGCTGAAGTACAGTAAAACTATCCTGAAAAACCATTTTAAGTAGCCAGCCACTAGGGTTCCCAGATGCCATAACATTTGATAGCTATGATTTTAGGATTTGTATTATCTTTCCAGCTATTGAGATAATTAATGATACTCTATTTGAGCCCCATCAAGCTTTGGAAGTGTTTCAAATGAAAACAACTTTTTTTTTCCCTTTTCTTCCTCATTTCTCCTTTTCCTTGTTTCCAGGTGGTAGTATCCTTCAGAGTAAAATCTGGCCAGCATCTAAGCATCCTCAGTCAAGGTCTAATCAGAGTCTCAACAAAATATCAGGAAGGCAGACTGAGAGGGAGTGTTTTCGACGTGGAAGCATGAAATGTCAGCTAATCTCCCAGGGAGTGCTACAGTGACAAACCACACTTACCCTGGACATAACGCTTCTCTCTGCACTAACAAGAAGGTGAAATTCTTCTGAGATTCACCCTCTGGTCATGCCACTTGGGACATCTCGAACAAAATGGGACTCAAAGGTGAACTGTGGGATACCATAAAGAAGGAGTAGAATTGCTTTTTCTTCAGAGCAAGTGGGATTTCTCAATCTCAGCCCCTCTGATATTGGGGGCCAGGTGACCTTTTCGGTTGGAGGACAGCCCTGTGTGTTGTAGGGCACTTAACAGCACTCCTGGCCTTCAGCCCCAGATGTCAGTAGAACCCTGCCTAGCTGCGACAATCAAAAATGTCCCCAGACACTGCCAACTGTCCCCAGGAAGGTTGGGGTGGAGCAACATCAGCCCTGGACTAGAACCACTGCCCTAGAAGGTGGCCTCAGGTTGACCGCATATGAGAGATATGGATCAGGTATTACTGTTGAATTCTAAATACAACATGTAAGTAAAACTATCAACACACTTCTCCCATCTCCAAATGCTCTTTTGTTGCCCCCTTTTTTTCTGCAAATAAATAATCACAACCCTCACTTAGAATTGTCATTTAAAATAGTGATGTTGACAGCATTTGCCTGTGACACAAAGACACAGAGCTTGAAATCTTGTGCTCAGAGTGCACGTGATGAGTGTTTACACTTTTTAGGAGAATGAGAAGGACTTAGTTGCAGTAAAATGAGCATAAAATAAAATTGGTCCACCATAAAAATAAACGAACTATCTCACATTGCTTGTTTCTTATATAATTATACCTGAAGTTATGCACGCTTGTCAATTAATTGATCCCTCTCTAAGGACAAAATCTTCTTCTCCCCCCACATCTCCTTGGCTGTAATACTATGGGGATCCTACCGGGGGTTGCTAACTGGAGCTGAAATGGAGAAGTCTCTTCTGTCCACGTCTGCATGGTTCTCTCTGGAGTGTATGGCTGGTTGTGGGAATTCAGTGCGATTCAGTAAAGGGCTACTACACCCAGCAAGGGGATGTTCTTATTTCCTAAACCATCACATTCCATCAGCATCTGGATATCTATAATTATGCTTTTAAAATTAAACTTTGAAAAAATTTTCTGCTGGTTTACGAAAATTCAGTTGCCTATGCTTATTATATGCAGAACTTGGGGGTTTGGTGAACCTGCATTGGGGAAAGGCATTCACAAGATTATACTGTGTGTGGGGGGGGGGGCGGGGGTGAGGTGGGGAGGGGATGTCATTTCAATAAGAAAAGGTAAAGCAGAGCTTCAAATGCCTCCCTAAGTTTCCATTCCAGCACCCCCAAACACACACACACACACACACACTAGCATACCTATGTCGATCGATGTCACTTTTTTTCCTAGATGGCACTGTGAACGGGGACAGGTGCACTTATTACTGTTACCATTCAGAATACCATTCCCCAGAACCCTGTGGACCACAGCCCCTGTTTGAGTGTCGCGAAGCCTTTCTGGGCATGTGTGAGGAGACAGATCTGTCCTGCTGAGACCTGGCACCTCCCAAAATGTATCCTAGACAGACATCAGGCAGACCCCTCAGCCACACACAGACACTGCCTGCATCCCACCTGGCCTTGATTTCCTTCCAACACCAAGGTCACAACCATGGCGCAACTGTCTGGTGAATCTGGTGAATAGGTGAAGCTTGCTGAAGCCCCATGGGCCTGGGAATTGGGCTAGAGGGGGCCCATAGCCCCTCTCACCGGAGTGGTTCCTAGCCAAAGGGGCAGTGTCCTGATCTAATAAGACTGGAGAAAATGTAGAGCTGCTAGGTCAGCCTCCTCTTGTCAAACCGAAGCGAACTGAGCTGGGATGTTGAAGGAATGTCCTGGAGGTAACAAATCCAGAGCAGATGATGTTATGGAGAACCAAGACACCTGAGTTTATTGAGTCTCTTTTGTGCAAGGTACTGTCCTGGGACCTGCTAGACATACAAAGGAATATAAATTATGGACTTTGCCAGGGAGCTAACAACAATCCTGAAAAAATCACTACCAAGATATTTACCCCAAAGATACAAAAGTAGGGATCCAAAGGGGTACGTGCACCCCGATGTTTATAGCAGCAATGTCCACAATAGCCAAACTGTGGAAAGAGCCAAGATGTCCATCGACAGATGAATGGATAAAGAAGATGTGGTATATATATACAATGGAATATTATGCAGCCATCAAAAGGAATGAGATCTTGCCATTTGCAACGACGTGGATGGAACTGGAGGGTATTATGTTGAGTGAAATAAGTCAAAAAGAGAAAGACATGTATCATATGATCTCACTGATATGAGGAATTCTTAATCGCAGGAATCAAACTGAGGGTTGTTGGAGTGGGGGGTGGGGTGGGAGGGATGGGGTGACTGGGTGATAGACACTGGGGAGGGTATGTGCTCTGGTAAGCACTGTGAATTGTGCAAGACTGTTGAATCTCAGATCTGTACCTCTGAAACAAATAATGCAATATATGTTAAGAAAAAAAAAAGAATAATAAGAAGAAGGTAGTGGGAGGGGAAGAATGAAGTGGGGGAAATCGGAGGGGTAGACGAACCATGAGAGATGATGGACTCTGAAAAACAAACAGGGTTCTAGAGGGGAGGGGGGTGGGAGGATGGGTTAGCCTGGTGGTGGGTATTGAGGGGGGCACATTCTGCGTGGAGCACTGGGTGTTGTGCACAAACAATGAATCATGGAACACTTCATCTAAAACTAATGATGTAATGTATGGGGATTAACATAAGAATAAAAAAAAAAAAAGAAAAAAATCACTACCAAGAAAAGATGCAAAGAAAACCAAGACAGTAATTGAAGAAAGAGATAACTCAGGAAGTCCTCAGTCGTGCCAAATAGAATTATATGTGTGTCATTAAGTTGTGTTCAGGAGAGCTAGCTCAGATCTATTTCAGCTGAAGTGCTTGGGAAAAACTCTAACAGATAAAATTAGATTTAAACTGGACCTTACCAGATCAACACGTGCAGAGGGAAAAAGGGAGAAATCCAGACAAACAAACAACAAGGTAGGGCTGGGAAAAATAAATAAGCCAGTGTGCTGATGTGGAGGAAGAGTACTTGCTATGGAGCAGAAAGTTTGGGGTTCAGATCCCGTAGCTGGGCTCACCCCCCGCAGAGCCTCGGCTTCCTCCCTGTAAGTGCAGGTAATGGCCCCAGCAGAGAGGACACAGTGAGACTGTGTGAAGGGCACCCAGACGGCAGCAGTAGCTTCCCCATCCTTTGAGTCCCTGACTCCATGTCTGGGGGAGGGTCTGTGACCTCCCCGAGATTTCTGCAAGTATCCAGTGGTTTCATTAATTTCCTGTCTCAGAATCCCTCTCCAGATTCTTGTGCCCTTCCCGTGACTGAGTTCTCTGCTCAGCACTGACCCATCCCTGAAAGCATGCAACAGTGTTCGGTGATGGGAGATGGGGTATCAGAAGGCAAGGGGAACTATCTGAGAGTTATTGCACCGGAGGCTCTGAGAAACAATCCACTCCATGTCTCTCTCCTAGCTTCTGGTGGTTGCCAACAATCATTGGCATTTCTTGGCTTGGAGACACATGACCCAATCTCCACTTTCTTTGTCACTTGGCCTTCTCCTTGTGTGTCTCTGTGTCCAAATTTCCCTGTTCTTATAAAGATCCCAGTCATTGGATTAGGACCCACCCTAATCCAGTGTGACCTCATTTTAACTTCCCTATGTCTGCAAAGACTCTATTTCCAAATAAGGTCCCATTCACAAGTATGAAGGGTCGGACTAAACATATCTTTCTAGTGGACACAATTCAACCCTCAACCCTGGATGGGACCAGATCAAAGTCTGGAGCAAGGGCTGTCGGTGAGAAAGGAAGACGTGAGCAGATAAAAAGGTGTTCCAAAGACAGAATCAACTGATCCTCTTGGTGTGGATTTGAACAACGGGAAGGAGAAAAGGATGTAGCTTTTGAGCCCTGTGTGTTTATAAGTGAGCAAGCATGTGCTTCTTACTTGGTAAGTGCTCCATAATCGTGATAGCTACTGGTGCTGTGGTAGGTAAATTCCATGAGTAGAGGTACCATATTGTCCTGTATCCATCCCAGTGTGAGGCTTTCAATAAAAGGTGAGCAGAATAGAGTGGGAGACAGAAAGGAAAGGGAGGACCAAGTGGGGTTACAGAGGAGGGAGACAGAAAGGATTGAAAAAGGTGAGAATTTAGAACCATGTCTGGAGAAGGTTAGGTCTTCAGTGTCAATAACGCTTAACATAGATTTGTGATTCCCAAGAATTGACTAGAAATAGTTCAAGATCTCAGGCAGGCATCTGGTATTCGTTTGGCATTTGGGATAGACATAAATGAAACAAACAGCAACAGAGCTCAGAGTGGAAGCAGAAAAGTAACAAGGAGTTTGGATATCTTTTGTCTCCAACAGGTGCCCTCTCCTCCCCCGCAGAAGGTGAAGTAAACTCTGCTCACAAAGGACCTCTGAGGTATTCTTACAGGGAACGTGCCCTGACTCATGGTTATACATTGTATATACATTGTTATACAGATTAGGTGAAATAAACTTGAGCTGTGGGCACTCTATGCCCTGAAGAGCCTGCATGTCAATTGCATGCTGTGAAGACACCTCTTTCATTATCCTGCCCCCACCCCCAAACCTGAGAAACATAAGTAATAAAGTCACTGTGAGCTATTTATATCTTTATTGCCTCAGATGAAATTGGACTGCAAATATACTTAAAGAATTCAGATTTTAATTGTGACTAATTACATCCAGCCTCATAAAATAGTAAAACAAGCCCCGGGGCCAAATGGGAGAAAGGTGGAGCTGCATTTTGCAGAAGTGGATTTATTACCTGTTTTGGTGCTTGATGTCTGCCAGCCATACGTTATTACCTGGCACAGACGCGTGTGGGGGGTATTTTTTGGCGGGGAGTGCTTGCTGTGGGAGAGCGAGTGGACTTCCCTTCTAATTTCCAAAGTATTCCAAGACAGAATTCGGCTTGCTCATTTTTTTTTTAAGATTTTATTTATTTATTTGAGAGAGAGAATGAGGTAGAGAGAGCATGAGAAGGGGGAGGGTCAGAGGGAGAAGCAGACTCCCTGCTGAGCAGGGAGCCTGTTGCAGGACTCGATCCCGGGACTCCAGGATCATGACCTGAGCCGAAGGCAGTTGCTTAACCAACTGAACCACCCAGGCACCCGCTCATTTTTTTTCCTACAAAAATACAAACTAAAACAGGGAGACTAGCAGGTGTAAGCAACCCTCTCACCTGGAGGGCACCAACAACCCACCAGCAAGGTAGTGCCCAGCAGGAAGGAAGGGGATTTGGATTACCTATTCAGCCCTCTTCTTGGAGGTCTAGAATCACTGCTCTCCTTGGCATAGGAGCTGCAACTTTTCAGGAATGACCAAAAGAAGACAAAACTGTGGAGGCTCAGGCCAGTTGATTAATACTCAGAAAGTGAAAAATACATATCTTTTGCTTGCTTTCATGCAAAATGCTGTGGATAACTGTGGGAAATCAAATACAAATGAAATCTTCCCTCAAGAAGCTCCAAGTCTGGCAAGAAAATAAAATACGTTCACGTATCTCAAGTGGTAAGTGCCATTGACAAGCACGAATTAAGAACTGTAGAAATCTGTCTCTTGTCTTTTCAGAGCCATGAACGCATTGGTTGAGACATAACAGTGAGGTCAGGAGGGTGCCTACTTGCTAGTTAACATAAGAGACATCATCTCTAAAGAAAACACTACAACACTGGGATTCCAAATGGTTTGTAATTTTTTGATGGTTTTGTTCACTGCTGGGCCCATTCACCTAGAAGAGAACTGGTACGTAATGGCCCTCAATATAGATGAGTTGAGATTAATTAACTTGTTCTTTAAGATGTTCAATGAAAAAAGAGTTTGTAATCTAGAAGAACAAGAAGCAGTTGAAAAATCCATTTGTAACCTCCTCAAAGTTGAAGACATTGACCAGTATTAATTTAATTTGATATTTCACAAAGGTTTCTATCCCTGGAGGAATGAGTGATGTGAACACTTCTAATTTGATGAAGATTACTATGGTGGATTTGTAATCATGTGCATTTCCATATTTAAAAAATAAAACAAATTAAAAATCCAGAAAATAACAAGTGTTGGCAAGAATATGGAGAAATCAAAACCTTTGTGCACTGCTGGACCAAATGCAAAATGGCACAGCTGTTGTTGAAAACAGTATGGCTCTTCCTCAAAAATTAAACACAGATTTACCATACGATCCTGGATTCTAATTCTGTATATAGACTCAAGAGAATTGAAAGCAGGACCTCAAAACTGAAATGGAAGAAAAAAGCAAAGTTAATGTCAATATTTAGAATTACAAATAAATCTAGATTTTGAGATAAAAATAAGAGCAGATAAAAGTAGCCAGTCTTGGGCGCCTGGGTGGCTCAGTTGGTTAAGCGACTGCCTTTGGCTCAGGTCATGATCCTGGAGTCCCGGGATCAAGTCCCGCATCGGGGGTCCCTGCTCAGCAGGGAGTCTGCTTTGCCCTCTGGCCCTATCGCCTCTCATGTGTTCTCCCTCATTCTCTCTCTCTCAAATAAATAAATAAAATCTTAAAAAAAAAGAAAAGTAGCTAGTCTTAGGAAGCTCTGAGACAGAAACCTCAAATCTTACATTAAGTAAAAAACTTCAATTTAACTGATAGGAAAAAGGAAACCAGAGTTAATGAGAGATGTCAACAGTTCATGTTTAGTTAAAGAAAGTGCTGAGTCAGAGCTCATTGCTCTAATCAGTTGTTCCAGCTTGAGGAACAGGAAACAACGTGGAGTTACACAGTCTTTCACAAAGTGTGTGTATGTTTCTTTGCTTGGGGCAGGAGAGGGGGAACATATGTGAATGCTTGTATTTAACATTTCCCAACCTTCATGTAATACCTTCTTTTTTTAAATTTTATTTTATTATGTTATGTTAATCACCATACATCGTTAGTTTTTGATGTAGTGTTCCATGATTCATTGTTTGAATATAACACTCAGTGCTCCATGCAGAACGTGCACTCATTAATACCCATCACCAGGCTAACCCATCCCCCCACCCCCCTCCCCTCTAGAATCCTTAGTTTTTATTTATTTATTTTTTTTGTTTTTGTTTTTGTTTTTAATTTTTTATTGTTATGTTAATCCCCATACATTACATCGTTAGTTTTTGATGTAGTGTTCCATGATTCATTGTTTGTGCATAACACCCAGTGCTCCATGCAGTACGAGCCCTCTTTAATACCCATCACCAGGCTAGCCCATCCTCCCACCCCCCTCCCCTCTAGAACCCTCAGTTTGTTTCTCAGAGTCCATAGTCTCTCATGGTTCGTCTCCCCCTCCAATTCCCCCTGCTTCATTTTTCCCTTCCCACTATCTTCTTCTTCTTTTTTTTTTTTTTAACATATAATGTATTATTTGTTTCAGAGGTGCAGGTCTGTGATTCAACAGTCTTACACAATTCACAGTGCTCACCATATCCCATACCCTCCCCAGTGTCTATCACCCAGCACCCTATCACTCCAACCCCCCACCACTCCAGTAACACTCAGTTTGTTTCCTGAGATTAAGAATGCCTCATATCGGTGAGATCATATGATACATGTCTTTCTCTGATTGACTTATTTGGCTTAGCATAATACCCTCCAGTTCCATCCATGTCATTACAAATGGCAAGATTTCGTGGTTTTTTTTGATGGCTGCATAATATTCCATTGTGTGTGTGTGTGTGTATACATATATATATACCACATCTTCTTTATCCATTCATCTATTTTTTTGAGATTTTTATTTATTTATTTATTTGAGAGAGAGAGAATGAGAGAGAGCACATGAGATGGGGGAGGGTCAGAGGGAGAAGCAGACTCCCCGCCAAGCAGGGAGCCCAATGCGGGACTCGATCCAGGGACTCCAGGATCATGACCTGGGCCGAAGGCAGTCGCTCAACCAACTGAGCCACCCAGGCGCCCTATCCATTCATCTATTGATGGACATCTTGGCTCTTTCCATAGTGCGGTTATTGTGGACATTAATGCCCTCTTTAAAAAGCTGAAACTAGTACTGATTTTTCCCTCTTTGAACTTTAAGGTGAATATGCTTTATTAAGGGAAATTTAATGTTATGGGAAGAAAAGATTCACAATGCTGATCAATGAGGAATAGAGGGGGTCCTAAGGTAAATGCATGTGGCACAGACCAATGCTGAAAAATGCTTTTTTTTTTTTTAGGATTTTATTTATTTAGAGAGAGAGAACAGGCGGGGAGGGAGAGGAAGAGAGTCTCAAGCAGGCTCCCTGCAGGGCTCTATCTCACGACTGTGAGATCACAACCTGAGCCAAAACCAAGAGTCAGACACTTGACCGACTGCACCACCCAGGCGCCCTGAGAACTGCTTCTTTAGAATGCTGGCAGGAATCAGATGGTGCACTCAAAGCAGTAACTGAGCAGAGCTCATGAGGGTTCTGCTCACCAAGATGTGGGCACAGCTACGGGGGACCAACAATGGATGTGGAAGCGTCCTCCATAGGCAGCAGCCACAGGAAAGCCATGGCTCCCCTAGGGTGAGGGGACTGCAGGGAGAGAGGATGCCAGAACCCACAGAGACGGCTGACTGGGAGACAGTGGCCATTAGCACAGGAATGTGGCCGCTGCCAACGCAAGGCCTGAAGGAACATAAATACCCCCAGCCATCGTGTCCCCAGCTTTCTCTGGGACTTCCACGGGCCAAATCCCACAGGAAGCCATAGACAAAGGGGTCCAGTGGGTGCTCTTCATAGAGGTCAGTCTCCTGGGGCTCGAAACATGGTGGCAAAGGGTGGAAGGAGACCTGGAGGAACCAACACAGAACACCCAACACAGCGTTACTCCGTTTTTTATCTGACGCCCCTAAACCTAGTTCATAACACGTTTTAAAATACATTTTACCCAAAGTTTGTATTATAATTATTTAACTTCAATTTGTATCTGTGAAGCCAAGGGATGCCCAGATATCGGATTAAACACTCTTCTGGATGTGTCTGCGAAGGTGTTTCTGGAAAAGAGGAGCATTTGAATTGGAAGATTGGGTAAAGTAGGTGCCCTCCCCAGTGAGGGCCTGAAGAGTACAAACCGGCAGAGGAAGGTTGAATTTGCTCTCAGCCTGACTGCTGGGAAATTGATCTCCTCCCAACCTTGGTGCTCCTGGTTCTCAGGTCTTCAGACTCAGACTGGAATCTATGCCGCTGGCTCTTTGGCTTTCCTGAGGTCTCAGATTGCAAACAACACTGTGGGACTTCTCAGCCTCCATCATCATGTGAGCCAATGCTTTATAATTAATCTCTCTCCTCTCTCTCTTTCTAGATATCTAGATAGATACATAGATAGATACATAGATGGATCTTATTGGTCCTGTTCTAATATAGTATCTATGCATTTTCTTAGAAGGAAAATCATTAAAAGTAAAATAAATAAGAGAATTGAGTCACTCAATCATGATATGGTTGCCCAGCATGCATCCTAAAGGACAAAGTATTCTAAATTGTTTAAGAATAAGAACCCTACAAAGACAATGACTTGGTATCTGTGCTTAAACAAAATGTTTCATGGACATTTTAGTACCATCCATATGTATATGTATATATATATTTTTTAGTTCAATCATCATCATGCTGTGCATTCATCATCTGCAGCCTTCACCTGTTTAGAATTCCCTGCTGGTAGCCAAACTTCTGTCTGGGAAATATATGAGCCAGTCTATATCTCCCATGATGAGTTTCCAAGGAAGCATTATAATGAAAGACTGTGAGTTACTCATAACCAATGACTAAAGGAAACAACATTCTAAGGAGTTGTGCACTGTCTTTGACAAGGTGGGAAAGCATACTCTCAGAGCAGGTGCTCAACAAATACCATGCTGAATGAATGAAGCCTTTCCTCACAGTAAAAGAGGTGGGTCCAAGCTTCTTCATGGAGCTAAGGAAACACAAGAGATCATCCGCCACATTATCTTAACAACGGATCCATTCTTGTTCTCCGTAGTTCCCCCTCAGGTCCAGGGGAATGCTGGCCGTCGCCCCTTCAGGAACTGAGGCAAGGATATTCCCACAGGTGATCAGTGGCCCCAAGTGAGATCCCTGGCTGAGAGAAGAACATGTCTACTCCATATTCAAGACCTAGGGGACTGACTGAGATGAGTCAGTGACACACTGGAGTCTCTGGAACCCCAGCCAGGGTTCTTCTTGGAGTTGTAAACTCTTTCAGCCTTTTGAGAAGGGCCACCACTTACATAGCATGGTAAGGGGGAGAGATCAGTTTCCTTTATGACCCCATCGGGTGGTACCCACACCCTTCTTCTATGTGTTTAAAATAATGGGTGTTACATCATGCCCATGACAAAGAAGTTAAGCATGTTAGGAATCCAAACATGACTCTAAACACACATCCAGTGATGTGTGGCCCAGGTCCCGTCAGGATTGAAGGACTCATTGCCACAGCACCCAGAGCTCTGCTGCACACAGCCCTCACCTGTCAGCCCCCTTCCGAGTGGCCTCAGCTGAAGAGCTGCCTCACCTGGGGAGACATCCTCCTTCCACGATGCCCTGCCTCCAGTGCTCACTTGATTTGGGATGCATAAAAGCCAGGCTTGTTGCCCCAGCTCAGCACAGTTCTGAAAGGTCATCCCATCTTTTGATCTCCTGGGAGGGTTGGCCGAGGTTACAGATGATGCTGAATTGTGTCTCAGCTCTGCCCCTTCCCAAATCCTGCTTCCTCCCTCTCCCTTCCACATCCAGGACTGGATCCCAAGACAGTCCCTGAGAAGTCCTGCGTGCTAATCTCTAGCTCAGACTCTGCTTCCCGGGGGATCCAATCTGCAACAATTACCAACCCCTTGGTTTACTTTTGTTCACTGTTCTTTTTTAAAAAATAGAAATACAATTTACATTTTAAATTGTGTAAAATCTGCATGAATATTGATTTTCTGTGTCTACTTGGATAGGGCATAGTACCTCATTATTCAATTAAACAATAATCTAGGTGTTGCTGTCAAGGTATTTTGTAGAAGTGACTAACACAGTTAGTTGACTTGAAGTAAAGATTACCCTCAAGAATGTGGGTGGGCCTCGCCCAATCAGTAGAAGGCCTTAAGAGCAGAAACTGAGGTTTCCCCTGAGGAGAAAAAATTCTGCCTAAAAACTGCAACATCAGCTCCTGCCTGAGTTTCAGCCTGCCAGCCTCCCCTGCAGATTTTGGACTTGCCAGCTCCACAGTCATGTGAGCCAAAACCTTAAAATAAATCTCTCAATATATATATCCTTTTAGTTCTGTTTCTCTGAAGAACCCTGACTTACATAGTCTTCCACCACTACTGGATTTTTTTTCTTTTTGTTGACTTGTCCTTTTTTACTTTACACATTTGGAGGTTATGTTATTAGGTGCAAACAAATTTAAGATCATTTTATCTTAAAGTGGAAACTTTTATTGCTCTGAAATGAACTACTTTTATCTTTGACTTTGTAACTTGGTGTGCATAATATTTTCCCCATCCTTTACTTGTTGATATACTTATATATAAGGTATATCTCTTATAAAGAGCATGTTCAACTTTGTTTTATTTTATTATCTGGTCTGAGGAACTTTATATTTCAGTTGGAATACTTAGTCTGTTTAAATATACTGTAATTTAGGCTTGAATCTACCACCTTGCTATTTGTTTTATATTCGCCCTGACTATTCTATATTTTCTGTCCTTTCTTAAGATTTTTTGGATTTTTTAATAATTTATAATTGCACTTCTTCTTCTTTTAGCTTGTTAATTATACTTAAAAATTTGCAGGGGGGTTATTTTCCCTAGAGAGTACAACAGGTATTCTTGACTTATTAAAGTGCTATTTTTTTTGCTACTTTAATTTTCTATTTTTGATCTCACAAAGTGATGTTATTATTTATACAATCAATATTTATCTAGATATGTGTATTCTTATCATTGCTCTTCGTTATTTTTTAATTCCTATGTTTTGTTTCTTTATATGCCACTTACTGTGATAAATGCATTGCATATGTTTCCTGTCTATCTGAAGACAGCCTTGCCATGTAGATCCCATTTTATAGGTGAGGAAATCAAGGCTCAGAGAGATGCAGTACAATAGTGTACTGCTTGATAACTCGGAGCATAAGCTTTGAAAGCCAGTAGACTCTACCACCTGGTCTTACCATTTTGAGCAAATCATTTATCACTGTAAGCGTCTCTTTATCTATAAAATAGATACTAATAACAACAAAAGCACCTACTTCATATTTTGGTTGTAAGACTCTAATAAACTGAGGCATGCTCAATGTCTAATGCAACGTCTGGCACATCGTACCTGCTCTACAAAGCTTCATATTGTTTGCGATGATGATGATGATGAGAACCGTGTGATAGGCATGTTGCACACCATTGCCGCATCTCAGGGCAACTCCACCCCCTTCAGCATCTAGAAGGAAATGGCATTCAGCAATCCCTGAGAAAGGTGTGGCCACAGATTTGACCCAAGGTCGCCCAGGGTGACTATTTTGTATTGCTTTTATTCTCCTAAAGCCCTTTTCCGTTCTGAGATACACAAATATTCTTCCAGGATTTTTATCAAGGCTGATTGTCAACATTTAGATCTTTAATCCACCTGGTATTTACTTGGGGGTAATGTATCAGAATACATATTTAAGTTTATCATGTTAATGTACTTCTTCTGCTTCTGGAATTTCTACTTCATCCCTGTTAGTATTCTAGTCTGTGTCACCACCACCACCTGTTTTAAATATATTAGTATTAAACTATGTTTTTACATCTAGTACAACAAATATCACAAGTCAATCTTTTTCTGTTTTGTTTCTATTTTATCTTTTCTCAGCTCTACTCATGAATTTATTCTTCTAGATGAATCTTAATTTTACTTGAACATGTTTCAGAATAAATCCCACTGGGAATTTAAATGCAATTGCATTAACCCTGTAAGTGAATGATTTTCATTTACTACATTCTTTTTCTCATGTAGCTATCAGTTTTTTTGGCTGTCTTCACATTGTTTGCAAAATTCTTTATAAGTCCATTTGGGTGCTTCATATTTTGTGTTACTATTATAAAAGGGAATTTATTTCCATTAAATATAATAACTTTTTTCTGAATTTTAGAAAAGCCATTTATGCTTTATAAATTCATTATGTGTCTAGCCACTTAATTATAAAATTTGGGTGTTGGGATAGAGAATCATCATTACCTAAAAGTAATAAAAAGGTAAATTTCTTCTCTTTCCAGTGTTACATATCTTGCTGTGTTGGCTAAAATTCTAGAACATTAGATGATAGTAGTGATAGAAAACATCCCTCCCTGGTTCTTGGTTTTAGTGGGGCATGTTAATATCTCATTGCCAGGTATGGCTTTGGCTGTTAATTTCATGTATGTCTTCTGTTAAGAGATAATGCTTACATTTCTGGTTTTGCTGCCTGTTTCTCCTCTCCCTCCAATCAAAATGACTACACTAGTAATAGTAGTAATAGTTGCAGCAGTTGCTAGTATGGCAACTCCCATATGCATATAACTTAACAGTCAATACTGTGACTTTACCCTCATAATCCTTTACTAAAAGAACAAGGCCCTATGGATATTGCTATCTTCATTTTAGGGGTAAGGAAAGTGAGGCCCGTGTCGAGTCAGAGCATTATAGGAACGTGTTGGCCTGGCTTTGGGGCTCATAACATGGCTCCTTCTGGAGATGAGACCCTTACTCACAGAGGTAGACCCCAGGGGCCATGTGTGCCATAGGTCGTGATGACTAATTTTATGGATCAACTTAGCTAGGCCAAGGTGCCCAGATATTTGGTCGAACACCACCAGTCTAAACGTCACGGTGAAGGTATTTTTTTAATGAGATTAACATTTAAACCAGTGCACATTGAGTAAAGCAGATTATCCTCCACAGTGTAGGTGAGTCTCATCTAATCAGCTGAAGGCCCTAAGAGAAAAAAGTCAGAGGTTCTCCAAGGAAGAGGGAATTCTGCCTCCAGACTACCTTTACACTTGAGCTTCAACATCCACTCTTCCCTGGGTCTTCAGCCTGCCAGCGTATACTGCAGATTTTGGATGTACCAGCTTCCAAAATCACATGAGACAATATAAATTTCTCTCTCTCCCTCTCTATTGATAGATGATAGATAGATAGATAGATAGATAGATAGATAGATGATAGATAGATAGATGATAGATATAGACACACTCACACAGGACTTGTCTTGTCTCCTGGCCACAGCCATTTGATCCAAAGGTACGTACTTGACTCAAGCTAGGCCATATTCTCTTCCCCTTATAATTTGGAACTTGGGGGCAAGGGAAATGAAGACCAATAAGTGTGGGGGCTGAGCCATAGCAACAGGAGAAAGTCCACAAATTCCTGTTATTGAGGGTCTTAGAACTGTGTTGTCTTCCTTCCCCAAATCTGACTTCTTTAAAGTTTCCTTAATTTACGAGAATCTTCCAGTATCTTTCTTGTTAAAATTAAAAACATGCTCGCTCCCTCTCTCTCTTCCTCTCTCCTCCCTTCCCACCCCCCATTTTTTTTTTTTTGTTTGTTTGTTTTTTTTGGTTGCTGCAAGTTAGCCAGAATTCTTTGCCATTCTCTGCAACCACAAGAAACTTTCCCTTGTAGCTTATTTTCAGAATATTTCATTGTTTTGTTAGGTGTCCGATTCTCCCTCTAGTCTGTGAGCTCCCTGGAGAAAGAAATTGCCTTTCTCATCTCTGTGTCTTTAGCACCTAGCAGCCCCAGACACACAGAAGCTCCTCAGCAATGAGGGCATTACTTTCCTCTTGCTGCCATAAAAAAGTGCCACAAATTTAGTGGCTTAAAACAACACCCATTTATTATGCCACAGTTCTGCAAATCAGAAATCCAGGCACAGTGTGGCTTGGCTACTTCTCTGCACTGAGTCTCCAAAACCCCGTATCAGCAAGGCTGTGTTCTTTTCTGGAAGTTTGGGGGATGAATCTGCTTCCAAACCTATTCAGGTGGTTGGCAGAACTGCAGTCCCTGAGTTGTAGGACTGAATCTGTTTTTGCTGGCTGTTTGCCAGGTGCCAGCCCCTATTCCTAAAGGCCATCCATGTTCCTTGTTTTGTGGCTCCCCTCCTCCACCTTCAAGCCAGCAATGACAGATCAAGCCCTTCACATGCTTTGAGTCTCCTCAAACTCCCCTTCTGCTCATCTCTCCGACTTCCTTTCCTTCATTTAAGGGCTCATGCATTTACATGGAGCCCACTGGATAATCCATTAAATAATCACCATATTTTAAAGTCAGCTGATTAGCCCCCTAATTAAATCCATCTGCAAAGTCCCTTCACAGCACTACCAAGGTTGGTGTTTAATCAAATAACCAGGGGATGGCATCTTCAGGACACAGCATTAGAAATCTGCCTTGTGCAGGAGGAGATGGATGAGGTCAGGTAAGGCTGGCATCCCCATCACCTCCATCACCTCCACCATCATCACCACCTCACCTTCATCACCTCCACCACCATCACCACTCACCTTTATCACCTCCACCATCATGACTACTACCATCACCACCTCTATCACCTCCACTGTCACCACTTCCATCACCTCCACCATAATCACCACCATCACCGCCATCATCACCACCATCACCACAACCTCTATCACCACAATTACCATCACCTCCATTGCTCATGTAGTTATGGAGGCTGGCAAGGCCAAAATCTGCAGTGTAAACCAGCAGGCTAGAGCTCCAGGGAAGACTTGCAAATCAAATCCAAAAGCAATCTGCTGGCAGAATTCTTTCTTGCTCAGGGGAGGTCAGTAGCTTTCTCTCCAGGCCTTCAACTGACTGGATGAGGCCCACCCACATCACAGAGCATAATCCATTTACACAAAGTCTATTACTGATTTAAATGTTAATCTCATTTAAAAAAATACCTTCACAGCAACATCCAAACTGGTGTTTGACCCAAAATCTGGGTACTGTGGCCCAGCCAAGCTGACACATGAAATTAACCATCACACCATGCCAGAGACTGTGACATAATTGGTTATGGTGCAACGTGGGCCTCAAGATTGCTAAAGCTCCCCAAGTTTCCTAAGTTACATTCAAAGGTGAGAACTATGCTCTAGAAACGCAGATTTCTGAAATGTTAACACTGATTTTTGAACCCTTCAGTTAAGGGCTCTTTGATTCACTGAAAACCAATGTGAGGACCAGAGGGAAATCATCCCCAGAAGCCAGATTTCCCAGACCTTTGCAATTCCACAAGAGGCAACAGAAGCAAGTCACTATGTCACAGGACTTAAAATGTGTAGTCATGAGATTTGGGAGCAACCACACCACTGGACAAAGCCAACCCTCAAAGCAGCCTGAGGGACATTAAACACAAGCCTCATAGGGGACATGCAAAGATAAGAAAGAAAAGCTGCCACCACCCCAAATTTTATGCTATGGAAGAAAATAGCATTGTCCCAAATGTGTCTCCAAAATGCCTCCTCCATAGGTTAAACAGTGCCACGATTGACCTCTTGTTGGCGCCAATAGCATCCTGCAAAGATGAAGCCACCGATGCTGTTTTTTCTCTGTCCACCAAATTGCTCTCAGATTCCATGGAGCTTCCACTTCATATTTGATATCAGTAATACAGGTCAAGATTTAACCAAGTGTGATGTCCTGAGAGCCACATTTCACTTGGGGTATCTCCCTAGGACTTGAGGTTAGTTAGTGACATAAAGTCAGTGCTGTGATAATTCTGTGGGTCCCACAACCACCTTATACTCTTTAAAGTGGGGAATGAGAAATGCAACTAACTCAACTTCGAAGCCCAATGGCATTAAGCCCATCGTGATAATGGTGACCTGGTTCACACGTGATTGTTGGAAAATCCCAGACTCTAATGAACACACAAAGAAATCCAAGAGGGCCAATTTCATTGAACATTGATTTAAAATTAGGAATTATGTATAGACTTTGGACTTGACTTCCACAGGGCAAGAATATTTAAATTTGGATTTTGTTACTTCAGACACAAAATTAGTTGAACTTTATCTTACAAGAATATTTAATATTTGTGGCTTTTAATTTCTTCCTGAAGAAAGAAAAAGCTGGTCCTTAGAGCTGTTTATACTACTCTGGCTCTTGTCCTCCAGGCACACGGGAGCATTGGGCTTCTGTGCCACTTTTGAACTTAAGCATTGCCATGTCACTTACTTTGGCTTATGACATGTGAGCAGAAAAGACATTGTCACTTCCAAGTGAAAGCTTTAGGCACCAGTGTGTGCTTAGTTAAGGTTGGTGCTCCCTCTGGCATATGGCCAGTAATATTCCAGATGGTGGCTGTTCTCCCAGCCAGGTATCAGAGCAAGAGCACAGGGAAGCAGAGCAGAACCCCCAGCTGGCCAGTGAAGTCCTCAGGAATAAATCTTCCCAGTATTAATCCACTGAGATCTGTGGTTGGCTTGCTACTGAAGCATAACTTGGGGTACCCCACTAAACCAGAATTTAATAAAAGAAGGGCTTTACATTCAACTTGAGCCATCTCCAGATTGTTAACATTTTATTCCCAGATCATCTTAATGTTGACCTTTAATCACATTGCTGAAGCTCCATTGGGCAGTATGGCTGGGGGAAAGAAATGCAAAGAAATAAAGAAAAGAATAAATTTCCAGCCTTGACTCCAGCGTGGCTCAAAATTAATATGAATATTTCACTACTTCAACCCAATTGACAGCTTCTGGGAGTAAAATATATACTGCCCAGTGGCACTTCCAGGAACGTACCCCAAGGGGGTGTGGGCTGCTGAAGGCAGGAGCAGGGCTGGCCAGATGCACAGCTCACCAGCGCAGGGCAGGACACCCCTGGACCCAAAGGTTAAGAGAACAAAAAGCACAGGGGTACCCTTAGTTCCCCATTCCTCACATTTACATGTGGAGGGAATGCTACTTGAATGACTCCTGGCCTCTTGTTCCAGTCTCACTGATTGCTCACCACGGAGGAGCAGGTGACTGCCGTTGGCTTATGCTCCATGATTGCGTAAAGCTGATGTCTCAGAAGGCTGGAAACAACAGGGATTCGATCTCCTTTCTTCCCTCTCCACCTAGGACCCATGGGAGGCAGCAAAAGGATAAAGTTTCTGACTTGGAGATCCCAACTTTACTGTCGAGAGCTGCTCTAAAAAGCTGATGGGAGAAGGGACATGCAGAGAAGCAACAAGCCCATCAGGAGAAGGCGTGAGCTACATCAAATGACCTCCCTTTGATGAGCAATAAAACTGATGTTTTGGTCTCCATCTGTCTGCTTCTGTGTGTGCCCTCCTGTTTGTTCATAACTCTGGTGGGAAAGAGAGGATATTTATGAACTCCTAAACATCCCATCAGTGTCTCCTGCTGAGTGGGCGTGTGAGCCCATATGGAAAGCCAAGAGCCATGATGTGGCACCAGTAACAATGGGTCATCTGTCTTGTGCCCAGGCCTTATGGTCATGCCAGGTCCTTGTGGCTCCTGCTGGTACCAGCTGCTCACTAAGACCAAGGGGTACCCAAGGGACAGGGACTCTCTGGCAGACTTGCAGAGAGCTTCCAGGTAGCTGGGAGGGGCGTGTGTGTGTGTGTGTGTGTGTGTGTTTGGGGGTCCAGAGGCTAGAGCTACTGTGGAGACACAAAGGATAAGAAAACATCTCTGCCTTGGAGAAAAGTGGCAGTCGAGAGCGAAGCAAGAAACCCTCACCCACTGTTAACCAGGGGGGACATTTTGAAGGGAGTGAACCCCAGAAATACTGCATGGTATTAATTAATTGCATCTCCAGAAAATGTCTGGGGGCACCTGGGTGGCTCATTTGCTTAAGCATCCGACTCTTGGTTTAGGCTCAGGTCTTGATCTCAGGGTCATGAGATCGAGCCCCCGTGGGGCTCTGTGCTCAGCATAGATTCTGCTTGAGATTCTCTCTCTCCCTCTGCCTCTGCCCCTTCCCCAACTCACACATGTGTGTGCTCTCTCTTTCTCTCTCAAAATAAATAAAATCTTTAAAAAAAAAAAAAAAGAAAATGTCTGTCATCCATGTAATTTCAATAATACTATTTGGGGTACTTAACAAAGTTCTTGGCAATATTTAAATTTTTAATAAGAAAAAGGTATGAAATAAGGATAATTTTATCATTTCCCCGAACTTTTCCTTCTCACTGCGAGTGCCCAGTTCAGGCCTTTAGCACCGTTCCTCTGGGTTACTCAGTCCAAGCCATGATGCTGAGAGAGATCTGGATCCCCGCACTTACTTCTCCATCCATGCCCCCTTTGAAAGGAGAGCAAGTCTCTGCATGGTGGTGAGAGGGGCGTGGGTGGCCCCTGGTGGCAGCTCACCATCTCCTTGTGCTCTGAGGGTCCCCTGGCTGGGCGGTCCCAGCCCCATCATCCAGAGGAGAGCGAGTCCCATGGGAGGAAATCTAGGAGGAGATAAAGACAGACGCTTCCCCCTTGCAAGGTCAACATTTTTATAGTGATAACATTATAAATATATCTATATCTATCTCTAGAGATGTATACTACAAGCAGAGTTTTAAGAAGCTACAGATTTAGAAAAAATATAAAATAATAAAAACGTCTTATATTGGTAAGAGAATATAAATAACATAATAGAAAATTGGTTTGCAGAAAAACCAATTCAAAGGAGCACCAAATATGAGAAGATACTCAAACTCAGTAGTAAGTGACAATGTGACATAGTTTTAGATGGACAAATATTAGAAAACAAAAACCCTCGACCGTGTTGAGAGTGTGGAGAAATGGGAACTCTAACGTAGCCAGTGGGAGCATGAATTGGTGCCTCCTCCTGGAATGTGATCTTGGAATAACCTATTAAGATGCAGAATCACCACCCAGTTACCCCATCCACCCACCCACCTCCCTTTCCACAACCCTCAGTTTGTTTCCTGGAGTCAAGAGTCTCTCATGGTTTGTTTCCCTCTCTGATTTCTTCCCATTCAGTTTTCCCTCCCTTCCCCTATTGTCCTCTGCACTATTCCTTATATTCCACATATGAGTGAAACCATATGATAATTAAGAAGGACACATGATGTGATGAGCACTGGGTGTTATACGCAACTAACGAATCATTGAACATTATATCGAAACCAATGATGTAAAAAAAAATTGCATTCTACAAAAAACAAAAACAAAAACTGTAACCCACCAATCCCAGTCTTAGGGAATTACTCCAGAGAATAAAGATCAGCATATACAGATACATGTATAAGGATGGTCTATATAGCTTTGTTTCCATGACAAAACATGACAATCAAGTGAAAGCCCATTAAGAGAGAAGAGGCAGAATAAACTCTACTAGTTGTGGAAGTTTATACAGTTATTAAAAAATGAGTTAGGGCACTAGCCCCTGACTTGCAGAAATACCATGTGGCATTGCCAAGTAAGAAAAGCAAGATGTGCATTTAGATGATTGCATTTAGAACAAAACAAAGACCCTAAAAACAACAGTGTGTGTGTATTTATATATGACTAAGTGAACCAGAGAGAAACACCAGAGGAGAGATGATGGGGTGGGAAAGACAAGCACAAAATTTTTAAAAAGTGCACTACAAATATTACCACGTCTGATATAATTACCTTCACATAAATTTACATATGTGTATATAGATGCATAAAGAAGGGGGGAAGATAAAAGATAGATCCAATATGTGAGCAGTGTTATTTCTTATTTGCTACGAAGAGTTGAAGGTTAATTAGCAATATAACTAAATAGTAATGCTGCCAAGTCTCCTTCAGACAAACAATTTTATTAAAAGTGTTCAGATGAATTAGGTAAGTAGCAGGTCTTTATCCGCAAATATGTAGCCATTCAGGACTTTTTGTTATATGAAACTAGGATTTTTAAAGGATTATGCTTTTGAGGAATGGCGTAACGTAATGGTTCAAAGCATAGCATTTGGGGTTGATAGCCTCGAATTGGAATTCCAGCTCCAGCAGTGTAGTCTTAACACTTACTCTGAGCTTCAATTTCTTCTCTCTGAGAAATGGGCATAATTCCTGCTCCTCATGCGTGTGTTAAGACTGCACGGAAAAATTCTGAATAAATCGTACCTGTTGTTACTAACCTGTGGGGTTGGGGGGAGGCTAGATCCATATCCATGTACTTATTGAGAGATCTTTGATACATTAATTGAGAAGACATTTTGGTAAAAACAAACAAAAATTCCCAAGTGTGTATAATTGCCTGGAAAAGATTTACAGGAACAGGAAAAAGAGACAGAGGAAGCATGTGCTATTAATGTTAGGCCTCCAGGATGGTGGAGTTGCAGAGTGGTCCGGGGGAGAAGATTCTCTTTAAAAAAAAAAAAAAAAAACAACAAGAATGCATGACTTCTGTATTTTGGAAAAGAAAGTCTAATGTCAAGACTTTGAATATTGCTGATTTTTCAGTCACTCTTCATAACATTGCCCATTTTGTAGCTTGCCTTAGTAGCAATGAATTCTGATAAGGTAAAAATCAGATTTAAGTCTGCTGTATGCCTCTGTCAATTGCCCACTGGAAATGTGTGAAATCATTTTGCTGAAAGTGACCCCTGATTCTTGGGGTCCGATTAGACTTCTCTCCAAGAAGGACAACTTTCCATCCTGCCCTTCCCAGATCTGGATTGAAGCTGTGTCCATCCTTGTGTGGTGATCCCTAGGATTGAGATGGCCCCTGTCTTCAGCTCCTTGGATGTCCCTAGCTTGGGCCATTTGTTCTAGCTAATGGCATTGGGGCCAGGCACCTTCCTGGGCTCCCAATTGTTTCATAGGGACAGGAAGAAACAATTGTTGCTATCATTTTTATGGAATATTTTTTAAAAAGAGTTAGTCATTTTAATTCTTAGATGTTCTATGTTAGTTTTCTTCTACTTACTAACACAGCTCCCAGAGGAGGAGGCAACAGGGAAAGCATCCCTAGGTCCTTCTCTGGGCCACAGAGGAGGTATTTAACGTGCTGGGACTCAGAGTCGGGGAAATGGCCTTGAAAAGAATTTAGATCCTGCCTCAGCCTCCCTTATGAGCAAAGGAGGAAAGTGACCCTCACAAGTCCTTGGCACTTCACTTTTTAACATTTTGAAGTTTATTTTACAAAGTTTAATTTAGAAAATGTGAAGAAAAAAAAAGATCAGTGCCCATAATACTGCAATCTGTCCCTTCCAGAAGACATGTGACATTTAAGGTCCTAATTAAGAGGCACATTGTAGCACATTGATGGCAAAGCCAGCCTATCCTTATCTTTCTCAAAGCCCCTGTGTGTGTGTCTCAGCCCAATTATAGACAGACCAAACAACTCCAAACTAAAAGCAAGAATGGGGCCAATCAATCAGGATTAATTTTACCTAAAGGATATTTGCGATGCACCAAGATGGCTTTGCGATTAGAGCCTGAACCTGGCATCCTCCCTGCAGAGAATACTGATGCCGACAGTCTAGTCCCGAGTGGCACTTGGCGTCATCGCCGGCAACTGCCAACCCGCGCCCTGCAGGTCCCCCTGGAAAACCAGCTTGTCAAATGTCGAGAGCACTGTGATGAGTCTGCATGGGTCCATTTAGAACTCCAGCTCCTTCTCATTCATATTCATCACAGTTGGTGTGAATTCACAAGTGATGGCGGCATGTTTCTGTCAGGTCCTAATGCCTCTTAGAAATATGGGCATTTTTAACAAGTGCTTGCCTGATTGCAAAGCAAACACTCTGGGGTAATTTTTTCGGAAGAGCAAACACTCTGTTAAAATACGACGCATCCCGCAGTGCTCCTGCTCATCTGTCCCCGTTCACTGTGTCACTATGCCAGCACTGCGTGGACAAACCACATGGGACACATCGACTGTTTTCATAGCTCCCCCTCTTCCTGATGCAATGGCCAGATTTAGATGGAAAATACGACTTCAATACGTGGAAGAAGAACCATCAAGGGCAGCATTCTAGCAAGAGATTTAAGAGAAGGGGGAAAGGACTAGGCCACTCTTCTCTCCCCTTCTCTCTGGGAGGACTGGTGTGATCTTGGGAATTTGCTAGAACAGCTCAGGGAAGTCCTGGAAAGAACAGCGGCATCTTCTGTGCATCAGCACTCCCATCTGGGACTGCCTAGAGTTGGAGAAGGCCCAGTTCTCCAGGTGAGCACCTGTTTGCACCATTCGCCATGTCACCACCTGAACAGGCTGGTGTCAGCGTCCGCACATTTCAAAGAAGGATGAGCATCATAACACCAACTTCATGAAGCTGTCATGAGACCTCAGTGCCCCCACAAAACTCTTAACACGGCCCCTGGCATATTGTGCGTGCTCAAGAGATACTAAGTCTTATGATCATTACTCATAACATATTAAAGTTTTCCACGACTAGAACCTTCCACAGATCTTGTTTGTTTCCGGAATCGGTCATGGCTATTATAGTTGACCAAAGATATACATTTATGAGATAGTTTCCAAGGAGTGAAGGTGCATTGTGTCCATAAAACAGTTTTCTGCTGGAGCCCACGTAGCCTTGCTTGCTTCCAATGCAGTGGGCAGCTCAGGTCTGCTCTAGAGATGAGAAACCCTACATGGGGAGCTTAAGGACCCCATGGTCTGATTGTGTGACCTCCTGGCACAGAAAGTCATTCAACCTACTAAACCTCAGATGCCTCAACAGCACAATACGCTTTACCGGATAATCTTAGAGAGCCTCTCCAGGCAAAAGTTCCAGTTTAGCAGTTTTATAACCCAAGCTTTGGAGAATTTGTCTGCCATGTTTGCTCCTCTATTCCCAATCCCTGCCGCAGAGAAGACACTAAATAAGCATTTGTAGAGTAAAAACATGGATAAATAAAAAAGATCCACTGGAAAAAATAAATCCAATTGATCCTTTTCCTCTTGAAGAAAAAAAAATAATTATTCATTAATTAGATACTTCCAAAATTTAATATTTCTGTCCATTTTGTTGTGCTGCCCATGTATTAACTGTGTAAAGCAATAATAATGCCTTCTTTTTTTTAAATTTAAATTCAATTAGCCAACATATAGTACATCATTAGTTTTTGGTGTAGTGTTCAATGACTCATTAGTTGCATATAACACCCAATGCATATCACAACACGTGCCCTCCTTAAAAATCCCATCACCCAATTACCCCATCCCCCCACCCACCTCCCTTTCCACAACTCTCAGTTTTTTTCCTGGAGTCAAGAGTCTCTCATGGTTTGTCTCCCTCTCTGATCTTCCCTCCCTTCCCCTATGATCCTCTGCATTGTTCCTTATATTCCACTGCTTTCTTAGGCTTACAATGAATACAATAAAATATAGTTCAGCAATGATATGTAGATTGTGGGAGTAGTAAATGAAGTTAAAGTATTCTAGCGTCCTCATATTTTCTGGGAAAAGATCAGAGGCTCTAATTTATGTTTGTCTGTAGTAAGTCAAAGGCATACTTTTTACCTTTGATTGTAGTTACTAAAAGAATAGTAAGTGAATGTATTACTTCTGTAGTGCATTGAACGGTGGCCTGCAAAATGATATGTCAACATCTTATCTCCTGGGGCCTGTGAATGTGATCATATTTAGATATAGAGTACACAGATGTAATTAAGTTAAGGATCTTGAGAGATCATCGTAGATTGCCCAGGTGCACACTAAATCCAGTGATAGGTGTCCTTCTAACAAACAGAAGAAGATGGACACACAGAAGGGAAGACTATGGGACAACAGAGGCAGAGATTAGAGTGACAATGTCACAAGCCAAGGAATGAGAACAGACACCAGAACTGAAGAGGCAAAGAAGGATTCCCTCCTAGAATGGCTAGAGGGAGCATGGCCCTGCTGACTCCTTGACTTCATGCTCTTGGCCTCCAGAACTGTGTTCAAGCCACCGTGTTTGTAATAATTTATTATAGCAGCCATACGAAATTGAGAAGTCTTTTATTTTAATTTTTTTCTCTTTCGTTATTCAACCAATCTCTTACTTTATCAACTCTTTTTTTTAAATCTTTTTTTCATTTTTACACTTACATTTTATCCTTTCATTGTATTTAACTTTATTTTTGTATATATATAAGTTTTTCTTTCTTTACAATTTTGGGATGCAGTTTCTTCTAACAAACAGACCAAAATACACCCAGAATCTAGTATATGGTTCTGTTCTCTTCACCTATCTGATCGTATTCTCTCTCTTTTTTGTCTTTGTTTTGTTTTGTTTTCTTAAAGTCATTTTTTTTTTACTTTCATCTTTACACTTACATTCTATCCTTTCAATGTATTTAATGTTATTTTTGTATATATATGTTATTCTTTCTTTAAAATTTTGAGATGTAGTTTCTTCAAACAAACTGAACAAAATACGCTCAGGATATAATGTATAGCTCTGTTCTGTTCACCTGTTTATATTCCTTTCTTCTTTTTTTCATTTTTTTCTTTTTAAATTTTCATTTCTACAGTTACATTCTATCCTTTCACTGTATTTAATTTTATTATTGTACGCACGTAAGTTTTTCTTACTTTACAATTTGGGGATCTAGTTTTCTAACAAACAGACCAAAATACACACAGGATCCAGTGTATTGCTCTATTCTGTTCACCTGTCTGGTTATATTCTCCTTTTGATTCTTTAATTTCAATTTTTTTTTTTTAGTTTAAGATCTCTTCTGATTTGTTTAGTGTCTATTTCTCTGGGGTCATTGCTGTCATTGTGGTATTTTGTTCTTTCATTCATCTATTCTTCCTGGACAAAATGGTCTAAGACAGAAAAACTCACCTCAAAAAAAGAGAACAAGAGGCAGTACTGACTTCCAAGGACCTAATCAGTATGGAGGTAAGTAAGATGTCAGAACTAGAGTTCAGAATAATGATTATAAAGATAATAGATGGGCTTGAAAAAAGCATAGAAGACACTACAGAATCTCTTTCTGGAGAAACAAAAGAACTAAAATCGGCTCGTGTTGAAATCAAAAAGGCTATTAATGTGATGCAATTAAAAATGGAGGGAGATCCCTGGGACATTTGCAGACAGGACCAGGAGTCCCTGAATCCAAGGGAAACTTCAGATCAGGAGAACGGGCCTCGCCCGGGAAGGAGGCCTGAACACTCTGCCCTGATTGTTTTGTGCGCACGGTGGGACGTGACCTGGCCCTGCCTTGAGCCCCTAGGTTTGCTGTAGGGCCAGGTGGGCCTGAGTGGCTGAGCTCCGGGCCGGGATCAGCCCTTCCCACCTCCCCCAGGGCTTGTGTGATTGAGACAACTTTCTACTTCACGGCAAAGTCAGGGGCAACTGTTTTCTGGAACCTGGCTGGCCTCCCCTCCCCCGGCCCAACTGCTCTGCCCTGGTTGCCGGGCACCGTTGACCTCATAGGTGGAACTCTCCACAGGCTTCTGAGTGGTCAGTTGCGGCCACAGGACTCTGGCACTTGGAGACTGAGCTGGGGAGCCCGACGCAGCCATGGAGGGCCCCCTCTTGGCCGCCAGATCCACTTGCCAGCTGGTGTTGGAGCACCTGTGGGGGGCGCTGCAGCTGATTTCTGAAAGCTGGGGACACAGCCCGAGTCTCCCCGTGTTTCCCTTGGCGGTGCTCCTATGGACTGTGTTGCTGGTTCTCCTAGTGAAGAGACGACTCACTCGAAGGAGCGCGAAGGCGCTGGGCCACAGGGGCTCTGCCCGCCACGGAGTGTGTGGAGCCCGCCCTGAGGAGAGTGGCCCAACCACACAAGCCGAGGCCGCCCTCAGTCCGCCCGCGGTGGTGGCCAGTCCTCCCTCGTTACAAGCCCTGTGCTTGTCAGCAATGAACAGAGAGCTGAGCAGGCTGGTGGATACGGACACTGTCAACTTCCTGAGCAAGGCACTGAAGGAACTGAGCCAGCCTCCCGACCTGCCCCAGGTCCCTGGGGAAAAACCCATCCTCAGAACATCGGAGAAGGATGGAGAACAGCTTCTGATGAAAAGAACAAAGGATCAGAGTGAAAACACTCCTTTTCCAGAAGGACCCGAACCACTCAACCAAGAAGTTTCGAGATGGAGGCAGAAAGGGCAGGAGAAGGAGGGGGAAGAAAGGCTGGAGCCGTCGAAGGCATGCGTGGAGCCGGTCCCGAAAGATCAAGCCAGCCAGTCCCCGTCCAGGGCCGGACCCGGGCTGCAGGCCGTCCCCCCGCCTGACCTCCCTGCAGAGCACGCCGGTGCCGGGACCCGGGGAGTCCAGCCAAAGAGGGGAGCAGGGAATGGCGATCAGCCCGCCCATCGGGCAGCAGTGGATCTGAAGGGCGTCCCTGAGGATGCTGGCTGCCCTGGGTCCCCTCCAAGTCCCAAAGGGGAACAGCAACAAAGAGCCAGACGACTGTGGGCAGAAAGGCAAGAGATCGTGGAGCTGACACGACAAATCCACAGCCTGCAAACCCAGGAAGCCTCTTTGCAGAAGGAAACTTCACAGCTGGACAGGGAGATTCAGCTGCTGAAGCTGAAACTTCAGAACCCCCTGGATGAACAGGACCAATACATCCTGCAACTTCACCGAAAAGTCTTTCAAGCCGAAGCTCAGTGCTTGGAGATGAAGAAGAAACTGGCCAGCGCGTACAGAGAAATGAACTTCACGTGCCAGATTCGCAACCTCTACAAGAAGATGGCCCAAGACCTGGGCAAGGAGCTGGAGACAACCACCTCCCAGTATCGCAAGCTGGTCCTCTTCCATCAGGACAGAGTCGCAAAGAGCTGGGTGGGAGCTGTATCCAGAGAGAGGGAGTTCCAGGGGCTAAGGAAAGAGAACGATCACTTGAGGCGGATGCTAGCCGGTGTGGAGTCCAGCTGCCGGCCTGTCCTGAGGGACCCTCTTGGTCCTGCTGCTCCGCCCACAGCCCACGCAGGCTGGGAAGTGTCAGGGGGTCCCTGGGGTCATCGGGTCCCCAGGGGGGATGGAAGGCCCACCGTGAGGGCCCCGGGACCCGGAGTCGCCTGCAAGGGTGACCGGGCTCAGGGCAGCTGGGCTCTGGGCAGCCAAAGCCCGGCCCAGCATCTGCGCGGAGCTCCGTGAAGAACGTCCGATGGCTCTCTCTCTAGGGAAACGGCTCCTCTTTCGGAACTGACGCCACAGTGACTCTCCGCAGGATAGCGGTGGAAGCCCATCGCGGACTGTGTAGCTAGAGCTTCGTCCACATTGTCATGAATACACAGCTTCCCCGCCGGACGCTTTAGAACTCTCTGCTGTCGGTGTGGTGGTCGGATTTAAATTAATGCCACTGGGACTGAAGACATCTCTATCGTGGACATAGAGACTTTCAAACAAGACCATTTCTGTGCTCTAGGACTAGGGTTACAGTTCCGCAGAAATAACTCAGTATTTATGTGATTGCCTTAAGAAAAGAGAGAGAGAAAAAAATTAAACAAAACAACATCTCACTCAAACTGTATGAAATAGTTAGTGTAGTCCTAAATTCAAATTTTAGTTCTAAAACTCATATTTTAGTCGTAAATTCAAATTTTAGTCCTAAATTCAAATATTAGCTTAAATTCAAATTTTAGTCCTAAATTTACATTTTAGTCCTAAGTTCATAGCATTAGTTTAGTCTTAAATTTATAGATAGGAAAACAGGAATTTGCAAGCATTTCTTCCTTGTTCTGCAATTTTTTTCTTCTTATCTTTGTTGTTTTGTTTAAGATACTGTTTGTTGTTTAACATTTATACATTTTATGCAGTCAAAATACAAAGTTTTCTCCCGATGACAAGCATACACTCCCATGCACGTGGACGCGTGCACACGCACACACCCCAAGATGCAAATCTAGACTACTGTAGTTGTTTTATGAATTCATATTTTAGTCCTTAATTCTTATTTTAGTCCTAAATTCATGGGATTAGTTTAATCTTAAACTTATAGATAGGAAAGCTTAAGAATCTGCCCCATTTCTTCCTTGTTCCATGATATTTTTCTTAATCTTTGTTGTTTTGTTTAAGATACTATTTATTGTTTAACACTTATGTATTCTAAGCAGTCAAAATACAAAGTTTTCTCCCGATGACAAGCATACACTCCCATGCACGTGGATGCGTGCACACGCACATGCCCCAGGATGCAGAATCTAGACTATTGTAGTTGTTTTATGAATTCATATTTTAGCCCTTAATTCTTATTTTAGTCCTAAATTCATGGGATTTGTTTAATCTTAAACTTATAGATAGGAAAGCTTAAGAATCTGCAACCATTTCTTCCTTGTTCCGTGATTATTTTCTTAATCTTTGTTGTTTTGTTTAAGATACTATTTATTGTTTAACACTTATGTATTCTAAGCAGTCAAAATACAAAGTTTTCTCCCGATGACAAGCATACACTCCCATGCACGTGGACGTGTGCACACGCACACGCCCCAGGATGCAGAATCTAGACTATTGTAGTTGTTTTATGAATTCATATTTTAGTCCTTAATTCTTATTTTAGTCCTAAATTCATGGGATTAGTTTAATCTTAAACTTATAGATAGGAAAGCTTAAGAATCTGCCCCATTTCTTCCTTGTTCCATGATATTTTTCTTAATTTTTGTTGTTTTGTTTAAGATACTATTTATTGTTTAACACTTATGTATTCTAAGCAGTCAAAATACAAAGTTTTCTCCCGATGACAAGCATACACTCCCATGCACGTGGATGCGTGCACACGCACACACCCCAGGATGCAGAATCTAGACTATTGTAGTTGTTTTATGAATTCATATTTTAGTCCTTAATTCTTATTTTAGTCCTAAATTCATGGGATTAGTTTAATCTTAAACTTATAGATAGGAAAGCTTAAGAATCTGCAACCATTTCTTCCTTGTTCCCTGATTTTTTTCTTAATCTTTGTTGTTTTGTTTAAGATACTATTTATTGTTTAACACTTATGTATTCTAAGCAGTCAAAATACAAAGTTTTCTCCCGATGACAAGCATACACTCCCATGCACGTGGATGCGTGCACACGCACACGCCCCAGGATGCAGAATCTACACTATTGTAGTTGTTTTATGAATTCATATTTTAGTCCTTAATTCTTATATTAGTCCTAAATTCATGGGATTAGTTTAATCTTAAACTTATAGATAGGAAAGCTTAAGAATCTGCACCATTTCTTCCTTGTTCCCTGATTTTTTTCTTAATCTTTGTTGTTTTGTTTAAGATACTATTTATTGTTTAACACTTATGTATTCTAAGCAGTCAAAATACAAAGTTTTCTCCCGATGACAAGCATACACTCCCATGCACGTGGACGCGTGCACACGCACACGCCCCAGGATGCAGAATCTAGACTATTGTACTTGTTTTGTGAATTCATATTTTAGTCCTTAATTCTTATTTTAGCCCTAAATTCATGGGATTAGTTTAATCTTAAACTTGTAGATAGGAAAGCTTAAGAATCTGCAACCATTTCTTCCTTGTTCCCTGATTTTTTCTTAATCTTTGTTGTTTTGTTTAAGATACTATTTATTGTTTAACACTTATGTATTCTAAGCAGTCAAAATACAAAGTTTTCTCCCGATGACAAGCATACATTCCCATGCACGTGGACACGTACACACGCACACACCCCAGGATGCAGAATCTAGACTATTGTAGTTGTTTTATGAATTCATATTTTAGTCCTTAATTCTTATTTTAGTCCTAAATTCATGGGATTAGTTTAATCTTAAACTTATAGATAGGAAAGCTTAAGAATCTGCAACCATTTCTTCCTTGTTCCATGATATTTTTCTTAATCTTTGTTGTTTTGTTTAAGATACTATTTATTGTTTAACACTTATGTATTCTAAGCAGTCAAAATACAAAGTTTTCTCCCGATGACAAGCATACATTCCCATGCACGTGGACACGTACACACGCACACGCCCCAGGATGCAGAATCTAGACTCTTGTAGTTGTTTTGTGAGTACCTGAAAATGTAAAGATAGAATTGACAATTTCATTAATTGCTTGTAGATAAATAAATTACTGAAAGGAAAAAAACGTGTGTGTGTAATGTGTAAAGAGAGGAAAGTCTCCTTGATCTTCTGCACAGAGAGCAGAGTGTCCCGATGGACCAGGGAAGATCCCAGGCAGGAGCGCTTCTCCCACACGGTCTGGAGGAAGAGGCCCGGGGACAGTCCCCAGCTGCAGCAGAGAGTAGGGCAGGACCAAGGAGGGGGCTCCCAGCCTCCAGCCACAGGGGGAGGTGGTCCCACCCCTGGGCCTGGAGGGAGGACAGGGAAGTGGCATCTGCTGAGCCCAGTCGGGAGGCTGTCCCAGGAATGGGGCAAAGTGCCCCCCTCTGCCATCCAGACCTCCATGGACTGCTGGGCAAGGAGGCAGCCCCCAGAGGGCCTGAGTGCAGGTAGGGGAGTCAGCCTCGGGCACAGGGCAGGCAGAAAAGGGTCCAGGAGCAATTTGGACAAGGACGAGCACTCATGATTCTATTTGATCCGAAGTGTGCCTGTGTGTTTTATTTGCTTTCATTCGCACCCACATATGTAGTGAGTATCTCTGCAGCTTCTAAGATGTCTTTAGCGCTGTCCTGCAGCATGGGGTGGGGCCCGAGGACCCCCAGGGCTTCTGTCCTAGTGGGGGCAAGGCCAGGGAATCAAGAACAGGGGACAAGGAATAGCAATCTCTGCTCTGCAGAGAATTCCAATAGGGTGATGACTACAGGGGTCAGGGGCCACAACCAGAGGGGACATTCAGGCTGAGATGAAGGTCACAGGAGGTAGTCTGGGAGAGCAGGGGGCAGAATGTTCCAGGCAGGGAGCACAAGAGTGTCAAGGCTGAGGCAGGGCTGTGCTGCCGGGGCTGGGGAAACCGGGCACAGGTGAGAGGGAAGGGGGCAGGCAGCAGGGCCCCTGCACAGAGCTCTCCCTCGTGCAGGGTAGAGACACCTGGGGCAGGTGTAGACCTGGAGACAGGGGCTGGTGGCTGGCCACGGGTGTGATGTGTGTTCTGCACAGATCTGCGTGGCTTTGGGGACAAGGGAACGAGGGGAGGGGGAGACGGGGCTGGATTCTGGGAGGGGGCTCACGGGGTCTGCATGGAGCACTGGGGGCTGGCACTGGGGTGGTCATCATGGAGATGGAGGGGGAGGACAGATCGGGGCTGTGTTGGGGCAGTTGGGGGGTCAGAGGAGAGGCAGGAAGAAAGACTCCCACCTTCTGGAAGATCGCTGTGTGTTGTCTGGGCGTCCTCAAGGAAGCCTTAGAGA
This sequence comes from Mirounga angustirostris, assembly GCF_029215605.1. Classification (NCBI taxonomy): domain Eukaryota; kingdom Metazoa; phylum Chordata; class Mammalia; order Carnivora; family Phocidae; genus Mirounga; species Mirounga angustirostris. The sequence goes on along the minus strand of NW_026991709.1, from coordinate 8,818,558 downwards.
AATCTCTGCGTGGGGCCCTGAGGAGAGTCAGCAAGGCATGGACCCATTGCACGCAGTGGGGAGCCCGCTTTCTGAGGAGTGCGGCGTGGAGTAGGCCTGTCCATTCGGCCTCCCGCCAGGTTTGCACCGTCCCTGACGGCCCTCGTGAGCAGGTGGTCTCGCCTCCCAGCTGCTCCCACAACAGGGACCCCAGGGGCAGCTTCGGGAGGGGCTGGAGTGCAGGGGGAGGATTTCCAAGGGGACGCACGTCCTACCTGATGGAGCCGACGCTGCTACCGGTGGGAACCACGACAAATACTACCTGTCCTCCCACAGAGTCACAGGCAGCAGGAGAGAGAGGCTCGGGGACTGGAAGTGCTCCTGAAGGTGGCATGTGCTCTCATTGCTGGGCCATCCCGCCTCTCTAACTGTCCCTGCTGCAGGCTGGGGTGGGGTGGCAGGGCAGGGGGGCTCTCCGGAGGAGGAGGCCTCTGAGCTGAATACTGATCGATGAGCAGGAGTTCCCGATGGTGCTTTCACAGTTTAAAGAGCATAGGAATCCTTGGAGACCTTGTCACAGAACGATTCAGATTCCTCAGGTTGTGGAGCTGAAACTCAGCACGGCCTCCATGTGAGCTCTATGTTGGGGCCAGACATGGAGTAGCAAGGATCCTTAGATGATGATGGGATAGGAGTGGGGGAAGGTGGTTGATACAGGGGATTTTCTGGCAGAAGGCACAGCACAGGCCAAACCAGGGCCGGAAACAGTCTAGTCTCAGTGAGCAAGGCAAGTTTGTGCAGTTAGCTTTCCGGAGTCCAGTGCCGATGGGCTCACAAGGGAATTCGACCAGACATTTAAAGAAGAATTAATACCTATTTTTCTGAAGTGTTTCAAAAAACAGAAATGGAAGGAAAACTTCCAAACTCATTCTATGAGGCCAGCATGACCTTGATCCCCAAATCAGACAGAGACCCCAACGAAAAGAATTTCAGACCAACATCCCTGATGAAAATGGATGCAAGACTGTTGAATCACAGATCTGTACCTCTGAAACAAATAATGCAATATATCTTAAGAAAAAAAAAAAGAGGGGCGCCTGGGTGGCTCAGATGGTTAAGCGTCTGCCTTCGGCTCAGGTCATGATCCCAGGGTCCCGGGATCGAGTCCCGCATTGGGCTCCTTGCTCTGTGGGGAGCCTGCTTCTCCCTCTGCCTCTCTCTCTCTCTCTCTCTGTCTGTCATGAATAAATAAATAAAATCTTTAAAAAAAAGAAGAAGAAGAAGAAGATAGCAGGAGGGGAAGAATGAAGGGGGGCAAATCGGAGGGGGAGACGAAGCATGAGAGACAATGGACTCTGAAAAACAAACTGAGGGTTCTGGGGGGGAGGGGCGTGGGAGGATGGGTTAGCCTGGTGATGGGTATTAAAGAGGGCACGTTCTGCATGGACACTGGGTGTTATGCACAAACAATGAATCATGGAACACTACATCAAAAACTAATGATGTAATGTATGGTGATTAACATAACAATAAAAAATTAAAAAAAAAAAGAAAATGGGTGCAAAAATTCTGACCAAAATACTAGTCAATAGGATCCAACAGTACATTAAAAGGATTAGTCACACAACCAGGTGGAATTTATTCCTGGGATGCAAGGGTGGTTCATCATCTACAAATCAATCAACCTGATGCATCCCTTTGATAAAAGAAAGGATAAGAACCATATGATCCTCTCAATAGATGCAGAAGCATTTGGCAAAGTACAGCATTCGTTCTTGATTAACACTCCTCACAGTGTAGGGATAGAGGGAACATACCTCAGTATCATAAAAACCATCTATGAAAAGACCACTGAGAATATCATTCTCAATGGGGAAAAACTGAGAGCTTTTCCCCTAAGGTCAAGAACACAGCAGGGACGTCCACTCTCACCACTGTTGTTCAACATAGTACTAGAAGTCCTAGGCTCAGCAATCAGACAACAACAACAACAAAATAATAAAAGGCATCTGAATTGGCAAAGAAGATGTCAAACACTCACTCTCCACAGATGACATGATACTCTGTGTAGAAAACCCAAAAGACTCCACCGCCAAATTGCTAGAACTCATATAGGAATTCAGCAACGTGACAGGATATGAAATCAATGCACAGAAATCAGTTGGGTATGTGCTATGGTGAGCGCTGTGAATTGTATAAGACTGCTGAATCACAGACGTGTACCTCTGAAACAAATAATACATTATATGTTAAAAAGAAGAAGGAGGAGGAGGAGGAGGAGGAGAAGAAGGTGGCAGGAAGGGAAAAATGAAGGGGGGAAATCGGAGGGGGAGATGAACCATGAGAGACTATGGACTCTGAGAAACAAAGTGAGAGTTCTAGAGGGGAGGGGGTGGGGGGATGAGTTAGCCTAGTGATGGGTATTAAAGAGGGCACGTACGGAATGGAGCACTGGGTGTTATACGCAAACGATGAATCATGGAACACTACGTCAAGAACTGATGATGTAATGTATGGTGATTAACATAACATAATTTAAAAAAAAGGAAGCTGCAAATAAACCTAAATGTTTTGCTATCCAGCCTTTGCTGAACATAGATTGATATTTGCCCCAGGAGCCACTTGTGTTGATATAAACTTGCAAATAGAGGTTTCACCAAGCATACAGTGGCTACCTTTAACCAGACCCAACTTGTAGTCACCCACAAATTCAAAAGATGGCCCTCCAAAACTGAATGGCCCTTGATATCATGACTGCAGCTCAAGGAGGAACCTATGCTTTATTTAAACAGAGTGTTGTGTAGGTACTTCAGATTACCACAAACATGTCACAGGGCTATTAAAAGATATGAATACCCAAATTGAGGCTCTACAGAATCCTCCCCTCTCTTTCAAGGACTGGTTAAGTTCCTGGTTCCTGGGAGGACTATGGTCAACTCTTAAGGGTCTCTTGTTGGACTTCTCATTCTTAGAGCCATCCTAATCCTAATAGGTTGCTTTTTCTGATATTTCTCCGCTTGGTGCCAAGACTCCATCACTACAGTAACTTCACGTCAACAGCTAGTCCTTACCAGAGATACTCCTTTGCTGTCCACATTGGACTCGGCTGCCTCTGCCTTCCCCTGTATGTTCCCTGACTGACCAATGTTGACCCATAGGTAGGGACATCTCTATGCAGGAGGAAGCTACAGAAGATGAGACCTTCCACATTTAACAACCTTAAAGATTTAAAGGTCAAAATTGTTCAGAGGGGGGAATGAAAAGGAAAACAAGGGCAAGAGAAATGTAGTTTAAATTAGCATCTCCTTACAGCTTGCAGCCCATGCATAGATCCCTGACACATGCAACATGTGACTTTCCTCAAGGAACTCATGGCTGTCTTAATACTGATGTTTTGCTGGAGACCAAAAGTAACCTTATCTTAACAGCAACTAGCATTTCAAGTTCCTGAAAGCCTTTCTTCAAAATTCCTTGGAAACTTACTTTATCCCTCCTTTCCCCTCCCTCCACAAGCTGAAAAGTATACAATCAGTCACTCCTCACAATCTCCATGCAGCTCTCTCTGCCCACATGTCCTGTCCCTGTGCTATCATAAAAAACCTTTTTGCACAGTAACATGTCTCAAGAATTCTTTCTTGACCACTGGGCTCTACGATCCTGCATCAAAGTGACAAGTGTTCCAGAAAAATAACTGACAACGGTATACTACTTAGCATATGGGTTGAAAAGAAAGAGTTAATGCTCCCTTTGAAAATGAAGGTGATGCTTTAATGACAATTCAGAAAGAAACCCAGGAGGGTTAACTGGAAAATAGGAAGGCTGATTGCTCACAAAGTATAGAGGACATGGGAGGAAGGCACTTAGAAGGGAGTAGCACATCCCTAATTTAACTTGAGGTATACTTTTGACTTCTAGTAACATGTTAATGTTCAATATATTTTTATAAATAAGAATTAAACCCATAAGAATGAGAAGGGGGAAAATAAAAGATAAAACTGAAAGTAAACTGAAAAAAAGAGAGAAAAGAAAAAGCCCTCCATTCCCACTCCCACCAGCACAACCTACACAGCAACATATGACCATGTTCAAAGGGCAAACTATGAAAAGAACTGTTGCTCTGAATCTGCATTTCCTTATGTGTTGAGAGGGATAGAAATAGAAAATTTCTTTCCCAATCTACTTTTGTGGTAGAGATAAAAAAAAAAGTAAAAGAAACAAAGAGGAAGGAAGGAAGCAAGGAGGGATGGAAGCAAGGAAGGAGGGAAGGAAGGAAGGAAGAAGACTACTTACAGAAAAAGCATTTCAAAAATGGATGTTTACAAATGTTGTTTAAAATGATGCAAATGTGTGATTTATAAAAATTCTAATATCTGCAGAGAAAATAAAATTGGAAAGATTTTTTAAAAAAATATTTTACATGAAGAAGTTCAGTGAGTTTTAAATCCACTTACTAAGTTTAAATGTATATGCTTATTTAATTTGGCTTTTAGGTATGATTTGGGGGAGGCTGCTCTCTCAGAAGAGAGACTGAGAGATGTGGGGTGGCAGAGGGGAAGAAAGAGAGAGGGAAGGATGGCAGGAGGAAGACTGGAAGGGAGAGAGAAACACACACAAACACATATACTGGTCCCCCAATAAATAATAGTTGAAGGTTAAATTTGACCTGTAGATCCAACAGTTTGCTCTCTTGACTGGGGCATCAGGGGTGGAGGCAGATTCTGGGAGACCATCCTGAAACACCCCCAGAGGTGGTGGAATGTCAGACCTATGCTGAGGCTCACCTTGGATACTAAACAAGTTGCCCCCTTTTGGCCCCCAGGAAAGGCAAGGGCCTTGAAACAGGAAATACATTTGCCCTGGGGGTTTAAATGAACCTAATTTCTTCTCCACTTCAGTTTCCAAGTATTTACCATGCTAAATTAGTTCTAGTTCATGCTCTGTTATGATTTGTCCCCTCAATAATGAAAAAGTGAATTGGCTAAGGACCTATTTGTAACTAGATTAATTGGGAGGGCAGAACCACCAGCATGAATCTCCAAATGCATTTTCTCATATTTGGAGAACAATCAGAACTGCTTAACTAAGCATTGGGCAAGACTGTTATTGACTGCTCCATGAGTATGCCAGTCCAGGCCGGCTTGCCTTCCGGTCCATTCCCTGGGTGCTTAGGTTTCATGGTGACCCATAATGCACAGGAAGCAGTGCTCATTAACTTGTCCACTGCTTCTTGAAAATATGTTTATGCTTTTAGTATTTGTGTGCCTTGGAATTAATGAGTCTTATACATTTCAAGTAAAATTGTATTAGAAAATGGAACCAAAAAATCTCCAAAACCATGCTCTTCCCAAACATTTTGTTCAGTTATCACATCGTAGCTCTTCTTAAGCTACATCATAGATGCCCGTGCATGCATGCGCTGTGTCTAACTAACACTAACACATTACCAAATAACTTTGGTTAGTCTGTCTACTTCCCACCCTTGGAGATTCACTAAGTAAATTAATAGATCAGATGCGTTTTGAAGTCTTGCATTTAGGAATCGTATTTACTTTTGTTGAGCCCAGAAGTTCCTAAACCTATTTGGCCATGAGACATCTTTTCTTTTTTTATTATTATTATTTTTTATTAACATAATGTATTATTTGTTTCAGGAGTACAGGTCTGTGACTCATCAGTCTTACCCAATTCACAGCACTCACCATAGCACATACCCTCCCTAATGTCCATCCCCCAGCCACCCCATCCCTCCCACCCCCCTCCACTCCAGCAACCCTCAGTTTGTTTCCTGAGATTAAGAGTCTCTTATGGTTTGTCTCCCCCTTCAGTTTTATCCTCTTTCATTTTTTTCTCTCCCTTCCCCTATGATCTTCTGTTTTGTTTCTCAAATTCCTCATCAGTGAGATTATATGATAATTGTCTTCTTAATAGAACACTATCTTTGCTTGGGTTCCCCTGATATTCTATTACAAGATGTTTATTGGGAAATGATCGGAGGAAACAAATAGAATGAGCAGTGAAACAGGGTGGAGCAGGCAGCCAACAAGGTGTCATTGAGCAAGTCACCAGCAGGGTTCCTGCAGTGAAGAAACTGAAGCATGAACTCCTTCTCAGGCTGTCTGGCCTACAGCACACGTAGACAGAGAGCTTAGGGGCAAGAAGAAACCCTCTGGCAAAGATGCAGATGTTGGCAGTTGGAAGCCAGGCTGCTCCAGTGGTAGGACCCAAGGGGCTATTGGTGGGGCACCAGGATATGCTACAAATGCCTGTTTACCTTGCAGAACCTGTAGGTTGTTTCAGGTAATGGGAAACCCTGGTATTTATGTCGGGCATTGCACAGGAAAATAACGGCAACAATCTGGATAGACATGGCCCTGGAAGATGAAAGGGAACACCCGAAGAGGTAAAATTCTACAGAAGGAAAGGCCTGAGCATTGATTGGGCAACAAATCCAAAACGGGAGCTCAGGTGCAGTGCTCAGAAGGGCTCCATTTTGGGTTTTGACCACGCTGGGAAAGAAGACAGTAAGGTTAATGGAAGGTTCTGAAGCTAGGGGAAAAGTAGCATCTCCAGCTTTTTCCATGAAACTGATGGCTTAAAGGTATAGAGTGTTCTTGCATAAAGCAATTGAAAGTAGGTAACCTATGCCCAACAGCAAAACTGATGGGCAATATCTGGATTTTGAATGTGTCTCAGAGACCTGAATGTAACACAGAAGACAACATCCCTTCCAAGAGCTCCAAATTAGAGTCACCTCTGGAGGACCCCAGAAAGATGTGCGACCAGCCTGTGCTGTCAGAGCTGGGAGCTCAGAAGAGCTTCCCACTGTGAAGGTCTCCAAAGAAATGGAAGAAACAGTGCTTGCTCAGCTGATGTGGGCATTTTAATGTAAGAAGGATGCTTGAAAGCTTCATGTGGCAAAAGATGAAGATATGTCCCCTAGAAAGTAATGCTCACAGAAGCAGGCATTTTCTTCAGTTCGGGTCTGCCACATAGCCAATGCTAAGACAAGATTAGACATGCAAAAGGTGTCTTGGGGGAAAGAATAGGAGGAGATGGAGATGGGACAGCCTTCAGACCATGCTGTAGGTTTGACACCTGTGGAAAGAGAGAAGGAAGGCAGATGGATTGGATAAGGAAGAGTTTTGGAGTGCATCGCAGTTCCAAAAGGTTTGGACCAGACCACTGGGGAGTCCGCAAGTCAAAGCCCCCTGGGGCACTAACACCCTGCCACACTCTGCTATTGGCTGGCGGTGGTCCACAAGAAGCTTGGCCTCAGTGTGCATAACCCATTCAACTGCACTCCCGCGACCAAGAGATCTGAACAGTGCATTTCTGTGCTCGTCACATGCTTATATGATGCTTACTACGTGCTAGGCTGTTAATCTTTACTCAGTGCTCACATTGACCCGATGCCAATGACACTAGTAATTAAGCTCATTTTTAAAATTTTTTATTGTTATGTTAATCACCATACATTACATCATTAGTTTTAGATGTAGCGTTCCATGATTCATTGTTTGTGCATAACACCCAGTGCTCCATGCAGAACGTGCCCTCCTCAATACCCATCACCAGGCTAACCCATCCTCCCACCACCCTCCCCTCTAGAACCCTCAGTTTGTTTCTCAGAGTCCATCGTCTCTCATGGTTCGTCTCCCCCTCCGATTTCCCCCCCTTCATTCTTCCCCTCCTGCTATCTTCTTCTTTTTTTTCTCAAGATATATTGCATTATTTGTTTCAGAGGTACAGATCTGTGATTCAACAGTCTTGCACAATTCACAGCGCTCACCATAGCACATACCCTCCCCAATGTCCATCACCCAGCCACCCTTATCCCTCCCACCCCCCCCACTCCAGCAACCCTCAGTTTGTTTCCTGAGATTAAGAATTCCTCATATCATGCAATGGAATATTATGCAGCCATCAAAAGGAATGAGATCTTGCCATTTGCAACGACGTGGATGGAACTGGAGGGTATTATGTTGAGTGAAATAAGTCAAACAGAGAAAGACATGTATCATATGATCTCACTGATATGAGGAATTCTTAATTGTAGGAAACAAACTGAGGGTTGCTGGAGTGGGGGGTGGGATGGGAGGGATGGGGTGACTGGGTGATAGACACTGGGGAGGGTATGTGCTCTGGTAAGCGCTGTGAATTGTGCAAGACTGTTGAATCTCAGATCTGTGCCTCTGAAACAAATAATGCAATATATGTTAAGAAAAAAAAAAGAAGAAGAAGAAGGTAGTGGGAGGGGAAGAATGAAGCAGGGGAAATCGGAGGGGTAGATGAACCATGAGAGACGATGGACTCTGAAAAACAAACAGGGTTCTAGAGGGGAGGGGGATGGGAGGATGGGTTAGCCTGGTGATGGGTATTGAGGAGGGCACATTCTGCATGGAGCACTGGGTGTTATGCACAAACAATGAATCATGGAACACTTCATCTAAAACTAATGATGTAATGTATGGGGATTAACATAAGAATAAAAAAAGTAAAATAAAATAAAAAAAATAAAAAAAAAAGAATTCCTCATATCAGTGAGGTCATATGATACATGTCTTTCTCTGATTGACTTATTTCGCTCAGCATAATACCCTCCAGTTCCATCCACATCGTTGCAAATGACAAGATCTCATTCCTTTTGATGGCTGCATAATATTCCATTGTGTATATATACCACATCTTCTTTATCCATTCATCTGTCGATGGACATCTTGGCTCTTTCCACAGTTTGGCTATTGCGGACATTGCTGGTAATTAAGCTCATTTTTACAAATGATTCTATAACAGAGAATACTAGTGGACTCTTTCCTAGTAGTTATAGTATCTATTTCAATTCTGTTCTAACATTTTCCTTACTGCTACAGTCATTTTTTATTATTATGATTGTTTTACTTATCTGTTTCCAATGCTCATTTTTAAATGCGTGAATTCCTAAATCATCATCGTGCAATAGCACTTTCTGAGATGATGGGGAAAATTCCATATCAGTATTGTTCAATACAGTAGACACTGGCCATGTGTGGGTACCAAGTGGTTGAAAGATGGCTGGTGAGACTATAGGAATGACTTTTTCATTTTATCTAATTTTAATTAATTTCAATTTAATTTTAAAGGCTAGTTTTAAAGCCACATGTGGCTAGTGGGTACTATACTAGATAGTGCAGCTTTTAGATAAACCCAGAAAACAAGGAGAGCCAATAGCTCTCTCCCCAAAACCTCAGGGGGTGTTTTCATCACAGTGGTGAATAAACAATGATCTGGGTTTAGACCTCTGCCTCACACATTCGGAATCTTGATTTGCCAGCACCTCAAGAGCAAAGCCATGTCCTAGGCATGAAGTCACATTAGCCAGGCTCAGAAAACTGTAGTATAAAGCACAAGGAAATTTTAATTCATAATAGAAATAACTGCTATGCCCAGCTTCTGGCGTCAACATGACCAACACAGTCTCTCCCGACACCAGGTTGCCCAGGAATTAGATAACCAAAGAAGAACTTACACAAATTTACATTATGAAATTACATCATTTGACCCAATTTTAAAAAGCGGGCAAAGGGCTTGAGTAGACATTTCCCCAAAAAGGATACACAAATGGCCAATAAGCACATGAAAAGATGCTCACGATCAGGAATCATTCATGAAATACAAGTCAAAACCAGAATCAGATGCCACTTCACATGCATTAGAATGGCTATTGCCCCCCCCCAAAAAAAAGAAAAGGAAAGAACAAGTGTTGGTGTAGATATGTAGAAATTGGTATCCTTCTGCATTATTGGTAGGAATGCAAAATGGCACAGCCACTATGGAGGACATTTTGGCAGTTTCTCAAAAGTTAAATATGGAATTACCATGTGATCTAGCAATTCCACTTGTAAGTATACACCCAAACAAATAGAAACCAGGGACTCAAATACATGTTCACCCCTGTTCACAGCAGCATTATTCACAAGGTGGAAACAACCCAAATGCCCATCAACAGATTAATGAGTAAACAAAACATAGTATAGCTACAATAGAATATAATTCATCCCTAAAAAGGAATAAAACTCTAGGGGCACCTGGGTGGCTCAGTTGGTTAAACATCTGCCTTTGGCTTAGGTCATGACCTCGGTGTCCTGGGAATGAGCCCTGCGTTGCGCTCCCTGCTCAGGGGGAATCTGCTTTTCCCTCTCCCTCTGCTCCTCCCTCTCTCTCTCTCTCTCAAATAGATTAATTTAGGGGTGCCTGGGTGGTTCAGTCAGTTAAGCGTCTGCCTTCAGCTCAGGTCATGATCCTGGGGTCCTGGGATCAAGCCCTATGTGGGGCTCCCTGCTCAGTGGGGAGCCTGCTTCTCCCTCTTCCTCTGCCTGCCACTCCTGCTTGTGTTCTCGCTCTCTGTGTCAAATAAATAGTCTTTTTAAAAAGATTAATTAATTAATTTTTAAAAACCTTTTTAAAAAAAGGAATAAAACTCTGATGCACACTACAACACGGGTGAAAACATTATGCCAAATGAAAGAAAACAGATAAAGGGACAAATACTGCATTTTCCACTTATTTGGGGTATCTAGAATAGGTAAATTCAGAGAAACAAAGAGTAGTCCTTGTCAGGGGCTAAGAGGAGAGGACATGGGAAGTTGGTATTTAATGGGGACCGAGTTTCTGTTTGAGCTGATGAGAAAGTTCTAGAAATGGATAGTAGTTAGTGATAGTAACTCAACACTGTGACTATGCTTAATGCCACTGAACTGTTACACGTAGAAGTGGTTAAAGTTGTAAATAATATGTGTCTATTTACTACAATAAAATTGTTTTAAAAGTAAGAAATTATATCAGAAGAACACTAAAATTCAAAATGCATATGGCCAAACCATTTCTTCCCATAGTTAGAACATGCACATGAAAAGCCACCTCATAATCAGAAGGTTGCTAGGTGACCATGGCAATGGGCCAGGGAGGGGAGGAGAGAAATGCTTAGTAGAAATGGTCTTACCAATGAGTCCATCAGCTCTCCTCCCTTTTATCCATCCCCTCAAAAGCTATGGCTAGGGCAGTGGGACCAGACAACTGGAAACCCCGCTGGTTCCTCCCCAGGCCACAGAGCTTGGATGAGCAGTGCCCATATCCTCTACTGACTTGACTTTTCATGGCTTACAGGGGTGACTGGCCCCACTTCTTCTGACTGGCATGTTTTGTCTTGAATCATGCTCATACTTTCAACAAAATTAAGGTCACCATCCCCAATGCCTGAAAACTTTAAAATGACATTACTTTTGTCTGCTTTGATCTGTTTATGGCTTACTTCATCAGTTATAAGTTCTTGTTTTGGGGAGGAGAGGATGAGTCTCTACAGACCCCTTAACATCAGGAACCACAAGAATCTGCTGATCTCATGGCCTCACACTAAGGAATTAGAGCCATCTGAACCTTTCGCCTGTGCAGAAGAAGGAAGACATCAACGAAAATCATTTAAAGAGCTTTACACGCCACATAATGGATAAAGTGCTGTACAAAGGATTAGGGTAGAATTATTGCCATTAATAAATAAAGATGAAACAACAGGGACAGGCCTAATTTGCTCAGTTCCACTTGATATAGCTTTCAAATCACCCACACCTTGTCCTTTAAGCGGTTTATGATGCTAATGGTTAAGCATTATTCCTGCCATGGGGCACAGAATATTGCACAGAGCCTGGGGAAGGGAGAGCTTGCACAGGGAAATGTTCTCATTCTTGAAGAAATATATGTCCCCCTCAGGAGTTCACATAGAAATACAAAAATTAAATCTAGAGTCATTTCCAGGGCAGTGATGATTTCTTTATACTTGCAGGCAAAGTGTGGTATAATTTACAGCAAGAGGATTTATGCCATCACAACTGAAAAATCTTACTAGAAATATGTTTCCATATGTATTGTCATTTTTATTTAAAATGACATTTTGTAGCCAGGAGCACCAAAGCATAATCTGTGGTTTGAACGTTTAGATGGGTGTTTAAGTTTCTTTTGTACAATGTTTAATATTTTTTATGTTATGTGAATGGGGTGGAGAGTTAATAAGCTTATTTCCTTAACTAATGCTTTATTTTATTTTATTTTTTACTTACAAAATATGTTTATCAATGTGTGCATTGATTTTTACCATGTACATACAGATTTTCACACTAAAATGTTAGCTGTGCCATAACATTTTTGTTCTTTTTAATATTCAAAGTTAATTTCTGATTGACGCAATTCTCTGCAAATGTGTTTAGAGCTGCATAAGAGACTAGAAACTGGGAAACATATTTTTCAGCAAATTTAACTGCATGTGTATTTGGAAATACTAATCTATTTATAAAGCTTTTAATCTGATTGCTTATTACTTGTTATAAAATTTAATATTTCAAATCACATCACACACCTAAATTATTGTTTTGCATTTTATGCAAGACTTTCATCAACATTCTGAATTATTGAATAAATTGTTTGAGTTATCAATAACATTTTTTAAGGTAATTCCTCATTTTTAAAACAGTTTTAGATTTACAGAACAAAACACTGAGTAGAGAGTACAGAGAGTTCCCATAAAAATCCTCCCTTTATAGTATCCCCTAGTATTAATTAATACATTGTATTAGTGTGGTACATTTGTTAAAGTTGATTAAAGTTTCTAGTTTATAATATGGCTCACACTTGGTGTTTTACCGTTGTACTTGTCCACAAATGCATGGTCACACTGTCATAAATAATAGTTTCACTAAAGCCATGAACATCTGTGCACAACCTACTCCTCCCTCCCTGTCCCTCACCCTCAAACCTCCAGCAGTCATTGATCTTTTTATAGTTTTTATACTTTTGCCTTATCCAGAGTGTCATATAGTTGGACTCATTCACTATGTAACGTTTCCAAACTGGCGTTTCCACTTAGCAATATGCATTAAGTTTTCTCCATGTCTGTGGCTTCTGAATAATATTCAATTGTATGGATGACCCACAGCTATCCAACCACATCTTGAAGGACATTTTGGTTGCTACCAGTTTGGGAAATTGTGAATAGAACTGCTATCAACATTCAATGTGCCGGGTTTGGTGTGAACATGTTTTCAACCCCCAAGTGTGATTACTTGATCATATGGTAGGTCTGTATTTAACTTTGTAAGAACTGCCAAACCAAAATCCAAAGTGGATTTCGCATTACCACTAGCAATGACCGAGAGTTCCTGTTGCTCCACATTCTTGCCAGATATGTTACTGTTAGTTTGGGTTTGATTTAGTCATTTTAATAGCTGGGTGGTGTTCAACTAGCACTTTATATAAGTAGAAAGGCCTGACTATAGTATCTGTACTTTATTTTTTTTTAAGATTTATTTATTTATTTATTTAAGAGAGAGAGAGCATGAACAGGGTGAGGGGCAGAGGGAGCGGGAGAGAATCTCAAGCAGACTCCCCACTGAGTGCAGATCCCAACAGGGGGCTCGATCTCACAAACCTGAGATCATGACCTAAGCCAAAACCAGGAGTCAGATACTCAATTGACTGAGCCGCCCAGGCACCCTGGTATCTGTACTTCAAAAAAAAAAAAAAAAAAAGGTTTTTTTATTTGAGTAGAGTTGACATAATGTTGCATTAGTTTCAGGTGGACACCATAGTGATTCAACTTCTCCATATGTTATGCTGTGTTCACCACAAGCCTGTCACATCTGTCACCATACTTTTTAAGGAATAAAGGAAAGGGTGGTTTATTTCAAGTTAAAGTCCTTTGTGATGATCGCAAGTAATTGGTTGTATATAAACATCATGGGAGACAGAGGTTTGGGTGTTTCCATTCACACCTTTTTCAGGTTTTGTAGCCACAGTTCGTTAACAGTTTCATGGATAAGAAAGGCAATGACATGACCCTACAAATAACCATTGATGTTGTTGACAAAAGCTCTTAGAGGACTTAAATCCTATCTGAATACAAGTGGGGAAATGATTGCATGGCCTCTGCTGAGAGTATTGATGACGTTTGACAGTATCATGATTGAGATTATGACCAGGAACCCAAGCACACCTGGATCCTACCCTGCCAGACACCCTTCCTCCAATGGGCTTCCCAAAGATGTTATTTACCAAGAACAACAGCAGATGAAAGTCAGAGAGTATCATGTGATTAACAGCTACTCAACTCTTCCTGATGAGCTGGTGTGAAAATTGTGCTGGAGGTTTGGGGGATCACAGATCTGCAAGTCCACACATCTGCCCACACGTGGCTGGGCCCAGAATGCAAAATGACCACCCAGGTCAGTCCATCTCAGCCTTTCTTTTGTCTTTCCTCTAGGTCAGCTTCATTCTAGATGAGGCTCTCTGCTGGGGAGCCTGCATATTCAGGTGTGCACCCCACCTGCTTAGCAACCACAGAAGAGAGTGTTCTTTCTCCACAGGTCCAATGAATGTCCTGGGATAACTCTGATCTAGTCTGATTTGGATCACACACCCATTCCCAAATCTATCTCTGGACAGGAATATGGAACATGCTTGTGTCTCCACATCAGGAAGTGGGTCAAGCCACACTTAGAGTCACATGGATAGGGAGTGGAGAAAGAACAGTTCCCTAGAAGAAAAAATGGTGTAGTGCCAGCAAAACAATGGGAAAAGGGGGACAGGAAAGACAGCAGGTACCCACTGTACCCCCATATCCAATTCTTGGAAATAACATGCTTAGGCATGCATAAGACAGAGAGGAGAGAGAAATAGAGAGGCATAGTAGGCACCCAGTAAATAGTTGTTGAAGGTATGAGGCTCTTTCTCAGCTCTGGTGCTCAGCCTATACCACTGCATGCATCAGGTTATATATAGCTCACTGCCCATGACTGTCTCCTTCACTTGATCTTGAACATCCGATAGGCGGGGATGTGGTCTTTCCATCTCCAGATACTTCACATGGAAACTGGTCTTAGTAGGTACTCAACAAAGGTTGTGGAATGACTTTTGAAGGAGACATAGAGTCTACATGAAATACCCTTCAAGATGTTTGCCTTAAAACTCAGAAAATGATCCAGGGAAAAGTCAGCAAACCTGAGTTCTCTCTCAAAGTACAAGCCAAAGGACGTCTTAGTACAATGTGACCCTGCATTATTTGGTAGGCTTGTTTTCCTAATGCAACTACACAGTCTGAATAAGGTTTGGGGGGGGAAAAGATGTTATCTTGTGAGCGAGACAGCATGGCTCAGTGGAAGCAGTGCAGGCTTGGGCTTCAGATGGCCTCAAAGCACAACTCCACCACTTAGCAGAACTTGGGGAAATGCCTGAACTTCTGTCACCTTCTGTTTCCTCATGTATAAGGATTTGTAGGCTGTATGTAAAGTTCCTCAGTAAATGTTGGCCTTTCCTGGCCTTGGGAGGGACCCTGTATGACCTCCACATCAGGCTACCGAGGGACCCAAGATGGCACTGGGGAGACCAGTGGCAAAACACGTCTGCAGAAGGAAGCAGCTATTGGAAGCAGGAGTTGGCCATCAGGCTGGGAAGACTTGGTTTCCTGGATTCTCCTTCTCTGTCTACTCTCTTGTTTCTTTATTTTCTGTTTCTTGTGTAATCAGACTCAATGGGTAGCTTAATTCTCACAGAAAGGTGTAATCCCAGGATAAGGAGTCTTTCATTTCAGGGAACACTCTGGTTCATCAGTTTACAGATGAACTGGAGTTACAGATGAACCAGGTGTTCCTTGTTAACCTTCTCCTCTCTGTTTACGCTGATGACAGTCCATCTGCCACCCAACCTGTGAAAATTCTGTCATATTTCCAGGACAATTCTCTGCTCTGCCCCATCTGTCTTTAAGAGGGATTCATTATATCTTTAAATCAGGCAATTTAATGAGGAAAGAGGAATCTAACAACCAAGTAATTCTATGGGGAGGAAAACCGAAACAAAACAAAATCAATTGGTGGACTAAACTGGTTGGAACTTTCATCTCACAAAACAAAACCAGTTGCTCCATTTGTTAATGACTCATGTTCATGTTAAACTCCACCTAAGTTCCTTGCCTTTTTTGATCACTTCCTGGGTGTGTCGCCCCCCCACTCTATCTATGCTTTCAATTCAGTCTCATCATCATAGCTGTTTTTTCTCTTATTAGCTTACATGGCTTCACTCCTTTATTTTCTCATGCCTAATTGGATTTTTTCCATTTTTTTCCCAGTTAGTTTTGTGCTCCTTCCATGAGTCATATTTCTGAGCATAAATGAGTAGGAAACGAGGACTTTGGTAGATAACCATTGTTTGCATGGATGGAAGCACTATCCTAGGTGTTGGGGCAGAGGAGGACATTGAAAATAGAATCAGGAGATCAATGGACTTAATTGCCACAAGGAAAACCAGGTTCCAGGAGTGTGATCAAGGCACAGATGTAGGGGGTTTGCGAGTGGATGGAAAATGTTTCAAAAGGGAGTGGCCCTCAGCTGCTATTCCTTCCCACAGCTATTGGTCTTAGCTGGAGGAAGAACTATGTTGGAATGGACAGGGCATGTGACTACAATTCCAGTGAATTGCCACAAGCAAATCAAGGTACTATTTGAGAGTTCTGGTCGGGCAGAGGAAGGTTGTTTCATTCCCTTAGGCAGGACCCAGGATGGACAGAGCCCAAAAGGTGCACCCAAAGCACATGGCAGTTTTTCTCAGAGTTACCAGGCTAGCTGTCTCAGTTTCACGAAGCTGGACCGAAAGATCTCCAGGACTTCTCTGTTAGAAGTGAGGTCACTGCAGACATTCAGTTGATGTTATTTACGGTGGCTGCAGCCCCCTCCACCTTGTAAAGAGGGCAAGCAGTCTTCTCTTCCATCTGATTAAGTGTCTGTTTGCACAGCATGATCCTAAATAGGAGACAGGCTAAGAAAGCTTGAGCAGACCCTTTTGCTGGAGCAGACCTGTTCAGAACTTATAACTATGACTCTCCAGGACTTTTTCATTATCATCATCTCTTCTCCTACATTTACAGAGCATGCATAAAGTGGTAAGTCCTGTACAAAGTGCAGAGAAGACTTAAATTTTCAGTTCTATTGGTTTATCCATTAAAATGGCCACCATATTGGCATATAGTGTGCAAATGTTCCTATATTATCCATTAACAGGAGCTGCTGTGACTGGAGGGCACCCCTGACCTAGAGATAGCAGGTGATAAGTGCCAACCAACCAACAGCAGGAAAAGCAGGATACAGAGGACTTTCTTCCATGGGGCATACATGGAATGGACTATAGATCCCACCACACAAAATAGACTTTTCCTTTGGGTAAAACCAAACTTGCTTTCCAAGAAGTAATAGTTTAGACCCAGGCCAGGAGCTTGACCTGAAGCAAAAATGTTGTCTGTTTAGGTGGGGGAACCAATTGCTCTCAAGGGGACAGGTCTTCTGCCCAAGGTTAAAATTTACCTGTGCAGAGATGCAGCATATATTCCTCCACAGCTGAACTCAACATATTCATGAGCCCCCATTTCTTCTGGTAGCAGAGACAAAATAATCTTGACTCTTCCAGGCTGCTCAGTCACTTCTGGGCAAATGCTCAAACAATTCAAAGTTGTGATACTTAATCAACAGCTGCATATCATAAGACCTGTTTTGACATGAGAATACACTATTTTCTAAGAGATCTACTACACCATCAGGCAGTCTTTGCACAACTGTACACACTCCAGCAGGGATGGAAGCACTGAGTGACACGCTTGGGTGGGGCTGAGAAGGCTGCCTTGCAGAAGCTCACACACTGAAAGAAAGAAGCAGAAGGATCAGAAGGAGGTAGTAGTCTAGATATGGAGTAGAATTAGAGTTGTTTCCCTTAATTTACCACAAAAAAATCATTAAGTGCAAAGATTGGCATCTTCTAAACTTATTAAAGAAAAAAGTAAACCAAGTTTCCTTAAACAAGAAGTGAATGTATACATTCTAGAAGAATACCAAGGATGGGAATCAGCTCAGTTTAGGAGGTGATCTGAAAACTTTTAGAACAAGTATATTGATTCTGAGACTCTTGCTGGAAATGACAAAGATGCTGATCGGCAATGTCCAGGATGACTTGTCCTCCCAGGAGCCCTCTGATCAGGTTTCCTCTTCCAGTGTCAGAGAGAAACACCATCAAAGGGCTGGGCTTTGTTCTCCCAGTTCTGGTGGGGAGCCAGGGAAGATCGCACAGCAGGAAGGACACTAGACTCAGAGCCATGAAACTACTTCTGTGGTCAGGACATACAGCATCTTTGTGGCCATAGTCTACAGTTTAGAGTGAAGGGCAGAGTAAAATTAAGAGGAGTGGGGAATCTCAAAAGAAAGCAAGTTTAAACTGTAACAAGCTAGAACTTTATGCTGAACATAACAGGAAGCCATTAAAGGGGTTCCATGGGGGCAACAATGGATCAGATTTGGGTATTGTGAGTCTCCTGCAAAAGAGGACAAAATAATGGAAAAAGGAGATTCTTTCCCAAGGATTTTTAGTGGAGGATAAAAAGGCTTAAATTTCCAGTTGGATATGGGGGTAGGATGGAAAAGGGGGCATCAAGTGTGGTCCACTTTTCCTGGTGTGTATAGGACATGGCATGATGCCATGCACTGAAATGGGGCATGGATGGCTGAGTAAGTTGAGGGGGTAGAGAGGGAAAAGGGGAGATGAGCTCAGCTGCGGAAATGGGGGGTGGAGGCGGAGAAGGAGCACCACTTGTGGCCCAAGCTCCCTTTCCCCGTAATGTGTACATGGGAGGCGGTGGGGCAGGGATGGGTTGTTTTGTAAGCAACAATTTCAGTCCCTTGTTACTTTTCTGCTCTACTGGCTCTTCCCTCCCCAAGGGAGCTGGAGTGGAAATATGGAGTTCATAGAGCCGTATTCACTAGTGGGCAGAGTCACGGTGCCTCAAAGGCAGGGTTCTTCTCCTCCTCATGCAGAGGAGGCCTTCTGTTTGCCCGTTGCCCTCGCTCCTGTCTCCTTGAAGCTAACCTCCTGGGAATGCCTGTATCCAGGCGTGTGCACCAGAATGCCAAGGATGGATCCACACAGCATAGGGACCTTATTTAGTTTTAACAGTTACAAATGTATTCATTTTTGTTTCAAACTGGATGGCTCAAAACAACTGAAATTATTCTCTCAGTTCTGGAGGCCAGAAGTCTGAAATCAGGATCCACTGGGCCATAATCAAGCTGTCAGCAGGGCTGTGCGCCAGGGGTTTTAGGGGAGAGTCTGTTCCTAGCTTCTTCCACCCTCTGGCGGCCGTCAGCATTCCCTGACTTGTGGCCACATCACAGCAATTACAAGGCCAGCATCTTTGAATCTCTCTCTCGGCCCTGTCTTCAGGTCACCTTCTCCTCTGTGACTCGTCCAACCTTGCTCTACCTCCTTCTTATAGAGAATGCATGTGATGGCATTTAGGACCTTCCTGGATAATCCAGGCGAATCTGCCTGTCTCAGGATCCTTAATTTAATGGCATCTGCAAGGACGTTTTTCTGCCATATAAGGTCCCATTCACAGGTTCCAGAAATCAGGACACAGACGTCTCTTAGGGAGCCATTTTCCAGTCTCCCCCAAAACCCATACTCTAAGCACAGGTTAAACCTGTGTCCCCATCAAAGTTTCCCAGAAGCCACACATCTGAGTGGGCTCCAGGCACTTGTCTAGCCCTTAATATAATATTTTGGTCTCTATTTGGAAAGCACCCTTTGTGTATATACTACATTGACCAGAATCCTAGAAGGAAGGAAGAGTCTCAGGTCTGGAATTCTTTTTCTAATCTCTTTGACTGAACCACAGAAAATTCTATCTATTAAAAGCAGCCACTGGCTGTGAATGAAGCTGGTGTTGAGAACTTTCAGATCATTGATACTTTCCTAAGATCTGTATAATAAGAACCGATAACTTAAAGACCATTTCTAGGATTGTTTTCAAATTACAAATCAGTTCAAACTTTCACTCCACTGGTCTAGAAATGAATTTTTCCAGAACAAGGCCCTTCTGTATTCTGAGGGCTACATTCGGTCCAGAAACAAACTTGCCCTAATTAGGTTAGAAAAGAATTCCGACTAGGTTTACTACAAAGAGCAAGGCAACAGTTATGGAAGAGCCAAGGCAAACTTCAATTATGCACAGTCTTTTTGGAGTTCCGTGAAAGCCAGGCGACAGACGAAGGCTGCTAGTCAGAAATTCTTTGCTAGTGATATTCTCACTGCCAACTCTTTCCACTTGTTGTGAAACTTTGTCCTACCTCACTGACTTCCTGACTTCTGGGGCACACATCTTAGTGTCTCTGTTTGGAGTTAGTAGGACAATCGCTTGTGACATCTCTTTGCCTCATACCCTTCCATCAGAGAATTGCCAGTCAACCAGGCCAATGCTCTTTAGTTTTTATTTTTGCCCTTGGTCTGAATTTTAAGGGGTAAAAAATGCTGAACATAAAATTCACCATCTTAACCATTTCTAAGTGTACAATTCAGTAGTGTTAAGTATATTCACACTGTTGTGCAACCAATCTCCAGAACTTTTTCCTCTTGTAAAACTAAAACTGTACCAATTAAACAGCAACTCCTCACTCTGACCCCCTCCCCTCACCCCTGGCAACCACCACTCTACTTTCTGTCTCTATGATTTGATTATTCTAGTACCTCATTTGCGTGGAATCAGTATTTGTCCTTTTGTGACGGGCTTATTTCATTCGGCACCATGTCATCAAGGTTCATCCACTCAATCATATGTCAGCACTTCCTTCCTTTTTAAGCTGAATAACATTCCATTATATGGATAGACCACATTTTGTTTATCCATTCATTCATCCATCCATGGTTGCTTCTATCTCTTGCCTATTGTGAATAGTGCTGCCATAAACACACGTGGACACACATCTATTTGCGTTCCTGTGTTCAGTTCATTTAAGTACTTATTTAAAAGTAGAATTGCTAGATCATACGGTAACTCTGTTTAATTTTTTGAAGATCTGACAGACAGTTTCCCACAGACGCTTCACCATTTTACATTCCCACCAACCTTGTCCAGGGGTTCCAATTTTACCACATCATCTCCAACATTCATTATTCTCTGGGGTTTGTTGTGTTTTGTTTCGTCTTGATAGTCGCCATCCTATTGAGTTCGAGGTGATACCTCATTGTTGTTTGGATTTGCATTTTCTTTATGATCAGTGATATCAGCATCTTTTCATGTGCTTATTGCCATTTGTATATCATCTTTGGAGAAATGTCTGTTCAAATCCTTTGCCTATCCTTTAACTGGGTTACTTGGAGTCTTTTTGTTGTTGGGTTGTAGTCATTTATATATTATCAGGCATATGATTTGTAGATATTTTGTTTCATACTTAGATTGCGTTTCATTCTGTGGAATGTGTCCTTTGATGCACGGAAGTTTGATTTTGGTCTAATTTGTCTGGTTTTACTTTTGTTTCTTGTGCTTCTGGTGTCCAGACAGTGCTTTCTTTTAAAACTTCATTTTTTTAGAGAACTTTTGAGTTCACAGCAAAACAGAGATTTCCCACCTACCTCCTGCTCCCACACATGCACAGATTTTCCCAGTATCCACAAGCCCCTCCAGAATGGTATATTTGTTAAAATTGATAAATCTACATTGAAACATCATAATCTCCCCAAGTCTATAGTTTACATTAGAGTTCACTCTTGGTGTTGTACATTTTATGGGTTTTACAAAATGTGTAATGACATGTATCCATCATTTAGTATCTTACAGGGTATTTTTTAGCACCCTAAAAATCCTCTGTGCTCCACCTCTCCATCTCTCCCCACTCTGCTAACCCCTGGCAGCCACTGATCTTTTTACTGTCTCCATAGATTTGCCTTTCCCACAGTGCCGTATATTAGGAATCATAAAGTATGTAGCTTTTTCAGGTTGGCTTCTTTCACTTATCAATATGCATTGAAGTTTCCTCTGTCTGTTTGCATGGCTTGATGGCTCACTTCTTTTTTTTTTTTTTTAAGATTTTATTTATTTAATTGAGAGAGAGAGAATGAGAGATAGAGGGCATGAGAGGGAAGAGGGTCAGAGGGAGAAGCAGACTCCCTGCCGAGCAGGGAGCCCGATGTGGGACTCGATACCGGGACTCCAGGATCATGACCTGAGCTGAAGGCAGTCACTTAACCAACTGAGCCACCCAGGCACCCCTGCTCACTTCTTTTTAATGCTGAATAATATTCCATTGTCTGGATGTAGCCCAGCTTACTAATCCATTCCCCTCCTGAAGGACATCTTGGTTGCTTCCAATGTTGGTGATTATAAATAAAGCTGCTATAAACATCCATGTATAGGTCTTTGTAGACCTAAGTCGTCAACTCCTTTGGATAATTACCAAGGAACAAGAATTCTGGATCCTATAATTGTTTGTATTTCTTTAGTGTTGGTTGTGATCTCTCCTCTTTCATTCATGATTTTATATATTTGGGTCCTTTCTTTTTTCTTTTTGATTAAGTCTGGCCAGGGGTTTATCAATCAGAAGACATGAATAGACATTTCTGCAAAGAAGACATCCAAATGGCCAACAGACTCATGAAAAAGTGCTCAACATCACTCGGCATCAGGGAAATCCAAATCAAAACCTCAATGAGATATCACCTCACACCAGTCAGAATGGCTAAAATTAACAAGTCAAGAAACGATAGATGTTGGCGGGGATGCGGAGAAAGGGGAACCCTCCTACACTGTGGTGGGAATGCAAGTTGGTGCAGCCACTCTGGAAAACTGTATGGAGGTTCCTCAAAAAGTTGAAAATAGAGCTACCCTAGGACCCAGCAATTGCACTACTGGGTATTTACCCCAAAGATACAAATGTAGGGATCCGAAGGGGTAAGTGTACCATGATGTTTATAGCAGTAATTTCCACAATAGCCAAACTGTGGAAAGAGCCAAGATGTCCATTGACAGATGAATGGATGTCCCGAGACAGGGACAGAGGGACAGAGGGATAGGGGTCTGGGAGTTAACGTGCAGCACCCAGAGAGGGGGCATTGAATAGGGGAGGTCAGCGGGTGGTCTGTGGACACTGAGTACGAGCCTCAGGAGCCCGACGCGGTCTCTGAGCAGGGCGAGGGAGGAGGTGGGATAATGGGCCTGGAAAAGACACAGGGGCAGAGACAACAAACATGACGGATTAAACGCCAGGATGTTCTCTCCTGTGCTTGGCTAGCATAAGTGTAAACAGCCCAAGGGAGGGTGAGGAAGTCTCCCCCCCATCCAATGAATGATTCTGAAATTCCTGTCAACAGTGGACAGTGGGAAATCACAACATGTTTAGTAAGATTTGGAAAAATGGAACATGGTGACATTTCATACACTCCAGAAGTGAGGAGCACTTCATACCCAGCTGTGTTAGTCATGGCTCTCCAGAGAAATAGAACCAAGAGCATACACATAGATACAGAAGAAGAGATTTATCATGCGGGTTGGCTTTTGTGATTATGGGACCTGCGATACACCACCATCTGCCGTCCGTGGTAAGCTGGAGAGCCAACAAAGCACGTTGTATAATTCAGTCCAAATCCAAAGGCCTGAGAACCAGGAGCTCTGATGTCCAAGGACAGAAGACAGATGTCCCAGCTCAAGAAGAGCGAGAGCATTCACCCTTCCGCCACTTTTTCGTTCTATTCCGGGCTCTCAAAGGATTGGATGTCCACCCACACTGGACAGGGCAGATCTTCTTTACCTAGTCTGATTCAAATGCTAATCTCTTCTGGAAACACCCTCATAGACGCATTCAGAAATAATGTTTTACCAGTTGTCTGGGCATCCCTTAGCCCAGTCAAGCTGACACATCAGTATAATGTTAGTGAACTGTAGGGAGTGTGTTAATAGATACAACCTTTTTGAAGATCAGTGTGACATTACATATTAAGTGTCTTTTTTTTTTTTTTAAGATTTTATTTATTTGACAGAGAGAGACAGCGAGAGCAGGAACACAAGCAGGGGGAGTGGGAGAGGGAGAAGCAGGCTTCCCGCCGAGCAGGGAGCCCGATGCGGGACTCGATCCCAGGACCCTGGGATCATGACCTGAGCTGAAGGCAGACGCTTAACGACTGAGCCACCCAGGCGCCCCACATATTAAGTGTCTTAAAAATGTTCAAGCCCTTTGACCCTGTAACAATCCCAATGTCAGGAACCTAGCCCAAGGACACAACTTCACAAAGCTTATTCACAAAGATTTCTGTTGATTGTTTATAACAGGAGAAAACAGGAGATGACTTAAGTGGCCAGTGTAGGGAAACCATGGTCTTTGTCCTCGTATTTCTGCCTCAGTGACTAAAACAGTCATGTCTTCCTGGGGAAGGTTTAGGGACCACACTCCTGCACTCTATCCCACACTCCCTAACAACCATGGGGAGGGGTGTGACTTATGGGACGGTGAGAAATGGTAACCCGTGGGTTGTCTGCCATCTGCCGGGACCACCCAGGTGGCAGCCCACCACGCCTTCTAGTGCAAGCAGATGGCTGTACCAAGTCTAGATTTGCAGGCCCAGCCTTCCTCTGATCAGATTTAAGGAAGAAACCTTGGTTTGGGGCTTCATTTTTACGCAGCACTTGAACATCTGGCTTCACCAGTAATAAAGTGGACTCTGTATTTTAATTCCTCCCTGATGCTTGTCCTTCATGGGATAGTGGTGAGGAGTGGCTGTGCTCATCCCAGAGCATGCCCACCCATGGTTCATTGAGAATAGTCATAGAAGGGGGGGGGGGGTCCTGGAAACCAGTGTCAGAGGGCAGGAGGGGGCCTCTTGAAGAAGCCCCAGCAGCTGGTGCAGGCTGCCTCACAGCTGCTTCTAATACTCAGGGGCCATGTAAACAGGCTTTATAACACAAGTGGGCCGGCCTGGGCAACTATGGCGTGACTGGAGTGTGACATTTGAGTCACTGGGAGGCTTTGGCTGGCGTCATCCAGGCCTGGCCATATGGCCCTTTGTGAGTGTGACCCATACAAGCAGAGCTTGAACTCTGGATTTACCGAAATAGCCTGAGACAGGTATTGAATTATCGGAGAAAGAGAGTTTTTCTCCTGGACCATGTGAAAGATATAAATCTTGGTCCACAAATGCATCTGCTCAAGAATTATAACTTATTTTCTGTAATACCATCATTTCGAACTCCATGGCTCCTTGGGTTCCTGAGATTTCCATTGTATTCCTGGCACCTTGGGTCTTACATGGTGCTGAGGAGTGGAGGGGGAGAGAACATTTGGTCCTTGGTCGGAAGTCCACACAGGTGACCATTGAGACATCCACTGCCTCTGTCTATGTGGCTCCATTCTGATTTGGTGGCTATCTCAAAGTGCTGTTTTTTGAAAAATGAACAGTGGTTATGCCTAGACTGATTAGAAAAGGTGGGGTAAGTAAATTTCTTTTGAGAGAGAGTCAGCGAGCAGGGGACGGGGCGGGGGGGGGGGGAGAATCTTAAGCAGGCTCCATGCCCAGTAGAGCCCATTGCAGGGCTCCATCTCACAACCCTGAGATCATGACCTGAGCCGAAATCAAGAGTCGGATGCTTAACCAACGGAGTCACCCAGGCGCCCCTAGGGATAAGTCAATTTTTGCCCATTCTGAAGTAGTAGAGTACCACAGTTAAGCCAACTGAGTTTTCTCTGAACGAGGAGATCTTGACAACAGCCACAGCCTGACCTGTACCTCGGGAAGACAAATCAAGAACCCCTTCCTTCTTGCCTCCCCTTCCCCATATCCCATCCAGTCCCCACCGCAGTGACAGGCTAGGTGGGGGCATCTGCATTGTCCACCGTACTGAGTCTGGGACAACTGTGGTAGCACTGGGTTTACTTGGGTTTTCTAAGTTCTGTGGGCCTGGGGCTGGTAATATACTGGTTGTCCCACTGACTCCTTGAAAAAGTGGGCTATAGAAGAAATTTGGGGTTGGATCAGTTTGCTTAAGGAGTGACACCTGTTCTAATGAGACCTTAGGCTTCAGCTTCTGGAGAAAACCCAGGCTCCTGACTGAGATCCTGCTCAAACAGGGGAGGTCAAGATATTAGGGAGGGAAGAATTTTGGATTTGAATTCTCTTGGCTTTTCATTTAGGTGATTTCATATTTGGACTTCCATAATGAAATTCTTGTTGAGAATCTAATTACTGGAGGGGGTTTTGGCAAAATTGGAAACTTTATACTACTGACATTTGGGGGGTATTTTATGCTATTAGTTGGGCTTGTTGTAAAACGCAGTGTCTTTCCAACATTTTTCTTGAATTAGAACATGCAGCAGGGAAATGCATTACACATCCCGGCCCTGTAACTGAAGCACAATTTTTACAAAATAAAAACCTCTCAGCTGGGGTTCCCATGAAAGCAGAGCCTGCGACAAAGGCTTGAGTGTGTAGGCAGTTTATTCGGAAAGTGACATTAGGAAGGAGTGGGCAGCAAGGGAGCAAAACTGAGAAGAGCCAACACAGGCACGCGGGACCGCGGCCACCGTCGCCATGGTGACCGCAGCTCAGTCTCCCAAGACCTGCTCCGAAGCTGAAGGAATTCGGCTCACACGGGCTTTGTTGGGGGATGGATGCTTGCCCCACAGTGAGCTCCACGGTGTCCTTTGGGTGTTGACCCCCCCGCCCCCCCACCCCGCGCCAGGGTGCCCTGTTGAGTGGCACCTCTGTGGCCCTGATCAAAAGGGCATCAGGGGCTGGAGTAAGGGGTCGAATGGGAAAGATCTGCAGTGGCCACGAGAGGTGTTCAATCAAGATACTTATCCTTACCAAGTGCAATACCGCATCCCATGCTAGTTCTCTCTCACACGCACACACACACTCCAGCTGAGGCCCACTAAGCGGTGGTTCTCAAAGTGTGGCCTGGAGACCCTGTTTCAGGGGGTCTGTAAGGTCAAAACCAATTTCATAAAACCATTAAGATGCTGCTTCTCTTTTCCGCTCTCATTCTCTCACAAGGGTGCTGTGGTTCTCCAGACGTGCGGACTGAATACAGAAGCAGATAGGAGAACCCAGCTGTCTTCCAGTAACCCAGACATTTAAAGAGGTTTGCAAAAATGTAAAACAATTCTACTGGTCTCACCGCTAAATTTGTTTTAGAAAATTGTTATTTTTCATAAAATGTTATTTAAATATATAAAGTATAATGGGTTTAGTATTTATAAAGATGTTTTTAAAATTCCTATTTCTTTTTTTAAAGATTTTATTTATTTATTTGAGAGAAAGAGAATGAGAAACAGAGAGCACGAGAGGGAAGAGGGTCAGAGGGAGAAGCAGACCCCCCGCTGAGCAGGGAGCCCGATGCGGGGCTCGATCCCGGGACTCCAGGATCATGACCTGAGCCGAAGGCAGTCGCTTAACCAACTGAGCCACCCAGGCGCCCCTAAAATTCCTATTTTAATTTCTAAGTATAATCCACATATATGAAAGCTCTTTGGGAACACTCTTTATGAGTGTAAGGGGGTCCTGAGATTTTAAAAAATGGTGCGAATCGCTACATTAAACTGACCAAGACCCTGGGAAGAATTGCAGCCCATAATCTGAGAAACACTGACATAATCTCTTACGAGCGGTAGGGACACTGTGGTTGGGAAACAGAATGAAAAGCTAATAGGAGGCCTGAGGTGAGGTGGGGTACTGGAGTAATTAAGGGCCTTTTTCTGACCCATTTCAAAATCTTTTTAGGCCTATCATTGGCCTGAGGGGAATACAAAGGGACGATGCTGATCTGGGAAGGAGTCTCACAAAGGTGAAAGGACTGCTCTGATAAGGACCCATTCTTCCAAAGAAACTGCCCCTCCGGGTTGACCACAGGTTGTTAAAGCCAATGGATTAAGGCAGGCAGTTCTCAGTCCTGGCTGCAAGTTGTTCAGTGTCCAGGAGTCATTAAAAGCTACCCCTCCTTGGGCCCCACTCCAGACCAATGAATTAAAATTTCTAGGGATGGGGCTTAGGCATCTTTACCTTTTTATTGATGTTATATCAAGGGAACAGATCTTGGGTGGGGGGATGTGTGGAACATCTAAAGGGGATTAGGAGGTACAAACTTCTTACAAAATAAGCCACAGAGATGTAATGTCCAGCATAGGGAATATAGGCAATAACACTGCAATCACTTTATATGGTGACAGATGGTAACTAGTCCCATTGTGGTGAGCATTTGGTAATGTATAAAAATATCAAACGGCTACCTTGTACACCTGAAATTAAGATAGTATGTCAACTATGATTCAATTTTAAAAAGCACAAGTTAAATGATATTAACAGTATGCTTCTGTTATAGCCAGGTAACTATAACCCAGATCAAGATGCAGGGCATTTTTAACCTCCCAACGGGTTCCCTCATGCCTCTCCTGGTTAATACTCCTATTGTATAGTTATCACCAAAGGTTCGTTTTTCCTGATTTTGAGTTTCATATAAATGGTATTATACACTATATATTCTTTTATGTCTGTTTTTTTCCCCAGCGTGTGTGTGATATTCATTCATGTAGTTAGGTAGAGCAGTGATTTGTTCTTGTTTGCATGGCTGTGTGGTTTTCCACCATATATTTATTTTTTAAAGATTTTATTTACTTATTTGACAGAGAGAGACACAGCGAGAGGGAACACAAGCAGGGGGAGTGGGAGAGGGAGAAGCAGGCTTCCCGCCGAGCAGGGAGCCCGATGCAGGGCTCGATCCCAGGACCCTGGGTTCATTACCTGAGCCGAAGGCAGACACTTAATGACTGAGCCTCCCAGGTGCCCCAGTTTTCCACTGTATAAACAGATATTTTTTGTTTATTTACCGTTCTACCCTGGATGGAGCCAACTGGTCCTCTCAAACTGAAGTGTGGAGACATGCTCTTACCCTAGAAATACAGGAGCTGGGACAAACGACAGACTAGAAATAGCAGATTCATGTCACCTGTCTTATGCTTACAAGGCAGGGATATGGTTATGAAAAATGGAAGCCCTGGTTTTCTCAACTATTTAAAATTAATAGTTTCTTTTTCTTCTTTTTACAGGAGGTATAGTTAAATTTGCACAAAAATGTGTGGCTCCATTCCTGTACAGAGACTTTGGGTGTCAAAAGTTAGAAGGCCTCGAATGCTTGAGGAGTTGAGATTTGGTCCCACTGGCCAACTGTTAGTACACTCTTGCTAAGTTACATATGGTCTGTTTTTGTTTTGTTTTTTGTTTTTAAAGATTTTTTATTTATTTATTTGACAGAGAGAGAGAGCACAGGCAGGGGAAGCTGCAGGCAGACAGGGAGATGCAGGCTTCCCGCTGAGCAGGGAGCCCAATGCGGGGCTCGATCCCAGGACCCCGGGATCATGACCTGAGCCGAAGGCAGACACTTAACAACTGAGCCATGCAGGCACCCCGTATGGTTTTTAAAACTTATTTCTATCCAAGCTTCTCAATCTCACATGGACACAACTAGATATTAACAAGGAGGAGTCACTCAAACGAATTCATATACTGAATCCTCCAACCCCCTCAATTTCCCCAAATACTGTCTGATTCAGTAAAAAGCATAACTATCTACAAGGCTCATCGATCCAGAGACCCCAGGAATGCCCCACGATCACAACTTCTCTCAGCAGCCGCCCACTCCGCACAACCAGATCCACACACCCTGTCCGTCAGCTGTGTCTCCGACAAAGGCTGCAGAGCGACCCGCTCATCCCCAGCACCACTGCCACCACTTAGAGCGGCCCCCCTCACATCCATACTCCTGCCCCACCCCCAACTCTCCCTCCTGAATCCATCCTCTATCCACCAGCCTGAGCAACTTTTTCAAGACATGCACTGGGCCAGGTCATGCCTTTCCTCAAAGCCTCCCTCTAGCTCAGAATCTAAAGGGCCTCCAACTCATCACACTGATACTTAATTCCAGACTTCCCAAGCTGGCTTACAAAGCCCCCTGCAGCAGTGCGATGGTGCTGGGCCTCTCCAGGCTCCCCTGAGACCACACTCCCCGGGGCAGTGTGCTCGAGGCCCCCTGCTGGGCTTCTGTCCACACTGAGCTCCTTCCCACCTGGAGGTCTCTGCCCCCCGCTGCTTCTTACCGGCAAGCTCTCCAACATTCCCAATCCTTCGGATGGGCTCCTGGCTTTTGCTAATCACATTTCCACCTCAACTGCCTCTCTCTGAACAGCCTTCCCGGACCACCCACGCTAAAATAGTCATCCCTTTACTTTCTAGAACATTATACTATCTTAATTCTCTGCATAGCACTCGTCAAATAATATTTGCTTATTTGCTTAGTCTGTCTCAATCTGCTTCTGAAATGTAGGCTCTTTCAGAAAGAATCTTATCATTGCTATATCTAGAAAAATACCTGGTATGTAGTAAGTACTCAACAAATGTTTCTTTCTTAGACACAAATATGATGCAAGAACACACAAATTCAATGTACCCCTCTCCCAAATCTAAGAGTTTGAATTCTGGGCCTCTAAGAAAAAAAACAGCAGGAAGGATATATCTGCCATTTAAAAATCATAACATGAATGCTTCTCTGGAGGGACTTCTTGTTTTTACTGATACTTATTTTTGTCTGCTATCTGGTAATGCAGTATTTTATTTATTCTGTTAATAACTAATACTCAAGAACTTTTATAATATTAATATAACTTAATCTAAAAGAACAACTTACTTTGTTTACATTTCAATAATGGGTACGAGAGAGTCAAAATAATTATGGTCAAAATTATTATATAAAAAATTATAGTAAATGCTCAGTGTTAGTCTACATACAATTTAGTTTTTGGCATAAAGTTATTTAGTTGCCAGGAAGAACATTTGGTTTACTTCACTAATAGGAATATCTCTTAATGCTGGGATGGCCTCTTCTTGGTATTTCTTCTGCTGTTGATTTTTAGCATAGTTATCTGTAAGAAGAGGACAAAAAGCTCTGTTTACCCAAGCAATTTCTTCTACCATTTCTTTTTTTAAATATTTTATTTATTTATTTGACAGAGAGAGACACAGTGAGAGAGGGAACACAAGCAGGGGGAGTGAGAGAGGGAGAAGCAGGCTTCCCGCGGAGCAGGGAGACTGATGCGGGGCTCGATCCCAGTACCCTGGGATCATGACCGGAGCTGAAGGCAGACATTTAACCAACTGAGCCACCCAGGAGCCCCTCTTTTACCATTTCTGTGGTTTACGGAGATCCACTGCATAGTTTACTAGGCTAATATTGGCATAATGACAAATACCGTGTTTAACATAATTAAAAGACTTCTTAAATTAAAAGACTACTTAAATTCTCTCTTTAGAAGAACTGTCCCAATTCGAATAAAAATCAGGAAGGTATTTTCTGCATCTCTAGGATAAGAAATATTTCATTCATTCAACTCTACAATGATGATTAAAGTCCCATCTGCACATTTCTCATAGGGACAGAATTATATGAAGGCTTAGAAAATATATTTAATCCGACACCCCAAACTATTAAATCACTTGGTACAATCATTCATGCAAACTTAACAATGTCCCCTCATTGCACAAATTATCTATCTGCTGTAATTTTAGGCAAGAAGACAGGGAATACAGTAGCTTATCAGAAAGAAATATAAAGGGGCGCCTGGGTGGCTCAGTTGGTTGAGCAACTGCCTTCGGCTCAGGTCATGATCCTGGAGTCCCGGGATCGAGTCCCGCGTCGGGCTTCCTGATCAGCGGGGAGTCTGCTTCTCTCTCTGACCCTCCCCCCTCTCATGCTCTCTATCTCATTCTCTCTAATAAATAAATAAAATCTTTAAAAAAAAAAAAAGAAAGAAATATAAAAATACTAGAACTGGTTTTCAAAAGACATTGTATAAGCTCATGAAAAAAGGCTTTCAAAAGTTAAAAATCATACCAAGCAACTTAAAAAACCCCTTCACCTCCGAGAATCTAAGCAAGGTCAGGAATTTATTTTAATTTTTAGACTTAGGGGAATTAAAAAAAAAACTACAAAAACATGCCGTGGCTCTTCTAACTACATAATTGGGGTCAGGTGTATACAAGGATCCTGAGGAACATGCACACTCTCAAATCCCTCTACTGAACAAGGTCTGCATGGACCTATTTGCCATTGTTTGATCAACACTGCCTGTTTAGGGTAAAATATGGTTTTCTCAGGCACAGTTGCTAAGGAACATATTATATACTTGTGGTCTTTATGGGAAAATATACCTGATGACTGGTGCCATAAATAGCATATTCATCAGAATTTATTTCTGCCACATAAACATATCCTCTGGTATAACTTTGTATTTATTTCTCCTAGGTTCTTTTTCTTGTGCTGACATGTGTCACCTACTACAGCCTATTCTTAGTTGCTTTTCTTGATAAAACAGCTAATACCTTGCTCCTCCCTCCCCCAGCACTTCCCTTTGATATACATTTACCTGTGATTGTATGAATGGAGTTGAGTGGAGAGGTACTCATCATGTTTATTCCAAATAAGAGTACATAACCAATTACTACAGTAATGAGGAAGTAGACGGGCAATGCAACTGCCCAGTATCTGTAGAAGAAAATATTAAAGAAAATATTAAACTGCTATAAAGTCATCATTCTCAAGAGTCCTTCACCGAGTTAACATGCTTTTTAAATCTGATTTTTTTATTAAAATAATACATGTATATAAAAGAGCCAAATCGTTCTACAAGGCCTGTAATGAAAAGCTGCAATCCTGCATCGTTCCCTACCGTAGCACCATGGAAAAAGTGGAAACTAAGTCAGTTACCTCTCACCTGTCTGCAATCCATTTCCTTGAATTCTTTTGATACTTCTTATCTGCTATCCCATTATTTGTTCCTGTGGGTTTACACCTTAAACATTTTTCTTGGGGCGCCTGGGTGGCTCAGTCGTTAACCATCTGCCTTTGGCTCAGGTCATGATCCCAGGGTCCTGGGATCGAGCCCCGCATCGGGCTCCCTGCTCAGCTGGAAGCCTGCTTCTCCCTCTCCCACTCCCCCTGCTTCTGTTCCCTCTCTCGCTGTGTCTCTCTCTGTCAAATAAATAAATAAAAAATCTTTAAAAAAAAAACAAGAAAACCCCACATTTTTCTTGTATAGTGTTATCTTAGCAAGATGTTAGAAGGAAATAGAGACAATGATGTGTGTTCATCCTGCCATCTTGAATTAGAGGTGTATTAATAATCTCTGAAAAGCTTTAAATTTCATTATGGCTATTTATGGATCTTAAAAGGATAAATATTTACAATTTGGGTAGTCTTAAGGAAAAACTATGATCCTTAAAAACAGTATTAATACATTTTTATTTAAGAAAAACATTAAACTTACTTTTGGGGCCAATAGGTTAATCCTAAGGAGTTTAGCCAAGATTCAGGAATAAATGCCCACACTAGATACAGGACTGCAGAGAGGAACAGAAACAAGAAAAAAGAGAAGTCATTTAAGCATGCATCTAGTTTATCAAGGTTCAGATAAAACACCTGGTACGCCTGGTGGCTCAGTCAGTTAAGCGTCCAATTCTTGATTTAGGCTCAGATCATGATCTCAGGGTTGTGGGATGGAGCCCCTATCAGGTTCTGTGCCCACCACAGAGTCTACTTAAGATTCTCTTTTTCCCTATCCCTCTCCCTCTGACCCTCCTGCTCATGTGCGCTCTCTCGCTCCCTCTCTAAAATAAATATTAAACAACAAACAAAAACCAAAAAGCTCTTTGAAGATTCTCTGATCACCTCAGAATTGAGTTTTCTTTCCTTTCAGTCTCCTAGCTCCTTATTTCTATCATTCTTATAATATTTATGACACTTAAAGTAGTCTATTTGCATTGCTGTGAAATGATCTCTAGAACTTTACCATCTCGCAAATCTAAAACTCTATGCCCATTAAACAACTCCGTTTCCCCCGTTAGTCTTTTTTCTAAAACACGTCTTAACTCTCATACTGTATTTTAAGCAATTTAAGGGGAGAAATCACATCTTAGCAATTGTTGGGATCCTTACAGCACCTAGCAATTTGCTTTATACATAGTAGCTATTCAATACTTCATTCCCACAGGGTTGAAATGATTATAGACACTGGTTGCTTAAAGGTGAATTTATCTACCCTTGTTCTGATCCGCCTCATGACGGGCTTCTGCCTCATCTCCCAGAATACAATCTTATTTCCCTCAAGCCCAGTCTTTGTGGAACCCTTTATTGTTAATTTGTAAAAACAACAGCTAACCTCCAAGCACTCACTGTGGGCTAAGCACACTTCAAAGCATTTCACATGCATTATTTAATTTAATCCTTAAAACAATCTTATGATATGTATGCCATTTTTACAGAGTAGTAAATGAAATCTTTGAAATGTTACATCCTCTGCCCAAGGTAAGGGGCACAGACAAATTTCAAACTATCTGTATCAGTGATGTTGAAGGATTCATATTCTACATCAGGAGCATGAGAAACAGTGGCGAACCCAAAAGACATGGTCTCTGGCCTTCCCAAGCTTAAAATCTAGGGGAGGGGAATAGAATAAACTGATATTTTCATTACACTGTGATAAGTGCGAATGTGTAATAAGAGGTGACACAGGAACACACAAGAAGGATCTTAGCCCACTCTAGTGCTGATAGAGGTGATGTTAATGGTCAGGAAAGATTTCCTGGAGGAAGTGACTAAACTGGGACCTAAATAATCAGTAGGGGATTAGCCAGATTAAAAATGTGTATGTCTGGGGCCTGCAGATAAGGAAGGAAGGAAATAAGAGAAAATGGTGTTCGCTGCCATGATCCACAGAGAGAGCGCGAGGGATCTGGTAAGGGATCTGGTGTGACTAGATGGTAGAGAGAAAAGGTGGCATGGGACAGGCTTGCAGCTTGTGATAGTTTTTAAGATGAATGAAATACAAAGAGCGGGAAAACATAATACAAATTCATAAATGGAAGTGATTGACTTTAATTAATTCAATGAATGAGCATTTATTGAATATCTACTATATGCCAGGCACTATGTAAAAGTCAAGGCTATACAGAAATAAAAGACACAGACCCTATTCTCACAAACTAGTGTACGAGACAGAAATGAGTCAAATGTAGTGGCAGGAACTTCCCATGCATTAGCTTATTCGACCCTTTCCAAACCCTTTGGGATGTATGCTATTATTATCCCTGATCCACAGATTTGAAAAAAATCAAGGCATAGGGAATTTAAGTAACTTGCTTGGGATCTTACACTAAAAGTTACTGGGCTGGAATGTGAACCCAGTGTGCTCATACTATGGTTTCAGGCAGCAGCAAGAACATTAGTAAAAACACACAAGTGAGGAGGGATGTGATGTATCTGGGGGTAACTTTAAGCCGTTTAGAGTGAATGGGGCATAAAGCGTGAGGCTGTGAGTGCTGAGAAATAAAGCTGGAAATGCAAACAGGTCCCAGATCATGAAATATGTTGTACAAGCAACCTGGACTTTATGCTCCAGGCAATGGGGAGAACTGGGTATTTTGTTTGTTTTTAACTTTAAAGACACAGCAAACTACAAAGAGAAATAACCATTCCTACCCCAACCAGAGGTCTTGAGCGGAGGAGTCAGGGGATTAGCCAGATTAGAAGGATACACAGTTGGGGCCTACGAAGGAGGAAGGAAGTAAATAGGAGAAAATGGTGTTCCCTGCCGTGATCCAAAGAGAGCTGGGATGGTTGTGTGCAGGACGCATCTCTGGCAGAGGCAGTAAGAAGCCCGCCAGATTCAGTGGCAGGAGCAGAGGAATGAGTTAGGAGGAGAAAGACTGTTAAGTGAAGAACAGCTCCCAGGTTTTTAGAGAGGGTGTCTAGAAATTTCAAGCCTTGGGGTGCCTGGGGGGCTCAGCGGGTTAAGC